>NW_017728906.1:42973555-43010733 GCF_001723895.1 Crocodylus porosus
TGCTCAAGCAGGAATCCCCCTCTCCCTCCTTCCCATCCCCCACACCACGGACCCCAGCCCCATGGACCCAAGGCATATGGTATGCTAACTAATGCCAAGAGGTGTCTGTGTGTACCTCCAATTTCACTGGGCCAGGCAGACAGAACAGTAGCTGCTTAGGGCATTTTTGGAGCTAATCAACAGGTCAGCTGGTAAGCTAGTTAAGAAGAGGTTTAACTAATAGAGAAAGGCTATTGTTTTACTAATGAGGTGATAAACACTGTTATCAGGTCCCTGCTGTCTTGCTTGCCTGTCAGTTTGCTGCGGACAGTATAAAGAAGCAGGGAGGGAGTTGGAAAAACTCAGTATCATCAACAGATGCATGCAGTGCCCATCCCACCTTGCCCCAGAGTGCTAGCAGGGGGCTGGGGCCCAGCAACACTCCCGCCTCTTGAGCAGCTTCTAGCCTGAGCCACTGCAGGCATGTGCCTGAATTTCTTCAGTCCAGAGAGCATGTTTGTACAGTTACAAACCAGTTCGGTTGGACTAACCCACAAAGATTGAATTAATTCAGGCTCAGGCTTTTTGAATGTTTGTCCCTAGCCATAATGTGCCCATGCCAGAATTGCACTGGGCTGAACTCTGATCTCAGGATTCCACTATATATCTGAGAGCAGCTGACTGACACAAGGATGACTCTTCTGGGTGTAAGCTGGCAAGCTGCTGTTCAGATTAACTGGCAGAGCACTCTTGGATGATTAGCCGAAATGGATTTAGCATCATGACATCTTTTGGAGATGGTTTCTAAGGTTTTACCCATCTGAGTCAGAGGTGTAGCAGGTTCATTCAGTGCTTAGGGCAGTAGAGGGTTGGGAGTGGGGTCAGCCCAGGTGCAATACTGGATTCAGGGTTGCTCCTATGACCAGGCAGGGGCAGCACAGGAAAGGGAGAATCTGGGGTTTCCTCGTAGTCAGTGCCTGGGGCTGCTGCCCTGTCCTAGTTATGCTACTGATCTGAACTTTTATTTCTGAAGTCTTTTAGTCATTCTAAACCAAACATGATACTCAGGGTTGAAGCCCAGCTGGGAGCTGAGCAGAGCGTCAGCCTCAGAGAGCTGTGGTGAAAGTGGCTGCAAGGGCAAGATTTTCACAGGACTTGCTTGGTGACATAGGGAAGAAAGTTGCAGGGAGTCCCCACCCTGCCAACTTCAGTTGGCAACTCCAGCTGTTTCCAGGAAGGTCACAGCCACTTGCTCGCAGTGAGCAAGTCAGGTGTGAGGGGGGGACATGGCTTCAACTGTCCCTTCACATTGGCCACAATAACTGGCACAGCGCTGAGGGAGAAGAAAGGCTCTCCACAAACAGGGGTCAAGTAATATGTTGTCCCATGAGCAGAGCAAGGGGAGAAGCTGGGGGAGGAAGGGAACCATTTGGGCAGTTTAACAACAATGAGGTAAGAGCCACCTGGGCTGCCACCGATGTACCCTAACCAGGAGCAGCATGTACCTGTGCCCCACTAATGGCTCTTGGTTCTGGCAGCAAAAATCTGTGGCCAGTGCCAATCTGTGAGGCTGTGCCACAGCACAGAGCACAATGGAAGTGCTTTTTCTGCATTCATATACACTTGCTTTCTGGCCAAGCCTGAGGATTCCTGGACTTAAGCCTTTAAAGAGGGGGAGAAAGAGAACAGAACACCGCCCTCCAACTCCCTGTTGCAGATCTCATGTACACGCTATGGATGAGGAGGCGCTACTTCACTGTCAGGGCGGCTAGGGTCTGGAACCAACTTCCAAGCGAAGTGGCGCTGGCTCCTACCCTGGGGGTGTTTAAGAGGAGGCTGGATGAACACCTTGCTGGGGTCATTTGACCCCAGTACTCTTTCCTGCCATGGCAGGGGGTTGGACTTGATGATCTGCTCAGGTCCCTTCCGACCCTAGAAACTATGAAACTATGATCTCTACAAAATACCAAGCACTCATTTGGGGTCTGCAGTCCCACAACTATCAGACAAGAAGCCTTGCTGTGACTCCCACATACACAAGTACAAAATAAGCAATGGATTGCCACAGGGTGACTTGAATTTTGCCTGTAACATTTCCAACATCTTGTTAGTGCCCTGTTGTCTGAAGGGGATCTCTTCTTGATGTTTTTTACTCACTAAGTGTTGTTGAGGGGAAAATTGAACTACTTTGTACTAGTTTTGATCTTACCAAACTACTTCTACTTCAGATCTTCCCTACTTGTCACCTTTTGAGATTTTTAGACTGAAGATGAGGGTTGCTATTGACGTGTGTTACGGTAGGAACTAGGGACCCCAACCAGGATGTGAATACTGTTCTTCTGTGTATAGCACATAATATGGAGTCAGGTTAGGATGCCCTTACTTGCATTGAGTACAACCTTATTCCATGTCCAGGTTTGATGAGACTGCTTTTGGCATAGAGAATACTAGCTGTAATAGGGGTAGCTCAAGCTGGCCCATAAGAAACAAGTCTTTTTTCCCTACCTACCCCACCTAAAATGTAAAGAGACATGAGATAAAGGATGGGGGAAGTTTTACAAATAGGGAACCAAAGCAGAGGTAGCATAAATAGTATCTTCAAAATGTTTGATTTTTGCAATAAACAGTCAAAGTTTGTATGTTTAAAATAATGTAAAGAAATGGACTTTTGTCTCTTTAAGATGAGAGGAACTGCCATTGTTAGTCATATATCTTTACTGCACCCTAGGGTTATAAAAACATACATCTTCCTTTTAAAAGTCTTTTATTGCGTCTATAAACATCAGATTGCAGTTGACTGTTCCCTGGATTAGAATGTCCTAGTACTCTAAGTGAGTTTTGACAAGGGGAGGGAGTGAAAGTAGGACATTGTTCTTCTACTGGATCAGTGCTCATAGGGAACTTGTCAGCCTCACATATGCTACAGCCACTGACTGAGATCTGAGAGACAGTGAATTCAGGGTGCTCAGGTTTTTGTGTTTATTCTTACTGTTGGATCATATAACGCTCCAGGCACTGTATACGGTAAGCAGAGACGAAGCTTTCCTGATATTTTCAAAGCTGTATGTTTAGTTTCAGCTTTTTGCTCTTCTAGCAGCAGTTTAAAAACCTTTCTGAGATGACTGAAAACTGGTCTCTGATTGAGCTGATCTTCTTCTTTGTTCTTCTGGTCAGGCAACCTGGGAGTCAAATAACACCAAACAGAGAGAGAGTGAATCGGTTCCTAGAGTTTCAGAGCCTTGTGTATTTGTCCCAGTATAACAGGTCTAACCATTTTGAAAATTAAAGCAAATGTCCTCAACTACTATTACTGAGGAGGAGTTTAGTGGTAGTGAATCTTTTCATAGGAAACGAGTCAGTTTTAAAAAATGTATTAGATGCTATTTCTTATAAGTATGTTCATTTAAATGTGTATATAACTGCTTTTTTTCCTCCAAAATATATTTTGTATTGTTTGTTGCATTCATGAGACATTTGGATCTGTCACACGAGTGCATGAAATAGCTGTGAGAAATGCCTCTGCGCTATGTTTAGGGCACGAACATGTTGTGCAGAAATGTATTTAAAACAAGAAAGTGTTTACCGTATGCTTGCAGAAGGGACTGTGAGTATAGCTGCGTTGTGGTCGCAGCAGTGACTGCAGCAGCTGGGTATACCTATGCTAGCCATAAAGTAGCAACTTGGGGACAAATATCTGCCTAACCATGACAGCAAGGAGCTCGGGCAAATTATCCTGCTTCCACATCTGTGACTTCAGTGTAGACTTATGTGAGAAACAGAGGCTACTGCTACTATATGGACTCATTTTGCTATTTCACTTCCTAAAATGACCTATTTCTTTAAAATCTGGGGTCTTGTTTTAAAAAGGTGCCTGCCTTTTTATAATTAAATGTGAGATCTTACTGACAGTCTTAGCGAAGGGAGAAATTACCTCACCTTGCAAATTCTGCTTTTAGCGGAGGGTTTCTTTCATTCAACAGGATTTCATTCAAGCAGGCTTTCTGAGCTGGTTTAATTGGCACAGTGCTGAAGTTGGAAGCTGGAGGCACCATTATTCTAGGATTCCCAGAGTTGACAACACTGGGGCAGCCATGCCAGCGCTGGCAACCAAGGGCTTTTTCAATTTGAACTGCTTCCTGTAAACCCAGTTGTAGAGATGGTCCCTCCAAATTAGGTCTGTGTTTCCAGGGAAGGTGTTTGGGAAGTTTACGCTCTGAATGCCCATAGCTCCCCATCCTGTGAATGCACTGAGGACTTCATTCTGCAGAGCTGTCAAACTGCAGTGTCACATTCACTTACAGCATTTGAGAAATTACTGGACTTTTCTTTTTATAGTCACTGCCAAAAAGGAGGCTGCAGCATAATTCCATAATGCAATTTAAATAGTCTGGGCTTTTCTACCCTTGCAAGAACACGCTGTGTTGTAGCCATATCAAGGCATTGGCCTGTAGTTACTGAGTTCTCTACAGCAGTGTCTTTTTTGGTATAAATAGAACCTTTATGAGCCAGAGAGAAAAGAGAGAGCCAAGGCTTTCAAAAGGGTGAGTAATTTTGGGTGTCTAGCTTGAGCTGAAATGGGATAGATTTTCAAAGGGCAAGAGGCAGAGCACTTTCTGAAAATTACCATAGGTTCCTTTGAGATCTTGCAAGTTGGTTACCCCAAATTAGTAATTACTTTTGAAAATCTTACAGGGGACACTAGACAATAGTGTAATAAAGGATCTAGTTGCAATGGTCGAAAGGGAAAGGCCCCATCACAGTGTATCTACATTCCCAACTGATTATTCCATTCAAGGCGGAATGATTGCTTTGCTAGCTGCTTCTTTGCAACACCCTGAAGATATAACATGAAGCAGTTTTTTTGTAGTTCATTGCCTTTTCATTCTGTATCAGTTTCTATGCTTTTATTATTCTGTTTTTCAGAGAAAGAGGAATTGTTCCAGAGTTTATTGACACAGATTGCTGAACAGTTCTCAAGGTAAGCACTTTACAGTTTCATTCCTCATTCAAAATGCTAATTCTTTAACTTACAGAGATGGAGATCTTCAAAGGTGCCATAGGGAGTGTGACAATCAATTTAACCAACTTCCACTGATGCTTCAAGGGAGTCTAGTACTTCATTCCCCACTCCTTTTCCCACCCCACCACCCTTATGAAAATCCCAGCTGTACTGCTACAGTTAGCCATGGCACGCACACAACTCCCAGGCTATGTCCAGACAGTCAAAAAACCTGAGGCTGAATCAATTCATTCTTCACAAGTTAGCCTAAGCTGAGTAGACTGAAAAAAAGAAGCAAATGAACAGACATTCACTTTTGGTTTCAGAAATGTAACCACAGGCCTGCAGTGGCCTAGGCCAAAAGCTAAGGGCTCAGCTGGAGCAGACAGCTTGGACCAAGTCTAGCCTGCCCACCCTGCTGGGAGGGTAGGAGTTTAGGGGGGAGGTGCGAAGCATCCTGGGATGTGAGTTAACTTGAATCCAGAGGAGATCTTGGACAGAAGTTCAATAAACTGATTTAACCTAAATCAGTTAAGTCTGTTACTGCATCCATGCAGGTTTATTTTAAATTGGCTTCAGCCATTTTGAAAATGGTTCATGTGTACTGAACTTATGTTGTGCTGCAGATTTGAACTGCCTTCTGATCACTTATACCAGTTTATGTGTAATTTCTGCTCCTAGCTTCAGTGACTGCTATGAAGAGATGCAATGGCTTATGCCAAAATTGAGTTTGGCCTATATTAGCTCAAAAAAGAAAAGGGTAAATGTTTAACTGTGCTTTTTATTCCCTTCAGGAAAGCAAATTAAGTCTTTCTTCACTGAGCTTTGTAAGTTCAGCATTTGCTCAATACTTTTCTTTATTTTGTTTTAACCCATGCACTTTTTTCTCCTCTCCTCAAACAATAATTCTGTACCTTTTTAAGGCTGCTTGTTTTATTTGCCTTGATTTCAGTAAGAGGGATCAATCCCACTGCATCTCTGCAAGCCACCAAAATGATTTAAAGACAAGAGCACTTCAGTACGCGCACACTCACAAACACACTATTAAATGAAGCATTATCAACTGAGGTTTGGTTCCCTAAGGAACATGAGGACAACTCACTGTGGAGAGAGGGAGTATTGAAGTGTTTTTATATTATAAAATCTAGATTCTCCAAGCAAAAAGAAAAGCATTCCCTTTGATTTTTCCTAAGATGTCCATAACCTTTGAATGTGCCCAAATCTCTCTCTAAAGGTCTACATTTTGGTAGAGATTTTTTTCTATTCTTTATAGTAAACATACTACAAGTTGTATTTTGAAATATATGCAAGTTTCTTGTTTATACAGATTTAGATATAAAGATTATGTTCATAGCTGAGATTTTCTTTTCCAGGGTATTTAAAATCAATGAACTGAAAACTGAAGTAGCTAATCACTTGGCAATGCTGGAGAAAAAAGTTGAACGTGAGTGCCTATTTATCTTGTTTCTAAATGAGGAACTCCTGTGTGTAAAGTCTACATCTATTTGGTTATATAGGCAGAGCTATCAGCCCTGTGCATTATTAAGATTTTCCAAGTCTTCCAATTAAAAGACCCCATTTTCTGTTGCTTACAGCTTTGCCAAATTTTCACCATCTGGGCTTCAATTTTTACATGTCTGCTTCAGGACAAATTGTTCTGGAAATGTTCTGACAAACAAGCAAGCTATTTTTTTACACTGAGACTACTAAAAGTAGATAACCATAGCTCATGTTAAAAAAATCTATTGTCCTTTTCTTTGAAAAACTCTAGCATTTTCATGCCTCAGAGCAAGGACTTAAGACTTGGTGGAAGAAATGGCCTTTGTATCAGGAATGAGCCTATTGGCATCCCCCAAAAAATTCATTCAGTTTTGGTCTTTGAAAAACCACTTTTCATACACAAGATCTAGAGACAGCTTAGTAATAACTACACTGAAATACCCCAGAGAGTTTGTGTGCTCTGAGCATGCTCCAGCTCAAGACTGAGCAAGACTTTCCATGAAATTGCAGCTGTGGACCAGAACTGAGTGCCTAAACTGAGAACAGAGAGCTCATCCTCCCTCTTTGCCCTAAATACTTCTCCCTTCATTATCACCCAGGCACCCTGGAGATAGGAACTACGGAGGGGGAGGCATTATAAGAGACTTGTGAGAGCAGATATGGAGGAGCCTAGGACTAGAGGTAGGTAGAGGGGAATGGGAAACTGAACAAGAGTCAGTGTGGGAGGAGACCAGACTGATTGGCTAAGGAGAATGGGACTGAAGAGCACTGAAGCAATAAGAAGAAAGATCTCATGAAGTATGAAGACAAACTATGACTGGCTCAGCTAAGAAACAGGAGTGAAGAGACTAAGATGGGATAAGGAGTCCAAGAAGGAATCTGAGAACAGGAGCTAATAGGATTCAGTAAGTGAATAGCACTCATATGGGAGACAAAAACAGATCACTGAGAGGCAGAACTAGGACTGATTGTGCAAGGAGACCATGAGTGCAGGAAGACCAGTGCTGGGATGGAAGGGTTGCAGAGCTGACACTCAGTGTCTCTAGGCAAAGATATTGGAAGTGGATTGAGAAGTCTGCAGAGTAAAGACTGGTGATATGAGGAGAATGGGACTAAGAGGATGAGCTAGAAATGGAGAAGAGAGGGGCCTGGGATAGGAATGATGGAGCAGACAGGGCAGAAGGGGCAAAGGGGCAGACCAGTCTGGCGCATAAGAGCAGTGTTCCCTTCCATTCATGGAATCAAATACCTGTAAAACTCACTGTTGTATTGTCCCATCTCCCCTTTGGCACTGGTTCACATAAGGGATGACAGCCTACTATTTAAACCACTGGCTCAAACAACAGAAGCTTGTGTGTGGTGCTAAGGGCTCCAACCCTTCAAATGAACTATGTTGGGGCCACTATGATGGCATAGGTTCAAACTTCTTGTTTTTTACTTTGCTTTTTATTTAAATAAATTCTACACTAAGATAGATGAGCAATATAAAGGTTACAAAATGAAATTCTCAAATCTTTGTACCTGTCACAGGGCAAATCATTTATACCAGGCTTTTCATAGGTAGTCACTCACTTCACATTTCTCATTTTCTTGCTTTCCAGCTTGATATGCTGAACACTTAGCTACTGTGGACTTTGCTAAATCTCAGAATATTTTATAGGACCAGATAAGTATAAGCTAGGCTGAATTAGCAAGATTGTGTCAGACTGCAAAGAAGTAAATATCTTCATTTTGTCATTTCCCAGATTCTGAGTTCTCAGTTTTGGAATCTTAGTAATAATCCTTTAACATAGGACAGGCCTGTGTGCATATATGTATAACATATTCAGTATATATTGTGGTGGTGTGTGGTATGTGCGCATCAACTGTTGGAAATACAACTCCAAAGGATAAATGTCTATGTTGCATAACATAAGGATAGTCCTTTGAAGTATAGCCTTGCTACTTGACTACTTCAAGTCCATTATTACTTTTTAAAATTAATTACACGAGGGTAGCACTGTGATCATCATCTGTGTTTGCTGAATGTCTGCACAGAGCACAACCCTTCTCATTCAGTTAAGCTCTTATCCCCTTTAGTACATGGGTTTGCTGCATATTAAAGAGAATTTGATGGCATTTTGTTCTTCTCATTAAGCACACTGAATTCCCTATTGTCATCTTTTAAGGTTTTTTTAATTGGTTCTAATTCATGTACTTCCTTTCAATTCATACACTGAGTGAAACCAAAGTTCTACTGGGTTTTTCTGCACCAGACCAGTGGCAAGTCTCAGCATGGAGGGCATTCAAGCACCCTCTGCCCTTTCCCTGCTTACCTACACCCAGAAGATGGCTAGTGAGGCTGATCTGGGCTGTTCCCCACAGGCTACTCTCAGTCACTCCAGAGGCCAGTGGTTGGAGAGCAAGCACTGGGGTGAGCTCAAATTAGCCTCTGTGGAAAACTTCTGGGTTCAGAATGTGCCTGTGTGTGTGCATGTTAGCAGGGGATGGCCCAGGCATGCTGGATCCCCTAGTGCTGAGGCTCACTCACTGCAGTGTATACAAGCCCACTAAAGGCAATGGGGCCAGGATTTCACCCACCACTTCTTGCCTCAGCAAACAATGACACCAAGTGTGTAATGTAAGTAACACACTCCATTGTACATATCAATATAGCTGACAGACATTCAAGAAAGCCTGAGCCGGAATTAATTCAATCTTTGCAAGTTAGTCTAACCTGGCTGGGCTGAACCAGTTTGTAACACCACAGACATCGCCTCCAGACTGAGGAAGTGCCAGCACATGCCTGCAGTGGCTCAGGCTAGAAGCTGGGGATGGGGGGGATGCTAAAGCAGCCCTCCTTTCTGTTCCACAGAGCTGAGCTAAGTGGGGGGAGGGGTCGTTTCAACACTGTTTCAACTTGTTTTGAGCTCGAAACAATGAAATTGAAATGAAATGAAGGGCTTTGAAATGTTTTGAATTTCGAAGCTCAAGCTGCGTTTGCCTACAGGGAAACAGAAAGTAATATCCCGGTGCTCTGCGGGAGGGATGGAAAAACAGCATAAAAAGGCAACATTGTTTGAACTGGCCTGCTTTCTGCCTTGGGGTCTGACAGTTACTGAGCTGTGTCTTCCAGCAGCTCAGGAGCATTAGATTGTGCAAGCTACTACTACCATTGATTTGAATGATTTCCTTTTATATTATAATTATATTTATTGATTTATTATTTTCAATTTTATAATTATTTTGGATATTACACTATAGAATTTAATTTATGTTGGAAAGGAGATACATTTATATTTTATTTCTATACATGTATATCTTGCAGCACAGAGTACACATCTTACAGAATTTATATAGGAACGCAGATACGTTTATACCATGCAGCATAGACTATAGAATATATATAGGAATTCAGATACATTTATATATTTGTATAAAAACAAGACACTTTGAAACACACCATGAAGCATGGTGGAAGGGCAGCTGACAAGCCTTCAGGGAGGGGCAGAAGAGGGGTTAGAGGGAGAGGTGTAAGTTCCCACCCTCTACCTTCCTAAACTGAGACACAGCCTCTTTCCTACAACTAGCAAGGAGGAGGCTTCCAGAAGCAGCGAGGAGAGGGAAGCGGCGCCAATGCCACTGCCTGTGCCTGAGACTGTATCCCCTCCAAGGGCACCAGCCAGAACCCACCACCACCATGACAACAAGCAGCAGCACCAGCATGACAGTCTCCTTCACCCCCATTTCACTTCCTATGCTGAGCCTTCCAGTGCCAGAGGAAGAGCTGGAGCTGGAGCTGAGTGCCCTAGCAAGGGAATTTCTGGGGAAGGAGGGGGAAACAGCTGAGTTTTTGCTCCATACCCCTCAAGTTTCCTCTAGAGCCAGGTCTCCTTCCCCAGAAGGCATTTCAGAGGAGGCTGAGGTAAACGTTGTGGAGGCAAGCAGATCATATGAGTCCACTCCTCCTGTTGCTATGCCTCTGCCTGCTGAGGAGGGAGAAATTGCAGCATCCACACATGCACCCGCACCCCAGAAGCAAGCAGGTAGTGTGGTCTGGGATCATTTTGAGCTGGCAAATGATCCCACATATGCTATCTGCCTGCACTGCCAAGCCAAAACCAGCTGGGGTAAGGGAACAGAACACATGAGCACCACAGGGATGCTGATGCCTCTCCACAGGCACCAGCCCCTTGCCCTTGCTCCTCCCCAGCCTGGCACCAGTGGGAGCATGCCCAAAGGGAATTTCTCCTTTTGCTTCAAACCCCCAATACCCCCAAAGCAGGGGCAGGCCATGCTGGAACAGTGGAGGAAAGGCAGACAGAAAGCAAGACATGTTGCAGGGGCGAGCGAGATCACCCAGAGCACTGGGGAGATGCTTGCTGTTGATGGCCAGCCCTTCTCCTTAGTTGAGTGACCAGGGTTCAGGGGAGTCATGGCTCCTGTGGCCCCATCTTACCAAGTGCCTGCACACACCACCTTCAGCAGGATGATGGTGCCCTCCTGGTATGAGGCATGCAGGGAGTACTTGAGGGAGAAGCTGCTCAAGGCAGGTCCACAGGTAGCCTTACACTTCACCTCAGACATCTGGAGCAGCTGGGGTGGAGACCACGCCTACCTCTCCCTTGCAGGGTGCTGATGTGACCAGTCAGGCCATGGGTGAGCTCTCCTTTAAGCTGAGGTGATGGATGAGTCCCACACAACAACAGAGATTATGGGGACCATGAACCACTTGGTGCAGGGGTGGCTTGCTGGGCAGGGCAAGCTCACCCATGGGTTCATGGTCACGGACAATGGGGCCAATATGGTCAAGGTGGTCTGTGATGCCAACTTTGTTGGCATCTGCTGTGTGGCACACAAGTTCCACCTCATTGTCAGAGATGCCCTGGAGGGGGACAGGGCTGATAGTGATGGTGCCAGAACCACCGGCAGGCTGATTTCCAAATGCAGGAAGGTGGCAGGCTGCTTTCAGTGGAGCATCAAGTGGGGTAAGATGTTGCAGGACAAACAAGCAGAGCTGAACATCTCGCAGCACAAAATCATACAGGATGTGGAGACTCAGTGGAACTCCACATACTTGATGCTTGAGAGGCTGGTGGAGTAATAGAAGGCCCCCTAAACAGAGCTGCATGGGATATCATCTCCCAGGTCTTGGTGGTCCTCAAGCCATTCCTCGAGGTCACTGAGATCCTCAGCACTGGTGATGCCCTCCTTAGCCAGGTGATTCCTGTAGTGAGGTAACTTCAGAGCCAAATGGAGAACTTCCAGGAGATCAATGTTCCTGGCTGGGGCAAGCTGCTGTCACCAGTTGTCCAAGCACTGTTAAGGCGGCTGAAGGAGGGTATCAGGAAACGGCTTGATCCCTTGTGGTCTGGTACAGTCCACATGCTGGCCACCATGTGTGACCCGAGGGTGAAGGGCAGCATATGCAGCAGCCAAGCCCTGGATCAGTGGATGGAGGTGCTGGTGAAGAGAGTCAGGGAGGCAGAATGGTGGAGCTGGGAGGGATGTGGAAGAGGCTAGCCACACCATCACCAGCCAGTCCCATGCTAGCACACCATCCACCAGCCAGTCTCCTCCTCCACCACAGGCATTGCCAATGTGGTGCATGACTTTCATGTTGGGGTCCAGAGGTACCAGAACCCACCATCAGGCAGGTAGCACTCAGGCCTTGGTGGCTGCCTATTTTGCCGTGGGCATAGTGCCGCTGCTGTGCAACCCCTTGGCCTATTGGGCAAGCTGCAGCCAGATGTGACCAGATCTGGCCACGGTTGTGCACACGTGTCCTGTCCACCAACCAGTGTTCTGAGCAACAGGGTGTTCAGCATTGCTGGGGATGTAGTGACACCCCACCACACCTGCTTGGATCCTGGTTTGGTGGAGCAGCTGATGTTCCTGAAGGTGAGCCTCCCACTTCTGGGGTTCCCCAAGCTCCAGGTGCAGACAGAGTGAATGCCACCCTCTTCACTCTGTCCACACCTATTTCCTCGTTTCATTTTTTAAAAGCCATTTAATGCCCTGCTCTCAGAACTGGAGGAGGCACTCACTGCATCACCAGCCAGCAGGTGAAGAACGTGTCCCTACTGAGCTTCCATGCAGAGACAAACTTGGAGGTATGAGCTGGGGCTATGGGGAAGGAGGAGGCCCCAGGTCCTGGGCATGATGACTAAAACTGCACTCTGCCAGGGTCAGGGAGGTATGGTGGGGCTGCTGGTCGTGCAGCAGACCCAGGAAATGCAAGGACCGAGGATCTTTCTGGTGAAAGGCAGGTAGGAGGCGCCATAACCTCCAGCTACCACATGCATGCACACAGTCCTGGCTGGGAAAAGCCCAGACCCATCATATCTTTTGACAGGTCTGAGGCTTGCTGGTTGCAGTGGAGTTGTGAGGCTCTAGGTGAGCTCAGCTTAGCTGCCTGGGATGCCAGCTTCCAGGTTGAAAAACTAAAACTCTTTATCAGGCTGAGTAAGCACCTGGGTGGGTGGGTGGGTGTGTGGGTGTGTGCCCACACGCTATTCCTGGATGGAAGGAATAGTTAAAAAGTCAGACGGGGGTTTTTTGTGAGATATGTGCCCCCCACAGGTAGTTGGATATTCTTGTCTGTGTTAGATTCTGGTGTGTAGTTTGTGGGGGTACTGGAGCTTGCTGGCAGGTTTTGTGTTTTGAGCTGTAGGAAGTTGGCTTCTGGTGATGAGGTTAGGTTAGCAAAGTTCAGTGCTTGTTTGAATTTACAAATCATTTTTCAGAGCTAGACCTATGAACTTCACTTCATCAGCCTCCTAGGTACAGAAACTCAATATAGACATTGAATTTATTGCTTGTCAGTAACCTGAGGTGCAGTTTCCCAGAAACCCCTGCATCTGTCTCCCTGTAACTTGGCAGGCTTTGTGGCCAGGCATGGTAGCCCCTGCTGAGCAGTTTTCACCCTGCTGTGCCTTACCACACATGTGACATGAGTTTTGCTTTCAAGAATTTGAGGTGCAGTTTCCCAGAAACCCCTGCACCTATCTCCTTGAAGCTTGGCAGGCTTCATGGCCTCAGAAAGTGGTACCATCCCTGCAAGTTTCATCTTAATCAGGCAAGAAATGAAAAAGTTATAGGCAATTTCATGCTTCCTCATTATAACCTATGGGCAAAATGTTGAAACAGTGAAAGTTTAAACAAAATGAAACAAAACAGTGGTTTTGAAATTAAATGAAACTCGAAATGAAACACTGTCCCATCAAAAAGCTGAAATAGAAGTCAAAATGTAATGGTGCTGTTTCACACAGGCCAAGTGGCCAGGCCCCCAGCAGCCCCAGCAGAGCACTGTGATTAGGGAGGGACACCTCTCCTTGCTGTTGATAACAGAGCATTTAGTTACACAGCAGGGAGTTACACAGGGAGTTGTTTGCATTTATCAGCCCATCAGACAAAAACAAGCCTCTCTCATTAGTTCAAACTCTTCTTAAACAATGTTTTCCAAGGAAGGAATGGAAGGACATTACCACCTACCTGTTGATTAGCGCCAAAAAGCCCTAAGCCAACAATGTCCTGTCTGCCTTTTTCCTATCTCCCACAGCACGGACCGTAGACAGCGAGCGGTATGCTAGCTAATGCTGAGAGGTGTCTGTGTAAGGCCAAGGGAAGGGGGGAATCCCTGCTTGAGCAGGGCGTGGTGAGGGTAGGTTGGATCAGGAAGAAGCCAGGCAGATGCTGCTGTACCTCCAGCCTGGGAGCAGGGGGGTGGGGCCAGCCCTGCTTGGCTGAAGCAGAGAACAGAGCACTGCCCAGGGTTGCAAAGTAGCTGGGTTGGTGGGAGACTGATTTAACTTAAACCGGGATGGGGTCTGGAACAGACATTGCATAAACCAGTTTGACTCAAATCAGTTAACTCTGACTGGTACTACATTCAGCCAGGTTTATCTCAGACTGGTTTCAGCCATTTTCAAATTGGTTTAGGTGTACTGAACATCTGTTACAGGTTTAGACCAGCTTCGGATCTCTTAAGCCGGTTTATATGGAATGCCTGTCCCTAGCCTACATTTCCCTAGCCTACATTTATCTTGTATGCTTTAGATCAGGGGTGTCACAGTTATAGCCCATAGACCAAATCCATCCCATGAAGCCATATCATCTGCCCCACAGAGCTCCTGGAAGGTCCACTGAAATCCAGAATATGGCACCCTGTTGGGGTTACATTTTGGTGGTGGTGAGACAAGCAACAGGGGCTTCCTGATGCTGATTGCCCTGCTGCTCAAGGTAGTCCTGGGGCCCAAGTGAGTTTGATATCCCTGCTTTAGAAAATCAGAGACATGTTTTTTTCTTTTGTATAGAGGCAGAGGTTCCAGGTTAGCCCTGAACCCACACCTCTTGCCTCCATGTTTCTTGGTTGCAGATCAGAATGCTGCAGGGCTATATTATCATTTCTCTTCCTCCTTATTTGTATAATTCTCTGATGGCAAAGTGGTTATTCTCAGTTCCTCTGCAGTAACAAAGTAAAATTCATTAAGTCAAAAGAGCATTTCCTTACATAAACTGGCTTTTAGTTCTCATCCTACGTACTGTATAATATGGTCAGGGTAGTAGGATAAATAAAGCACTACACGGTCTTGATACCAGCAGTCAAATTCTCATTTATATGCACCAGAACCATAAGTGTATTTAAGTCAAAAGTGGGCAGTATCTTCTGCGACAGTGCAGCTGCAAAAATGCCATCGCCTTGGGTGTGACTGAAAAGCAGGATTACTGGTTCATGGAAAAGTTGGGTCTTTCCCTGTTAATTTGGTTTTGGTCAGACTTGGATGGAAACCAACACTTTTTCAAAATTTCCTGTGAACTGGAAGCTCCTTGAACTCTGCAGATGCATGGTATAATTGACACTTGTGTTATTTTCTTGGCTCAAAAGCAGGAGCAGTGAAATTGACAGGCATGTCAATTTAAGCAAGGGGCTGCAGGGAACAGTCAGGATTCCTGGCTCCAAGCAGACTGACTGCAGCTGATCCCAGGACCAGAGACCCTGCAGGCTTTGAGTGCTTCCCCCAGCATATCTGAATTAGATGTGTGTAATAATAGTAGAGTTTTTGGGAACCCTGTCTGGGAGTTGCCAAAAATGCATTAAACACACAATGTTTCAGTCTCAATGGACCAAACTTTTTTGATGAAACCATTTTATTGGAAAATATCTGATTGGCAGCATGCCAGAATCCCTGGCCCAGAGCAGATGAGTCAAGCACTTCTGTGGGTGTCCCCATCAACCTGGTGTAGACGACATGGTGGCAAAGTGAGCAAAATGCTGTTTTCTTCAACTGGCTGTCGCCCAGCAATCTTGCTGATCCCCAGCTGGATCTCACAGATGTACTCTGCACACACTGCCTTTCAGCATTGGCAGGCCAGCTGGGGTCAAGGCAGATAATGAAGGCCAGGCATGCTGCCTGATTCCAGCTACAGTCTGAAATAAGTCTCATATCTGCAGTACTTGGGTCTTTTTAGCTGGTTTCAGGGGCTAGTATTTTCAGAGCTGTCACACAGATGAACCAGAGTCTCTTCCCCTCTATTCCTCTCCCCAAAATGACTTCTTTCTTAGCTGGTTCTAACTACTGATAGAAATAATAGCAGGTGTGGCTTTTTGTTGCTTTCTGCCTGAACAATTAAGATAGTATCTCGAGCCCCTGCTGCATGGAGAGGTGCTTCTTCAAAGAGCTGTCTACAGGGGCACACATTGTTCACAGTCTGACCATAAGAACTTGCAGCAGTATCAGGTACACAACACTTTGAAATGAGCCCATGCATGTGCAGCGGGGCTGGATGCTGAACTCCTCACTCAGGTGAATTGGCCATTTCCAGTCTGCATCTGCTTTAGTGAGAACTTCAAGATTTGGCTCAATAGTTTGGTTATCTTTTTAATTATTGGGTCTTTTAAAAATAAGTTTGTCATCCCAGATAAATGCAAAAACCTTAACCTCTATGTTGGGTGCATAACAAGGAAATTTATTATAAGCAAAATGGGACAAAATTTATACTTTGAATTTTGTTTTCCTTCTCAACTTCTGCACCAGAGGTGAATCTTGTGCTGGCTTAAAAGGTACCTTACAAGTGTTAAGCAATAGCAGAATGGTTCATTCAGGTTATCTCTTAATGAGATGTACTACACCTTATCTACACAAAAAAGATTTTCCTCAGTTATAGTCCAGTCTAATTATACCAGCATAACCCCCATGGAGAGGTTCTTCTTATGGATAAGAAGGTAGTTTAGCTTAGGTTGCTTTGGGAAGGGATTAAAGCGAAATGAAATGAAATTAAAGTTTATTCTGTAATAAGAGTTTTGTTTGTGTGATTGTACCTCTCCAACTGGTAAAGCTTCTTCATATGAACAGGATCTTAGTCAAGGCAGCAAGGCACTTGCAGTAGAATAGTGGCCTTTAAGTAAGAGGGTATAGTAAGATAATATGCATCCTAATGGAACATCCCAGGACAACTAATGGCTGTACTTACAGAAAATAAATGCGTGCTTCATTGTAGGAAAGAAAAAAAGACCCTTTTTGTCTGTGCGCTCTTTTCTGCTCAGAGATAGGACATGTCGCAGAAACTAAAATTAACTGAATGTATGAAATATTTTTTGCCAAAAGTAAATTCTCTGAAAAATGCAGCTGCTAGTGGATTAAAACATTTTGCAAATTTGGGGTTGAATTTGGAAAAATATGTTCAGCCAAAAAAGAATGGGAAAAAATTCAGATAATTTGAGTTTTCATTTTGATATTTTCAGTGTGAAATATTTTGAAATCATATTGTCATTTAGAAATTGAGGGAATGTTTTAAAAGAAGGGGCAATGGGTCACATGATTAAAAAAAGACCTACATGGGTGTTTTTTTCCCTGTTCAGATTAAATGTTTTGGGTCAGTCTGAAAGGAATTTTTTTGGTTTTTACTTTCTCTGAAAATCGAAACATTTATGGTTTTGATCTACCTGATTTTTTTCAATTGAACGCCTGGACCAACATCTCCATTGTTCACCCAGATTTACGAATCAAGAAAATCCCAGTAAGCCATGAGTTCTGGCACAGCTGAAACATAATGTTAAAAACGAGCTTACAGACTGTGATGAGATTTAAAATGCGCTATCTGGAACAGAACAGCTAACAACAGGGCAGTTCATTGTGAACGAGCTCTGACCACCTATGTTCTATTTGATCACCTGCCATTTGCACACAACTTTACTGCAGTTACCATAAAACCAGAGGGCCACTTTCACAAAGGTAATTTGTGAATTTGACCCTGCATTTCCAATTAAACGAGTTTTCCTGCGGACTTTCAAAGTGGGGTGGTCTGTTTGCATGCATGTTTACAGCGACATTACAGCTATACTTCAGCTTACTGTTCCCAGCACACAGCCTCTTCCTATTAGTGTCTAGGGGCAGAAACAGAGCATCCCTTATTATTCAGCAAAAGCTGAATAATTTAGGCGATTTTCAATTCTCTCTAAAACATGCAATTTCCCCAAGGAAAAAAAAAAACCTGACCTTTTAGGGGGAACCTAGTTATTCACTTCAGACCCGCCCCTTTTCTGCACAGTCTTTACCCAAATATACTGTGTATCTGGAACCCAAATGAATTTGAGCCTTCCCAAGTGACCTTCCAGAAAACCCTTAAAACCAGTAAACATACTAAAACAACTTTCTTGTTAAAAATAATTTGATGATCTTTTTGCTCCCTTACTGATGCTGAGAAGGGTTGAAGGGAAGCAGGAAAGCAATAGTATGAAATGTGTTCAGGCTTACCCCTTCTCCCCTTGTCCTTTCCTGTCTCTGCACTGGGGGGTTAAAATGGGCCAGGCTGTGAATAATTTTAGAATGGAAATTGAAAGAAAGTTCCTGATTGTTATGATAGAGAGGTTCTGCAAGAGCTGTCTAGTTGGAGGAGTGGGGGTAAAACATCCTCCCTGTGCCTTTGAGATGGTATTTGAGCCGGGTATGTAACCTGGATGCTTAAGATACCAAGGCTGTCCCTTCCAGTCATATGACTGCTTGGTCAGTCAGAGGTTGCTTTGTTGCTGCTGCGGGTAGAAGCTGGAAAACAACGTACCTGGGAGCTTAGCTCAGAGCAATGCAGAAAGGCATGAGGTCATCATGGTAGTGAATAAGATAGGAAGTGCGAGTGACCATCAACAAGCCAGAGAAACCAAGGATGTACAGTGTGCTGCCAGATGCACAAAAATTAGAACACTGAATAAATGGAGAAACAATTTTCCCTTCTCGTTTCTTTCCACTTTGGTCACATTAATGATTGCTTAGAACAATATTACGTACAAAACTTTCAGATGGAAATGTGATTTGCAAGTTGAAGACACCAAACCTAAATCACTTTTGGAGCCCTGTCCTTTTCCTTTTCTAATGTACAAGAATTTGGATTTGGTTTATGAATGTCTTGTGCTTTTCCCTTTTCCCCTCTCCCCATTCCACATCCAAAAGCAATAGCACTAGTCACTAACATTTAGAAGAAATCAGAATTCTCTCTTGATCGCTGGGATTCTGGCCCTCCTAAGCAGTTTTCCATCCCTTGTATATATTCTGTGAAAGAGTGTCATGATGTTGACTGTTATTTTAAAAGGAAGTGACTGAATACTGATTATACAATTACAAGTTCCCTTGAGTTCCCTGAACCTCAGCGTGTCTGCACAAACAGTGAGTTCAGTAAATAAATGAGCTGTGAAATGATCACATGTGAATGATATGCACTTAATAGCTGTGCTGTATGCAGTCCTTGAGAATGTTAATATTCTGAGAGAGAGAGAGAATATCCATATATTTGAACTGCAATAGACTTTGAAATCTGCCTGAAATGAAATAACTGCAGCATAAACAGAGTGGATCTAACTTTCTGCCCTGTAGCAAGAATAATAGATACTGATGAGAACATAGGAATTGTATGCTGTATGCAAAAAAATGGCCTTTAATGGCACAACAATTGATTGGCAAAGAATTGTGATTATTTTATTTTGGTTAAGTACCTAAAATATAAGTGCCAAAATATTTTTAAAGCATACCTCTTTTGTGGTTTATCTGCATCTCCCCATGCCTTTAACAGCTTTTTGTTGCTCCTTTGGAATTTTTAAATTAAAACCTTTTATCTGAATAGGACTTCTAATCCTAGCAGAACACATTTGTGACTCTGCAGGTTGACTGTTCTGATCATTAGATCACTGAAGTTTCTCATCCCTTGCCTATTTCTCCTTCTGATTAATGATCTGAGAGAGAGACAAAAGGTGGCAGAGCATTTGGCTGTTGCAAACTACTCTGAAAAACTGAGATGCTAGAAACCGTTTCATGAATTACAATCCTTGAGCTCTTTTCTAAAGTTGGCAACAGAAAATTCCTATGGGTTTTCAAGTTATATTGTGTTGGCAACACCTGCATGTATGAGAACTGGTATAGAATATACGGACCTGTTGACTCACTGGATAACCCCACTGCTACAAGCCTTTTGAAATTCTGCACAATTATTGAAATGAGATCTCTCAAGTTTCTCCATGGTAACACCCCTGTTGTTTCCCTTTGTTGACAGTGGAAGGGCTAAAAGTAGTAGAGATTGAGAAATGCAAGAGTGACATTAAAAAAATGAGGGAGGAAATGGCAGCAAGAAACACCAGGTAAGTTCTGCTTCAGTTACTATTGAGGAAAAGAAGAATCTGGAGAGATTTCTGGATTCAAACTCTAACAAAGTACTGCTATAGATTATAGTTACATTCGGGGGGTTTCAAATGCCAAAGCAAGGAAGCAATGTGGTGCAGTGAAGTATATCAGCTTTATTTTAAAAACGTTTTGTCTGAGAATTTATGGCAGTTCAGCAGTTTAAAAAAGTTCATTCCAGATGACGGGGGGAAAAATTCTTGCAGACAGAGATTAACATCTTGTTTTCTCTGTGTTCAGCCATCCAGTGATAGGAATTTTACACCAGCTTTATTAGGGGGGTGGAGAAGAGAGAGAGAGAGAGAAACTTTGATAATGCTTTTGTTAGAAGCTGATGTTCTAATAAATGTCCCTGAAATTCACATCCTGTTTTGGGAAAAGATGACAATAAATATGTTGTAGCTTTTCTTATTATGACCTCAGGGTATCACAGAATATCCATTTAAAATTTCAACTGGAAATAAGGGTTTAACTCCCAGTTCAAGAAGTCAAGCTACCAGTCTGCTGCTACCGAGTTTGTCTTACTGGAATTATAACAGCAGCAATAGGAATGAGATCTTGCGACGGTATGCTTCATCTGCTGGAACGTCAGATCTTTATGTTAGTGAAATACACCACTAGGGCAAACGTATCAGGAGGTGGGATATTATTTATACTGCTAGTAGAGGTAAAGAGAAATGCACCTGACAGTTCAGGTTCTGAGCAAAGTGAATCATGTGTTGTCTTGAAAGCCTACCACTGTTGTTCTGTATATGGGGTTTAATTGTGTGGTCCTTAATCAGAAAAATCATCCACTGGAATCAATGGGAGATTTGCTTAAAGGGCCACAGGACTTGGCTTTAAAATACTTGGGTTTTATATAAATTTGGCACTATTCAGATGTAATGTACTACAATAGATCAAATAATGCATTTGTTTTACAATAGGTCTTAAGGCCAAAATCTACTTTATCTTATTGACTTATATGTGGACTAATGCCATTAACCTTAGTGGCAACATTCCAGATTTATACAAGTGTGAGAAGAATTTGCCCCAGTGGTTCAATAATTGCTTGTTAAGGTGCATGAGGAAATGCCATTAGCATAATTAGGGCTGAATTTGGCAGCAAATTCAAAAACATGTAGGCTCAGAGCTAGTTTCAATTTGCCTAATGTGTCTGTTGTTTCCTGCCTTTGGCAGAAAGGGTATAGATGGACAAGCAGAACCAAAAATTAAGTTAATGCAACTTTGTACAAATTAAGAAACACATGGAAATTAAGAAATTCAGGTTTCATTTCTCTAGCAGCACTGTGTATTCATTTGTATTGCAAAGTTTATTATTGTAGCTTTCCTAATAGGTTAGACAATAGATTTGTATAGGATGGTTTGGATAGGGATGATCCTGTCTCTGGTGGGGGGATTGAACTAGATGACCTCTGGAGGTCCCTTCCAGCCTTACTTTTCTATGACTGTATGATTTTATGGGTTATATTTTACAACAGGTTAAGATACCCATTTAATCAGAATAACTGGAATAACAAGTCCTACTGCTTCTTACAGGCCTGCTTGTGTCCCCCAGGCAGACAGTCATCAGTTTATTTTAATTGGACCCAATCTTTACATCCCTGTTGTTTCCCAGACCCAACCAGGTTGGAAATGCCCAGTCACTGTTTCTAGCTCTGAGCCTCTAATGTCATTTTTGCATGCTGTGTCTGCATGGAAGCTGCTGGTGCTGTCACTGCTGCTTGCATAGGCAGATCTGAGCTAGCTTTAATCTAAGTAACACAGGTACCAGAAGTACTAGAGACAAAGCAGGACAGGCTGCAGAGTGATCTAATCACCCAAGTAAGTGCCCAGGGACCCTGACAGGCTTATACAGCCTGTCCATGTGGTCATATCTTCACTGCTGTTGGTACCCAAGATAACTAAATTAAAGTCAGCTTGGGTACACTTTCCCATGATATGGTCACACCTGCTGATTGCAGCGTGGACAAGTTATTTCAGCTTGTCCAATCAAACCTGGAGTTGGAGGTATATGGCACCTTGCCATCTAGCTGCTCTGGTCCCTGAAAGTACAGCAGAGTCCCCCAAGCCTTCGCAGTCACTGACGTGCGCTCCCACCAAGCTCTGCCTTGTTGTGAGCACAGCAGTTTGTATTTGATCTCCCCAGGGACCATGGGGCTAGGAATTTTAAAAACACAGGCTGTGCTCAGAATTTCTAAAACTCTCTCTCTGAAAGGACAGTGCCTTGTGTTTAGGAAAGCAACAAAATCTTTACACTCCCTCCCCTAACGGTATGAACATACAGACAACTTACTGCAGAGGTCGGGATGACAGGGCTTTGCATGCATCAGCTGCTGTAAAGTAATTGCCCCTGTTCCCCTGCTTACCCTGTGGTAAGTGGGAATTAAGTCATGGTGACAAGTTCAATGAAAGAGGGATACATTTGCTACAGTTTAACTTCCACTTACCACAAGATTAAAGAATGCAGGTGGGCAGTTACTTTGGAGCAGCTGAGGCCTGTAAAAGCCCCTCCTCCCCCAACCCTACACTTTTATTTCACAGTAACTCATTCACTTGCCCATATATTACATCTCCATTTCACTCTTCTTTTGAGTCTTGTGCCAGTCTGGGTGTCAGGTGGGTAGGTCTTTCTTGCCCTGTGCCCCCAACAGTCCTTCTGATGTTGGGTAATGATCAGCCATGGGGGGAGGGGAGCCTAGATTAAGCTTCTGTCCTTTCTGTCTACTGAAGGAAAGAAAAAACTCATTTGTGGTGTTCATGCATCCAAGTGAAATGTGAAATTTACCCCCTCACATATGCTGAAGCTAGGGGTACACTTAAGGAATGAGTTACCTTTTCTACTGCTGCTGCTGTTAGGCTAGATCAATGGAAGGACAACCTTTTTGGCAGGTATGCCACAAATTAGCTCCATGCTGTCCCCAAATGCCTCTCCAAACCCCTTCTCCTGCCCAGTCTCCTGCTCTACTTTCTGCTCCCTGCCCTTTGCTCCCTGCCTGATCTCTTGCTCTGCTTTCTATCTCCTGCTCTGCCTGCTGCTGTGCTGCCTGTTTTCTCCCTGGTGTTGTGTGCATGTGGCACTTATGCCACTGGTGGGCCACCCCTGGGCTAGATATTTTTTGTGTAAGACCCAAGCTAACAAGGCAGCAGCATTTTTATAGAGTTGATAGCTGTACCTTGAAACAGAAAAAAAGAAAAAGCTGGGGCTCAGTTCACTATGCCATGATACCCATTTTATACTGCTGGACTTGTATTGAAATCAGTGTCTGAAAGAGACTAAAAGGTGCCTGAGTTTTAAAAACAAAATTTGATTTTAATTTACTACTGATTGTTTGTGGTGGGTCATGCTGCCCTTTAACCAAAGGTCAGACAGATCAGGTGTGCCAGACCTTGTTCCCAGGAAAGGGAGGCAGCAGCTGAAATATCCAAGTCTTATATCAGTCATAGATGGATTTGAGCTTAAATACAACTGTTTCAAAAGCCCAGACCACTAGCCAGCACACTTCAGTATTATCGTCATTTTACAGATGTGGAAACTAAGCAGTAGAGAAAATATGTCAGACTCATGTAGGAAACCTTGAATAGGCTCATATTTCATCATTCCTCAGCCTTCTCTTAAACTGAAGGATCATCCTTCCTGCCATCTCAGATTGATTAATGCTCATTTCACTGAGGTAGAGAAGTACCAATGTATTCAGTTTTGTTTTTAATGTCAATTCGAGGCAGAGGTCCTAACCTACTAACATAGAAAAACTTGCAAAACCTCCACCCACACTAATCTTCATAAAAGGCTCTTGCAAAAGCAGCTGGACCTGAACTATGCAGTATGTAATCCAGGATCACCATAAATCACCTTTCTTAAAGCAAGGAAAGGATGCTCCCTATTCAGCACTGCCCTTTGGAAGGATCCCCCTGGAAGATGCTGAGTAATTACAAGTAGCTACTGGTTCCCCTGGCAACCATGGCTCAGCTTGAACAACCACATAAATAAGAGTTGATTCACTGAGAGAGGAGTTTCCTCCTTGAATTGCTAAGCAAACCAAGCCTCCTCAAGGAGGACTGAGAGGTCCAGAAGCAACTGAGCATTTGTGGTTTGCCCATCCTCGTGTTGTTCCTAAGTCAGTATTTCATTCCCAACAATACTTGTTAAAATGAAATGACATGGGCACATTGAGTCACATTACACATGGTGTGAAATGAGTAACGTGATCGGTATCCATGGCTATAAAGTGCCTGGCCCTGAGTGCCATCCCATACAGTGTAAAGTATGGTTCTGCAGAAAAGAGCAAATGTCCCATCCCATCACCCACATATTAAGGGCCAGACTGTTAACACAGACCTGTTTTTGCAGTTGCAGCTGAACAAGTCTACTTCTTTGGGCATGCAGTCTAGGTGCCTTACCCAGGTCAGGGTTGGATTTATGTCCAGGTTCCTGTGCATTTGTTGGTGTAACATCACAAAGGCTGATGAATTTTGCTTTAGCTGCCTGCAGGCTCCCAGGTTTTAGTATAGTTCAGATGCAAAGATGCCTTGGCCACCCCTCCTTTTCCCCCAAATCTCTGAGCACTGAAGCTTGGGGGAGCATAGCACAGAAGCCAGGAATATGACCCTTCACCACCTGAGGGTTCATCCTTCACTAGGCCGGAAAAGGTGCCTGGTTAAAATGGGTGAATAGGGTTGTGGGGGGAAACATGAAACAAGCACATCAAAGCAGTGAATGTAGCTCAGTGATTCCAGTTTCAACACATGAAGGAGCAGGCTTTGATAATGAGAAAGACTGACAGTTCTTGGGGTGAAGAGACATAGTCTTAGGAGATCTGGGTTCTGTACTCACCTCAGCCACAGATTTCCTGTGTGACCTTGTGCAAATCACTTAGTTTTTCTGGCTGCCATCTGTAAAAATGGGTAATAGCTCCTTTCATCCACCCTTTGTCAGGCATGTCTCTTTAGATTGCCAGGTTTTTGCAGCAAGGGCTGTGACTCAAAGTTTGTGCAAAGCCTGGCACCACAGGCTCCCAATTTCAGTTAGGATATCTAGGAGCTAATACAAATAATCATGATAGTACTTTTCACACCACAGTCAGCTCTGAAGTGGAAACTGGTTTGCACAGGAGGCAGAAAACAGCAACAGAAAGGAAAGCAAATACCAAAATTCAGAGGAAGCACTAAGGGGATTTTGGTTTACTCACACTGGAAAAGACAAGTGTTTGAAGTGATGCACTAGAAATTGTGAAAATTCTGAAGTAAGGATTATAGAATCATAGAAGTCAGGTCGGAAGGGACCTTGTAGATCTTCAAGTCTGACCCCCCACCTGGGCGGGAGAAAAACTGGGCTCAAATGATTCCAGCCAGGTAGGCATCAAGCTGATGATAGGAGCCACATCTACAAATGTGCTTAACTGGAGAGTATGCTAATTAGCCATGGAGTAAAGCTTCAGTGTCTACACACGCAATAGTATTAGGCCACAGTAAACTAATTAATACTGTAATAATACTATCTTACACCAGGGTAACTTATTGTGATTAAATACAGATGTAGATGCTGACTGCAGGCATAATTGCACTCGGTCGGCCCAACCAACCAGGGGCCAGACTCCTGCCTGTCGCCTAGCCAGACAGCTCCACACTTTCAGCACTGTCATGCCCCATCCAAGCAGCCTCTCTGCTACCCAGAGCCTGGGGCTGAGCAGCCCTGTCTTAAACTACTCTGCCCCCCCTTATATTGCTGCTATCCCAGGTGCACATGTAGATTCTGTGCCCACGAGTAGTTTACTTCGGCTCAAACTGCTCCAGCGTTTATTGCTTCAAATTAATTGCATGTGTAGATGTACCCAGGTTATCTTCTTTTAGTTCTTGATCAAAATTAGAGGAAATAATCTAAACAGGAGGAATAAATGCTAAAATCAAGTAGAACAGCTTTCCATAGTAATAAACCTATGTAACTGCTTGCATGGGAAGAAACATGGATGAATGAGTTTCAGAGATGCCTGTATTTGTTTCTGGTACGCTGACTTGCTTTTGAATGCAACCCTAGACTGATTTTTAATGATCAGAGAAAATAAGGTTGTTAGGATAAATTGGGAATCAGTTGGCTTCAAGGTGATATTTACCTAGCAATTTATGGTACTTTAGAGAATGGCAAGGTAGATTTGCACTGTATAGACTAACTAAATCAGATGACGGACACACAGGCAGATAGACAGAGAATATATATGTGCTATACCTATATATAGCATAAGCTTTTGTAGGCCTGAGTTCATATCATCAGATGCTGTAAAAGGACATGCACAGAGCAGTGTATCAAATAGAATTATTTGAATACAGGAGAGATAAGGGAGGAGGAGCAGTGCCAGGCTATTTTCCCAATTCTGATAACTGAATTTTTTATTTCCAGGATCAACTGTCGATGTAAGTACAGCTTTTTGGATGAAAATAAAAAGCTGACACCCCGACGGGATGTACCATCCTACCCAAAGGTACCATAAGCTACATATCCTTGTCAGGCTATTAATATATGCAAGTTGCCTTCTTACCAGGAGCTAGAATACAGTTCATGAGTTCCCATCACTCTAAATCTCAGTTGCTTTAGATCAAGACCCTGATCCAAAGCCATCATCTGGAAACCAATGGAAAAACTCCCATTGACTCTAGAGAGTTTGGGATCAGACCTTCATTAGGCCCTAATACTTTTTAGTGTCAAAGATGTTAATGAATGCTTTGTATTCATCAGACAGGTGGTGTTCTTTTGGTTAATAATATTTATTTATCCTGCATACTCGCAACAAAATGTATTGTGGGCTGTAACTTTCATGTCCTTATTTATGAGGGCTCTTCTACTTTGTCCTAAATTCATGGGTGATTTTATTTCTTTTTTAAAATATCGCTAAAACATTAACATTTGAAGCTCTCTGGGGTGACTCATATGATTATGAAAATGAGTTTGTTTTTTCTCAGTTAAATGCACAAATAGTTTACACCCATAGTTATATAAGAAGATACACTAGGAAGTTAAAAATAAATTTTTCACAGTTGTAAATGGGAATGAAATTACAAATAAACCCCCCGAACATAGTAGTATCAATAAGAAGGGTCATACCAATGTGTGGGATTCTTTTCCCCATATGCCTAGGAAACTGACCCCTCCCCTTCCCCCTGCGCAGAGCCTGGAACCATATTTTCTCTGTGTCCAATTTACATCTTGGCAAACCCTGATTCATTTGCACATATCCTAGTTTTGTTTTTTGCAGGTACGTATAAGAATTTTCCACCCAAGTCAGGTTTGGTTCATTTTCTTCGAAGTTCATGTGACACAAGTTGCACATACACATATGTATCATAGTTATCTTTGAAATGAGTTCATAGAGCTTCATCATGCAATGGACTATTAAGGCAATGAGTTTTTGAGATACTGGATCCAATATTGGGAGTAGACCATATAGAAAGGTTGGACTGGAGACGCAACAAAGAAGAAGTAGTTCACTGGTAAGGTTCTCAGATGGCCACTTTATATATTACCGTCTGGCTATTTTTGTGTGTTTCAAGCACCAGTCGCACACTTTCTCAAAGCCTACAAGTTCTCAAATGAATCTATTTTGCTTGGTTGCAGGATATGTACACAGCATCTATACCTTTACCTTTTACCCATTGCTATAATGCTTGATATCTGAGATAAACAACTGCGCGTGAGGGTTGCATTAACTAATGTTAGTGGTAGACTGATGCTCCTTTCTGCCCAGACTTGAAAACTTTTAATTGCTTGGTTTCAGGAGGAGTTTAGTTTTTGTTTGCTCTGTATGTGGAATGTGTAAGACTTTGGATCCCCAGTTGAGATAAGATCTCAGTCATATTAGCAGTTGGCAGTTCACCTGAAACATATTTGGGAATTGCAATACTGCTGTTAATTAAAAAATCAATATGGCTAATTCACAGATGTCTTGCAAACCTGTGTACTAAACATAAGCCACATATGAAAACACAAAAATTACTGCCCTCTAGAAAAGAAGAATTCATCTTTAGACATTTTCTCCCTTGAATTAACTGGCAGGCATTCAAAGGCTGAAATAATTTCATTCATATTTTCAGCATAGAAAGCCCCAAACCACTTCAAGCCCATGGTAGTAAATGGCTAATTAAACTGAGTTGGTTTACATCAGGGGTGGCCACCTGCAGTACACATGTCACAAGTGGCATGAGCTGCCTCTGTGTGTGGCACAGGGCAGAACAGGGAGAGGACAGGCAGAACAGTGACAGATTGTGCAGGGAGCAGAAAGCAGAGCAGTAAATCAGCCAGGGGACAAAAAGCAGAGCAACAGATTGGGCAGGGAAAGGGGATCAGAATGACACACTTATGGGGGGTGCAAGGGTAACTTGTGGCACACCTGTCTAAAAGGTTGGCTTAAACTAGTTTAAATGATCCAAAAATACTTGGATCCAGTATCTTAAAAACATGACTCAATAGCATTGGGATACCATACTTCTGTGTCTTTTCTAACCCTCCTGATGACTATTAAAAAAAATTGCCAGCCAGAATTACCCAAACAGAAGCAACACTGGAGGTTGAACTGGGTTTTGTAATGGAGCCCTGAGCACAGAATTGATGATTGTATAAGCTTTAGAGCACACCCAAACTAGCCATTCAAAACAAATGGGTAAAACAGCTGAAGTGAAGTATTTCATTCCCCGTACAATGCAAAACATCTAAGATCAAAAACAACAGACCATCATGCATTCTCCAGCTGCAGCTGGGACACAAAATGGGGCATGGAGTGTGGAGAGAGCAGCTCCCAGGAGCTCCAATGAGATGAGCTCACAGTAATGCTGGCTGTCATTTTGTCTACAGTATATGCTTTCTCAAGAGACCATAGAAGCACTTCGGAAACCAACATTTGACGTCTGGCTATGGGAGCCCAATGAGGTAATGAAGCAATGAGTGAATAACTGGTTTGTGCTTGCAACTTCATTTCTCCCATGTCAGCATTGGATATATTAGGAAAGGTACCTTCAACATCTGTAAGTGGAGGCCTAATGACAGCAGTACAGGCTCAATTCAGTGATTTGTAGCCAGCCCTCCATAAAGCTATAAGCATGGTGACTGGCAAGTGTGGAGAAGAATATGGAGGTTTGCACCAATTGCCCTTTTCAGTGTTCACCTAGCTTAATCAATGCCAATGACTTTGGTGTTTTTCTCTCTATTGAGGCTGTTTATCACTGCACAAGTAGCTATGCTTTTACATGGAGGTAGGTCACTCCATTTAGCTAACTCACTGAAAAAGCTTAGTAGAGACAAGGCGCTGTCAAGTAAGGTAAGTCCTAGGTGGGTGGCATATGGGCTTCCTTGACTAGTTATAGAAAAGTAAAAGTTACCTTTGCTTTGCTTATATTAGGATTCTACGTAGAAATTAGACCCTTCTTTTTTACGTTAAAATGTATCTTTAGAAGTGAGCAGTCACATAGCAGGGCTGGCAGCTGACTCAGATTTCTTTCCAAGGCTGGATAAAGCCAGCATATCCACTTGAGGTTGTTTTTTTTCCCCACCCCTTACCTAATATATTTGTCATGGTCCCTTAACTTGGAAGTTTAAATTTGTGCTTTTAAAGATGGGATGGGAGGGAACAGAACAATGAATCAGAATTAAAATTCAGACATATGCTGGAGTTTTCTCTAAGGTAGATTAGTCTTATTATGGAAACACATGGGGGTTTTCTTGTTGTTTTAAGTGTCTTCATAATCTACATACTAGTATGCCACTCAAGGACAAGTGCATTAATCCTTCATGTCACCTAGTCTGAGTAAATCCATTCCTATTCAGCAAAGTTCTTAAGTATGTGCTTAATTTAAAGAAAATGAATAATTCTTTTAGAATCAATGGAACTACTTATCTGCTTAAAGTTAAGTACATGCTTAGATATGTTGCTGAATTCAATTAATTTTTAAAGTCTCTCCAAATTTTTGTGTTTGAAAAACTCAGAGACATGGAAATCTAGGTAGAAATATAGATGCATGGCACATATCAATAGGTAGAGATATATAGGTATAAATATCTCTCTGCGTGAAAAAAATAGAAATAGCATATGTAGGTATGCGTGTGGCATGTGTATCTAAGTTATTTATGTACACACATATATACACACTATTTTTTTTTGTTTATTCATCTTCATTATTAATAGTATGGAAGCTCCCAGAGGCCCTGCTGGGTTAGTTGCTATGGAAACATGGAAGAGAAAGAGAAGGACAAGGCCTCTGTCATTCAAATCTTCTAATATAATCTGAAACAAGAGTCAACAAATGATAGTGGGGGAAAAGGTAGTGGTAGAAGAGTGATGTAGTAGCCATGATGGTCCAGGAATTATCTGAGGGGCAAGGATTTCTTAGGATGGTACTTTTTATTGGACCAACCACAGAATTGCGATAAGAGTTAGACAAGTTTTCAAATGCCAGACATTCTTCTTTAGGTCACATTCTTTTTCAGGTCCCACATGGAGTGGGAAAAAGGGAAGGGGGAGACCTATCTAAGTTTAAAAAAAAATATTTAATGATTGGGCAGAGCAGCAAACTAGCATCACAAAGTAAATCTTAAAAATATGTATGCATAAGAGAGCAAGCCAGGTCCACATAGGTGAATATAACCTATGACAAAGAAAAATGCCAAAGATTAAATAAAACATCAGGAATTATGTATTTCATACAATTAATTTGTTAATAAGCTTCTGGGAAATCATATTTAGGTGGCTCTAAGTTCACTCTCCCATTCACATAGAAGATGACAGAAATTACCCTGCTCTAAATTACTGCTCATGCCTGCTATGCCTTGATGTTATATATATATATTGTGGGAGGCTGCCCTGATCTCACTATAATGACCAAAGGACTTGTGGTTGGGAAATAAACCCCCTCCCTGCCCCCTTCTCCTCAGGAGGCCATGTTGGCTGGTGTCTGGCCACGCCCCCGCCCCTGCCACTGGAGCCTTAATGTGAGGAGGGGGTGTGAGGAAGAGAGGCAGGGACTCTGACAGGGGCAGCAGTCCCTGTCATGGTGTTCCAGGGAGTGCAAGCTTCTTCCCAGTGGAGGGGCTGTGCTGCAGATGGGAGCGGGACAGGCAGAGCTGCCACAACCTGCGTGGGGTGAGCAGTAGTAGTGGCAGGTTTGGGAAGGGTGGTGACAGGGGGCTAAGTGGCAGTGGTATTAGGGGGAGCTTGGGGGGACTATGGCCACTCCAGAATTCACCTTGGCCTCTGTAGCCACCCCTCCCAGTGCTGCTGCTGCCACTGCTGCTCGCCCTGCACAGGCTGCAGACACTGTGCCCACCACGCTCCTGCCTATAGCACAGCCCCCACCCCACCAGGAAGAGGCTTGTGCTCCCTGGGACACCAAGACAGACAATATATATTGCTGCCCTGTCGGAGTCCCCCCATTTTGCCACTTCAGCAGCAGAGGCAGGGGTGTCGCCAGGTGCCAGCTGGCATGGCCCTGCCATCTGCTTGTCTCACTTGAGGCTGAAGTTGAGCTGGGCCAGCCCATGGGTGCTGCTGAGGGTGGGCACGGAGGAGCCAGGCAGGGCCCTTCCCAGCCAGCTGCGGGTTGGGGAGACTTGATCCTTTGGTGCCAGGCCAGGGTCTACCCACGCTTCCTCTCCCCAGCCCTGTAAAAGCTTGGCAGGGGATACTTTCCCCCTCCCCATCCAGGCACACCACAGGTGGGGTCCCTGCAGGTCAGGGCGGGGGTTTAAACCCCTCCCCAGTGATACTCAGCCTGCCTGGGCACCCTCCCACCCCACTCAGTTTTCCTCCAGCCTTCTAGCCACTGCAGAAGGGAAGGGAGGGCTGCTCTAGCACCCCCCAGCTTCTAGCCTGAGCCACGGCAGGCATGTGCCTGCATTTCTGGAATCAAAAGTGAATGCCTATTCATTTGCATGCTAGTTCAATCTGTGCAGGTTAAACTAACCTGTAAAGATTGAATCATTCAAAAAGCCTGAGCCTGAACTATCTGTATGTCTGTACTGAATGTGCCAAGATGTTACCGCCAGCCCTGCTTTCAGGCTCTAGACTTACACCCAGCCCTCCTCCAATCAAGTGACTCCCTTGATCAGGCCTGGCCTCACCTGCTGGACCCTGGGTCAGCTGACTCTCTAATTAATGGCTCAGCCAGCTGCCTGACCTCTTGAAGTAGCAGTCACACCAAGTGCCCTGCCACACATGAAAGACTGATGCCCCCAGATATGTATAAATAAGAGTTGCTGCAGATACTGAGAATATGTATTTTTTGAGTTTTGTCTACATTGCAATTTTGCATCTGATTGCCTATTTACTGTCCCCCCCAAAAATTAAAAATAAAAAAGGAAGCATAAGGAAAAAATTGTGGGAATACTAGACTAAACTAAATGCTTCAATTAGCCTACAGCTACTTACAGCCTGCTGGATAATTGCCCTAGATACACAATAAAATTATTAAGGAAAATGAAGCACAACAGATGTGCAGTATGCTGATTTCACTTTCAGAGAAAGCCTTTGTCTGCAAATAAAATTTCTGCCCCTTAGTGCAAAAATAGGAAAAGTGATACAACCCCTTTTGTGTAGGTACATTTATATTGGTATAGATGTGTCATGTACTGGTACAGCTACTCCCATATATAGAAGGGTATCGGTATAAAGCACCTTTATACAAATATCACTGCATCTACACTATGGCTTTTACCAGTTTAGTAAAATAACAATCACACCCATATCTGGCATAGTTGTACTTGGTAAGAGTAAATGAGGCCTATGCTCATTTACTATTCAGTAGCAATTTTTTTGAAAGAGTAGCAAAACACATATTTTTACCTTGAGACCCAGGGGCTAAATGTGATGCTCTCCAGCAAAATTGTGATAGTGTTATCTAAGCACACATCAATATTCTGACACTATTTCTCTGGTTTTGTGGGAAAGCCTATTTTCTTTACACTCGAATGACTCAAAGGCAGCCATAATGTAATTTTGCTAAACGTATTAAATGAACTGTAGGCTGACAGACGCATGAAATTTCCCCAAAGGAAGTCATTTTTCTGGGAAGCTTATGGGTACATGAGACACAGGAGTTTATAATGCAAGTATCTCCTTGGCCAATGGCCATATTTATAACATTATTCCCATGACATTGTAATTAAGATACAGATTCTGGGTCAAATAGTCTTAAAGCAAGACCCAAGTAGCCTATTAACAAAGGTCCTTTTTCTGCAATATTTCTAAACGCTTAGGCTCAGAATGAGAGAGCTGAAGTAACTGCCTTCTGTTCTGAAAATGGGAAATGTATGTTGTTGTGTGGGTGTCTCCAAAGAACATTTGGCCTCTGTGTTTCAGCTGCTGAAATTCATAGATGTGCTTTTGGAATACAGATATTCACAAACCTGCTGAGATTTTGCAATTTTACAATATGAAGAGTTTTATTTTTAATCTATTTATTCTAATAAGAATTCTTGATTTAAAAAAACAAACCCTACAGGAAGTTAGCCAAAGACATATTTGGTTACCAGTAGCTCTTATCTTCCACTGACATATTGCTGTGCATTTAGGGCAGGTCCTCGGCCTACTAAAGTCAGTGGAAGAGCTTCTGCTAACTTAATTTCATTTTGAATCAGGCTCATTACCAGCTCCATTAGCAAAATGAAAATAATGAAATACTTATGATCTCTAGGTGCTCTGATAACTAAGGAGCCCTGGGATGATTCAGGGCCTGCTCCAAGTCAATAGAAGTCTTTCTGTTCTCTTCAGTAGGCTTTAGATCACACCTTTCATGAACTGGCTTTAATCTTGGTATCTTTGAACAGTTTCTTTTCATCCTTGCCAATAAGGCTTGGCCATTCATTAGGACATGTTAGGAGATTATATTATACTGGACAGCATGCTTTGTAAGCAATGGTCCTGTTTATCAAAACAGCAACCTATCCATTCATCATTACAGATGTTGAGTTGTTTGGAACATATGTACCATGACCTGGGATTGGTGAAAGACTTTAACATCAACCCCATCACCTTGAAGAGGTGGCTGGTAAGTATTTCTTTAAAATTACCAATAATAGTCATTTTAAAAATCCAGACCTTGATCTTGAAAACATGCTTAGGCTTACTTATATGAGGAATTCCATACATCCCAGTAGCAAGGAGGGCATGATCAGGGGGAAGCAGGGCAGGCCTTACGAGGACAGGCTACAAGACCTGAACCTGTTCAGCCTCCACAAGAGAAGGCTGAGAGGGGATCTGGTGGCTGTCCAGAAACTTGCCAAGGGGGACCAGCAGGCAATGGGAGAGTCCCTGTTCCCCCAAGCCCTCCTTTGGACCCTCTTGATGCTGTCCACATCCCTCCTGAAGTGCAGTGCCCAGAACTGGACACAGTACTCCAACTGCGGTCTGATCAGTGTCATATAGAGGGGGAGGATCACCTCCTGGGACCTGCTTGTGATGCATCTGTGGATGCATGACAAGGTGCGGTTGGCCTTCCTGACTGCGTCCCCACACTGCCGGCCCACGTTCATCTGGGAATCAATTATGACTCCAAGATCCTTTTCTGCCTCTGTGCTGACAAGAAGGGAGTTCCCCAGCCTGTAGGTATGCTTCCCCCCTAGGCGCAGTACCTTGCACTTGCCAGTATTGAAACACCATCGTATTCTCATCTGCCCACTGCTGTAACCTGTCCAGATATAGTTGTAAGCTGTCCCTCCCTTCTAGCATGCCCACTTCTCCCCACATCTTAGTGTCATCTGCGAATTTGAACAAGGTGCTTTTCACCCCCTCGTCCAAGTCACTGATGAAGATGTTGAACAGTGCGGGCCCGAGGACTGAGCCCTGAGGAACCCCACTGCCCACATCCCTTCAGGTCAAAAATGACCCATGCACCACCACCCTCTGGGTGTGGCCCTCCAGCCAATTTGTGACCCGTGAGACTGTGTAGGCATCGACACCACAATTACCTAATTTTTTAATGAGAATGGGGTGGGAGACCTTCCTAAAGTCCAGAAAGACTATGTCCACCGTGACACCTGCATCCAAGGATTTTGTGACCTGGTTGTAGAAGGCCACCAGGTTGGTCTGACAAAACCTGCCTCTAATGAACCCATGCTGATTGCCCCTAAGCATAATCTCCCCTGCTGGTCCCTCGCAGATATGCTCCTGAATAATTTTCTCAAAGAGCTTTCCATAGTTTCCTGGGTCCTCCTTCCTCCCTCTTTTGAAAATGGGGACCACATTGGCCCTTTTCCAGTCCTCTGGCACCTCACCAGAGCACCACAAGTGCTCGTAAAGCCATGTCAGGGGTCCTGCAGTGACCTCTGCCAATTCCCTCAGCACCCTGGTGTGAAGATTGTCTGGACCTGCTGATCTGAACACATCTAGTCCCACCAGAAGTTCCCTGACTAGGTCTTCACTGACCCTGGGCCTGGCTGTGCCTTCCCTGGGGCCATCTGGGATCCCAGTGGGGGGATGTCCTGGTCCCTGCTCAGAAAAATGGAAGCAAAGAATTTGTTAAATAGGTTAGCTTTGTTGTCTGGTGAGACCACCAGATTTCCAAGCGTGTCGTGCAGAGGCCCCATGATACCTGGTACCTTTTTTTTACTCCCTATGTATTTAAAAAAGGACTTCTTGTTATCTTTGATCCAGGTCGCTAGTCCCAGTTCTGTCTCTGCCTTAGCCATCCTAACAGCCCCCCTACAATCTCAAGCAATGGAGATATAATCCTCCTTGGTGATGACCCCTCCCTTTCATTGGGTGTATGCCTCCTTTTCAGCTTTGAGACTTTCCTAGATGCCTTTGGGGACAGGTTACAACATGGGGGCTTTTGAGCAGTCTTGTCCCCTTTGATCTGTGTTGGGACTGTCACCCTTTGGGCTTGGAGGATCGTCTCCTTAAGAAACGACCACTTTTCTTGGACTCCCAACTCCCCACCCCTCCAGGACCTCAGAGTCTCCCCAACTAATCTCCTTAACTCATTGAAATCGGCCCTCCTGAATTCCAGGACTGCTGCCTTGCTGCAGGCCTTTGACACCCTGTGCTGGATGGTGAATTCCAATAGGCGATGATCACTATCGCCCAGGTGGTCGAGAACCCACAGTCCCCTAACCAGGTTGTTGCCTGTGGCCAGCATCAGGTCCAACAAGGCGTCTCCCCTGGTGGGCCTGTGCACCTCCTGGGTTAGATGGAGGTCCTGTAACTCGGCTAGGAACCTACATGAGCAGTCAGACCTGGCTGACTGCTTCTCCCAGCAGATGTCCGGATAGTTTAGGTCCCCCATGATGACCACGTCCCTTGACTTAACTGCCTCCGTGAGCTGACCTAAGAATTCCCGGTCCAGCTCTTCCCCCTGGTTGGGTGGTCTGTAGTAGACACCCACCGTTAAGTCCCTTTCTCCCCGACCCCCTTATATTCTGACCCAGAGCACTTTGGTTTGCCCCTCCTCTGACCCCCAGCTGCTCATTGAGGATGTGTATTGCTCTTTGACATACAGCGCCACACCCCTGCCTTTCCTCCCTGTTCTATCCCTCCTGTACAGCCTATAGCCCTTGATGTTTACCACCCAATCATGCACTGAATCCCACCAAGTTTCAGTGACCCCCACTATGTCTAGGTTTGTGTTAGCTAGCAGGAGGACAAGTTCCTCCTGCTCGTTCCCCATACTATAAGCGTTAGTGTAGAGGCATTTAAGGTCCTCCGAGGGTGTATACACCGCCCCCCTATTCCCAGGACTATCCAGACCCCTGTCTCTTACCTAGGTACTTCTTGTGCTCGTAGCCTGTCTTGGCTGGTCAGTTCTTGTGGGTGGCTCTTGGTTCGCTGTTCTGTGGCTCCTTCTGTCCTCATCCTCCCCTTCCCCTGATGAAACTAGTTTAAAGCCTGCCGGAGGAGATCAGCCAACCTGAAAGAGAACACACGCTTACCTTTAGGGGAAAGGTGAAGCCCATCCCACCCAGACATGTCTCTTGTTCTGAAGTATGGATGGTCCAAAAAAGATGAAGCCCTCCTTGAAACACAGTTTCCAAAGCTGCAAGTTGACCTCCCTGATGCAGGTTTTAAGGCATTGCCCACATCTTCTCA
>NW_017728906.1:43012483-43013995 GCF_001723895.1 Crocodylus porosus
GCTTCCTCACATTGGCAGCTCATGTCTAACCTGGAGTCAGCAATGACTCCAAGATCCCTTTCTGCTACTGTGTTGTTGAGAAGGGTGTTCCCCAGCCTATAGGTGTTTTGCAGGTTACTTCTCCTTTGATGCAGCACCCTGCACTTGTCTGTGTTGAATTCCATCCTATTCTCATCCTCCCACCCCTGTAACCTGTCTAGATCCAGCTGGATTCTATCCCTCTCCTCCAGTGTGCCCACTTCTCCCCACATCTTTGTGTCATCAATGAATTTGGACAGCGTGCTTTCCACGCCCACTTCCAAGTTGCTGATAAAGATGTTGAATAGTACAGGCCTGAGGACCGAGCACTGGGGAACCCCACTGCCCACATCCCTCCAGGTCAAAAATGGACCACCACCACTCTCTGGGTGCGACCATTGACCCAATTTGCCACCCTTCTGACTGTAGGCATCCATGCTGCGGTTGCCTAGTTTTTATATGCGAATGGGGTGAGAGACAGTGTCAAAGGCCTTCTTGAAGTCCAGGTAGATGACATCCAACTCAATACCCACATCCAATTCTCCCTGGACTGCTTATATGTTTTATACAAGGCAGTCACTGATTAAAGAAGAACAAATAATCAAGCTCATTGTCATAGGGAATAAGTGAGGCCAAACATTTGACAAACTTCAAAAGCAATTAAATATTTATATGGAAATCAAGAATGTCCCAAGTTGTCACAATTGATGATAACAAGGATTGTGGAAGGAGCATTATATCCTGTTTTTCAGGACATGAGCCTCTAACTAGGGCCAGGGTAAGGCTGAATATGTGGGGAGGAAGCACTCTCTCACATCTACCTTCAGGGCAGTTCTTAGACTTCCTTCTAAAGTATCTAGTGACAGCCAGAGACAGGATACTAGGCTGAATACCCCTTGAAACTATCCATGAATTACTTTGGCTAGAACTGGGGAAGCTGTGACCTATGATGCACCTGTTTGCAGGTGGTTATAGAGTTTTGCTAAAACCTCTGCCTACCCTGTTTTATGAACACCGCTCTTCTATGCACAGTAAAAAAAGTGGTTTTGTTAAATGGGTGTCAGGTGGAATAGAGCTCTGCAGTATTATATCACTGTGGTCTGGTGGATGCAGTTATTTAGTTGTTCTTTTTCTGCTGCCAAGTTACAAATGTCAGAAAATTACTGTACAGGATTTAAGTTCAATCTAGGTAGCTTAATGAAAAGTAGGTTGGAGGTAACTTCAGCATGATCTGTAAGAATCTATGCAAAGAGAAGATTTTAAAAGAGCTTGTAATCCAGCAGGGAAAACCACAACAGGATCCCATGACTGGAAGCTTCATTAAAACAGAAAATAAAAAATGCTGACTTTTAAGTGTTGATAAGCAGGGATCCTGGTTTTCTCGGATAAAAAAAAATCCTCAATTTTTGGTTTAAAAAAATAACCCAAAATCCACATGTTTCCGTGATTACAATGAAATACCACTCTCTCTCTCTCTCTCTCTCTCTCTCTCTC
>NW_017728906.1:43014095-43020958 GCF_001723895.1 Crocodylus porosus
TATATATATAGTGATGGGCAGGGGGGCACTATATACAGTGGTGTTTCATTTTAATCACAGAAACATGTGGATTTTGGGTTACTTTTTTAAAACAAAAAATTGGGGATTTTTTTATCAGAGAAAACCAGGATCCCTGATGATAAGTACCCATTTGAACAACATATCTGGCAAAGTGGATTCCCCTTCCCTTGAACCAGAAAGGCGATCTTCCTAAAGTCCAAAAGATTGGCTCCAGTTCTACTGTAAGTAGTAGGGCTGGCTGCAGGAATAACTGGACAATATTTGCTAGCCTGGATCATCCAGGAGTCAGTCTGGGTTATCATAATGGTCCCTTGTGACCTAAAAATATCTATGGATCTGTGGCACCAGTATGTGTGTTTAGAGAGGTATTCTCAGCAATTTGAACCCCATTGTTGCAAACATTCTGTACAGCCTCTTCTCTGCAGGACAAGGAGTTATATACTCCCTGTTATATCTGAGTGTTATAAAAATTCCTTTGTACATATTGGCCTCACAGAAAAATAAGGATAAGAAAAATCCCGTAGTTTCTCCTTCAATCATGATTCTTCCCCAGAGCTTGCAGTATCCCTGAAGTTGAACTCAGGTGGGCGAGAAACAGTCACTTCTCTTGCATGCTTTCTGTATCCCTCCCACATCTACCTGCTACAGAAATACTCATAAGAACTGAAAACGCAGATGACTAATGTAACCAAATATGTTGTGGAACTTTTCTAATTTGCCATGAATGTTCCAACCTTCCTGGGTCAGCATGTACTTTAAATTCTTGTTGCCTCATGTTACTAGTATGTCAGTGCAGAGGTTTTCAGAGAAGCTGTTCAAATACTTTGAAGAGACTGTCCATCATGACTTACCCATCCAAAAGTGTGAACAGTTCTACATGATTTTCAAAAAGTCAAACATGTTATGCAGTGCAGGTCCTGATTTGAAAGGAGCACTGAGTTCCCACAGAGACATTATAGCTGAAAGTTTGGATGCATAGAGCTTCTGAAAATCAGGTCTGAGGTCAAAGAGGTTGATCCAGCAGGACACTGACAACTTTGGCCTGGATGCAAGCAGAGCACTGAATCCAAGCATCACTTGATGAATGTATGCAACCCTATTGACATAAATGGTCTATTTGGATGCTTAACCCATGCATAAAATCTCCCCTGGGTCAAGGCTAAATGTTCATCACCCTGAAGGAGTAAGCCCCAAAGGTATAAAAGCTCCAGGATGCTAGGGTGGCTTGGCTGCTGGGTGTGGGAAAGGGTGCTAAGACCTCATCATTGAACAGCTGTAATGACTGTAAGACATTTATCCCATTGAAAAGTTCAGGGTTCAAATTCACATTATGTCAAAAGTGATCCTTACCTCCACTAAGTCAAAAATGAGCCTTATGTTCTCCACATATCCCTGAATGGACGTTTGTCCCCAGCATGGGCCACCTTAGTGACCTCCCAGCGACCAGTCAGTGACTGCGGGGGGGTAAGTCACCCTGCAGCAAAACTTATTGACTGATGAGCAGCTGCACTCATGGTACTCCTGGAAGTGGCTGCAGTGCTTCCGGAAGTGGCCGCAGCCTACATCTGGTGCTCCCACTTTGTGGCTGGCACTTGCAGGGAGGCACCGGAGCTCCCACCTGTCCCCCCGCCCATCACCATGGCATGTTTGGTGTTGTCTGCTCAGTTATGATCAAGGGCCAAAGCAGAAGGAGTCAGACATCAGGATGAATATGAATTGGCAAATGGGTGAGAAAGCTTGCTTAGCATCTGCCTATATACTACAGAGGACCTATACAACAAGTATTATTCATTCTGTATGTTACCAGCACCAAGTTTGCTCAAAAATCTGAAACACAGAGAAAGGTAATGGAGAGTCTTTGACCTCAGTTTGTGACACCTCATGGGACTGAGGAAGAAGTACTCCATGGTGTTTTTGATGATTCTAGTGGATAGGTCAGGCAAGGAATGATATCTGGTCTTTCTCAGCCAGATTTTGTTGCAGTGTTCAGTATTTGGAAAGGGTTAATGTGGGAAATAATGTGCAGCTGCACATGTCCCTGGAGGGGGGTGGGGGGGAGGGCTTGTAGTGCCTCAGAGAAAAGTGAGAAAGACTCGAATCTTTTCATTTGAAAACAATTCTGCTGTCTTTAACAGTTGTACTCACTTTATTTCTTTGTAGCTGTGCATTCATGACAATTACAGAAACAACCCATTCCATAACTTCCGGCACTGCTTCTGTGTGACCCAGATGATGTACAGCATGATCTCTCTCTGCAGTCTCCAGGTGTGTCTTCTCAGACTGTCCATATAGCTCTCTGCATTTGCACTGATATCACTAGATAAATATTTGTTAATCAGATATCATGCAACCCAGGTAATTTCCTTTACCAAAAAAATTAAAAAATAAAAAGACCAGTTTGTGTGGAAGGGGCTCTCTTTGCTGCACCTGCTTTCTTAAATGGAAGAAGAGAAGGCAGATGAGTTTCCTAGGTGATCTTGGGGGTGTTGCTTAGGATATGTCTACACCCTGTGTTACCTGTTGGTTCATCAGCTTTCAGGAACAGATTAACTTTATACAATAAGGCCAAGGAGAGGGATATCACAGGGAGACAACTCTTTTCTACAACTGCTTGAAACTCCTGCTTCAATTAACTGGCCACAGCCAGTTTTATCCAACCAATGTGGTTACAGTCTACAAAGCCCTTAACGGACTAGTATCCTTACATACCTCATCCCTGGCACTGCTGGGGCCAACCCTCCTGAGCACACTTCTTCCACCTGCTCCTGCCCTACACACACACCAAGCCCAGCCATGAGGCTGTGACTCTACTCTGCTTTTGTGGCTGGTTTCCATTGCATCTTAAATTAGATGTGTTGCAGGGTAGTCCTGCCATTCAACCTGATGCTAGCTGCATGGCAGGGCTTGGTTGACACCTCCACCTGTGTCAGCAGGCTGATGGCAATATGGTGCAGCCCTGATTGGGGCTGCACCCTGCTGTTTTCAAGGCATCAACTCCAAGGGAGCTCATCAGCTGAGTCAGGGTGCTGGGGCAAAGGTCACAGGGCTCCCCACAACCCAACATGGCACTTGAGATTTGTCCTGCAGTTCCTGCAGTGGCTGAGGAGCAAAGCAGGGTCTGGTGCTGGGTTGCAGGGAGCTGCACAGCTCCCCACAGCCCAGCAGCTTGAGAGCCTTTCCTCACAGCTCCCATGAAACTGTAGAGCAAAGCACTTGGCACATTTTAGCTACAGGGACCCTGAGACTAGAAAGAAAGTCCCTTGATCCCAGGGTTGCCATGCACCAGGACCTTTAAACCTGCAGGTGTAACCAGGCTGCACATGATGTTTTCTGATCTTCCCAGAGCATGGGGTCCCCAGAACCAGAAAACCTCTCCCAGATCCTGATGTCTCAGCACACCAGCACCTTAAAAGACCTGTGTATAGCTTGGTTGTACATGAAGTTTTCTGACATCCCAGTACACAGGGCTCTGAGTTGGGATTGACATTCAAGTGATTGTTGGTTCCAGACTTGGGACTGCACTAAACACTTGAACTGGCCCCAGCCCCAGGAGCTCACCAGAGTCATGAACCACCTCTTGTGCTGTTCTAGCCCCAGGACTGTGCCAGAGTTTTGAACCAGCCCCAATCCCATGTGGTTCCAGAGCTGATCAGCTGATTCTCAGTCTCAGCCCTGGGACTGCATGAGAGCTAGTTGATGCCACGCTACTGGCTCCCTGCTTTTATCTTGCTGGTGTAAGGGGAACCCTAGATCAAGACTCCCAGACTCTCCCTCCACTGGCAAATAGTCATGGCATGGTTGAAATGATCCTTGATCCCAAAATTACACATCCTGCTCCCAAAATTACACATCCTGCCATGCACATGTGGCAAGGCAGGAGGTGCAAATGTTGGGATCAGGAATTGGATCTTATTGCACCATTAAATGAACTTGTGCCAGGGACCATAATGACATCTAAGTTTTCTTCCAACCCCACATTAACTCATGCAGACACCTGAACAATTTCTAAGGAAGTTAGTATTAACATCTCTATTCTTTGGCAAGTTCTAATCTAGGCAATTATTACAAGTCTCGAGCAAATTCCACTTGCCTCCTCCAAGCTACTGATATTTAATTACTGCCAACTCTGAGTCATTTCTTTCTGCAGTGAATAGGGGCATCTTCCTTCATATATGCAATATGCTTGCCTATTGAATAACAGCCTGCACAGATCATTCCTTTATCTGAACTGTGAATGCATTTAGCAAAAAAAAATGTAGAAAGTTTCAGAGTCCACATGAACTTTTATTTTATTTTATTTTCTGTTGTAGGAGAAATTTTCCCAACTTGATATATTAATTCTGATGACAGCAGCAGTATGCCATGATCTGGATCATCCGGGTTACAACAATACGTATGTGTGTTATTTGTTTTCTGCTGTCTTGGGAAGACCGTGAAAATCAGCATTTTTTTTGTGGCTCAGCAGTTTCTTCACCTCTATAGAGTGCACAGTGGTGTAGCTGAATCTGACATTTTCCAGCATGATTTGCTGTTGCTTGCTGCAAGGCCAGAGCCATCTCTAGTTAGACTGGGTGTATTGCCAACCACTAGGAGCATGTCCATACCACCTCACCACACTAGGGAGACTCGCAGGACAGCAGGCAGCTTCTAAAATGGATGCAAGGTAGCTGCCCTAGTGGGGTATTGGCTATGTGCCAATAAACTCACTTTCTCAGAAGAGCTTAATGTCACACACCCAATGTTACATTGAGGCAGCTACGTGAGTGATGTTAATTTAGGAACATAGCATGTGTGGATGGGGGCATGGCATGTTTCCTACTGCTGTTTTCTCACACAGTTTCAGGCAGGGTAGGCCTGCCCTACATCTATGCAGGCCTCAGAGAAAGCCACTAACTGCTCTAAACTCTGAACACATATTCAACATAACACCAACTAAGTGCAGTTAAGACATGAGCAAACACCCACTGAAGCAATTTAGCACTTTTAAAGTACCCTCATGGTGTTGCAAAGTTGTTCCTTAATGTGTACTAACTTTAATATGTCACTACATACAATGTGCAACTGTTGCAACTGAATGTGTGACACCATCCTAACACATGCTAACCTTTATACATCACAATATTTCCACAATATTCCCATGATTTGATGTGGTTGTAAGTGAACGTGTGACAGGCCCCTCTGAGAGGAAAATGTTTTGCTGTTTATTTTTCTTGCAAAACTAAAATATGTTCCACTGAAGGAAGCTGGCTGCCTAGAAAACACTCCCAGGTCAACTATTTGTTAAGCGCCCCATTCAGTGAAGGGAGACATCTGTAAGTGAGGCTGAGAACAAGGAGCTTTGAATTCTGTTTCCACTTCTGCTAAAGTTTTCCTTAATGCCATTAAAGTGATTGCCTAACCTTTCCCTACAATCTATCTTCCCATCTCTATACAAAAAGGATTATATTAGCTGGTCGCCAGGAGGGATTTAAAGATTACGTCATAAATGTCTCTTCAGCACTATGTGAGCTGCAGATGGAAAGTACTTTAGAAGTGCTAAGCATCGCTATGTGGGTGTATGTGCACATGCATGTCTGAAAGACTGAAAAACTCTCGTTTGCTTTTATCCATCTATTAAGTAAAAGCCTGAAACTGTTCCCATTGGGATCAATGGTAATCTGTTCACTGATTTAGTGGGAACTGAAATCAAAGCCTATTATCCTTTAAAAAGTAGTTGTTGTAATCTTTATTCCATATCTTTTTAACTGATGGAGATTAACTCATAAAAAACAAATACATAGTGTGAAGCTATGTAAAATGATGACTTTCTCAAAAATTATTCCGAGTTTGTACTAGCAATCGCAATAATCAGTTCTTAGCACTTTATTAACTATTCAAAGTAGTGTCAGTAGAATGTGTGTTGTAGAATAGATAAGATGCAGAAATGCTGAAGACTATTGTTTTCCTTCACATCAGCTACCAGATTAATGCCCGAACAGAACTGGCAGTACGCTACAATGACATCTCCCCACTGGAGAACCATCACTGTGCAGTGGCTTTCCAGATCATTGCCCAGCCAGAGTGCAATATTTTCTCCAGTGTCGACCAAGAACAATTTAAGCGGATACGACAGGTATGAGTGCTGGTCCAAAAGGCCGTGACATGCAAGTTGTTCTTTGAAATGTGTGCACAAATCTATCTATTGTAGAGCCCTGTCATTCCATCTAGATGCGTGAATTGAAAAGCTTGACTTAACAATGAGAGATTTCTGGACAGTTTCCATAGAAGCTTTAACATGTTGGGTAACAGTGAGAAAAGTTTGACTATTAAACATATGACTTATATAGAGACTTACGAAAGAAATTTAGTTAGCTTGTGATCATAAACAGATTAAGTTGGTATATGTTAACAGCTTACCCTTGTTCTTTAAGAAGAATATTGTATTGCAGTTAAAAAGGCACTTCCAACTAGAGATTTCTAACCTCTGGAACCCATCTCTTTCTTTTGGCTAGAGCAGTGATGAATCTTGTCACATTGCAATCATTAACATGACAGCACATTACAATTCAATTCACACACAAATGGGCCAAATTCTGCTCTTTCAGCTTCACCAGTACAGCTCCTTTGCCTGTTAAATGAAAATTCTGAAAAATAAAATGGGGTACATTTTGGTTCTTATTTCTTAGTTTCATAGTTAGTAGGGTCGGAAGGGACCTGAGCAGATCATCAGGTCTGACCCCCTGCCATGGCAGAAAAGAGTACTGGAGTCAAACAACCCCAGCAAGGTGATTGTCTAGCCTTGTCTTAAAGACCCCCAGGGTAGGAGCCAGCACCACTTCTCTTGGAAGTTGGTTCCAGATCCT
>NW_017728906.1:43021746-43029914 GCF_001723895.1 Crocodylus porosus
CCTCTAATGAACCCGTGTTGGTTGCCCCTAAGCATAATCTCGCCTGCTGGCCCCTCGTGGACATGTGCCAGGATAATTCTCTCAAAAAGCTTACCCAGGATTGAGGTAAGACTAACTGGCCTATAGTTCCCCAGGTCCTCCTTCCTCCCTTTTTTTGAAGATGGGAACCACATTGGCCCTCTTCCAGTCCTCTGGCACCACACCAGAGCACCACAAGTGCTCGTAAAGCCATGCCAGGGTTCCCGCAATGACCTCAGCCAATTCCCTCAGTACTCTGGGGTGGAGATCGTCCGGACCAGCTGATTTAAATACATCCAGTCCCTCCAGAAGTTCCCTGACTAGATCCGCCCTGACCCTTGGCCTAGGTGCGCCTCCCCTGGGGCCTGAGGGTCAGGAAGGATCTAGTCAGGGAACGTCTGGAGGGACTGGATGCATTTAAATCAGCTGGTCCAGATGATCTCCACCCCAGAGTGCTGAGGGAATTATCTGAGGTCATTGCAGGACCCCTGGCACAGCCTTATCACTGTTTTCTGGTAGAGTCAATAGCAAAACCTGTATTAAATTCTATGGGACCAGGTTTGGAACCCACTATATAGAACAATACTTTTAATTTAGTTCTTTAATCAAGGGTATTTAGTTAATAAGCACAGAACAGGAAATGATAGAGATGTGAGGCTGGAAGGGGCCTCCTTAGGTCATCTAATCCAACTCCCTGTCTGAGGCAGGATCATCCCTGTCCAAACCATTAAATACAAATCCATAATCTAAATTCTTCATAAAACTACTGACACAACACAAAACATAACACCCTAACCTACCACACGTAAAGCAGGGGGACCACAGCAGCCAAAACCCTACTTCTATAAAAGGTAAGTAATATACACTCAAGAGATCCCAGGTAAAAGTCTATGCCCCTCACTACAGAAGAAGGCAAACCCCCCCCCCCAGTCTATACTGGTCTGACCATGGGGTAAAATTCCTTCCTGACCAAAAATGTGACAGTGGGTCTGATGCTGAGCAGAAGGGTAAAACCCTCTGGCCAGGAACCTCCAGCTTTATGTTGCAGCAGAAGCATTGGCACACCCCAGTCAAAATCCACAGCCTTGGCTGCTGCCAACACCTAATGCCTCTGAGGAAGGCTTAAAAACACCCTTAAACATGTAGGAGAAAAAGGGAGACAGGGCAACCAGCAAAGCCCAGAAGTAAGGAAATACCCATGCCAGAATATAGGCATAGCTATGCCTATATCATCTCCGACCAGTTGCTGTCCAACCTTTTCTTGAACACCTCCAGTGATGGAGAGTCCACAGCTTCCCTAGACAGTCTAGTCTACTGCCTTATTGTTCTAACAGTGAAGTTTTTTCCTGATATCCAGTCTAAACCTACTTCCAACATACAATAAAACACACATCATAGCCAATGTCCATATTATGTCACTGTGAATTCTGTATGTAAACGATCTAGTTCATAGAATTATAGAGTTGGAAGGGATGTCCAGTAGTCACAAGAACTGACCACTTCTCTACCAGTTTGTCAGGAGGTCTCAAGAAAGTTCCTCTTCAAAGGTAATTTATTCATGAAGCAACTCTTTGCACAGAAAGAACTATACCTTGTATGAAATATTAAATGAATGTGCTATTGTCTCCTTTGATAGGGGATAATTACACTAATCCTGGCAACAGACATGGCAAGACATGCAGAAATACTGGACTCCTTCAAGGAAAAAATGGAGAAGTTTGATTACTCAAATGAGGAACATGTGACCTGTGTAAGGAGCTTTTGTTGATTACCATCTGTCAGGAGCTAACATGGCTAGTAATACTAACATAACTAACTACTTCTTTCTGCTAATGGTGATAATATTACTCTACCAACTTATCTTTGGGCTTGACCCCCCCAATGCTAAATAGAACCAGTTTTCAGCAGAAAATCCAGGGTCCAAACAATTGACAATTTCTGTAGGAAAATGTTCATTTTGCTGCTAGGTTTTGAATTTCTGGAAAAGAACAATCTAAAAAGAAATAACTTGATTTGGAGCCACATTGCCATGGTTCAGTTTGTTGAAGTAAATGTTTTGAAGGAAGTTGTGTTCTCCTTTACAGTTAGTTGCACATTTGAATGATTTGTTCCGTCTGTCTGTCTTAGGCACTTTTGTAGGCTGTGGGGAAGTGCTGTTGACCCCACTGGGCAGATGGGGAATGAAGACCTAAAGAGAGACTAAACAGATTGTCCAAAATCACATAGGAGCCCTACAGCTGAACTGGATCTCATCCCTTCATTCCAGAATCACATTCCAACCCCTGAACAAGCCCTCCTTTTCCTTGAGGGTTGTAATGTGCTGTGAGGGACCATTTATTTGTTTGAAACCAATCATTTCCACCATTAACAAAAATGTAGAAAGATGTTATAGCTCTGTATAAAAGCAAAAGAAAGAAAAAGCTGAGAGCCCTCTAGGTAAAAAAGTTATGCTTTTTTTTTTGCATATGTTTAAGCCCCAGAGCAGCAGGGAACAAGTTTTTGCAGTGGTGGATCAAAACAATCCAGCTTGGGTCAGAGCTGAGCCAACCAATGCTTCCAAACTGGCCACTGCTGCTGCTGCTTCTGTGTGGCTAGCCAGCAGGGAGAAGTGGCAGTGTTAGAACAACTGGGTTGGAAGCTTCATGGCTGTACATTGGCTCCAAAGGCCAGATCTAGCCCACTGGCTCTATGTTACCAACACTTGTCCTGTACTCATTGGAGCAAGATATAATTATTCCTTCCATCAGGATATACATTTTGCTTAGTTTTATCCTAGTCTGCATACACACGCTATATCTGGGGAACTATATCTGAGGAGCACGCTGCTATAATGACACAGCTGGACACATGATCATTACATTGTCATAGTGTGTTGCTACATCACTGTAGGGCAACGTGTAGATGTACCCACTGTCTTCTTCAGGATGGGGTGTGTGGCAGTAGTGGAAGATTATGTTCTCTTCTGAGAGAAGCGCATGGCATGTACAGACATTTGCTCTCTCAGAATAAACTCTTCTGGGAGTGATTCAACCCTGGTTGGTACTCTGGTTACTTTTCTCCTGGAGTGGCCATTTTCATTCTGGGAGAAAAAGCCTGAATATCTGTACACTTGTGATTTCTCCTGGGAGAGCAGCAACTCTCCCAGGAGAAAGTGAACATGAGAGGCCCTAGTCTCCACTGCATATCAGTCAGTTGTTCACTGTGTGTGTGATTGGGCCCATATAGTATATGCCATTGTAGAATACCTAAGCATTTTACAGTTATTCATAAATTAAGCCACACAAGCCCATCAAGGGGAAGGTAAGCACTATATTGATTTCACAGATAAGAAAACTGAAGCAGCGAGGGGTTAAATGGCTTGCCCAAGGCCACAATGGACTCTAGCGCAGAATCAGGAATTATAACCAGGTTACCTGAGGCTCAGTCCTATGCCTCAGCCATAAAATTTTCCTTCGTTCCTGCCAGCCTCTGTCAAAACAAAAGAAGCACAGCATGCAAAGAGACAAAGAAAAGTCTTGTGTTACCAGAATGTAAAAGTATTTGTCCTCTTCCAGTTGAAAATGGTGCTTATAAAATGCTGCGATATCTCCAATGAAGTACGCCCAATGGAAGTAGCAGAACCCTGGGTAGACTGCTTATTAGAGGAATATTTTATGCAGGTAAGAATGAGACAAAGATCCAGAAAGGCAATCATCAAAATTCCTCCTCCCTCCTGAAAACTATCTGGTACTTGAACTATCTATTAGCTATCTCCAGTTCCATATGGATGAAAGACTTCTTTTGTATAAGGTTACAGAGGGCCATCAGTGGAATAAGTTCAGAATAAAAGTGCCTGCAATGTATTGTGATTTGTAAAATGACAGTAACAACCAAGAAATGCCAATGTCATTAGATTCCAGGTTGTTGTCACTAATAGGGCTGCCTCCTGAGTTCATTTGGCATTGTTAATGGCTTTAGAGCTTTAGGGCAAGAACAGTGGCAGCAGAAGCCAATTCAATGGGCAGTATTCAATTAGCCAAGGTGGCACTCTATCTGTGATGATGATCTGAAATGTTTATGACCTAAATTGTGCATTTCCCTAGGAAAATAAGGCATTCCATTTATTCCCAGGATACCAGGTACTTGAATAATTGTGAAAAGTCAGGTTTTATGGTTGCATACCAATTGCTTCATGCTGGAATCCTCTCCCCCTCTGTGATGGATGCCTTTACCCTGTAATATAAACAAGCATTAAATATCTCAGCAGTCCCCTGCTTTCTCCTACACATACACTGCACTGTGCCTGCACACTGCAGCAGCTGGCATCACGCAAAACATAACTTCACAGTAATTGGGAGAACAAGATGCCAGAGTTTTCTAGTTCATTTCATTTTACGTTCTCTCTATGCTGGGAGAACAAGTTTGATAAAGAAACATGGAGGACTTCTCTGTTTTTCGTGATATGAAGAAAATCCACTGTGACAAACTGTCAGAGGCCTCTATAGATCATTGTCTCTGCAGAAATTATTTTGAAATAAAAAGTGTATCTATGTGCTTTACCATACTGTTAAACAATAGAATGTGCAGCCAATTCGATAAATGAGAACAAATGCAGACAAAGAGCTGGTATTTTTTGTGTATTTTATTCTCTTACTACACATTAGAAAACTACAGAAATAATGGGTCAGGTCTTCAAGTCTATCAATCAGTGTAAACAAGTGATTCTCAGCTAGGGTGCCATAAGTAGCCAGGGGTCTTGAAATCCTTTCAAGGGTGCTGCAGGGTATCATGCAATGTTTACCCTGTTAAGTGTGCAAACATGATTCACAAGGTATAAACCCAGATATTTCAATTAGGAATCCAGTGTCAAACACATTCTGACCTATTAGGTGTTTCTGAGTTTTTAGCAACAGAAGAATTGCTCTAGTATTTTTCTATAATCAATAAACAAGTGAAAACTAAGAGCTGGCATTTCCCATGGGGTGCCTTGAGTTGCAAAGGGTTGAGAGCCACTGTGTTGATCCATTCAGCTAAGGATGTCAGACTCATTTTCTGTAAGCTCTTTCCAAAGTTGTAGGCACAGGTGGGCATCCTTCACTGAGTCTATATGTAGTTGAGGTTACTCAGTAACCTACAGTTAGCCAATCATGATAAAAAATGGTTTGTTGCTTCTACTTTGGTGCCTGAAAGGATCATTCTGAGGAGGAAGAACTCAAGGACCCCTCTTCTTTTCCGTGAAAATCTAGATACTGCTACATTTTGTATGTGTAAAAGTGATTTACACAAGAAGTCCCATTCTTCATTTTCAGTGGGACTTGGACTTTTAAGAATCTCCTCTTTTGGCCTTTTGTACATGCAGTGTTTGTGGAAAATAAGTAAATCCTCCACATAATAAAACTGTCATTAAAACAAAAGCAGTCAACATCTAATTGTATTTGTGCAGCAAATTGAAATGATACACAGGGTCCTTTTCCCTTGCTGTTATTAGATACACCAATGAGACATACTTACTAGAGCTGTGCAAAGCTTCAGCAGCTGATTCGATTCAGAGGAGATTCGGCCCAATTCGGCAGCCGAATCTCCAAATCCAGATTAAATTGTGAGACACATTAAAAGGTCCACATTGATTCAGAAAACATTTGGCTCCAATTCGGAGATTCAGTTATACAGTAAACAGGCAGCAGTCCAAGGATGCTGAACACAGCTGCCTCCAGCTGGTAAGTCTGGTGGGGAGGGAAGGGGCGTTGAGGGGGCAGATCAATGCTCACACAGTGAGGGAGGGATTGGGGCTGGGACTGGGATTGGGACAAGCTGCCCAGCTGGGGTGGGAGGGTGCGGTACTTGGTGAGGGGGGTTCCTGCCACTGTGCACCACTGGTCCGGGAGGACGTGGGAGTGGGCATGTGTCCCCGGAACTGCACAGAGCGGGCTGGGCAAGGCTGGGAGGCTAGCCCCAGCCTCCCGCCACCAGGCTGTGCTCCACGGGGCAGGTGGAGTCGGGGCTGCGCTCCGGGCAGCTAGCCCCAGTCACAGCCTAGAACACAGCCCTGGCTCCACCAACCCTGCAGAGTGCAGTGGAGCAGGGGCAATAAGGGGGTTGCAGCCACCCTAAAATTCCCCATAGCCCCTGCCACTGGCCTGCCCCGATCTGGGTGCACACACCTACCCCCATGACCTGCTCCTGCTTGCCCAGCTGGGGCAAAGCCACAGCTTGTCCAGGAGGTGCAGGGAGGCTGGGCGACCAGTGGGAGGGCATAGCTCCTGCTCCCAGTGCCTTATGCCACCTGCCGAGAGCGCAGCCCAGCCCACCCCACACAGCTCTGGGGGCACTCGCCTGTTCCCATGCCCTCCTAGACTGGTGGCTAACAATGGCGGGAGCCCCCCATCCGAGTCCTGCACCACTCTGCCCTGGTTGGGCAGCTTGTCCCAGCCCCCATCCCTCCCTCACTGTGGGGGTGTTGATCTGCTCCCCTCCAACCATGCTCCTTCACTCCCTCTGCCCACCACAACAGAGTTACCAGCTGGAGGCAGCTGTGTCCAGCACCCTCAAGGACCACTGCCTGTTTAGTCTAAGGCCGAATCTCCAAATTGGCATCAAATCTGCTAATCTGATTTGGCCAAATTGAATTGGACAGTGACTCGAATCACCGAATTGAATCACTGTCCCTCTGAATCAGCCAAATCTGAATCAAATACTTGCCAGTTTGCACAGGCCTAATACTTACAGACCATCAATACTGGTCAGCAGATAATTTGCATTGCTGCCTTCACATTCTCCTTTTCAATGATAATCTTTGCTAACTATTGAATATCTCACAGAGCGACCGAGAAAAATCAGAGGGACTTCCTGTGGCACCTTTCATGGACCGAGATAAAGTGACCAAGCCAACAGCACAGATTGGGTTCCTTAAGTTTGTTCTTATTCCAATGTTTGAAATAGTAACAAAGGTAAGTTATTAAAGTTCTGAGATGCTGGCTGCTGCCTACAACACCAACCTTAATTTTGATAAGTCTTTAGTCAGCCAGTGAAACAGGCCTGTATCTACTTTCACTCCAGCTCTAGCATTTATAAGTAAATATTTAAAAAAAGAAAAAAAAAGTGACCTCTTAACTTTTCTTGCCTTTGTTTAGCTTTTTCCAGAAGTTGAAGAAGTGATGCTCCAACCTCTTTGGGAATCCAGAGACCGCTATGAGGAATTAAAACAAATAGATGATGCTATGAAAGAGGTAATTTATATATCCTCCAGGTGGTTTTAAATGTCAAACAGGCAATTCAAGTACTTCTTTATTCTGATGATATCTATGGCCTTTGATATCTTTGGCCACCTTTTTTTTATATGCGATTGTAAAGCACCTGCCATGCCTATGGCACTATTGTCCTCATGCTCACAGAATGGTAAAAAGCAGTTATGAAGCTTAACCATAGAAAGGAAAGCATCAGAAACATTCAGTCCACACTGAAATATGACTTTAAAAACAACCTGCAAGAATACAAATAGAAGTCTTTGGAATTATACTAGGAATGACATTCATACATGTACATACCCACATACATACCACCAAGGTATCATTCATATTCTGGCCCAGATTAAACATGTTTATGGTATTTATGATATTTACAAGATCTTTCTCACTTTGGTAAAGCCAAATAGGATCATGATGATATCTGTCACTCAGCTTTCACATGTGCTGATTCTCACTCTCTCTGTGACCATATGCACTTTTGCTAGATCCTAGATCCCTTTCAGTCCCGGTTGAGTGGCAGAATCATGACTTCTTTGTCTTTAACTCAATTTCTTATCATGTCCCCACAGACTTCTTGGTATAGGGTTATATCCCTAGGGCTCAGACTATTATCTCTTCTCCAGACTCAGCCGCTTCTTAGGTCACAGTTTAGTTTTCCTTTCTTGTCATCATAATGCCCAGCAGGAAGTGACATCAAGTTTATTACATCCAGATCAAATAACTGTAAATAAAAACAACGTTTATAGACCCAGAAAAGGAAAAAAAAACCCAGAAGGTACATTTTGATTGTAAATGGATGCCATCTGAATGTTATGACACAAGCACCGATAACAGCATGGCAGAGTATGGAAATGCTCTGTTATAGTGGAAAAGATCTTTTTTTGTCTTGCAATTTCATAGTTGGTAGGGTCGGAAGGGTCCTGAGCA
>NW_017728906.1:43029925-43036106 GCF_001723895.1 Crocodylus porosus
ATAGTCCTCCCTGGTGATGGCCCCTCCCTTCCATTGGGTGTACGCCTCCTTTTTAGCTAGGAGACATCCCCGGATGCTTTTGGTGAGCCATGGGGGCTTTTGCGCCCTCCTGCTCCCTTTGATCTGTCTTGGGATTACCTCCCTTTGGGCTTGGAGGATCGTCTCCTTAAGGAGCAACCACTCTTCTTGGACACCTGGCTCCCCTCCCCTCTGGGACCTCAGTGCTTCCTCGACTATTCTCCTTATCTCATTGAAGTCTGCCCTCTTGAAATCTAGGCCTTTGCCACCCTGCGCTGGATGGTGAATTCCAACAGGCAATGATCACTGTTGCCCAGGTGGTCGAGCACCCGTAGCCCCCTCACCAAGTCATTGCCTGTGGCCAGCACCAGGTCCAACAAGGCGTCTTCCCTGGTGGGCCTGTGCACCTCCTGGGTTAGATGGAGGTCCTGCATTTGGGCTAGGAACCTATGTGACCGGTCAGACCTGGCTGACTGCTCTTCCCAGCAGATGTCTGGAAAGTTCAGGTCACCCATGATGACCACAACCTTTGACTTCGCTACCTCCATGAGCTGACTTAAGAATTCCCGGTCTAGCTCCTCCCCTTGGTTGGGAGGTCTGTAGTAGACCCCCACCGTTACGTCTCTTTCCCCTCGAGGGCCTTGTATTCTAACCCAGAGCACTTCAGTGTGCCTCTCCTCTGATTCTGTGCTACTTGGTGAGGATGTGTATTCTCACCCCCACCTTTCCCCCTGTTCTGTCCCTCCTATACAGCCTATAGCCCTTGATCTTCACCGCCCAGTCATGCGTTGGGTCCCACCACGTTTCAGTGAGCCCCACTATGTCTGGGTTGGTGTCAGCTAGCAGGAGGGTAAGTTCCTCCTGCTTGTTTCCCATACTATGAGCATTTGTGTAGAGGCATTTGAGGCCTCCTGTGGATGTGTGCACTAGCCCCCTAATCTCAGCATTGCCCTGGCCCCTGTTGCTTACCTGTATGTATGTTCCGCTCGTCAGTCTAGGCTGGGCTGTACTTGTGAGTGCTGCTTGGTTTAGTGGTCCAAGACTTCCTCCTCCCTCGTCTTCCCCTTCCCCCGACGAGCCTAGTTTAAAGCCCGCCAGAGGAGACCCGCCAACCTAGAAGAGAAGACACGTTTACCTTTGGGAGAAAGGTGAGCCCATCCCATCCAAGCATGTCTCTCATCATGATGTATGGGTCGTTGTCAAGGAAGCCAAAGCCCACCTCAAGACACCATTCCCAAAGCCTCCAGTTGGTCTCTGCAATGCACGTCTCATGCCATCTTCCACATCCGCTCATTGGTAGGACAGAAGAAAATATCACCTGTGCACCTATCTCCTTCAGCATGCCCCCCAGAGTGTGGTAGTCTGCCATCAGTTCTTCTCACAGTGTGCTAGATTAGTGACACTCATGAAAATCTCTCCCTGTTCTCTGGAGTTTTTTTCCCGTTTCCACTCTGATTTCAAGGAACTTTCAGTTTGTTTTCAATTCTGGCACAGTAGCAAAGAGTGTATCTATCCTCAAACACTATTGTTTGATTCAGTATCCAGTAGTACAATGCAATAAAGAGAGCACTGCATTGATGCAGCTTAGCTAGGTTTGAAATAAAAAATTACCTTCATTCGTACATTTCTGACCCCATATGACATCTCTGCTCTGCTGCAGATTTAGCAGTATAGCTACATTGGTATAGTATCTCCCACTGTAAGCAAACCAGTACTCAGTGGAAACAGCAGGCAGATCCTATAATCGTTCTTAGCTAGCCTGACCGTCTCTTTGACAGAACATTTAATTGCCAAGCATATTGAAATTTGTTTTCAGGCAAGTGAATCACTGAAGAACAAAACATACCGATATAAGCATGTATGTACACACTACATTTCATGCATGTGAATAGCTCCAGTGACTTTGGTGAGACCCACTAAACTTCATGTATTTGAGGCACAGATAAAGCCCCCCCAGAGTTCATCTAGCTCGTATCATTTAAATCACACCACCTGCACACTGTCCATCACACTGTTTGCTAAAGGAAAGTAAGAAAGTGTTTTCCTGAGGAAAATTGATATGCATGGTCACCTGGGAGGTCTCCTTTACAAGGAGCTGGTCTCTTGATGGTGATGGTAATGATTACCGTATTTGCAGTAGTATCCATTGTGTGCTAGGCAGTTTTTACATACTTAGGAAGGGCGGTCCTAGCTCCAGCAGTGCACATTTTAAGACTGATAAACCATGAAGTCATGGAGCATAGGTCTTGAGTGTGATGCTTTGTAAAGGAGAAGAGAGTCTTGGAAGAACTCCGCAGCAACATAGAACCTTCCTTAGAGAAAACAGAAAAGAAAGCAAAGGCAGGAATGAAAGCAGGTTGGCACTTCTTCGAGTTTCAAGCTAAGGTAAATTTTTTACTTCTGATTTATAGCTCTGTCAAAAACATTGTTTCTATGGAAACTGCTAGAGCCTTAATTGCAGTATATTGGCACAAGGAGTGCTACTACAATGGAAACTCTGTGAAGTCAGAAATACCGTCAAACAATCGCAGGTAGCTAACTATTGCAGACATTAACTCAGAGGATAATGAGAAGTACTGAGCTGCTCTAAGCCAAGGTACTTACTATAACTGTTAGAATTACCAAGGTAATGCATATTATTTTATTAGAGCTTTAGTGGACACTGCATTTGAGAGATTAGGGATCAGCTAGCCACAGCAGCATCAGTCTATCTTATAGTGGAGTCATTAACTGTGATGAAATGCACGTGTAGATGGTGACCGTGAGCCTAAATCGTGCCCAGTCAGGCCAGGCAGCAAGGAGCCAGACTCCTGCCTGCTACCTAGCCAGTAGCCACACAGCTCCATACTTCTGGCACTCTACCTACACGCCCCCCACTCCTCACGCACACACCCCCAAACACCCAGCCTGGGCCTGCTCTGCCCTGGCTCAAATTGGTAGTGTCCCAGGTGCAGGTGTAGACACTGTGCCTGGGAGCAGTGTATACTGCATCTCAAACAACTCTGGAGTTTATCGCATTGCATTAATTGCATATATAGATGTACCCAGTGATGTTTATTCTGCCTTTCTCTGTATTTTAGATGCAGAAGAAGAAGAGTGGAAGTATGACAGCTGGAAGCACAGAGAAGTGAAAGGAAAAGTATCCTGAGCACAATATATGTCACAAGATGATTTTGGTTTTAAACACTATTTAAAAAGAAGACACAATCCATCAAATATACCATGTACATAATGGGTTGCAACTCCATTGACTTCAGCAGACCATCTTCTTCTTGTGCCCAAGGAAAATAAGACTCAAGATCCTTAGGAGCAAGATGAAGTTTGATTAATCATCCTTTTTGAGAAAAACATTCACAGAAGACCAAACCCTGTCATTCAGATTAATGCAGTACATGTGTGCAGATGGCAGTCTGAGCACTATAGCTTACTCTAACAAGTCCTTGTCTCCTAAAAGAAGAGGGGCAGTGGCTATGGCAACAAAACCTTTGTTTGCCTAATGATGTTCCAGAGATTAGAACCAGCCATTATATGTATCTATATCATCCTCTGAATTTTATGGTCTTTACTTTAGATTTAGAACCTAATTTAATTGATCTGAATTTTCCTTTCTGTGCCAGAACTGTGCAGCTAAGTATCATGGAACCCTTCAGTATATGGCAATGGTGACAGAAAAACTGAGGCCACCACAAGAGCATATTTTTATCCTCATGGATGCAAAACAATGAACTTCTGGAGATGTACAGAATTTTTATTTTTAAATGTATCTTCTAAATAATATATTCTTATACAGAAATGAGTTCTGGAATTATTTCTTTTTGTAGAGATGTACACAAAGAACTACTATTGTCCGTAAAGGAATATATGTGGTAGGAAAAAGCTGGAGAACAGAGGTTGGATTTTTTTTTAGAAGGAATCAATTCAGAAATATTTTTGTGTGAAGTGTGTAGCAAAATGATGTCTACTTAAGATGCCTGTGGGTGTTGTTGACAGCTATTTGAATTGGGCCAATTCTACAAAACTCATTGATTTCGATGTTAAAGATAACACTTAAGCCAATCTAAACCTATCCACCAAGTTGAGTGGGAAGGGCCAGTTCTCAGCTGTTTACATCTCACTAAAGCTTGTTCCCTTGTTAACTCAAAGGCCTGTTTGCCTTTAATAGCAGCCCTAAAATTGACAGGACCTAGTCAGCTTCAGGTCTGCAAATAGCACAGCACTGACACCAGCTAGGATGTACTGAAGGAATAACTCTGTTGTCTCTGACCAGCAGTCTGACTGCCAAATGAGCCTATTATGTGTAACTTATAATTTAAGAAAAATGCTTTATTAACCAATTATGGCTATGTAAATATTAGGAGCTATCTGCTGCCCTTGCAGATGTCCTGAGGACCAGCTTGTGATGGATGCAAGGAGGTAAGAAACCTCTATTTCTTGTGCTCTCTGTTCACGGCCCAGTTACAGTCTTTGTCTGTAAGTGCTTGAGTGCAAGAACTGCTTCCTGCTAACACCTTCTAAGGCACATCTCACCATACATGGTTCAAATGACTCTATACTGTGGCTGGCCAGCACAGAGTCACTTGTATAGATTATATCTATGGATATAAACAGGTCTGCCTGTATGAGAGCTGCTGTCTTTGCCCAACACACAAGGGGCTAAATCAAGGACCTCTAGGGCAGAAACCCTGTGTGGCTACCATAGCTTGGAGCACTAGCACTTCCTCTCCTCTAAGGATTGACATAAAGATGGACATGTGACATCCACTCGCCAATGGGTTAAGTCAGCACACAAGGAATTTCATAAAGGGTATAGCTAGGGGCCGCAGTAGAATCCTGAATGGGCTACAAAAATACAGGAGAAGGCAGAATTTGATCCTAGGTTTTGAAGTCTTCATGTGTCAGGAGCACAAGAAATGGGGCACTGTAGCTTGCAGTTGCCTATGGTTTGACTCAGATTCATTTGCTGGAGAAAATGGATTGCAAGTCCTGCATCTTTTTTTCTCCTGGGCTGTTCCATGGATGACCTATAAATAGGAAGAGCAGCACAAAGGGAGTCTCCATTCCCAAGAACAGTTGTATTTCTGTCTGAGGTACATGTGCACTCCCACCTTTGTCTCTGCAAGCTCCAAAGCTGCATTTAGAGGTCTCTCATTTAAAAAGAGAAACAAGTGGGCTACCAGTCTTTCTTTCTTCCTTCTGACACAGGAAACACCTTGGAAACCATAAGTTTTCCTTTCTAGAAGGACCAAGTAAATAGTGTGAAACTCTTCAGCATGAAATCATAACCCTGGCATCTGTAGTAGTCTGGAATTTCAGTTTTTCCTTGCCCATCCCCTGGACCGAGTATGTGTTTGTTAATTCACAGCTTCATGCTGTTTCCCCCTTGGTGAATATCCCAGTATTGATTCCAGTTGTTGGTACATTTCTCTAGCTCTCAATTGTATGATCTCATCTGCTCCCTATAGCTAAACAATACATAGACCTCACTGACATCAGCACCTTTTTGCCCTCTTCCTGCCTGCTTGACTCTAAACACCAATGACCGAATTGTAGCTGTTTCTCCCAACTGGTGCTAACCACTAGGGCTGTGTGAAGCTTCAGTCCCTGATTTGATTCGGCAGAGATTTGTTCTGATTTGGTGGCTGAATCTCTGGATCCAAATCGAATCAAGAGACCCTTCAATCTCCCCAAATCAAACCAGAACCCCACGAATCGATTCAGAGAGATTCGGAAAGATTCAGCAATTCGGACATAGACACAGCTTTAAATGTTTTTTGTACATACCTCTAAGTAGCAGGAGGCTCGGGAATGCTGCAATGCTGGGGCAGATGGAACATCCCACAGGAGCGCAAGGGGCTCCCCAGCGTACTCAGCAGCAGACCCAGAAATGGACCAGAAGCCCTTCCAGTCCACTTCTGGGTCCACTGGGGAGCATGCTGGGAGCCCCCTCACAGCTGTCCGCCTTGGCAACTGGTACCTCCTGGGTCTGGGAGGGGGCACCCATGGTTTCCCCACAGCCAATCACCGGGCCAGGGAAGCGCAGGGGGGAGGCCCCCCCAACACTTCCTGGCGGACCCAGAAGTGAACTGGAAGTACTGTGGGATGCTCCATCTGCCCCAGTATCACAGTGTTCATGAGCTGCACCAGGTACCTCAAGGTATGTAGA
>NW_017728906.1:43036206-43047051 GCF_001723895.1 Crocodylus porosus
CCCCCCAACACTTCCTGGCGGACCCAGAAGTGAAATGGACCAGAAGCCCTTCCAGTCCACTTCTGGGTCCACTGGGGAGCATGCTGGGAGCCCCCTCACAGCTGTCCGCCTTGGTAACTGGTACCTCCTGGGTCTGGGAGGGGGCACCCATGGTTTCCCCACAGCCAATCACCGGGCCAGGGAAGCACAGGGGGGAGGCCCCCCCAACACTTCCTGGAGGACCCAGAAGTGAACTGGAAGTACTGTGGGATGCTCCATCTGCCCCAGTATCACAGTGTTCATGAGCTGCACCAGGTACCTCAAGGTATGTAGAAAAAACATTTAAAGCTGTGTCTATGGCCGAATGATTGATTCTCCGAATCAGCATCGAATCTTCAGATTCAGCCAAATTGAATCGGGGCAGTGATCTGAATCAAGTAATCAAATCACTGTCCCCAATTTGGGCCAAATCCAAATCGAATAGGGTCTCTTTCGCGCACCCCTACTAGCCACCTTCTAGACACTAGTGCTCTTCAGAGTCTTCCCCTCCCTTAGACCCTCTTTTCTCCCCTTTCTTTTGTAAAATGAACACGGGCCTGACTCAGCATTGAGATCTGAATGATCCCAGAAAGTTGATGGGAGATGGGAAGTTTCCAAACCCAAACTGAGATCCAGGTAATGTAAGTGTCTTCATCATGGAATGAACCAGTGCCTGGATCTACATACTCCCAAACTCTGAGATGCTTGAGAGTTTTGTGCATCGGACACATTTCCGTGGCAAGTTGTTATAATGCACTGTACATTGTGACCCACATTTATTTTGTTGTGGCATTCCTCATTTCTTTTTCATGAAAGAATCAAATTTGCCATCTCCATTTCAATGGATATCACCCAGGAATCAGTTGTCCTAGTAGCTGTGCTATGTAGGAATCATAAACAATTACTTTAGGATATGTCAAACTGTCTTCAGCTAGAACATTAAGTGATAAAACCTCCCGTAAGGACCCCCCACTCCTGCCACCCTCCCCCATTCTCACTAAACCTTTTTCTCATTTATATTCTATTATAGAAGGCCTCATTTCAACAGAAAAGCTCTTTCCCTGACGTGAACCTAGATGCTGCAAAAGACTTATGTGGACACTTAACTTTAAAGTCACTGGAATGACTCATGCATGAACTTTAGAGTGTATGTACATACTTGGAGGAACCAGGTCCATAAGTTTGATCCTTCTCTCCCTGAAGCCAATGGGAGTTCTATAATTGACTTCACTGGGAACAAGATACATTGCTTTTAAGACAGCCTAAAATCACTGATTTATTGATGCAGGAAAGACCCCACTGGCTTTAATGGAGTTGCAACAGAACTACTAAGAGGTGAATTTGGCTCCTACTTACTCAAGTGTATGCTAATGCCTGTCATGCTGTTTTAACATACACTGCAGTTTAATGAAGAAACAGCCAAAGTGCAGGCCACTTATTAAATAAATGGTAGACAAGACCAGCTACTGGTATAATCTGGAAGGCTCCATGAATTTCTTTAACCCATCTAAAGGTATAGTGTATGCTTTCCAAATGACATACTCTCTAATTTGTGTTAAACAAGGGGGTTATAAAGCTCTCTATTCTAGTTTTCCATAATATTTGACATTGTGCTTCATATGCAAATGAATGGATTTGACAAATCCTGGCAATCAGCCCTTTTACAATGTCATGTATTTCTAGTCTGACATTTTTAAACTATAGTTAACATAAAGAAATGAAGCTTTCAGCGATATCCAGACAGATGTTTGAAGTATGATTTAATCATGTTTTTTTTCTAACCCACGTCAAATATATCATGGTGAATATTATATTTTAACCTTATTTTTGCAGTATGTACCTAATGAAGTATGTTCTACTTTCTGCTGCTTATCTTCTCTGAGCATCATTATCACTCTGAATGCATCCCAGCTTGGTATTTCTACCCTTAGTCCTAAAATCACAGACCCGTTCAAATTAGTTTATACGTTGGAAACCAGCCAAGAGCTTTGGGACTTATTAGTTTGTGGGGGTTTTTGGTTTGTTTTTGAGGGGAGGTTTTGACAGAGGGTTCCCACTAGCTTTATACATACACATCATTCCCGAGCAGGGATTTTATAATCATATTAATATACCATAGCTACATGAAGTGATAAAGAAACAGCTCAAAAAACAGGAATTCTCAGTGGCCAAATTCTAATAAAAATTTAGTGCATGCTAAAAACATGAATTATATAATACAAAATAAATACCTGCATGTGGAAACTGTTAATCTCTGAGGTGCCTCTGCAGTGCAGTAATAATAGCATCTGTTCCATACGGCAGTCAAGCACAATACTAGTACTGAGGATGAAGCCATTCGGAAAAGAAATGTCAAACAGTATTTAATTTTCCTACTCAAAACATATAGGTTCTTGTTCCAAGCTGCTCCAGGAACACTTAGAGGTACAAAAAGTCTTACCTTGGTGCCTGACTTATAATATTAAACTTCATACACTTTTTATTACCCTCTTAAGTTAATTGTTCTGTTTTGTTTTAAAGATTGGAGAGGGGATCCTTTTTATTTTATTTTTTATTTTTTGGTTTGGTTTGGTTTTCTAAAGGATCTAGAGAAGCAACCTCATTCTGGAAAAAAATTCTCTCTCACACAGGCAAAATCTTACCTAATGCACTTCTTCCTTCTCGCATCAAATTGGCTTCATTAGGGCTGGATGGGATGCATTGGCAACATGTCAGAGGGAGGGGGCACAGGGGAGTTCCCCCTCAGATATCTGAGCCGATGGTGGGGCACAGAGCTGCAGTCCAACCAGGGCCCAGCAGCAGTGGTTCTGCATTTACCCCACAGGGTGCGAGGCTGCAGCCAGTGCCTAGCAGCAGTGGGGCCAGCAGCAGCAGCCTGGAGTTGTGCCCCCCAACTGTCAAGACTTACACATCATCAATGATGGGATGTAAAAAAGGGCAAAAATTAGTGCAGTGGTACTGATTCTCTGAAGCAGCCTTTTCAGTTCAGACCTGGAAAAGATAGAGAGGTGCACAACACTGACTCTAGGGCTGCCTGTGAGCTGATTTATACTCCAGTCTAAATATCCGCTTCTTTAAGTCCCACAATTCTAACAGCAGGGAAGTGACAGGAAAAAGTGTACCTCAGCTGCATTACATCTGGATGATGCCAGGAAGATCCCATGCTACTTAAAGGTTCCTTTAGGCATGGAGAACCCTCCAGGGTTTAGATCAGATGGAGTTAAGGCTATTACATTTCAAACATCTTCAGTGTTGTTTTACCAAGCAACAGAGAAATAGGTGGGAAGGCCTGTTTTTCTCAGTTCCCCAGGAGACCTCAGGAAAATGGAGAAATTGTGTTCTGAAAAGCTGAGCTGGCAAGCAAGCAGCAGTTGTGCATCTATGGTAGGAGAAAGTCAGACAGCTGTAAGCAGGGCCAACCCCATGTGTGCACCCCTTCCTGAAAACAGATTTTTTTATAAGGTCCCTCCCAACCTGCATTTAAAAAACAGAAAACCCTACTAGCTTCAAAGTGAAAGGCTTTAAAAGTGTCAGTATAGCTCCATTGTCATTTGAGTAAACCTAAGAAACTGACGGCAAGAAATGACTGTTGGCATGTCACACACAGGATTCTTGACTTGTGTCAGGAGACCTGTCAAGAGTTCTCATCTCACTGCCTGTCCAGAAGCCTTTGTTTGTCTGAGGTGGCATGGGACTGAAATTCACCCTTATCAGCTCTTGTAAAGTATCCGATGAGTAACAGATGATTAGGGCCAAATTGTACTATTCAGTCCTATACTTTTATTGAAGGGAGCAAGGTACCCCTCAGCCCGTAGGGAATATGCTACCACCTGGAGACAGCATGAATGATGCACCACTCTGTCTCCTTGGCCATCCACCCCTGGGGGGAACCCACAGTCCCAAGTCAGGACATATCATGCCCCAAGGCTACTAAAGGCTAGAGACAGACATTCAAAAAGCCTAAGTCTGAATTGATTCAATTTTTGCAGGTTAGTCTAACCTGCCTAGGTTGAACTGGTTTTCAAGTGCACAGACATTTCCTCTGGATGGAGGAAATGCAGGGACATCCCTGCAGTGGCTCAGGCTAGAAGGCAGGGAGCAGTAGAGCAGCCCTCCCTTCCTTTCCATAGTGCTAAGCTGAAGGGGGGGCATGACCAAGCCCCAGCAGGTTGCTTTGATTAGGGAGGGGGTTAAACCCCCCACACTTTCCTGCACAGTCTCAGGCTTTTCCCAACTCACTGCTCAAGAGGCGGGAGTGTTGCCAGACCCAAGCCTCCTGCTAGCACTCTGAAGCAAAGGTGGGGCGGACAGTGCATGCATCTGTTGATGATACTGAGCTTTTCAATCTCCCTCTCCCTGCTTCTTCATACTGCCTGCAGCAAACCTAACATGCAAGGGAGCCAACAAGGAGTTGATAACACAGAGTTTAGCAGCCCATCAAGAAAACAAAAGCCTTTTGCGTTAGTTCAAGCCCTTAAACAGCTTTTTCCAAGGAAGGAACAGAGAGACTTTACCAGCTGACCTGTTGATTAGCTTCAAAAAGCCCTACGGGGACACTGTCCAGTCTGTCTTTGTCCTGTCCCAGCAAAATTGGAGACACACACAGACAGCTTTCAGTATTAGCTAATATACCACATGCCGGCGAGGGTCCATGGGGCTGGGGTTCATGCTGTGGGAGACAGGAGGGAGGGGGAAGCCCTGCTTGAGCAGCGAGTGGTGAGGGGGAGTGTGGGGGGCAGGGAGAAGTCAGGCAGACCCTGCTGTGCCTACAGTCTCTGTTGGAGCTCTGGCTAGGGAAGAGAGAGGCAGAGCTAGCTCTATTCTCTGGAGCAGACAGCCCCACCCAGAACTGCAAACATCTGGGATGCTGTGGGACTCTGGTTTAACTTAAACCAGGAGGACAGACATTGCGTAAAACCTGTTTGACCTATCAGTTAAGTTTGATGCTACATTCAACCAGATTTATCTTAAACCAGTTTCAGCCATTTTGAAACTGGTTTATGTGCATTGAACTTATGTTCTGTTACAGGTTTAAACCAGTTTCTGATCACTTAAACCAGTTTATGTGTAATCCTTGTCCCTAGCGTGAGAGGAAGCTGTTAACATGCTGTTTTAATCACTTCTGACGACGGGATTCACGGGTGAGGTTCATGTGTCAGAAAAATTATTGCCTTTTGTTGTCTTTGAATTTGCTTCCTTTCAGTTACACTGAATGTTCCCTATTGTTATATCATGAGAGAGGGTAAAGGACAGTGCCTGGGATCTACCTGGTCTTTAGCAGTCATTATTTGCATAATCTCTGCCATGTCTTGGCTGAACTGTCTTCTCTCTAAATTAACTACAAACCAACCCATTAATATGAATGCTGTATGATCACATTAATCATGAGTATATGATGTTAGCAATGAAGATTGGCCTAATAATCCCATTTCACAGCTAAAAAAACATGGGACTTGAATGAGTAGAAATAAGCTCATATGGAAGACATGGTTCTATTTGTGAGGCTGTGGGATGTTGGCTACAGTTAAGGCTCATTTCTTATTTTGTTTTGACAGGGATGGCTTGATACTCAATAAATACTCTTTCTGGTGCTAGAAAATGTAAAGGCTTGTAGCTAGAGAGTTGATTTTTCACTCACGGTCATACCAATCCCCAAATTTGGTTGGAAAAGAAATTATCCCCAAAGTCAAACTGCGACTAGGGGGATTTTTGCTTTTCTCTTTCCTAAGATCTTCTGAGCATAAATTAACTAATTATTTCCCTGTCCTTGCAATGATAAGGCATTGGTAGTATCTTCATCACCCTTACTTTTACTTATGGCCTTGTGGAGGGTAGTCTGGGTGTTCTGAGCATTGCAACTTGTAGTTGTAGCTGAGGGTTTTAAGTGGTGATTTTGGGGGTTTCTTCACTCCTGCAAACTCAGGGGCTGGACTCCATGATCCTATGCAATCCAGGGAGCAATCATATACTTCATATTTCTAGCCGGAAATCCAAAATTAGGTTCTGTTCATTGCTGTCCATTTTGTTAAGGACATGGCTTCTTGTTCTGCGTCTGTGCAGTGCTAAGCATGATAAAGTCCTGTCTACAATAAGGTGCCACAAGGGTGCAACTAATGACAATTAACATAATATTCCTAGCTGGACCAGTATGGCCCTGAGCAAATCACAGTTTCTTGGTTCCTCATCTCTAAAACGAATATAAAGCAATTTAGTGTCCAGGTATGAGAAGTGATTACAAGTATCAAGAATTATTACATGTAGAAAATATGACTTCATAGAACCTCCAGGCCAAAAGAATAAATGGATGTTCTCATAAACTAATCGTTCTCATAAACTAATCGTTTATGGGAAACTACAGCCAAAAAGCTAAACATCTCCTCATTACAGCATTCGGGGGGGTTTTGCTTTTGTGTCATGCTTTGAAATCTCACTGCTCCCAAACCAGTGTCCTTAACCTTATCCTTGAGTCTGTTGGCATGTGTACAAGAATTACACATGCACAGACAGACAAAATTGTTTTTATAGTGCTGGTCTTGGCTCTTTTACAAGGGAAACTTAGAATCAGGAGAGTTTGGAAAATGTAAACTAGCTCTGTCTCAGCCAATACTTGCTATAATTCTTCTTTTGAGGAAAAATCTGCTTCTTTTGAATCATGATGCAACATGCTTACTGCCTTGACTGATAGAGCCTGACGATCTTCTTCCTTGAAGGGGAGCTGTTAAATTGTAGTAATATGGAATGGCTGTATTTCTCTCTAGAGTAAATCAGTTTGCTCTCAGGCTGCCCATGGTAACTCTGTTATTATTAACGTAGCTGGAGCATTTCTCCAGCCAGCAAAATGCAAAGAAAAAAAAGAAGAAAAAGGACCCACGTAATACATTTATGTTCCCAGATCAGATCTCCTGAATTAAGAAAATGGCCTCCCTAGTTTAATTATCCACAAAGGGATAATGTCTCAAACCAAATGCTCTCTCTTTCAGAGATTTGCAATGACTGGCAGTGGCAGCCCTACCACCAGGACAAAGGGGCATTTTCAATATTGCCTTTAACTAGTGGTCTCATGTGAGGATAAAGTGAGTTACAGAGTCTTGTTAGCCTGTTAAATGGCTGACCTCTACAGAGGTTTTAGGGGATATATGTTATCCATTCCTCAGCCCACCGTAGCCAGCTACCCTTCTGTTGTCAGTCTGCTTGACCTTTTCTGCTTTTAGACTTGGCTAGTTTTCCTCTGGGGGCATTAAAAAGTGCCACACAAAGAACAGTAACATGGGGTGGCTGGTTGATTTAGGGCAGAGCACTCAGGCACAGCTGACACTCCTGAATTCAGTGGCAATCACTATGAAGGTTTGAAGTGAGCAACTATTTTGTCTCTCGTCCTGGTTCTGAGCTTTGTTTTATCCTTCCAATTTTTGCTTTTAAGGCAGGGGGGACAATTATTTTGGGCAGAGTACTTACTGAGTTTTGGCAATCCATTGAGGGCTGTATGACAAGCAGCCAGGTCAGATAAATATTAATTTTCTAAAATGTTTAGGGGTCCCACAGGCCAGATAGAATGGCCTGGTGGGCTACATCTGGCCCGCGGGCTGCATTTTGCCCACCCCTGTTTTAAGGGGATCTTTTAAAAATATACACACAGATTTCTAGCTGGCTATACACAGGATACACTCTGCTTTTCATATCAGCCACTGGAAACATATTATGGCAATGGCTGGAGATGGCTATACCTCAGCTGTCAGCCTTTCCAGTATAAAAGGCTCTGTAGTTGGATCTTTGTAATCTAACCCGTGGAAAATGTCAGCCAAGTTTGAAACTCTTCTGGTTAAATGCTGGGTGAGATTAATGTAAAACTCCAAATTAATGTAATAACTCTAAAAAATAGATAGACCTCCCTGCCCACCCCCGGAGCTACCCTGAAGCTAGCCAGCATGGGAATTGTTAGCAGTGTAGCCAGGACAGCAGAGAGCTCAGTGTGGGCTGCAAAACCTACCTGAGAAGCTGGGTAGATACAAAGGGGGGTGACCCATGCCAGGCTTGGTTCCATGCTGTCATGGCTACACTGCTGGTGCTAGTATTTCATTGATTTAGTGACCCTGAAAATGGTGACTAGTTGCTTTGGCATGAATGGGACACCATGTGAGAAGCTGCTGTGCAAGATACACTGCAAAGCCCTGCCTCTGTTCCTTAATCCCATTTTACCAGATCTTTCTACTCTTTCAGTGCCTAAGCCCTTCCTGAGCCTACCAATTTAACTCTCATGTGAAGGATAATCCCACCCCTGACACAAAGCGTTTTAATAACATGAGCTGCTTTCAAGGGCACCTGCTTATAGGGCCTGGCATACATACTTCATCTGCCAGACCATCCTCTGAGCTGGTTCTAACCGTCAGGGTAGCTGAGCCTCTCTTGAGATCTCCAAGGTATCAGCTATCCCTCAATATAAGGATGATGTCTGCCGGGAGGCTGGGGGGGAGAGGAGGAATTACTGGTGAGTTTTAAGGTGGCTGAGGAGTCCAATCTGTTCTGTGAAAGCTTTTCCATAGATATGACAAGCGGTGTCTTGTGTGGGGCACAACAGTTGGCCAGAATGTTGTGTGCTTTCCTTCCTCCTCTACCGTTTCTTGGCTTCCTGAGCAAAATGGTTCACTTTGAAGCGGGCCATATCTTGATGTATGATGCGGCACCATTGAGACCTGTTAACAGTCAGCACTTCCCAATTTTGTAGGGTTGATGCCACCCTTCTTAAGGTATGCTTTCAGGGTGTCCTTGGAGCACTTCCTCTGTCTTCTGTGGGTCCTTTTACTATGACTAAGTTGAAAAAAGAGGACTTATTTCAGAAGATGAGCGTCAGCCCAGCAGAGTTATGGCTCACACAGTGGCCAGCCCAGCGGAGTTATGGCTTCATGATTTTTGCCTCAATGCTGGTTTATGTTAGGTGCAGAAAGGATGCTGGAATTGATGCAGTGGTCTTCCCATTCAATGGGAAGGATCCTCCTGAGGCAACACTGATGGAACCATTTCAGGCTTCAGTATGTCACCCACATCTCACACCCGGAGAGGAGCGTGGGGATAATCACTGCATTGTAGATCAGAATCTTGGTTTCCATCTGCAGATCTGTCAGCAAAGACATGGTGAGGCAGCTTTCTGAAGGATATGCTGACACAGCAAATCTTATGTTTGATTTCTACATCAGTACTGACTGACTGGGAGAGGTGACTGCCAAGGTATGAGAAATGCTTGATGTTTTCCAGGGGTACTCCAGCAATGGTAATTTGTGGAGGGGGGGAGCAGCTTGTGCTGGGGCAGGCTGATGGAGCACCTTTGTCTTCCCAATGTTAAAGAACAGTCCCAAGCTGTAATAAGCACCTGAGAAAAGGTCAAGTGTGGACTGCAGATTGGTCAATACAGTTGTCAGTGTACTGAGGGTCAGTGATGCCAGTCTTGGTAACTTTTGTTTTGCTGTGAAGGTGCCACAGGTTTAAAAGCTGTCCATCCATCCAATACTCAACCCCAATTCTGGAAAGAAGGTGGTCATGGATGAAAATCAAAATCACAGCAAGATAAATGGAAAAAAAGGTTGGGACAATGATACATCCCTACTTAACACCAGTACAAATGGTAAATGGGTCCATCTCTGATGCACTGCAAAGGACTGTGGTGGTCATCCTGTCATAGAGTACACTAAGAACACTGATGACCTTCAGCGGACAACCAAATCTAGCTAGCACCTTCCATAAGTCTTCACTATTGACAGAGTTGAAGGCCTTGGCTAGGTCAATGAATGCCATAAACAGCTCCTGGTGTCTCTCTCTACATTTTTTCAGGTGCATCAATAGGAGCTGCAGGTGCTCAGCACTTATTAAAAGCAGGCCAGTATCTTAAGCCTACTAAGACCTCTGCTCAGGATAGCAAATAGGGTCCTGTTCCTACAAGCCCTTCATGTTCAGCATTCTCACTGATTTCGGTAAGAGAGCTAGTGAGATGAGAACTTCGCTCTCCAAGTCATGGCTTGTCTCATCACTGAGGAGAATTGGCTCACTGTTCTCTTTCTGGAATTGGCTGTACCAAGCCTATCATAATCAGCACCAAGACACAAAAGATACTGCAACTGTCTTTTCACCGAACCATTGCGATTGGTATTTTTTAAGGACGATTCATGGATACTGAACCACTAAGAAGTCATTCCAATGACTTCCTGTGACATGACATGCATTTAGACAACAAGCTCCAATTAAAATTGGTCAATTAAAACTGATTTCTGTTTTAATTTTCTCTTAATGATTTAGGCCCAGTGTATTTACTGTGTCATCCTTTCTACAAATAAGTTGCCCTTACAGTGCTTTTTTTACATCAAGAGCTCAGAGTGCTTTGCAAACCATTAATAAGCCTTGCACTGTCAGTTAAAGAAAGATCATCATCTCTCTTTTACAGGTGGTTCAGCTGAACCACATAAAGTTCACTAATATTTCCCAAGGCAGGTAGCATCTCTGGCTATTATTTCTACATGGCCAAAATTGGAGGTGGGAGGGCAGCACATGGTAGGCCCTGCAAGCTTTAGCACCAGTAACAGTAACAATAGGGTAATGATGTAAAAATTACAGTTCGTTTCTTTGGAGGCTCACGAATAATAATTCCTCAGGCACACATTATTAGCAACACAAAGGGTATATTTGCAAATAGGGTTAGAGCGGAGACAAAAGACCACTCTGCCCCCGAGGAAAACTCTTAGCTGGCTTTTATCTTCTTCTCCTGGGCACGTGTGCAGAAACAGGAACTCTTGCAACTCATTTCCGGTTCATACAAACATACATGAAATGACGTCACGTCAT
>NW_017728906.1:43047272-43068861 GCF_001723895.1 Crocodylus porosus
TTAGCCAAGAGGGGAGGGATGTCCTTGGTGGTGTTTCTTTTTATCAGGTACGAGATACAAACTGTGCAGTTCTAACAACACTCTATTCATTATACATTTTAATAATATTTCTAACAGTAACATGGACTCCACTGTGGAAAAACTGTCCCAAGTAAGTACCAGTAGTCCTCTATAGTCTTGCATAGCCTGTGCTGAAGTCTAAGCTGTCACCATATCACTGCTACTGAAGTGACTGAATTAAAACCATCTCAGACTTGCCTGCCCATGCTACAATCACACTGCCTGACAGCAGGGTATCAAATCATAGAAAAGTAGGGCTGGAAAGGACTTCTGGAATTCAATTAGTTGAAACCCCCTGCCAGAGGTAGAAACATCCCTCTCCAAACCATCCCATACAATCCTTGTCTAACCTATTCCTAAAACTACACAATCAAGCCTGTCACACAACTATAAGATCTATTGCCAGAAGACACCAAAAGCACCCTAACCTGTTACAGGTAAAGCAGGGAGAAAGGACTGTCAGTGCTGTACTGTCACAAAGTTTACTTAAATGCACTCAAGACAGAGTCAAGGAAGAGGTCTGTGCCCCACACCACGGAGGAAGGCAACTCCTGCCCCACTCCATACACACGCTGTACCAGTCTGATCATGGGGTAGAATTCCTTCCTGATCCCAAATTATAGTGATCTATCTGACCCTGAGTGGAGGAACAAGACCGTCTAACTAGGAACCTCTGGGTGTTAAGTCCCCTATCAAGTAGCTCAAATTATATTTGAATATCATGTTAACAAACTAGAGAAACAATTAGTGTTAAAGGTATTTTTGTTACTATAAATGTTTAATATCTGGCAACTTCATAGATTCTCTGGGTAGTGAAATCCAGGAAGAGCTAGAGAAATATATTCCTATAGTTGTAAGGCAATAAGTTAATTACACTGTGTACCCAAAGACGTTTGCTAAGTTTATATCCACACCATAAATTAAAAATCTTATTTCTTACTTCTGGGCTGGTTTTAAGGACTTTGCTCTTCCTAGTCACAGTAGCTATTGCATATACCGTATTTTATATACTGTGAAGGACAGCTCCTCAGCTGATATGCACAGCCTATAGTCCCTTGACTTCAAACAATAAGCACTGTTTTAAACCAGCTGAGGAGTGGGCCTGTGGCGGTTTCCTAGAAGATAATGCAGTGCTGGTAAAAGACATGGACAGGTGGGCCAGGACTGGCAAGCCCAGATCTGCCAGACAAATAGCATGTCAGACACTTCCATCTGAAATTTCTTTTTAAGGAATGCCTGACTTTTCTGGAAATGAACTTGTTTGTGAAAAACAGGGGGTTTCTAAATGTTCTATCTGTTTGGTTTTGTCTAAAAAGCTGTGGGTGATTTTTATTTCCTTTTGAAATTTGCAGAATCAAAACTATTTTCAAATTGGTGATGTTTTTGTGAAAAACTATCCTTTCTTGACCAGCCCTGCTGAACACCTACATTTCCCTCAGCTTTGCAATTCTCCAACACTGCCCCCTTACTTTTCCTTCTCTTTGACATGCGGAAACCTATTTCAGATGTGAAAGGACATTTCCATCTCCATTCCTAGTCAGTCCATTACTGACTTCTCTGCTAAGAGTATTAATCAAGGTGACAACTCCACGGTTGTGATTTTTTTTGTGAGGTACAGGTGTTTAGTGTTGAACCAAAAATGCCCACTTATTTTAACATGTTGAACAATGCTGAAATTGTCTGAATAAGTAAGATGACTTCTCGAGTTCAAAATAAACCCTACTGCATTGGTCCAGCATAGGATTTGAAAACAGAAATGCATTCAAGGAGAATTGTAACACAAGTATTCATCAGATGAAAAGCGTAATAATAATAATAATATAAGCTACATGTTGCTCATACTTCCCATTTTCTTCAGCCAGTCATTTAATTTATAAATAGCTTGAGACCTGAGTGTCCATTAGCATGTACCTCATGCAGTCATTTACATCAGTGCAAAGGGAGCATCAGTTCTTACTCAAACTGAAAAGTAGTGTTTTACATGTGCCCACTTTGTACAGGTAAGGCCAGGTAGAATCAGATTCATGGTCTTCTTCATCATTATTACAATGTAAAGATGGCAAACAATACAAGATTTAAGAACAAAGAGGTGAGGATTTGGAATGATCAAAAGTATATGTAGTGCTATTTTTGTGGATTTTGGTTTGTCAATTTGCCTAAAATATTGTTCTCAAGGAAAAAATAGACTTCAGTAGGACAATGTTTTAATGTCCAGTAATAGGAATAAGGCAATCCATAAATGTATAAGCCTGGACTTTATTTTTAAAAGCCAATAATTACATGAGAGCAATTTGTGCTCTCAAATAAAGGCACCCATAGTTTGCACTTACAATAAATTGCCACCATTTAAACATCTGCGTTCAGGCTCTGTATTAAAATCAGCCTCGAGCTATGCCTTATACATCAAGACATACAGTTAAATTAACTGCTCAAACACCATTTAAAGTGTTCGTATTTTGGTGTTTATAAATTCTATCTTATCCCTTTCCTTTTGGTCCTTGTGAAGGACCATTTTCTTATTTTTCTTATCGGACCAAACATGAACAGTAAAGGGGACCTCAATGTGAATACTTTCTTTGCTTTCAAAAATGAGATTAAATATATTATTCAGAGTGCAATAAACTTATAGCACTTCTGAATTTATCTCTGGGACAAAGGTTGATCCGCATCCTTAGTTGTTAACGTTTAACCAGAAAGATGCTTATTACCTTTAAAAATATATTGTGCACGGAAAGGGATTATGTTGCATGACTTGTAAAGGGAATTTTGAGTTTGCTGAGTAAGAATGGTATTTACTACCTCTAAAAAAAGAACAACAATTATTTGTAGCATTTCTTGAGCAAGTTTGCCCTTCACAGTGTGGAGATCATATCCAAAACCCTCTGGGTTTTCATCAGACCCTCTGTGCCAGTTTAAGATTCTGCAAAGTTGTAATGCTTTCCAATAAAGACAATATAAAAAACATCCCATATAGTTGTAAAAATAATCAGAATACAACGTAACCTAGGGCAAAGCAGTCATCCTGAGGCAGGTGCACTGAGCCAGCCATATATGCTCACTGCTCAGTTCCTGAGTTGGGCTAGTCCTGGTGTGAGTGCCTGCACTAAAAAAAACCTCAGCAGCATTACTGAGTCCTCACTACTTCTGTGTTCTCCCATATATCTATGGGGGCATGTCTTCTGACTCCTTGGCTAGTGAAAGAAGTTACATATAAACCAATTTAAGTGATCAGAAACTGATTTAAACCTGTAACAGAACAGAAGCTCAGTTCACATAAACCAGTTTCAAAAAGGCAAAAACTGGCTTAAGATAAACCTGGCTGAATGTAGTACCAGCTGATTAGGTCAAACCACTTTATGAAACTTCTGTCCCAGACCCTTCCTGGTTTAAGTTAAATCAGATGCCCCCAGCATGCTTCGCAGCCCTCGGCTGGGCTGTCTGCCTGCTTCAGAGAGCAGAGCTGAGCCACCCCCCTGCTCCCTAGTTGGGGCAGTGAGGTCTGGCTGACAAGGGAATGAGGGGCAAGCCTGGCTAGGGATACAGCCCAATCACCAAGGGGGACTGTCCCCCACAAGACAAACCCTGTCTGGGGCCAGGGAGGGACCCCTTACCCTGCTCATATTTACTGCTGACTGTGACTGTGGACTACAAACTCCAGAGGCACCTGGAAGCAGGAGGATGAAGTGATGAGTAACCCTGCAGAGTCCTGCTGCTGTAATTCTAGACTGCAAATCCCAGAGACCTCAGGGGCAGCAGGAAGAGGAAGTGAACACAGCCTGAGAGGCATGCTTTAGCACCTCCCAGCTTCTGGCCTGAGCCACTGCAGGCATGTGGCTACATTTCCTGAGTCAAAGGTAAATGTCTGTTCATTTGTTTCAATTTAATCTGTGCATTTTAGACTAACCTGCAAAAACTGAATTGATTCAGCCTTGGGCTTTTTGATTCTGTGTACCTAGCCTTGTATTTTATTCCCCAGTTAATTGCAAGAGAACATGTTGGTTCTACAGAGAGAATTGTGGGAAGGTACTGGAGGACTGTCAACATTTAAATAATTTTTATCTGGGTCTCCACTGCCAAGCTCAGGCTCTAACCTATATCCCTCTCTCAGGCCACCTACACTAGGCTTAATGCATCTCCAAAACATGGGTCAGGTGTTGTTGTGCATGTTTGGGTGGAGGGGGGCCAGAGGAAGGGGGCAGAGAGGTAAGAGGCTGTGGTAATGCCAGGAGTAGAAAGGAAATTGATGTGGCTGAGCATCTTGTTTTAAAGATAGCAACCAGAAAATTAAACCTAAAGAATATGTTGAACCTAATCAAGCACCGAAGTGGCAGATGCTGATAGAATGGAAGGATCCAGAAAATAAAGAACAGTTGTTCACCTTAACTCTTTGCTAACTTTTTTTTTAAAGTCCCAATGCAACAAATACTCTTGATAGTGAAATTTGCATTCCAGGGTTTTAAACATTCCTTCTCTAAGGAAACTCTAGGTGTGTTACTTCACATAGACTAAAAGGAGAGGAAAAAAAAATGTTGATAGCCTGGAGACCTGCTTGCTGCAAAAGGATGCAACTTAAATATAGACTACAAAGGCCAAGGGAAGTACATATTTCTTCCCAGTAGAAATGTGTGCAGTTTTACAAAACATGATGGCTCTAATATTATATGCTTCAAAGATGGTAAAGACACTTTTTGTTCATACAGAAATCTTAATACTTGTAGAGGCTCTATCTAGTCCTAATTTGCAAACAATTCTGAAACCTTTTCACCTCCAATTCTTCATTTTTCAAGTTTCTTTTAATTTTTTTAAACCACATCTGAGAGGCCTTTTTATCAAAGGGTATGTATGAATGTACTAAATGCACTCCACTTTATGTCAAAGCAGCACACATTAACAAGCAGATACACAGCATAACATTCGGGTTGTGTCTGCTACTGCTAATTCAACATGTCATAGAAGAATATTTATATTGATTTACTTTTCATGGACAACACAGATTAGTAATTTGCAAAGGACCTATTCTTATTTCAGAAGTCCACTGGACTAATCAGGCTGTTTTCATTTAACAAAAGATTTTGATGATGTTCTCCAATACAGATTAGAGTCCCCTTGATCCAGGCATGATTAAACAATTGTCAGTGGAAAGAGGAAAAGGCAGCAACATACTCTCAACAATATACTCTGGTTTTAAATAAATTGAATGGGATTTTTTAAAATTACCTTTTCACATATAATAGAAATTGTTCTTTTGGGATTTGATTATTATATTTACAGCAGTTTGGTTTTCATAATTGTCAAGTGCCTAGGAAAGCTGTATATCACCTTAAGGTCCTCTGCTAGTAATATATACTGTCAGTCTTTAGAATTTCCTGTTAGTGGTCTTCTAGTCACAGCTCCCTATGACAGTGGTTCTCAACTTGATCTCCCCTTGATAGGCTCAGCTCTTAGTTTTCACTCATTTTTTGACTACAGAAAAATAATACAGCAATTCTTTAGTTGCAGAGAACTCAGACCAGAACAGGGCAGACTGTTTTTAACGCTATGAATTCCTACTTGTAATTGGAGTTTATCTTCTGAATTACATTTGCACACATAACAATGCTAACGTTGTGTGGCACTCTGCAGTACCCTTTAAAGGATCTCAAGGCACCCCAGGGTGCTGTAACACCCTGGCTGAGAATTACAATCACAGCTACTTAGAGAGAAGCCTCAGTTTTTAAATATTTAGATCTTGACATGTCACCACATTGGGTTCTGAGACAAATCCCAAACCAAATGAAGCCTGTTTTCTGGGTCCAGCTCAGATTCTAACTAAAATGGCAATGATTGTCTTGATGATTTCAGTCGCCTTGAATCAATGGTTTCCATGTGTTTTCAGCAACATTGAACTGTATTCCCAGCTCTGCTGTAGCTTTGCACCTAAATGTCCAATTATAGCCAAAAAATATTCTAAATTAAGTACAGCCTCTTTGGCTTCTTTTTTGAATGGTATCTCCTACAGTATTTACCTTTAGGAGCATATGGAATAGCAGCATTTCATGAGAGGCCTGTTATTTTTGGAATATACTTTTTCCCCAAAATAATTGCTTTCCATCTAGAAGGTGATGACCATAAAAGTAAAACTAAAACTCTCAGTAAGTCACAGACTTGTGCACATAAAATTGATTTGTCTGATATCCATAGGAGAAGTCCCAACAGATTCTGTTGGACAGAAGATAGGGCAGGCTTGCACCTTACATTCCTTCTGAATTCATCACAGGGCTCTGTTGGTTTCTATATGTCTGTTTTTTTCCAGTGGGTTCTTCTTTTACTGTTGGAGAATTGTTTGAAAGATTTTGAAAGGCTTCCATTGACAACCAGGGTGGGGACAGGGTCTCATTGCATTGGATACTATAAACATAAAAAAAATAGTTTCTCCCCCAAAGACCTTGCCATGCAACTGGACATGGAGCACCAGTTGAATTGAGCAAACAATGGAAGAAAAGAATGAGCAAGCAATGATGTAGGCATCTGTTGATGATGATATTAATGGAGGTTTTGTAAGGCTAGGGAATTCTTTTATTTTCCCTCCTCCTCAATGCAGATTCTATTTCCTTGGGTTTGAGGCGTGATCACTTGTAGGAGAAAAGACAGTGCCAGCTAATAGGAATGAATAATTTCAGAAACCCCTGGAATAACCTTTTTATTGCATTGTTCCAAAGCTTAGTTGCCAGTTGGCACCAGTCAGTGTTTTTTCACCTGATCTTTCCACTGAGATCTAACTTAGGTCTTGGCAGTGATGGTCACAGGTTATCCCCATATTCTAATAGTATGAAATAATTATGGATCTCCACTGCATTTGATGGAATTCTGATGGATAACTTGATACTGAGAACTTGCCCTCCATGGTTATCTTCCTGTAGGGGGTAAACTGAAACATGAGGTCCAAACATCCCCACTAGACCCACGGCCAGTTTTGTGCTCTAAACTCACCTGTGAGGTGGGGTGTTTTTTTTAAACCACAAACATCATAAAAACACTTTTGGTATTGAACTTTTTGGACTCATTTCAAGTGTCACACTCAGTCCTTATCATTGTGAGCAATTCAATTAGCTGTAAAGAGAATATTGAACTAATAATGAAACAGAACAAAGTGTGCTGAAGCAAAAGCATAGTTCCTTTATTCTCCCTGACAAAGGATCTTCCTGTACCCTGCCTCTAAGTGTGGGTGTAACTAACTAGACAATGAGTACATGACCTAGAAATCAGTGGTTACCATACAAATAGCAACCTGGAGAGAAGACCTATAGTAGGGTCACACTTTTTTGTTCTGTCAGGTCTGTGATGGATAAGGGCTCATTAAAATACCACCTACAGGAAGGGATGTATATACTGTTCTGTGCTATTCCAAACAGGAACTCTGCAAGGCTTTAGGCCAGATTCTTTCTGACCCTGGTAAGGGGGACTGAAGAGCAGTGGGTTGTTTGTACTGGGACTAAGCTAGACCCTAGCAAAAACTGGAGATTGTGCTGGGTGGCTCGTGCCCTCAGTGGGCTTTGCTTTAACCAGTTGAAAGCCAGGACACAGGCACATCTTCTTTTGCCAAATCTTCCCTGGTTAGCCTGTGGAGCCCTGCCTAGCTCTCTGGGCTCTCTAGCTAAGCTGCCTTTGCTCTTAAAGGAGCAGGCATGCCTTAGTGCCGTGCCACACTTTTCATGAGAATGTTTTTCCTAATATCAAACCTACACTTTGCTTGCTGCAACTTGAGACCACTGCTCCTTGTTTTGTCATCTGCCACCACTAGGAGCGGTCCAGCTCCATCCTATTTGGAACCCCCTTCAGGTAATTGAAGGCTGCTATTAAATTCCCTCAGTTTTCTCTTATCCTGGCTAAATAAGCCCGGTTCCCTCAGCCTCGCCTTGTAAATCATGTCACCATTTCTGTTGCCCTCTGCTGCACTATCTCCAATAACTCCAAATCCTTTCTGTAATGGGGTCCCAAAACTGAACACAATACTCCAGATGTGGCCTCACCAGTGCTGAATAGAGGGGAAATAATAATTTCCCACAATCTGATGGCAGTGCTGCATAATGCAGCCCAGCATGAACACTGTGCGGCCCCAGAGGATGAGGGGGCACAGTGACTGCCCACAGGCAGTGGTGGAGGTGTGGTGGCAGTGAGCAAGGACCTCCTGCAGGCAGCCGCAGTGGTGTCAGCAGTGGGGCAGGAGGTTGGCAACCACCTGCAAATGCCACTGGCAGTGTCAACAGTGGCAATCAGAACTAAACTAAAAATGAGATCCAAACATCCCCACTGGACCAATGGCCAGTTTTATGCTCTAAACTCACCTGTGAGGTGGTTTTTTGTTTTATTTTTCTACGAGTTGCAATGCAGCCCAGTATGCCATTAGCCTTCTTCACTGCTGGCTCATATTCAGCTTATTGTCCACTGTAACCCCCAGGTCCTTTTCTGCAGAGCTGCTACTTAGTCAGTTGGTCCCCAGCTTCTACTGGTGCATGGGATTGTTCAGGCATAAGTGCAGGACTTTGCACTTGTCCTTATTGACCCTCATGAGATTTCTTTTGGCCCAATCCTCCAATTTGTTGAGCTCTCTCTGAATCCTAGCCCTACCCTCCAGCACATCTACTACTATCCCTAGCGTGGCGTCATCTGCAAACTTCGTGTGCATGCACTCCATCCCATGTTCCAGGTCATTGATGAATACATTGAACAAACCCACTCCAGGACTCATCACTGGTGTGCTCTACTTAATATTTGCTGCCAGCTAGCCATCGATTACTACCCTTTGAGCCTGATGATCCGGACAGTTTTCTATCCACCTTCCTAAATGAAAGCTCCATTTAGTTAATTTCAAGTCTCTCCCAGCAAACATTTCAAATTGGAACCCAGACATGAAGGTCTGACTTTTTCTGCAAGGATTTGCATCTATCTCCTGGCACTAACCTCTTCAGTGAAATTACATGTTTTTGCTGTTGTAGTTTAGGCCTTTTGTGAGTGTATTTTGCTTGTACAGGTTTCCCTTGCCTTATGCCCTACACATGTTCCTGGAAAAGGGTGCATAACTCAAATTTGCATAAAGGGAACCCACTTTACAATGTAACAAATAAGGATACATTCCAAGACTGTACTGACCCCCCAGACCCATTTCTACCACTTTTACAAGACAATTTTGGTGCTTACCAACAGCAGGCAGAATACAAGCACAGGGCACTATCATAATGGGGATGGCAACTAGAGAAACATGTGTAGCAGACAGTGAGCAAGGGGCACAGATCCACACAGGAGACTATGTTAGTGCATGTCACTCCCACAATGCACCGCACAAAGCAGCTGACTGTGGGCTTCCACCACACTGAGCACGTAAAGAGTAAATTTACCTTGCACATAACAAATTTTTGGTATAAAAAGGATCATCACATGAGAGTGAATTTGCACATACAGAACCCACATAAAGTGAGGGAAACCTGTAATAAAGTTGAAAACCTGGTAATCTATTATTTGTATTATAGTAGTCCTGAGACACCAAAACCAAGATTGGCACCTTTAGTGCACATTTAGTTGTCCTCCGTGCTGCAAGGGTGCCCAGACCACAGGTTAAAAACCACTGCCCTAAGCCAGGGGTGGGCAAAATATGGCCCACATTCTATGCGGCCCGTGGGGCCCCTAAAAAATTTAGAAAATTAATATTGATCTGTCCTTGATTCTTGTCACAGATGACAGAAAGCAGGGCCTTAGTACCCAGGGGAAGCCCAGCGGGGTCCTGCAACAGCAGGGCCCACCCGGCCCCACCCTCCCAGCAGGGGCTTCTGGCTTGGGACCATGTGAGTGCACTACACTGGAAACTCAGGTAAGGGGTGGGGGGAAGGCAGGGAAGGAGACCGGGGAAAAGAGGCCCCATCCCAACCCCGTGGTTGGTGCTCCCTGCTGCAGCTGCTCGCAACCCACATGGGGCTGTTCTGAGCAGGCACAGGCAGCCCCAAGCGGGGCATCAGTCACAGGGTGGGGAAGGGGCTGCTTTTCTACTGCTCAACACCAGCTTGTAACCCTCCCCTGCTGCCAGCCTGGGCCCCGCACTGGCTCCGGGCTTGCCCGTTGGAGCTACAGCATGGTGGCAGCAGCTTGGGGCCCCCCACTTGCTGTGCCAGGCAGTGTTTGCTGCTGCTGCCCACCTGGAGCTCGTGCACTGGGCAGCACAGAGGCAGTGGTGGCAAACACTGCCCAGCACAGCAAGTGGGGGGGGGGAGCACAGCTGTTGCCACCATGCACAGCCCAACGGGTGAGCCCAGAGCCAGCACATGGCCCAGGCTGGCAGCAGGGGAGGGTTACAAGCTGGTGTTGAGCACAAGAAAAGCGGCCTCCTTGCCTGCCCCATGGCCGGTGCTCCATGCTGCAGCCACTTGCAGCCCGCGTGGGGCTGCCTGTGCCTGCTCGGGACAGCCCCACATGGGCTGCAAGCAGCTGCAGCATGGGGCGCCAGCCATGGGGTGGGGGAGGGGCCGCTTTTCCCTGCACTCAGCACCAGCTTGTTCCCTGCTGGCAAGCAGGGGATTAGGGCTGTGCACTGCCCCCCACCTGTACCAAGGGGCTGGGGGGGCACGGGGAGTGAACAGGAGCACGGGGCCCACACCTGTCCCCTGGGGCCAGTGCTGTTGGGACCCAGAGCAGGGTGGCAGGTGTACAGGGTCCTGGCCAGCAGGAGCTCTATGGAGCCGGGTCAGCTTCCCACTCTCCTTGCTGGTGCAGCCCAACCCCGCTCCACAGACCCTTGCCTGCACCCTGCTCTGGGCCCCACCGGTACTGGCCCTGAGACATTGGTGACCAGGGGGCGGGGCATCTGTCAAGGGGTGGGGATACCCGTGCAGCCCTTGATTGCTTGCTAAAACTGGGTAAGTGGCCCTCCACCTGAAATAATTGCCCACCCGTGACCCTAAGCAGTCTTCCTGCCACCTAGGGGCCAGGTGTTGTTAAATCACCCCTGCCACAGGAAGTCAGTTTGGGAGAATTGTTTGTCTTCTGCTTAGTATGGTAAAAAAATACATTTTGAAGGAAAATCTGGGGAAAAATACTTCACAGTAACTGTATTGTTGTGTATCTACTACTTAGTCTTGTGGCATAACTACTACATTTTTATGGCATGAAAAAAGCATGTTGAATTTAAAAATTACAGAAGCTTGCTTTCTCTTGAAATGCAACATGCTTGTAGAGAAAAGGAAGATTTCACAAATTTCTACCTTTCCTACTAAAAGAAGTTATGGAAAATAAAAAGCATTTTTGCTTCATCAGTAAAGTCAGTTTTCTTGAAAAGTATTCAGGAAACAAATTCAGTGCTAGTGTTTATTACCTCCTTTTTAAATTTTTTGGGGAGGGGCAGGGAGAGGTATAATTCAAAGGATTTTGATCACTTTTTGCCATTAACCTCACTTTGAAGATACCATTCCTTTAGTACTGCTACTTGGTAATAGCTGAATATTGTTGATTCTGGGCGTACTATGCATTATTTTTCCAGGTAATTCTAAATGGTAAACTGAACTACTGGACAGATCATGAACACTGACCATCAGTTCAATTTCTTTTAGTCAGTGTAGATATTATCTTAATTTTCTCATTTTAGGAGATATGAGTGAAGAAAGGCATTGTAATTTAGAAGATTCTATTCATAAAGAAATAAATGCAAAGAGAAAGAGAGAGAGACCCAACATAAAAAAAAAAGGAAACTCAGACAGGAAGCTGCCATTTTGATAATAAGAGGCAGCTCCTATTGAAATGTAGTGTTGCAACCACTGTAAGGAGAGTTAAATTAGCATATGAAACTGTACTTCTAATAAATCGGCATAAATGTAATGCTGGAATTGATGGCTTAATAAGTACTCTTCACATTAAATACTTTATTTTTCTATAACTGCCTTATGCTAGTAGGCTACTTTGAAGTTCACTATCTTTACTAACATAATAGCCCATTTTCTTTAATGAAAGACACTGGAAACCTCTAGTAGTGTTAATGTACACTGCCTTCAGCTAAGTACACTCAGCTCTTTCTGTTTCTTGGACTAATGCTATTTCAGAAAATTATTTCTTGATGTTCCCAAATCAAGACTACATTAAGATGGCATTACGGTTGAAGGTACATATCATTAAGTCCGGGTGAAAACATTATGGGAATGGTCTTATTTATTCCCCATATAATGCTTCCAATTGGACATTCAGAGTTAAGATTATCCAAATATGCTAAGATATAGAAATGCTCACTTAGCCCTCCCTATTGTGAGAGCATATATTATCCATATATTTATGATTATGTTGTTTTAGCTTTTGTAGTCCCAGTTTAAGGGAAATTGAATTTAAAGAGATAGTAGTTTGTGGATTTTTGTCCCCTGGTCTACACTAAGTCTCTCATGTAGACTGTTATTCCTCAGCAGGCAGAGAAGAAATTTCCAGGTGCAAAGATAATGTATAATTGCAGAAAAAGGACCATAAATCCTGAAAAACTAACTTATTCAAATGTAGCCACTGTGTAAGATTTCAGTGAGCATCACTGAGCTAGAAAATTTGGATTGTTTGCATTAATCTGATAAGATTGCTTGGATCAAAAGCTGACACTTAGGAGGAACCTTTCTTCAGGAAGATATTTAACAAGTAGTTTTAACTCCAAAATGCATATTTCATTTCATTAATTGCATAGAAACTGTAATTGCCATAATTTGGGGAACGAAGTGCTGGATTTTTCATACATAGCAAAAGTCTGAACCTCTTTAGCAGCAAGGGAGCAGAGTATGGGCTGCTCCAGGGGCAAAACACTGAGCTGACCCCTCCAGCGCCGGTGAAGCCTGAGAGCTTGACAGAGCACTCAGCCCCGGGCCACAGAGAAATGGCAGCAACCCCTCTGTGGCAACGGAGACAACGGGGCATCTGACCCTCATGAGTAAAGAGGCACCAGCAGTTCTTTATTGGCGACCAAGCAGGGACCTTCAGAGGAGCAGATCTGCAGGGCCAGCATCTGAGCTAATGGACCAGCAGGGCGACAATTGTTTTGATTCTTTAATTGGGCAGCAGGGAGCGTTAACTGCCTGGCAGCACTTAGTTAATGAAGTGACAACAGAATTGATAAGGATACCTGAAGGATCATTGAGTCTGATCCAAAGGCAAAGATTCATTTGTACTGGGAGGTCTGTTATTTAATTAGGCACTGACGTAAGCCAGAAAGGGAGCTTTAAGTTGAAGACCCTGCAACTTAAAACCTGGGCTGGAAGACCACACCTGTGGTCCTGACCTGGCATCAAGCACTGGGGTATTTTTCTTTCCTCTTTCATCTCAGAATGACTCCCAGGCCTTAAATAATTGGTAATTGGTTGGTATGTGGATGGGGTGAAGGGGAGGCAGGAGTCCTGTAAAAGTCATCCACACCACCACATGCAGAGCTCTGTTACAAGGAACCTTCTGGTTACTTAATAAAATCAAGACATGGTAGGCAAGACCGGAAGTGTGGCTTATAAGCATGTGGACATACTAAGGCCAATGTTAGCCTATAAGTCTAGGTCTGTAGAGGGATTGGGCTTTCAAGCCTGGCAGTAATGGACCTGTCTCTGGTGCCAGGTACAATCAGGCTGCCATGATTAAGATGCTCCAAATTCTATAGCCAACAGTGCACAAGGGAGTGTTGCATTGAGTTGATGTTCAGGTGTCTTTGATCCTGAGTCTGAAAGACCAGGTACCTATTTCCAGCAGCTCTTAAACACCTGATCCTATAATCAAATTAAGACACCTTAATTACTTGGCATCCATAATTACTGCAGAGCCCCTGAAATGCTATGTTACTCCAGAACAGTGTCTTGCAAGGTTAGGAGTATTACTCTATGCTAAAGTGCAGTAACATGTGTAGCCCTTCCATGATGCTATATTCACCCACTTAGAAGTTACATTGTTCACTGTAAAGAGCTTTAAACCATTCATTCCTGTGATATTCTCCTCTAGTCATGATACAAATAAATAGGCTATCCCTCATGGGCCACATCTTCCTTTCATTGACGTTGTTAGGAACAGGACGAGGCACAGATATCCTGGTGTATATTGTAGTTCTTTCGACCTTCCTTATCATTCTTTCCATAGTTATATCATGCTTCAAGTTTGAGGGGCTAATTATGTATGGGTCTAGAGTTGTATATGTATTTATGCATTGAGTTGCTGCAAAAGTGTTTCATATATCCAGTTCCATTTGTAGTAGCCTGTATAGGGGAAAAAAGGACATGTGCCACCTTGAGCCATTCACTGTTCCCTAGGCATTACTTAGTTCTTATTTGAGCTAAGTTTTAAGAAAAGAGAAAAGAAAGAGGGCAGATGGGAGAAACATAAGAAAGTGGGAATAGAGGTTTAGGACTTTTAAGAACTATGAACTAACACAAAGACATTCAAACTCCTAATTGCCACTTAAATCTCCAGAGCTATTTGAGATGGACAAAAGCGTTACTGGTTTCAATGAATATGGTATAGGATATGGTATAGGCACCATATCCTACATTAAGGTAGATCCCCTGGCAAACCTTACTCCTGGAAAATCTTTAGACTTTCTATCAGCACTAACCATCTGGAGTCAAGTCGTCCATGATTTGTATAGGTTTTAAATGTTATCTATACTTTTGCTCAGTTAGCTTCTTTGGAGTAAGATGACTTCATAGTTAGTGATAGATTTGTCAAGCAAAACTTTAAAGGGTTTTATAGGAAACTCTGTCTACATGAGATGCTTTACTGCGCAGCTGGAGCTGGGGAGCCTCTCCTGCTGGCTGCAGCCTCACATAGGCGATCCTGGAGCCCAGCAGGGAACCTCTCCTGCCAGCCACACGCTGCGCTGCTGAGGGTCCCACTGCTGCCTGCAAGTCCCGCTCCTTCAGGCTGTTCTGGGGCAACTGCTCCTGCTCCGCTGGCCCAGCTCTTTGCCAGCTCTTTGAGACTCCTTCCTTGTGGTCCCTCGCTGGTCTCTCCTGAGTCAGCCGCGCTGCCCCTTTCATCCCCCTCCAGGTGACACAAGTGGTCAATCAGGGGACACGGAGGGTGAGTCTCTGCAGCCTGATTGGTGCGGAAAGGGAATTCCAAATCCTCCAATCATCTTTTACACCTTCAAAACTCCTGGGCCAAATCATTACCAGATTAGTGAGGAAAAGGAATCCCAAGTCCTCCAATCATCTCTTGCCCTTTCAAAACCTCTGGGCTAATATACTACCAGCTAGCCCATCACATGTAAATGGTGATATCAGAATTAGTTCACTCCAGGTCAAATTGAGCTCTCTCTGTTCTAAGCCACTTAGGTTGTATCCACATAAGCAGGGGTGTGAATCTGCAGCAGCACAAGGAGTAGTGGTGCAAATCTGTGCCGCTACTTTGTACTACAGTGCACACCCCTGCCTGCACACTTTGCAGCGGGACACATTGTCTCACTGCTCCGTGTGCTGCTGGGTGGGCTAGGTGGGGCATATGGTGCCTCAAAGTGCAGAGCTAGTTGGCAGGCAGCTCCTGCACTGAGGCACCCTGATCCTGATGGGGTGTGGCACTTGGAGCCAGGGGAGCAGGCCAACTCCATGACAGGTTGGGGTGCAGTGTGCCTTCAGATGGGGACTCCACATACCTCGGAGCAGAGGCTCCATAGCAGAGCCCCCGTGCTGAGGTACGCAGCCAGTCCAGGACTGCCTACTCCTGTCTCGAGGTATGCTGCGCCCCAGCCAGCCAGAAAGCAGATGGCTGGGGTGCAGGGTGCTTCAGTGTGGGGACTCCACAGTAAATGGAGACAGGGGAGCAGGTAGCCCAGAGCTGCCTGCTCCCCTTTCTCCAAATTTGTCCTGGCACACAGCACTTTGGCCTGTTTTTCACTGCTTTTTTTCTTTCAGGGTTTTTTTTAATTTTTTTTTTTTTTTTTTGCTACCAGGAAATCCTGGTAGAAAACTTTGCCCCAGTGTTGCAAATTAGCAGTGCTGCACATGGTTTAATGTGATACACATCTAGTTTGTGGCACCATAAACCACACGTGCCTGAATGTCTGGATCTGGCCTTAGAGGCTGGCGAAGGGGGAGGGGTGGTCTCACTTTTTTTCATATAAAAGGAAAGGGGAAAGCCCAGTGCACAAAAAGGAATGGTGGGGATTTCCTTGCCTAAGAACCATGAGTAAACTATGTTACACTGGTGGTTCAGGCTCTTAACATAAACACCACAGCTGCTCAGGGCTCTGGTACAAGCTTCTTGTGCAGTAAGGGCCAACCTTTTTAGCAGGTGTGCCACAAATTAGCCCTACACCCTTCCCAAGTGCTACTCTGATCCCTTCCCCTTACACAATCTGCTGCTCGGCTATCTGCTACATGTTCTGTACTCCCTGACCAAGCTGCTGCTCTGCTTTCTGCATCCTGCCCTGTCACTGTGCTATCTTTCCCCTCCCAGATCTGCTGCATGCCACATGGGGGACACAAGTGGCACAGACAGCAGGTTGGCCATCCCTGGACTAAGTCACGTCTACACCACCTCTGCCAAGTCTGTCACTTCTATATGCACCAAACCCCAGATCTGAAGCAACACAGCCATGTCAATGTCGTGCTTATGCTCCCTGGGGCATTACTCAGGGGTCACTCTAAGGTGGCCACATTGCTTTATCCCTCAGATTTGGTGGTGTACAAGTACAGACTTGTGCACTGCTACTTTTGGGAGCAAGCTTTGAAGGCCCTTTAGCTACTCAGCTCTGTGAGCACTAGTCCTAGTAATCACTTGGAAATGGGGTACTTCCTTGGCTTGCCCTGCTGTTGCTATTGCTGCTTCTCCTGCTGCTGTACTGGTGCTCCCAAAGGGTAGCCGATGTCCTAACTCATGGTCTCTTCACAGTTTATGCACCAGTCCTTTTCCTGGTCCCAGAAAGGGGAAAAGCAACTTGGCAAGTAACTTCCGACTTCGGGAAGTAAGATCAGCCAAATGTTAAAAACAAGATAGGGAGAAGGAACCTTGTACAGGTAGGTGAGGGAGATTCAGCTGACAAATAAAGGAAAGGAAGTAGGGGGGCACAGAGAATATATAGAAAGAAGTTGAGATAACTGAAGCAAAGGATGGGTTCAGGTCAGAGGATGAAGCAGAGCCATTCAGCTGAGGTGAGGATGTCTAGTTAGAACTTCAGAAAACTGATGTACTTCTTCATACTGGTCCCTGTTTTAGCTGCTTCTCTGCAGCTGTAAGTCTTTGGCACTTGGCAGCTTTTTTCCCCAGGGCATCATAATGAGGAAGATACCATGCAGGGCCTATGCCCGCATAAGTTGAGCTGATGCTGGGCTGAAAGCATGGCCTGGGCTGAGCTCTGTCTTAGATCTTTACAGTGCTGCAGTTCCTTACTTGAGCTGTTTCTGCAGTTGCTTCAGTCTGGGAGCAAACTGATAAGCCTGTTGTCAGCACTTGGCAAATTAATGGATAAAAAAAGGCATTTATTCTGATGAAAATACAAAATACGTGCATAGGCAAACTTTCAAAAGTACATAGTTCCTGTGGTTCTGCATGAAGGCTGTTGAACAGCACTTCCATCAGCAATGTTTAGTGAAGTTAAGTTTGAGTTGTGTAAGTAGGACCTTGATTTCAAGGACCCCAGGGTTTGGTGTCCAGGTCCATTGGTCTGTAAGAAAACTAGTCCGGGCAGAGTTCTGTGATACTGTGGCTAGATTGCTACCAGCATCTGAATTGGCCCACTCAAGGTGTCCCAGCAGTCACCAGACCTTCAGCTGAGGTCATATTTTGTGTTGAAAGAATTGTGGGGTTATCATACAATAGTAAGCATCCCCCACCCCATCCTTGATTTCCATTCAGAGCAAGAGAGAGCAGTGATCCATACTAAATCCAGGCTTTTAATTCTGTACAGCAAAGAAAGGTAGGAACTGCTCAGAAGTTTTATGAGAACTTGTATTCAGAAATACATAATTATAGCAGTGCAAGCATTCAACACTGTTCATAACTCTCAGCACAGAGCACAAGAGAGGTGGGTGTATTACAGAATGAACATAAATCTAATGCAGTTCTGAGTGAGCTTGCATTTAGCTGTAAATGGCCATTGTAATGTTTCATGGTTAAGTTGTGAAATTATGCCAACGGTTGATATGCCCCTGTTTTATGTGAAGCATTAAGTTATGCCTCAATCCAAAATAAAACGTAAACATGAACCAAGTTTTAAACACAAGAGGTATTTCAAATACCATGGTGGTGAGTATGGCCTAAATGTCTGCGGAGAAAAGTGTATGAGATGTAAACAGAAGACAGAAAACATAAAGGGGTGGGAAGGGAGAGAGGGGGCTGTACGTAGCTGGGTTAACAATCACTATAAAATCAAGTGCTATTACAGTGCAAATCTTGCCTTACTCTCTGCCTACACTGACCCATATCAGAATTAATGTGTTGCAAGGACTAGTGGGTCTGCACCAAGTAAAAGAACATCTCAAAATTTAATCCTATGTTAAACACAGATGGGGAAAAAAATCTCTTTTCCCTTCTGGGTTCTGGAAGCTCTCACATTGCCACATCTGCAGTCCTGTAAGTGTATCAACTTGTGACTCCTTTCCACAGAGCTTGAATCCCTAGAATTTCTCCTGTTGGCAATATGAATACCCCTTGAGTTCCAGTTTTCTCCCCCAAAAATCTTCCTCCTCCCAAACACTAATTGTTGCAGTTTTTGTAAACAATGCAAAACTGTATTTTTGAATGAACACCACAAATAAAAGTATGCTAAGAGGCAATGTAAGGTCATGTATAAACGTGTTGTTAAGCAGAGATGGGTCACATCAAAAACAGGACAAACTGAAGCTCTTGCCTTGATAACTCTAGCCATCAGATGCCTCAGAGGAATCATGAGAGTCCTACTCCCAGAGCAGGCCCTTGTACAGTAGAACTGATTCTTTGCACTGTTAAATGCCAACCCCCCATGTGAAGATAAGCATTGGCAAATTTATGGATTTATGTAGTTACATGGGACTTCAGAGGTGTGTTGACTGTTCACTGTAGCTATTATTTCAGAGTGCCATTTCTCCAATCAGCTGTCAGACTGATTGATTAGGTTGTATGGGATGGTTTGGATAGGGATGATCCTGCCTCAGGCAGAGGGTTGGACTAGATGACCTCTAGAGGCCCCTTCCAGCCCTACTTCTCTATGACACTATGACCACGGCTATGCTCCAGTTGATTGGAGCAGTGACATCTTTTAACAGCCAAGCAGCTTGTTCTACTGTGAAATAAACTGGTTGGGAACCACCTGGCTATGAAAAATCCTGGTTCTGTGGTACTAATCATGATTCCCTCCACAAGTCTGATTTAAAACTGCTGGCTTCAAGCCCTTTACTTTGAAACAGTAACACTGGTCAATGCAGTGACAAGATAGTTTTCTTAAAGCAAACTACCTGCTTAGAAATAAAGCATTTCAGAGACAACCTAACAAAACAGACTGTATGCACATGTAGCTTTTCTCTCAGCCTTATCTAGGAAGGCCACACATCAAGACTCCCTCCACAGAGTCACTACTCTGCAATCCTGTCTCCCTAGAAAATTTCCAACAAGTGACCCTTCCCCTCAGAACAGTCTTTAACTCCGTAGCACAACAGTCCTTATGGTCACTTAGCTTCTAGTCTGACAAAGCAAGGTTGACACTTCCTTGGAACCCATCATTTCTGATTAAGAACTTGCTCCATTGTCTGCATGTACTGGCTAATTTGTAGCTTATGTATTGGGTTGCTTTCCTATTTGCCCTTCCAACAGCTACCTACTATTTTAGATCAAAGTAGTTCTATAGGAGTCCAATAACTACTGTATTATATAATCATATACATCTTGTTATTTCTCACAGTATTGATAACTTTATCGATCATAGACTTTATCCACCCACAGCATTTAATAGGATTCTAGCATTAAGGGATTAGCACGGTGCACATGCTGTCAGAGTGGATATTCTCTTGCAGACTGCATAAACTGAGGCAGAGGTTATGGGCATATTTCGTACAATAAATGGTCTTATTGTGGACCATGTGCTATGGTCTTTTTCCAGTGTGCAAAGCAGCTCCCCCCAACACTGAAGAGCTACAGAAACCCAATGCCTGAATCAAGCTCCTTACCGTCAGTGCCTCAGTATACCTACAGTTAAGCCCCTAGGAGTCAATCAATTTTGGGACTTTCACCTAGGAAACCTTGAGTAGGAAGGAGTACACTCTCCTTCCTTTACCTTCAGTCTCACCCCCTTGCTGCTTATATGAGAGGCCTAATCTGACAGCGCGCACTAGAAGCCTATAGATGCCAACTCAGCAGAGGTTTAAAAGCTCTCCATGGCACCTAGGTGTTCAGCTGAAACACCTACACCCTTTTGTGAATTTAGGTCAGTTAGTCTGGTAGAAAACTTCTAGTAATAGAAACACTTGGAATGTGGCACTGTGTGAAGGCTCACTTTGTCAGGATCAAGGGGTGATACTGCTGGGACACAGAGCATGTCAACATGAGATACTAAATGCACAGTAGCCTAATTCTATTGTGCATTAGCACAGCAGGCAGAAACCATGCTAATGCACAGTAGAATTAGTCTGCTGTGCATTAGCATCACAAAAAAGCATGCAATGGTGCTATACTGCAGTAATGTTGATTACGGCACATTCATGCACTTGCAGAGCTGTACCCGCTGAGTAGCTAATCCTCATCTCACATCTGACACCAAGGCACAAGTCATTTAATAGAAGCTCTAAAGGCTCCTTAAAGCAATTCTAAAAGGAACAGGCATTAAACCATTAAGATGAAATTCTTACATCTGTAGTTCCATAGTAGCCCATACAACACTTATGTTTCAAAAGGAACTTTCAAAACAAGATATACATGAAAGAAATCAATGTTAAGAATTTTTTTTTAAACTTCAATAAGACTAGAGCTGATTCAGAACAGTGCTTGGCTACAGGAGAAGATGCAAGTTCTGGTGCAGACGCTGCACCAAGAGAAAGGGGAGCTGGAGAAAGACTTCCACGAGCAGCTGAAAGGGCTGATGGAGCAGCACGCAATGGACAAGGAGGAGCTGCGGCAAGAGCTTCTGGAAAGGCACAGACAGGAGCTCCAAGAGGAAAGATGTGATGCTGAGAAGCTCAGAGAAGAAAATGCTCTTCTGAAGAATGAATTAGCACTATTGAATGAAGAAGGTAGTGTTTCTCACCTCAGATTAAGAGAATTGAGTGGATCTCAAGAAGATATGTGGCAAAAAATAGAAGCCGAGAGAAAAGAGAAAGTGGCTGTGCAGAAGATGGTGGACAACCTGAAGAAACAGGTGTTGGATTTGAAAGCCAGGAACCAGCAGCTGGAGTTTGAAAGTGCAGAATTAAGGCAAAAAAATTCCAAAAACCAAGCGGATGTGCAGGATCTGAATCAACGGTTGGCAAGACTGCTCAAGCAGAAAGAGAAGGAAGCAGGGAAGTGTACTTTGGAGGAATGGGAAAGGGAGAGATCCAAGCTGAAAGAAGAACTGGAAAACTGTAAAGTTAAGTCATCAGCTTTGGTATCTTCCTTGGAGGCAGAG
>NW_017728906.1:43068872-43092796 GCF_001723895.1 Crocodylus porosus
TGGGAAAGGGAGAGATCCAAGCTGAAAGAAGAACTGGAAAACTGTAAAGTTAAGTCATCAGCTTTGGTATCTTCCTTGGAGGCAGAGCTGTCTAAAGTCAAGGTTCAAACCCATACACTAGAAGAGGAAAATCACCTCCTTAAACAGGAACTGGAGAAGACCAAACAGCTGCCCAGGTGTCCTGATCTCTCTGATTGCCAGAATGAAATTTCTAGTTTAATCACTAAAACTGAAAAGCTGTTGAAAGAGAAAGAAGCCCTGAGTAAAGAACTCAATAGATGTGTTGATAAGGTAGCTAAAGTGAGCTACTTGGAGAATGTAATTGCAGGCTTGAAGCAGGAACAGAAGTCCTGGGAGCAACAGAATCAGATGCTGAAAACACAACTCATGGTTTCACAGGAAAAGGTCCAGAGTCTGGATGAAGCACTACAAAATATTAACCTTCAAATGTCACGACTCAAATCAGACCTCCGGGTGACCCAGCAGGAGAAGGTGGCTCTTAAGCAGGAAGTGATGTCACTGCACAAGCAACTCCAAAATGCCAATGATAAGAATCAGGTTCTAGAACTGGCTGTGACTTCTTCGGGGCTGCAGAGCCAGCAAAAGAAGCTCTGCTGGGATCAACTGGATCAGCTAATGAAACAGGAGCAGCAGCTATTGAGGCAAGAGAATGAGAGGCTCCAGAGAGAAATCCAGACCACTAAAACAGATCTCAGTCATTCCAGGGAGAAGATTCGGCAGCTGGAATCTAACATCCTTTCCCTGAAACACCAAAAACATCAAAGCCAGTCGGGTATTATGAAAGCCATAGAGCAAGAGAACTTAAGTTTGAAGAGAGAGTGTGAACAGCTTCAGAAGGAACTGTCCTCTGCAAACAGGAAGATCAGTCAGATGAATTCACTTGAACGCGAATTGGAGACCATCAACTTGGAAAATGAAGGGCTAAGAAAAAAGCAAGTCAAATTGGATGAACAACTTATGGAGATGCTACACTCGAGCTCTGGTGCGATGCTTAGCCAGTCGCAGCACACTCGGGAGCTGCCGCAGCTCCAGCAGCAAGGCTGTACCATGGTGCCCAAGGAGCAGTTCCAGCGGCTCCAACATCAGCTGCTTCTAGCAGAAAGGAGGAATCAGCGCCTGCAGGAGGAATTTGAAAACCAACCCTCAGAAACAAACATGCCACAGGCCTTGCTACCGGAGCAGCGAGCAGTGCATGCAGATTCCTACAGGAGGATTGGGCACCTCTGAAAGCTTGGCTGCTAATGATCTCATTCCTTACCATGATAACCTTACATACACATGAACTGGCATAAGCTGAGAAACTTGAGGGTCAAATTATACTGCGGGGTTTTTTTTTTAAAAAAAAATCCTCTACAGTATTATGTGGGTTTTTTCCTATTTATTTGTGTAGAAGTTATTCTGTGAAATTTCACAAGCTGTCATTTTCAATTTGTTACAAATCATTTTATTTACGTTATTTAAATTGTCAATGTGTTCAATGTGGAAAGAAATACACTATTTTTCTCAAAGTGCTGTAACTATTTTTAACAAAAGGTACTAATTTTTATATGAGATTTGAAGAAAATCTGGACTATTTATACTTTTTGTATAAGTTGTATAAACTTTTTAACAGGGAAAGGTGACACTTTGATGTAAATGAGAAATAAAAAAAATCAATGTCTAGATGGGCCTCAATCCTGAATATGGTAGTTCTGTCCCCCTACTTGGAGTGGATGCCAACAGCAGGTTCTACATTATTCCTGAACAGCCAGTATGCCAGAAGTGTTCCATGTTTTTTCCCCCTCACTCCTCACATTTACTTTGTCAGTCCCTTCTGCATATCAATTGCATGTCATGTTTTACTGCTTTAAATTAAACATGAAGTGGTAAAAGGAGTGGGAGAAATTCTCAGTTCATACTTTCATATATTTTTGCTGGATCATACATATTTACAAACCCTGGTTTTACAGTCTCATCTGACAAACAGCATATTCTATGAAAACAAGATGCATTCTGCTGCATACAATACACATTCTGTCATTATATTAACTTTGACACCGCAACGTAACAAAAGAATGAATGCCATAGGACTAAAGATTAGTTTCTAGCTTCCAAACAAATATCCATTGAAAGCAAAAGGTATAAAATATTCCTCGGTGTTCTCAGAAGCCATTTTCAAAGACGCCTTTTACTGCGTACAAAAAAACTATTCTTCTGCGGTTCCTGGGGGAGGTTACTCCAAGTAGTGCTGAACTGGATCTTAAGGCAGAAGTCACAACATAACATCTGCAGGGGTAAAACTTAAAACAAGCAGCAGCAAGAACCTGCCATCTACAGCCTTATATACGTAATAAGAAATACAATGTTCATTTTGCATGATTCCTCTTACAGGCTGTTATTAAGTGAACAGTCTAAAACAAAACTAAAAACTTGGTGTAAGCTTTAAACTAGTACATTTTCCCACTTGAGAAACCAGTCTAAACATAGGTGACATTTGGAAAAAGAGTAGACAATATCAGTCCCGTTCTTCAAGTAAAGCTCTATCTCCAATCTGAAGTTATTAAGCTTCAGATGCTTAAAACTGCATTTCACACTCTCTTTTAAGCAGCCACTATAAATCTCAAATTATTAGGATGATACATATGGCAAGGAACAGTGTATACAGCAAGTACAGTATCTTTTCCAAGCGGGATATTGCCATGTTAACATTAGCTTGATTCATTAGGAAGCCCATCTTAGATTGAGTGTATAAACACTAATGGCTGTCTGTCATTTACTTGACACTAAAAGGGAAAAAAAATTCAGTGCCCAGATCAGTTGGTTTTAAGTATGGTGGAAGTCACATGCAAATGGTGCAGTCAGTGTCATAAGGGAGGTTCTCCTGTCTTGATCTTTTTATTTTGTCCATTAGTACCATGCTGTAGCTCTTTTCTTTTCCTCTTCTGCTGTTGCTGTAACCTTTCCTCTTTCTTCTGTAGATAAGTGGTCATGTTATCGAATGAAGCCTTATAGAGAGTGCGATAGCAGCTGTCTGTACCAACAGACCCTGTGTTGAGGTGGGGAGAGGGACAAAAGAAGAGAAGCTGAGTACTTTGAGTGCTACACCCAATTACAACTAGCACTGGAAGTCTAAAATAGGAGACTTGACTCCTGTAATGCAGCTCTGGCTAACCTATTACCCAACACTGCATTCTGTTTCAACACAATTGGGTATTTAAAAGTGTTTATATTGCAGTCACGTCCAAGATTTCCAAAGACTGGTGCCTCAAGTTTAGAGGTTTAAATTGAAAATTAGGCATCAGAGAGTTAACATCTCTCAAATGTAGTACAGCAGAGTTGCATCTTACGTGGGGGTTATGTTCTGAAGTCAGCACATAAAGCGAAAATCACGTCTAGTCAAAATATATTGTCCTGGGGACAGCGAGAGGAGGGACCGGGAGGCCCCGCCCATGATGTGCATGTGTATGTGCGAGGTGCAGCACGGGAAAAAACATGAGGGAACAGCAGAGGGAACAGGTCGCTCACTAAGCAGAATGGCAGGCTGAATCGCCTGCACTATTTAAATTATTCAACTATACGCCGAGCGTGTATAGTTGAATTCGTGTAAGTTAAATGCGCGTATGATGCGACTCCACTGTATTCTGAACTTGAGTTCCTGTTTTTTAAATTACTGGTCAATGTAGTCAATTTTCTAGGAGGCCAGGGGTCATGCAGCATGTAGGCTACAACAGCACAAGTGGGCTACAACAGCATGGGTACCCAGGCTGAATGCTGTGTGCATGGCCCTCCTCCCCTTCCCCTGCCCCCCATCTTCCACACCCACATACTGTACCCCAGGATGTATTGCTCTGCCCTCCCACCCCAATCCCTGGGGCGGGGGCTGGAAGCAGAAACTGGAGGAGGGAGGGGAAGCCCAGGCCCCCCTGCTGTTCTGCAGCAGGTGTGAGATGGAGGAGTGGTGGCTGATGGGAGCCCAGGGGTTAATCTTTAACCCTGCCAGGGGACACCAGTTGGACAGCCTGATGTACTCTATTGCTACAGCTCCACAATACTCAAAAAACACAGCTTAAGCACCAGTGAGAGCACTGTGGTCAGCTGAATATTCCCTGCATCTTTTTAAGTTCAGGGAATGACAGGCTATTGTAAGCAGGACATGCATCCAATTTCCAGCGCTGATCCTTCTAGACTCTACCACTACCTTGTAAGCCTGTAACAATACATCCTTGAAGAGGCTGTGGCAGTAAACTTAACCACATGACAAATGCTTGCCAATCCTCTAAAAGGCTTGGGCCACAAAGGAGGAAAACTGAGAGGTTTCCATGAGGCGTATAGGAGACAGCTGCCAGGTTCAGCCTCTATTTCCAGAAGCTATTCAGATTGTTAAATTTTTCATCCTCCTTCCTCTTCCTTCCCCACCCCCCAAAAACCCTTACATGTTAAGAGAAATGGATTGGTTTTCGATGAAAAAAACAAAGCACCAGTCTAGGTGAAAAGTAGAATTGACACAATCACATTGCATTAAGAGTCTGCAGAATTGTTCATGGGTAATTTATTCAAATGAAGGGTTAAGTATTCAATTTCAGCCTCTAAAGTGTTTGATGATATAGGGTCTTACAGATTCAGTGATCACAAACTGCGTAACAAGAAAACAAGAGGATATAAAACATTAAACAGGGTTTATTTGGGTTTTTGGCAGCACAAGCAACCCAATTCTTTTAGCAAATGAAGTCACATTTTTTTCATAATCTGTAAAAGCACTAATTATACAGCTGGAATAGGTGCTCATCAACTGAGCCTCCTCTTGTTAATTAGCTATAATAATCACTATAATCTGAACAGGCTTCCTTTCCCAACTGCAGATACAGGGAAACTATTGTAATACAGTAAGGTAATTTGCTCTGCTAGAAAGTTACAAGAATTTTTTTTTCCTCCCCTAGGATATATTTCTGTATTGTTCACTTCCACTTTAGAAGCCTGTTTTTAACATGTGTACACCTTGAAATAGGAGCTCTGCAGCAAAGTCTCCCTTCTGATGGGTGGGGATTTCAAAACTGACCTTCAGACTGAACCTAAGCTCAGCAGAAGTTATTTTCAACACATCACAGTCTCTACCATTCAAAAGTAGTTTAAGATGGGATGTTAAAACAGATCACGTTTTCCAAAGTTCTGCACATCTGTTTCAGCTGATTTATGTTTTCTCCACATATTTATCAAAAAATGTAAATTTAGTTCCCCAGTTTGCCTGCCAGCATGAGCGGCCAAAATAGACTTCAATCGTACATGGAATTAAAAATACACCTGACTACGTAATAAGACACCCCCACCACTGCATATAACTGGAGCTTCCAATTAAAAGGCTTTTTATTGCCTTGACAATAACCTTTTCCTCCAGGCAAGCCAGTAAGTGGTATATTTCTGGGATGACGGTAGAAGTGGAGGAGTAGAGAACAAACAGGAACAAAACCTCCTCCAAAACACTACAGTAAATAACGTGGCATTGACATCACAAATTGGGAAAAGTTAGCCTGGGACAGGGCTACGCCTTGTGAAAGAAGGAAAACCATCTCGCCCTGGACACAGAAAAAACAACCAAAATGGAAGGAAAGGAAGCAAGACCAAGAAACCCGTGGTCCAACCCTCTCTAACCACCACCTGTGATCTGCCAGAGGGTCTGCAGTTCTAGGATCAGCCTTCTTAACCATCAACAGACTCATCTACAACCCTTTACTTGACCTGTGGGAGTGATCATCATCCCTGACTGTGAGAGATTGCTGATGACAACAATGATATCCTAAGCTGTAACCTGGGCACACATTAAAGCAATTAATGGAGTCCTAAAACAAGAAATAAACCACAAAGTTATTCCACAAAAAACGTGTAATAATTCTGTGGCTGGTTCCTATTATGCTATTAAGCAAATGTGTGGCCAGTTATGTCCCTGTGGCTGGCAGTCCCATCAGCTGATAGGCTCCCAGCTGCAGAAGCACATGTTGCACCCCCGTGGCTGGGAGTCCGCATCAGCAGATGGAAGTTTCAGCTGCAAGGAACACATGGTGCATGCCCCCCCCTTCCCCCTCCCCCCGTGGCCAGGAGTTGTCAGCTGAGTGGGCTTCCAACCATGGGAGCTTGCTACTTGCTGCTGCAGGGGGAGCCTGCAGTCAGGATTGTGATCGTAATCCCAGGCTCTCCCTGCACCAGCAATAAGGCACAATGGAATCTGATGCTCAATCCCATAATCATGACTCCTGCTGTGCACATGGAGCCTGGCAGGAGGCACAGTTGTGTAGATCACACATCAGACCCCATCACACCTTTACCTGCATGTTTGTTCAGAGGCTTTGGGCTGCCAGACCAGAAGCCATGTCCTGTAATCACAGAACAGGTCCAGCAGGCTTCCTTAGGCTGCCTGATCATTAGTTCAAGTTAAGCAAAAATGGGATCTCCTTTAAAGTGGATGAAGGGCTCAACATAGGTGGGAACTTGTTTCCTGCTAGCCAATGGCTAACAAATCAACTGGGTATTTTGTTTTGTCTTTAATTTTATGCTTGGGAAAAGACACTGAGAACAGCATTGCAGGTTGGTCTACTAATGTGCATGCAGGTCCAAATCCAATTAATTTAATGCATACCATAGTTCAGATATGGACAGCCATGCTACAGAATAAGTCTGACATTTTTCTTACTCTAAGGCCTTTTACAACTGTTTAAAGTTTGCCATAGAGACTTCCACTGGAGGACTGCAAAGCACTTTACAAACACTATATCCTCTGACTTACAAGGTAGCTACATCGTTGCCTGTTTCCCTCTTCATGCATCTTCTCTAAAGCCTGTGAGAAAACTACAAGTTCTCTCTGAATCCCACTTGTGCTTTAAGCAGTAAATAACATTGGTTCTTTAAACCAAAGTTCCTCACCTTCAAACACTGTCCAGTTGTCATGCAGGTATTTTGACATTTTCAGTAATCCTTTGTCATCATTCACAGGCTAGAAAAAGAAAAACATAAATCACTACACTCAAAATAATTGTACAAGGCATATCACATTACCCAGCACACCAAGGAATGAACACAGCTAACCTGACCATAGTGATGGCAAGGTCTAACAAAATTCAAAGGGTTGGGATTTTGGGTTTTTTTTCCTTCCCACTAAGACCTGGTCCACCCTGTCTAAGGAGGCCTGGAAATAGATGCCTACCCACTGATACAGAAGAAAATGGGAATCAAAAAGGAAATACTGTGGGGAAGAAATGAGGGTCCAAGAACATGCCCATGAAGCTTAATTTAAATTAATAGCTTTCCAACTGTGTAAATCCTTTTACAATGGTAAATGGTCCGCCCAGTTATGAGGGCTGCTACAAAGATTCTGATAGCATGCAGCTCAACCCTGACTCAGTTCTCAATAGAAACAAGACCTTTACCAATAGAAGAGCTTTTGCTTTTTTTCCTTCTGCTTGCTCTCTTTGATGCACATGGTAAGAAGGGCTGGTGCGGAGCATTACTTCTCAGCTTCTGTCTTTCTTTCTAGCAGAACACTGCCAAGAGCCCCCTGCTTGTCACACCAAGCTCAGGGACAAAAAGGACTTTAGAAAAGGCACTAGTGCAAATCAATTGGAATAAATTGGCTGAGACCACAGGCAAAGAGAGCTAACTCTGAATTTAGCTTAGAGCCATAATGCATTAAAGCAATTAGGCCACTGCATTTTTATTCATTATAGTTAGACTACTTCTTGCTGAGGACTAGAGCGGATGCAAAATAGATGACTTTATCAAAGTGCAGCTAACCTGCCACTGTCCATCCATAGGCTTGTACAACAGAAGAGGTGTTACTTTGTTTTCCTGGAAAATCCAGAGCTCGCCTGTTTCCTCCAAGGCAACATCCCAGCCTTTATGGTTCAAAGGGATTTGCTGTTTGTGAATTAGCTGCTGGGTATGAACAACAAACTGGAATATGTAAACTGTGGGAATACTTTAGAGAGAAATAAAAAGGTAATTACCATCATTATCAAACCCACCCATAACTATCACTTATATGCAACAAACTGCATCTACCCACTCTAATTCCAAAACTCCTGCCAGAGTGAAGGCAGCACCATTAAGTGCACTGCTAAGAAACATCCCCAAACATTTAAGTGGTACTTTATTTATGTCCTCAGAGGACACCCCAATTTGTAGATACTGCAGAATTTTAAACCGCTTTTCAAAAGGTTATCTAGTGGAACCCAGGTTCTTCCTTACCCCAGGTGGTCCACAAGTCCTCATCTTCCAGGGTGGGGGGGGGCTAGAAACAGCTGGAACAAACAACTGTGCAAGACTGAGGTACACCAGCTGTTTGTTAATACTTTTACTTCAAAGGGCACCAGTTCTCTGATCTTTTGCAGGGGAATGCAGCTGTACTTCAGCTGAGTGGAGAAGTCACATACTTTTGAAGTAAAAGCAAAAATAAGTTGCTGGCCAAAAGAGAATTTTTATCATCAGATGCATTGTTTTACAGCAAATTGGGCTCAGGGTTCAGACAGAAGAGGGAGATACGGGAATGGAACTAGAAGAGTGTGCATGCAGGGAAGCAAGGAGGTCTGTGGAGCCAAAGTGCCCATATGGGCCCAGGGAAGAGGTTGGTGCAAGAGGAAGGCCTCACTGCCCTTCAGTCACCTGCCAGCATCAGTTTCTCCTCCTGCCCTTTCACTCCCTCCCCCTGCTGCCTCCCCACACACACCCTTGACCTCCAGATGCAAAGCCTCCCAAGATCCATTAGTGCTGACAGTAAGCACCCTAGCCTAGAAGAATGGGGCTTTGGCAACTTCACTGAACAGGCTAATCAGGAAGAGTCTTCTCCTTTTATTACACCTGTATCAGGAGAATTGCCTCTTCCTAGGTTTACTAGGTTGTAGAAAAGTAGAGATGTTAGCCCTGGAGCTAGGCAGCACAGTTGCTCATTGATTCCATTTCCCTGTTGCTCACTATTCTCTGCTCCACAGCAGACCCTATACCAGGGGCAGGCAAAGTCTGGCTGGCAGTGGACTCCATTTCCCAGCAGTCCCTGCCTGTGGAGCTGGGGCCAGTTTCCATGGAGGCCCCAGCAGCAGCCAGCTATAGCAGGGCTGGGGTTTCCATGGAGACCAGCCCCAGCAGCACTGGCAGGCAGCAGAGGTGCTAGCTTCTTCCTGGTGTGGGGGCTGTGCTGCAGGGCAGGATCCACTGCTGCCATCTGTGCAGGCAGGCAGCGGCAGCAGCAGCAGCACTGGGAGGAGTGACTATAGCCCCCCTCTCCCCCACCACAGGACCAGCCCTGCTGGCAGGGCACACAGCTGCTCTGCAGCTGGGCAAGGATTTTGCAGCCATGACAGTGTTACAAGGAGCCAGGGCAGAGCCACGAGCCACTGTGTGGTCCTGCAGATTGGTCCTGGTCCTGCAGGCTGCAGATTGCAGCTCTGCCCCAGCTCCAGACCATGCTGTTACTGCTGCAAGATCCAAGCCCAGCTGCAGAGCAGCTCTGAGCCCTGCCAGTACTGCTGGGGCCATTCTCCGCAGAAACCACAGCCTCATGCTATCATATAGTGTGACTGCTGCTAGGGGTTTCCACTGAAACCAGCCCCAGCCACACAGGCAGGGGCTGCTGGGAAATGGAATCCAGCTGCTGGCTGGATCTGCCATTTTGCCCACCCCTGCCCTATACCTTTGGGCCCAAAGTGCACCACGGTCATCAACTGTTGATTTTAAGGCTGTTTGAAAATGGAGCACCCCACCCCCCCAGTTAAAAACTGAACTCCTGTTCTATAGCCCTATGATACAGTCCAATATGTAAGCAGGACCAGAACTAAGCCTGGAGATTTCCATTGTTTTTGAGAGCTGCAGGGTAGACGGGGAACAGAAGCAGTGCTTTAGGAATTGAGCTTGAGGAATGGCCATAAAATCCTGATTCTGTTCTTGATGCTTCCCCCCCACCTCCTCACAGAAAGATCAACAGAGGGAGACTGCATAGGAAACACTGCAAGGGTTACCCAAGCCAGCCTGAACTGAGCACAATAAGAGCTCTCAATCCAAGTCCCGACATGCCCAAGATGCTTAAAAGATCAAGAGTCACTTGATATATTTAGAGAAGTCTGATACATCCAGCAGCGAAGGCTTAACTGTCCCCTGCCCTCTCCTTAAGTAGCTATTATGATTATAGCAATCATCCCCTTTTATTCTTACCAGTCACATAAAATGGCAATGTAACTTCCTTGACAACAATAAGATATTCTTGACACAGCATATTTCTGTGAGAAAGGGGAGGGGGGAAAAAAGGAGAGAGACATGATTACAACCTTAAGCCAGAGATAGAGAGATAGAGGATGGGGGGGGTTTAATGATTAATTCGGTCTTGCTCTAAAGAATTATTCTTAAATGGAGACCTCTAGTAAAACTAATTTGATCAAATTTAAGTTGACACAAAACATTTTCTTCAACAGTAGTCCTAGTTTCCAGAAGCTCTCTGCATTTCTCCCTTCTTGGCCATCTAAAGGGTCAATGAAACCTCCCAAATAATACAATCAGCAAAGATTGTGGGAGATCTATAGCAAATATGCCAGCATTCTGAAGGAGAGGAAAACTTCTTCCTAAGCATCTGCACAAGAATTAAGGGAAGGAACCAGTTAATGAAGGGTACTTAGCTGGAATACCCTACTATTGGTTCACAGCTTACACAACAGTAAAATGACAGTCCCAAGCTCTAGCATATAAAAACATGCAATGATTAGTAACCAATGTTTTGTAAGTTTGGTCTCAAATTATCTGTGATAAACCCCATCTCCCACTGGGGTATGTCCTACAAAAAGGAAGGTGTGAGAGACTGAGAAATTCCATTGCTATTTAAATGAAAGCTCTCATAGCCAAGCAAAGAGAGTGTTTTACTGGGCAAAGACAACTGCCCTTGCAGGAAATATTGTTCTTCCTGCTGGAAAACTGGATTGAGCATATGACACCCCCCCAAATCAGGTTACACAGACTTTTAATGCTAGAGGGGAATAAAGAACCCATAAAAAGGCTGAGAGTAGTGCGGCCTGCAATGTTACTAACCACACAACTAAAAAGAGAAGACTGTGAAGGCAAAACCTTGCTCCTTATTAATCCTGCAAGCACTGGAGAAGTGCCATCTCTGGTAACGGGAGTTTTACTACTCAGATGGGCAAGAAGTTCAGTTCTTCCTTCAGAACAAGGAACTAATTCCCAATCTCCCTATCACTCTGACGGGACATGTTAAAAAGACATCCCAGCCCCTGGCCAGTACTGGCTGAATAGGCAGTCAGTCACTGCACAGCTTACACTTGCTTGTAAACTGGGAAAATGGGCTGAATTCAGGACCAGTCACTGGATTCTTCCTATGATTTAATGTTTCAATAGTAGTAATCTGGAGAAATAATAATTGCTGCCTGAGTCTTTTCTAGCAGAGTTTAATGCAAGGGGCTAGGAATGCAAAGAACCAGATTCACTTCCCTATTCTGTTTAGGAGCCCAAGGCTACTGGAAGATAAACAGCTGGAAGGAAGCTTTACATAGTGGCTCCTGTCTGCATTTGCACTGTTAGTTGAAAAACACACGTTCAGTGGAGAGAAGGAAAGGCTCCTCTATGCAACATAATCCAGCTGAAAATAAGACCTTGCAGCATGGGCTCCTGTCTGGGAAGAAGTACAACACTAGAAAGGTCACTCTCAATAAAGAAAAATATAGTTAAAAACTCTTGAGACTGTTCTACAGCCGATACACTGTAGAAATGCAAAATTATCATTCCACACTTAAACAGGATCCTTTTGTATAGGATAGAGCACTCACAGTTTCAAGTACTAGGAAGGACTGCAGGTGAACAGGTCTGAGAGATTAATTGCATCTAACAAGTACTGTGCTAATTATCCAAACATGGAGCTACATTTACTGCAGCTCTATAGAAAGAGAGATGGCTTCCTCTGACAAGTAGCAGCAGTAGGTTCCGTAGTTATTTAAAAAATACTGAATATAGAGTTGTATTCTATATCTACAACACCATCTACTTTTATCAAACTGCATCATAACAAAAAGATGAGATGCTTCTTGGCATTAAGAAGAGGGAAAAAAGTATGATGTGCTCATCAACACAGTTCAGCTCTCTGTCAATCTGGCAGAAAGGGTTTTGTATGGATTTGAAATGACTTGTTACTTTCTTTTTTTTTTTTTCCAATTGTCCAGCTGGCCATGAAATATCAGGCCCCAGGCAACATTCTGTTCATTAGTTCACTACTGGAGAGGTTTCACTAAAAGAAATATTCTAACAACAAGCCATAGTTAGCAGAGATTTTACACACTCTTTACAGGCCTAATGTCTGCTCCAGCCAACACCTTAAAATTAACCTCTGATGTCATTTGTGAGAAGCAGTAACCCTGCGAAAAATTAATCCCACACAGTTGAATTTGGGTAGGGTTATATCATTTCCATTTTGACCTGTACATAAGGTCAGGTGAAAGCTTTGGAGGGGGGGTACATTCATAGAGCGTTACAGAATAAGGTAGTGTAAGAGTGATGTTGTATCCAAGATAATCCAGAAATTATGTAAGCAGCAAGGATTTCTTAGCGTGTTCTCTCTCATGGGACCAACTATAACTCTACCCCAACTATACAGTCGGTCCTACAAAAAGAAACCACGCTAAGAAATCCTTGCATCTTATACAATAAGGGACAGAATAAAGTTAATTTATGCCCCTTACCCCCACTTATACAGAATCTGGTCTCCGTTATCAGCTGAGATGACTGATCTGAGACCAGCATTTCGTTTAGACTTCCGTGTTGCCATTTCGAAGGGACAGTATTTTGTTTCATTGTTTCATTTCGAAGCTCTGTTCCATTTCATTTAGTCAAAACTGTTTTGACATTTTGTCTGTAGGCTATAATGGGGAATCATAAAATGCCTATAACTTTGTCATTTCTTGCCTGATTCAGATGAAGAAAGGGGCTACCATCCCTGCAGTTGAGGGCATAAAACCTGCCAAGTTTCAAGAAGATAGGTGTGTTTCTGGGAAACCACACCTCAAACTGTTGACAAGCAAAACTCATATCATTTGCTGGCAGTGGCATCCTGCTGTCGTCCCACACGCAGATCTGGGGGCCCGCACCCTCCAGGAGGGCTGCGGGGTTGTGCCAGGCTCCTCCTGGGGGGCGTGGGCCCCTGGATCTGCATGCGGGATGACAGCAGGATGCCACTGCTGCCTGAAGCCAGCACCTGAATCTGCCTGGTGCTCGGCGCAGGCTGAGCCAGGCAGACCCAGGTGCTAACACTGGCCCCAGCCGGCAGCAGCAGCCTGCTGTCATCCCACACGCAGATCCGGGGGCCCGCACCCCCTGTGCAGGCTGTGGGTCTGTGCCAGATTACTCCGGGGGGCACAGGACGACAGCAGGCTGTTGCTGCCAGCTGAGACTGGTGCTGGCTGCAGCCCATACCAAGTGCTAGGAAGCTTGGGTGTTGCTGCTGGTCTCAGCCAGCAGTGGCAACCTGCTGTCGTCCCATGTGCAGGTCCAGGGGCCCGCGCTGCAGCAAGCTCAGCTTCAAAACTCAAAATGTTTCAAAACTTTCAAAACATTTTGAGTGCCCCGATTTCATTTTGAAGCTGTTTCAAAGCCTTTTGCTGCCACTGGAGAGGTGGTCCCAATTCTAAAGTGATGGAACACGTTTAGAAGTTGTAAGACTCCGCAGCAGAGTGAACATATGAGTACATACAACTCGCATATCCATACCTTGTCATTGTTGGTTGCATCAGGCTTGCTGACACTGTTTAGATGACAGCAGTACACTTCTTTTCCACTTTTATATTCCCAAAGCCTCAAAGTACAATCCTAAATAAGTTGGAATGGAAAAGTTGATTAACGCTATCTCTGACACAGAGAAGTTCTTATGGTCTTAAGAGACAAGCTAAATCATATTTCCCTAGGCAGCCTCACGAATGAGATTCTAAATCTTCACTTCGTTAAACTCTCAAATTGCAGATAAGGCATTTTAATTAACATAATTTAGCTCAATTCTAACTTGTTCAATCATACAAAAAAAAAAAAACCTTTTGTAGTATAAATTAGGTTGCTGGATGAGTGGGTTTACGCCTGCTTCATAAATAGCACAATAAATGTGCTCATCACCTTAATGGCATTCCTTTAAGGTTGCCCTTCCTTCCCCTCCCCCTGTATATCACCCAAACCAGTTTGAATTGTATAAGACAGGAAAAAAAGTCCTCATTTCATGTTACAGCTGCTTGGAGGGAGAGATTAAAGACTCTTCTGAAAGAGAGTCATCTTCAATGATTCTGTTTAAGAATGAAAAGCAGACAGGTTCATCACTATCACTAAAACTGCTCAGCAAGGTAGTACAAAGGAACCAGAGACAGGATCTCTGGAGAAGCAAAACTAAAAAAATCAAAGTAAAGGTATAAGGGCGACTGTAACATTATAGCAATTCAGTTCTACAGGGTAAGTTGTTTTTTGTACAGTCATATTAGCAATAAATAATCTATTAGGGCTGCACACACACATATTAACACACAACATTATTTCCTTTTTCTGGTACTGAGGCTCACCTCAGATTGGTTAGTCTCTCTAGATCTGGCACTATATCGGGTTGCTCCCAATAAAAAACTTTTTTTCTATCATCATATGATACAATTCAGAAATTCTATAACCTAGGTTTTTAAGCATTAAGCAAGTGTTTTCATCTTAAATGTTCCAAGGAAAAATATCCAGGATTCTAGCATTCATTGCTCATTAAAATGCCATTAATTGCCACAGCTGCCTGGCCCAACATTTACTCTACTTCAAAACTGCTTTAACAGCCCCTTGATCAAAATATATTCATGCCCCAAGGTAAGAGTTAATCACGAAGAATTAGAGAGGAAGGCTGCAATTTTTCTGGCCCAAGAGATAAAAAAAAAATATGAGAACCAAGAAGAAACTGAACAGATTATACAGAACCTACAAGATCTACTCTTGGAAGAGGAGAAAACCAGAGTGTGCAGAAGTTAACAGAGACAGCAGAATTAGGGAATTATTGATTTGAAAGAAATCCTCTGGTTTGTTCTGAGAATTTAAAAAAAAAAAATCTACAAAGAATGACATTTCAGAACTGAAAAGGATGCAGAAAGGTGAAGAAGAGAAGAATAAAGGTGGAGAGTCAAAAAAAATAAGACTGAAAGTTGGCAAGAATGTACTGGAAATGGAAAATTATGAAATAGGTCTTTGGCTATAAACTTGGATTAAAACATGAGTAGATTCTGAAAATGTTTCAGTGAAAGTACTACATGAGATCTGACACTTCAGAAACTTTAATATTTGTTCTTGGAATGCAATTCCCAAGTAGGTGAGAGGGCCATAGACTGTGAAAGTTGAGATTTGGTTTCTGCAGGTATTACTACACCATGCATTTGGGCAAATTTTGGATGTTCTGGTATTTTCTGAGCCATGTACTCCAACATACATGATTATTCTACTGTTCACACATTCGGTAACTTGCAAAATATTCCATAAACAGACACTAAAATGTTTGGGGTTCCATTACTATTAAAAATACTACGGTGCTAGTACTTCCACTTTATATAGAAAAGTCAACTCCAGTTCTTGCCAGGAGCCCAATAGCAAAATATTACCTACTTAATAAGCAGCTTGTGGTATTAAAAAGTGTTAAAGCAAATCAAAATATACCCATCTCACTAATGACAGAAAGACCAAACATGGTAGAATACTGAGAGAGTTGGCACTGAAGTATAATTATTCTGTTTCTAGGAAAAGGAAGTCCCTGAAAAACAAGCAAATAACTGCTGAAGTCAGAGTTCAAGGAGTGACATTTTTGGAGAAGAAACAGAATACATACCCCAGAAGCTGATAACAGAAGATCTGGATAGTTGGGTATTACAAATATTCTGCTTACAAACCTACAGAAAAGTAATTAAAAGTCTGGTATGTACCAAGAACAAAACACTAACACAACAATGATAAGACTGTATTTTAGGGTTATGCATCCATCCCTTATATAGAAAAGACAACAGAAAGACAAGTTACAGAAAAAGGAGTTGCTTCTCTCCCTCAGAACCACTAAGCTAGCTGGGAGGAACAGACATGCTCCATTTGATTAAGTCACAGTTTCTAATATTCCCAGAAAAGTCCTCCACCTAATACTTTTTTTTATTTTCCTGTAGTCTAGGAATTTTACTGATCTCCTTCATGAATGAAGACAGTGCTGTTACTGTGGGTGTTTAAGGTTTTCAGACCAGAAGATGCAAACAGGAATAGATTTATCTTGCCTTTTGGACTCAATTATGATCATAATATTAAAATAAATGAATGAATGAATGTTTTGTTTTTATTAGTGAAGGCTGAGGCATCAGTGTATGAGGTCTTTCTTATCACAGCTGAGAATTATTCAACCACAATCTCTCTTCATTCTCCTTTCAAAGTTATCTATATCCAGTTGGAAAGCAATCACTCAGGAACTTTAAACACTGCACCTTCCACCATGACAACCCCTGGAATCCTTTGTGAATCCTCAAAGGACTGCTGGAGCATTTTACTATCCCAGAGCTAATGTGTGACAACAAAATGCTGCTGTCAGTGCACTGAACAGATAAGAATATACATTTGAATTGTTCTTTAAATAAGGGGATACTCTCATTTTTAAAAATAAGCATGATTTCAAACCAATTAATTAAAAAAGAATTAAAAATTAGCTCTAGTCAGTGATTCTGAACCAGGGTGCCACAGCACACTGAGAGTCCAGATATCCTGTCTCAGGTTCTCACCCTTGAGAACTGGAAGGGTGCCGTGGATTGCCACACAATGCTAGCACCGTTAAGTGTGCAAACATGATTCATTACATAAACACAGAGATGTCAAACAGGAATCCATAGTGTCAAAAACATTCTGACCTGTTGTGGTCGTTCTGAGGTCTTTACACAAGAGGAATTGCTCTGTTATTTTTCTGTAATCAGAAAATGAGTGAAACCTAACAGCTGGCATTTTCCAAGGGGGGCCTTGAGTCTAAAAAGTTGAGAACCGCTGAGCTAATTAAATCTACTCTTATTACAAAAGCAACAACTGCAGGTGCAGTCATAACACTGCAGTTTCCCTAAAAACAATACAAAACATTCATGCAGACTGTTCAAAGAAAGGATATTTTGTAAGGGAGAAACAAGACATCAAAATGCATTATTGAATCTTTCAGTCCATGTATTCTAATTTAAACACTGATTTTTTTTCAGAAGAGCTTGGCCCATTTATACTAAGTACCCTCCTATTGTGAAATTATTAAACAATTATTTGTCCAGGTACAATAGCCTCCACTTACTAGAAGGGGTATTCTTCATCATCAAAGCTCTATATTCATTAGAGATATAACTGTTTACACAGCAGACAGAAGAGATCAGATACAGCAGTGTAAACAAGCATTGGAAACCTCATGTTCAAAGGCAGTTTAAGATCTTTGATATTCATTAAAAACTGTGCAGCTTTTACACAATGCCAAAATCTGTGAAGATTAAACTGCCAGGGATTGAAATGGTTTTATTAACAGTGTCTATTAATCAGATTTGAAGTGTGTTCTCACACACTAAAACCTATCTGTAATTTGAAGAGATTGTACCAAGACAGGGAAAGGCATACAGCCTGTGAACTGAAGTCAGCCCGCCATTCAGCCCACCAGTAGTCTGGCAGGTTACTGGAAGCTGTGGGGGTATGGCCTGCCATAGATTTCAGGATTCCTGGACCCTAATGGACATAGCCATTGGCAGCAGCCCCCTGGCCCTGCGCCACTGCCCCTATGTTCTGCATGTCTCCAGATGTGTGCTGCTGCCTGAACGGGACTCCATGCTGCTGCTTGAACGTGAACTCACCCCAGTTGCTGTTGGCTTCCTGTCCACACTGGGAGGAACACCAACAGTCCAGATCTGACCGGGGTACTTTGACACCCTTGGGTTATGGCATCTGTAGTCACTTCCTTCACCTGGTGTCCCTTGTGTCGTGGTGGGATAGTACATTACATCGTATTAGGCTTCTCTGCATATTGCATTCACATCTCAAAGGGTGTTAGTATCCCCAGGCAGCCCTGCTGCCAGAGAAGCAGAAGTGTGCATGTTCTTTATGCTGTGCACTGCCATGCTGGGTGGCTTTTCCTGTAGTCCCCATGCTACATCTATAAATTCAAGGGAAGAATACCAGTTCTCCATCATGGAGAAATACTAAGGGGGAAAAAATGCCAAGATGTTTTTTAGAAGGTTTTCTGAAACGTGACTACGTGTGAAATGTAAATTTCCTCATTTTAGAAGATTGTGACATCATGTAAAATCTTCCAGTATGTTTGGTATTTGCCTCCTTCCTCACTGCCTGAACACTCAGACAGAAAGGACACATTTCTGTGGGCCAGGCAAGCAAATAGGGGACTTCCAGCTAGGGAACCTTCTCTACCCCTGTCCAATGCTACTGCTGCCCCACTTCAGCCTTGGAAGCATCTTTGAACCAGACTCCAGTAAATTCTTCCAATATATCACTTAAATGCAGTAAGCCCTGACACAATAGACTTACTCTTTATGCCCAAGGCAAAAGGCTACGATGTTATGTGGAGCTCCGGTCAAACTGACTCTAATCTTCTCATCTCGGTCTGCAGTTAGGATATACTGATCGTCAGGACTCAGTGCCTATTGGGACAAGATGGGGGTTACAGAACACAAGATAGGAACATATTGAAACAAATTATTTCCAGCAAAGGTGAAAAAGTAGCAAGTGTAATGACAATATTTTTATCATTTGGATGCCTTGTGATAACATTACCTAAGTTGCAATTTAATATTTAGAATAGAAGCTTCAAACCTTCTAGGTAACAAAGGCGGCAACACTAGTCAATGTCAGTTATACTGTGGAGTTTTTCAAAACCATTAGAAGTATACAGAAAGCCTCACTGTGCTTTAATAATAGACTAAGTACAAAAACCTCTCATTGCCAAACTATAAGGCTAGGCTAGACCAGTGGCATTCGAGGTTTTGGCCCTGAAGTCCAGATGAATGACATGGGGCTAATCCGCATGCTGCGACCAGGCCTCATGCTGTCCCCACAGGCCAAGATCAGGCTCCACACACCTGATTTAGCATGCAGAGCCACAGCCCACAGGGCTCCCCACAGGCCCATAGGGAGCCCCACAAACTAAATGACAAGGTGCCAGGGGCCAGATCTGGCCTGCAGGCTGGGGTTGAGCATCCCAGGGCTACTGATGGCTTAACACGTGTGTTCCATCTCTAAGTTCTAGGAGTCAGGAATGACAAGACTAGCGCTTAAAAACGACACTGTCAGGAGATCTAATCATTGCGCTCCTTCTGTTACACTGAAAACAGGTCTCCTTTTATCTGACATTTGGATTCCAACAGGAACTTTTAGAGGAAAGATGCTGCTGCTCTTCCATCTTGCTTATAGTAAAAAGACTGGGTTTTTGACAGCTGTGTGAACTTGAGGCGGAGAAAAAGTATAAAGCTAAATAATCAAGCTAGAAGAAGGTAAATAAACACACATACGTACTATGTCCATTAGCAGAGAAAGGTGCCCAAGCTCAAGCTTTCCTGCTGCTTGAGGGTCTGTTATGGAATAAGAATAGACATCTCCAGATTTGTCTGCAATCAGAATCTTATCTTCTGCTGCTGTAATAATCAAGGAGGTACTTCTCCTAACTACAGACCTGAGGGGAAAAAATGTCATGGTTAAGTTTATTAATGGAGTTCAGTATGGCTGTTTTATCATGGAAATGGAAGACCAAAACTAAGTTAACTATATGCTGCCACAAAAAAAGAATACTTGGAGATTATCCACCACTCAAGGATAACAGAGATTAAAATAAGACATAGCACAAACATTAATTTAAATTACTGTAACACAGACACAAAAGGGAGAATTGAAATGCATGGGTATATTTTAAAATGTTGTTACTTTCTGGCTTAATTATTTTAACTATGCAGCCTGCATGTACTTCTCAGGAAGTTTGGACAAGTCTATTAAAAAAGAAGCTGATGACAAGCTTGGAAATAAAAGGGGGGAGTATGAAGTTGCAGAAAAGGTCATGTATTGGATCTTTGCATCTAAGAAGGTTCACGGCTCAGTCTCTAGCTGTGCAAACACTAGAACAAGGGCCTGGCTCTGCACCTTTGCTATACTTAGTCACCCAAACTGGAGCTCAGGATCCAGAGTTCATCTTGTAGCAGCAGATATCCCAGCCAGTGAAAAGTTAGCACTTACTGTGCTTGCAGTTTTAATCATCTTCATAGGGGAGATAAGATCTTAATGAGCAACCAGCATGTTTTTGTAATACATTTTTCATTCTTAGCTTGCTTTATTTTTAAAAAAGTATTTGCTATTTAGTATTTGCTGCTGCTATTATTTTTTTATTTCCATAGTATTTTTTTCACCAAAGTCTGTCAGTGCTCCTGTGAATTAAACTATGCCTTTATATCTCTGGGTAAATAAGGAAGGCTTCATTTCACTTGTCAATGAAATGTGGTAACTGCTGAAAAAAGCATTGTAATGGACTTTGACAATACATCTAATACTGTGTCATTTGTTAGCCAGATTACATTTTTAGTAGGTTACTTTCTGGGTTGCTGGTTTGCTTACCCAAAAGATATAACATGAACAGCCCCATCTCTTTCTGTGCAGCACCATCAGAGGTTCTCTTGCATTAAATGAAGGACAGCATATGCCAACATTGCTTCCTATGAGTATTGCCACAAACATATATCTATTTCTGCATGTCTGGTTCAGTGTCACTGTAGAGTTATTTTCCCATGCAATGATCCTTTTGTTGGTATTCCCAGTTTCCTAACATCATAGGAAGTGACATCATATAACTCTGAGTAAAATCCAATTGGGTTTCAGGCTGACACGTCAGTAGAAGACTGAAAAAGCAAACAATTACCCTGAAGCACCCTAAAATGAGCGAGAGCAGCCATGAGAGAGGACTGTGTTCCTCCTTTGGGGCCGTGGAAGAGAATACATAAGGAAAGAGAGGTCTGACTATATACAACAGCAGCAATATTTCTATAAGCTGCATTGTCACTTTCATCAGAGCCAAAAGGAGAAACCAATGAGGCCCTTGGGTAAAATTAATCAAAATTTATGTGGCACAATGTAATTTAACCAAACTACAAAATGATGTGCCGGGATCAAAGCCGCACATTCTATTAGGCTAATTAAACATCTGTGACTAAAAAGCACCACAGTTTTTCACTGGGGAAATAAAAAAAAATACCGATCAGAAAACACCATCTCAGTTTTGAAGGGAGCCCAATTATTTGGCACTGCTGATTTTTTTTTTTTTTAAGACAACACAACTAAAGAAACAGAATAATTGTATAGTGTGGTCACCAAGTAATAGAAGAAATATTTTATTTCTCTTTTTCTTTGTATGCATCTCTAACACAGAGAAAATGGACAAATATTTTAAAATGGGGAAAAAGCTAGAGCCAAGAAATTGACCAGGACCTCAGGGATAGGTCTAGTACCTGAAAGTACTTCAACTCCTTCTCAGTAATGACACGGTTGTAAATTGAGGGTGTTGCTAATTTAGTTTTGTACAACTCCAATAACAAGACAATGGATGTTTTTATGTTAAAATACTGAATTGAGTTATCCGGTTCTGCCACAGACAGACTAGGATGGCAGCTGGCAAGTCATTAAAGGTCTCTCATCTATACCATAAGTAGAACTATGAGGAGGAAAGCTGGTCATAGCATTTATTCTGCTCTGAAGACAGAAAATAATCTAGCATTTTTCCAGATATTTACAGACATAAAGTCTTCATTTTGAGAAGTCCCAAGGGTCCTCTCTCACACAGGACAATCTCCAATGGAAGATTTATAATTGGAGGACCTCTGGTGGACAGCAAAAGATTACTCTTCTCCTCAGGAGGATGGAATTACCAAAAGAAATATAGATGTATAACAGAACTGATAAAAATTGATTTATTTGGGGTAGTATGGGGGAAACCAGATTTTTATTTTGTAATTCAGACTGAACATTTTAATTTTTAAAAACTAGTCTGTTTAAAATAAACTCTGAATTTAATACAAACCCTGTTTACCCCGTACTTATTAAATGATTGAAGAGATTATAAAAACAAACAAACAAAAAACCATGCCAAATTCACAGGCCTCCAACACAAATGCTGAGTTATAGATTGCCTTCTGTTTGATACATAAAGAGAGTCAGGGGGAAAAAGCATCTGACTTGAAGTCAAATTGTTGGATCAAGTACTGTATTAGGGGCTTGTTCCTTTGGCAGAAACTGGGTGTTAGAACCTGGAAAAATCATTACAAGTGCCGGGATCCCACCCCTGACTTCCAGACACACCATTCTAAATCTCATCAAGATGAGCTCTTGAACCATCTCCCTGAGCTTTCACTGGCCGCTTTCAAAATTATGAGCATTTGTCATTCCCACTTGTGTGGAATGAAACATTATGAAACGTGTTCTTGTGGATGCCAAGACTAGAGATGATGATGATGACAACTATGACAATGATATACGGATGCATCTGAACTATCTCCTATGGCCTCCCTACCATGTGCCAATACATAACAACTTAGACTGATGTCATAAATTTTTATTTTGGGCAGACTGCATGCTAATGGATTTCCAAATACTGGCATTAAAATTACAACTGGCATATTAATTTGTTATAGAAGTAATTTCATAGTTGGTAGGGTCAGAAGGGACCTAAGCAGATCATCTAGTCCGACCCCCTGCCATGGGCAGAAAAGGATGCTGGGGTCAAATGACCCCAGCTAGGTGGCTGTCTAGCCTCCTTTTGAAGACCCCAGGGTACAGGCAAGCACCACTTCCCTTGGAAGCTGGTTCCAGCTCCTAGCCACCCTGACAGTGAAGTAGCGCCTCCTGATAGCTAGCCTGAATCTACTCTCAGTCAATTATTAAATTGCCATATATCATTTCAGCATTTGCGGTATATATTTGGTTATATTGGACAATAAATAACCAAAGATCTCCTGTTTAAAACTAAAGTTTTAATAGGCATTTATAAAACTTAAAATTTATATTTTTTCAAGCTGTTTTGCACACTACTCCGGATAAATGTTTAAAACAGATTTATACAATAATTATGATTTATTATTTTCCCCCTACAAACCTGGTTTAGAATAAAATTGTATCATTTGAAGAATTTTACAAACAAGTGAAAGAAGAATCACATCTTTAAAGCACTGAGTAATACAGAGCGAGTAAAAATGACTGTTTAATATTATGGGGTTACAATTATGACCATCCGTCATATGCAATATCTACAAATTAAGGTTTACTGTTCCCAGCTTCAGTGTTGCAACTAAACATACGAGACAGTAAGTGTGTATTGAGCTGGAAAAGAAAGAAGAGATTTAATTATCCAATACAACCCATGGGTGAGCTAGCAAGCAGGAGTGGAAATTTTCAGCAAGACTCCAAGAAATTAAAAATATTGCTTGGTTCATTCAGGCAACAAGTTCTCCCTTTTGTCCTGTTCAGAAAGTTCACTGGCATGGTTCAAGCATTCTAGACTATATGAAGCAAACATGGCTAAAAGATTGCTGGATCTGCTGTACAAGAAGGAAACTGAATAGCATGGAAAAAGCATTGACTGGGAATTTGTTACTCTGATTCTTGATGAGTGAATTACGTACACAATGATCCATAAATGCTTTTACATAAAAGCAGAAGATGAGGCTAATCTGGCTGATGACAAATTTTAAATTACAGGCACGGTGGGATGTAATGCACAATTCAAACAAGCACACCTCCTGCCGTGCCACCAGTACATGGTTTTCATAGATTTACAGATTTCATAGACATTAGGGCTGGAAGGGACCTCGGGAGATCATCGAGTCCAGCCCCCTGCCCAAAGGGCAGGAAGTCAGCTGGGGTCATAGGAT
>NW_017728906.1:43092896-43104864 GCF_001723895.1 Crocodylus porosus
GATTTCATAGACATTAGGGCTGGAAGGGACCTCGGGAGATCATCGAGTCCAGCCCCCTGCCCAAAGGGCAGGAAGTCAGCTGGGGTCATAGGATCATGGTAGACGGCATGATTGTGGAATAAGAGTTCATATCCAAAGCATGCCACATTGCCAGTGCAAGGGGAGCCTCAGATCATGATTGTAGTACATAATCACGGTCCTGGGCTCCCCCTGTACTGGCAAGTAGCAAGACTGGCTCCCATGGCTAGGAGCCCTAATCAACTGACCAGGGATCCCAGCTTTGGGAGCAAAAATGGAGTCTTGAAGGGCTCTGGTGTGTTCCGGAGGCTGGGAACTCTGGCCACATGTTCAATTTAAGGTGCAATGGGAACCAGCCATGGAGTTAATACACAAGTTTTGTGTAATAACTTTGTGGCTTCTTCCGGTTTTTTGTGTTATTAATTGAATGAATGTGTGGTTGGGTCACTAAAGACAAAATTAACCAGTTAATCACACTTTCAGTGTAATGCCCGCCAGGGTCCTCTGTCTCACAGCAACAGCTGATGTGCAAAATGCCCAGACAGCAGAATACTTGGAAGTATCAGTGGTAAATGCTATAGAAAACTGAATGAAAATTCAAGTATTAAATGCACACACCTTTGTCACTAGTAATACCACAAAGGTACAAAAGATAAGAAGTTAAGAGCAGAACCTAAAACTTTACAAAATATGACCAGAGCTCATTTGATGCATCTTTTAACAAAAGACTTGAGTACTTGAGCAATAAAGGAACATCTGAGAAATGCAAAATTATTCCATAATAACCACTTTATTTCAGCTTCACTGAAAATGCAGGAAGAGCCAAACTAATTCTTCACCAGATGTAAAATGGAATTGACTTTTGACTGTTTTGAGCAATTTATTAATAACTAGCCCTTTGATAACAGTGAGTGTTGAAAATCATGTCAAAATAGAGGAAACTATCAAAGCTAAAGCTGAGTACACTAAAAATAATTTCCATAGTATTAAACTGCAGAAAGACAGCAATATTATTAATGCTGTGGAAATTTAGTAAAAAAAGACCCACACAAAAACAAAGTTACATCTGCAGTTTAAAAGAATGGATGGATCAAGCCCTGACTTCATCTGGATCAAGCCCTGACTTCATCTCTATTTCCTTGCCAATATTCTCAGCTCCAAAATCAGGGCAGATGCATAACTCTCCCAGACACTGCTACTTAAATATGAGCTATACATCGTGTTTATTATACTGGCACATACTATTCTGCTTTCTTACCTGATGCTAATGCATTCCCAGGAAGGCTTTGTATGAAAAAGAATGAGATGCTTGTTGTCATCTGTCAAAGCAAAATAATTTCCTGATGAAGAGAAGGCAAAAGCTAAGATGTCATTGCTTGCTTTATCTGTTGGCTGTCCAGCTTGTCTAAAATAAAAAAAAGGGGGAAAACTAAGTTTGTTCCCAAGCTGACAACTTTGAGCATGTTTACTTAAACCATCAATCCACTTTCATGGCTACAGTCTTGGTCATATTATCATTTTAGTAAAGTTTTTCTCTAGTTACTGCGGTCAAGAACAAAACCAAAAAGAAACAAAATTGACAGGGGCCCATTCCAACATGGTGTTGGTGGCCACATTAGCTGATCGTGATCTACAAACAGCAGAACTGACCAGAGGTAAAGCAGTTACCCATGCTCAAAGTAAAACAAGACTAAAATATTTTTCCATTCTAATAGTTGTACAGGTTAAAACAAAAAAACCCACACAACACAGTAGCGCTGATTGTTGTAGCTACATTCTTTTCAGGCAATTTACCACAAAAAAATTTTGAAAATGCATAATAAATAACATGGTCCAAATAGAGGATTTGTCTGGAAATTAAATAAATCATGTCTTGCCTACAAGCATTCCCAATTATGTCTTGTTTATCACTCAATTATTGAAAAAGATCATAGGACCATAGGAAAGTAAGGATGGAAGGGACCTCATGAGGTCATCTAACCATGTTATCCCTCGGCTCAAGGCTAGATAATCCCGTACTAAGCCATCCCAGCCAAGTCTCTCTCTAACTTGCTCTTGAAAAATATCCAGAGATAGAGAGTCCAGAACTTCTCTATGTAGCCTGTTCCAATGCTTGACTCCCCTCAGTTGAAAAGGTCTTCCTAATTCTCAACCTAAATTTCCTTTGCTGCTGTTTTATGCCATTACTCCTAGCCTTTTCTCTGTGGCTGCAGGGCACAAGACTATCTCCCTTAAGGTATTCAGAAACTGTTATCAAATCCCCTTTCAGCCTTCTCTTCTCCAGACAATAATTCTAGTTCTCTCACCCTTTCATCACAAATCATACTTCCCAGGCCTCTAATCATTTATGTTGCTCTCTGATCTACACATCTGTCCACATCTTTCTTGAAGCATGGGGCCCAAAACTGAACACAATACTCTAGATGAGGCCTCACCAATGCCAAATAGAGCAGAAGAATCACTTCCCTTGATTTGCAAGAGACATTCCTATTAATAAAATCCAGCAGGTTGTTGGCTTTTTCTTTTTTTGCAACAAGGGCAGTGTTACAGCCTCTGGATAGGCAGCAAAAAGTTTACATGAATTCACTCACCCTTTCTCTTGTGTCCTCTTGCTTGCAGTGACACAGTCATACACAAAGAGATCACCATCATTACTGGAAAAATAAGGATAAAAAGTCCAAATACTATCAGAATTCCCTCACACAGAATACCAACTTATTCATAATGCACCATTATTACATACTTTTATGTTTCAATTGTAGTCTGCTCTGATGTTCCCCTACCACCACTACACCTCCAAAAACCAACAAAACTGTTCAGGTTATTGATATGTAGCATCTTCCATCCCATATACACACCGAATAGAAGTTATCATTTACCAAGCATATGTTATTAGTTGATGGCAAAACAACTTGATTTTTATTCTTTGAACAGCTGTTTTAATTTTTACTGGTCTCTCAAATGTACCAGTCATTTGCAGTTAATTTATCTTGGCATCTACTACGTACGTCACTGATTGATCAGGTTGTCTGGGTATGAATGCGGTCAGGCATCAAAGCTAGTAAGCTTAAAGTGGAATTTACTGTACACAAACAAGCTGCGTGCCAGTATTTAATTATGTATAAATTTGCTAATCCACACGAAATGAACAAATGACAAAAATCACAGCCCTGTTTCATTCACCGTTTCCTTAATTTTGTCACACTATCTGTGTAACCCCTGGAAGACCTTTCTATTGAAGGATGAAGTGAGATGGACATAAGTACATGACAGCTTTTTTGTTGCTGGGTAAACTAACAAGTAAAGCTAATTTCCTGAACTAACCATACTAGTTTTGGGCTTCTTGAAAGACACACCATCCACTTTAAGGGAAAGAGAGATATTAACCAAAATCTCCCCTACTACACTAATTAATTGAGACATTCGAGATTTTTTTCCTCCCAGTTTTAGCCTCTAATCCTGGGAAAGAATCTATGATCAATTACATCATGCTAAGTAGCCCTTATTTAAGTCAATGAAATCAGCAAAACTATATGCGCAAACTTAGGAAAGGACATACACAGGTAGATCCTGGAGTGCACAAGGTGATATGAATCAGTGGGGAAACCAGCCATTTTTGGAAGGCATGCCACAAATTAGCCCTGGATTTTCCCCCAGTGCCATCCCCTTCCCCTGCTCAATCTGCCTCTCTACTTTCTGCTCCTAGCCCTGCGTTCCCTGCCCAATTTGCTGCTTTGCTTTCTGCTGCATTGCCTGTCCCCTCTCTGATCTACAGCACATCACATGGAGACTACCTGTGCCATTTGTGTCACCCATACCTCAGGCTGGCCAGCCTTGATGTAGACAGTTAGTCTGTTACAGGAGGATCTCTCATTGGAAATATTTTAAGTCCTCACATGCTGTAATTTTACAAACATCAGCACCAAATCCAGGACTCCTACTTCATATGAAACAACTTGTTTTAAGTCAGGGGTATCCAACAAACAGCCTGCAGGCTGGATCCAGCCTGTGGAGCCCTATGATCTGGCCAGTGGGTCTCATGCTGACCCTACATGCTGCATGCAGCACACAGAGTCAGACTGGTGTATGAGCCGCATGTGGTGCCGCAATTCCTGCGCACAGCATTGGGAGTGGGTCCAGGCTGCAGGCTACATGCACTGCCCCACCTCATGCTTGGCCCTGGCTCTGGTACCCTCTTCAGCTACATGCTTAAAAGGAAGGGGAACAGGGGTGCCCTGCCACTAACCTGCTATGCCTTCAGCACCACCACCTTCCTCTCCCATTAGGGCAGGAGGTGGACCCTGAACGACTGTGCACAGAGGGAACAAAGTAGGCTATGAAACTAAGGGCGGGGGAGAGCGGTTCTAGAACCGAGGGCAGGGGTTCTGGAACCAGAGGTATGGGGAGAGCGGCAGCTGATGCCCCACAGCTCGCGCAGCAGGAGGGAGAGGCCAGCCTCGCACCCAATGCCAGGACCCGCCTGTGCCGCGACAGCAGGAGCTCCCGCTCGCCTCCCTCCGCTACTCCCACAGTTCCCCCGCACAAGGAGCCTTGCGGCTGTTTCCCCCATCCCCGCTGACCTGGCTCCGAGCTCCTGGTACCGGGCGGCCAGCACCCTGCTCCCTCCGCTGACAGCCATCAGGCCCCCGCGCAGCCCCAACCCCGGGCCGGGACCCCCCACCATCGCCGCCACTGCTGCCGCTTCCTCCATGCGGACGCCCACCCACGTGCGGCTGGGCAGCAGCTAGAAGTTCCCCCAGCGTCGCGGGATTTAGACATCAGCCATGGGCGCGGGCGCTCGAATGTGACGTAACCACGGAGAGGCGCAGCGGGGTGGGCGGGGTTTTTGAGTTGAGTTTAGCCGCAGTCCGGCGTGCGGTTGGAGTTGGGTCTTTGTTTTCAGTTTTTTGTCCTAGTTCCTTATTCCTCATCCCTGGTTCTTTTGTCCAAACCCTGGCTGCTATGTTAAAATCACTTCCACGGTGTGTGGTAGCCAGGGATCCTGGTTTTCTGTGGTAAAATACATGCCAATTTTTAGAGTTGAAAAAGTAACCCAAAATCCACATCCACATTTTTCTGTGATTACAATGCAACTCCACTTATACAGTAGTGTTTCGTTTACTCATTTAACGAAAAATGTACTCTATATATAGTGGTGTTTCATTTTAATCACGGAAAAACATAGATTTTTTTTTAATCCGAAAATTGGGAATTTTTCTTTTTATCAGAGAAAGCCAGGATGCCTGGTGATATTGTGCCAGGGTGCATGTCTTTTTGCAGCCTCTGGTGATGCTGAACTGCATCTCAGTAAAGCTTATATATTGGGGAGAGTCTAGTGGAAGGCAAGGAAAATGGTGAGGGGGCTGGAGTACATGACTTCTGAGGAGAGGCTGAGGGAACTGGGCATTTAGTTTAGAGAAGAGAAGACTGAGAGGGGATTTAATAGCAGCCTTCAACTATCTGATGTGGGGTTCAAAAGAGGGAGCTAGACTGTTCTCAGTGGTGGCATATGACAGAACAAGGAGCAACTGTCTCAAGTTGCAGCAAGGGAAGTTTAAGTTAGATATTAGGAAAAACTGTCTAACAAGGTAGTAAAATACTGGAACAGGCTACCCAGAAAGGTTGTGCAATCTCCACCCTTGGTAAGTGCTTTGGGTTGCCACACAATATTAGCACCGTGTTAGCTCTACAAACACGATTTGCAAGATAAACACAGAGATTTAAAATAGGAATCTAGAGTGTTAAACCATTTGGCCCTGTTGTGGTCTTTCTGAGAAGAATTGCTCTAGTATTTTTCTGTAATCAAAAAAACAAGGGAAAACTACGAGCTGTCACTTTCCGTGCCTTAAACCTAGAGAAGTTGAGTATTGCTGGTATACAGTTACAAAGGGGGTACACTTTAAAAGGTATAGTCAAGGGAGAAAACTCTTCCTGGATGAAATTTTAACAGAGCGAACAGGGCAGGATCCATGGGAAGGTGTTCCTCACCTGCCCCTACCCTCATCTAATGAAAAGGGGAAGGTCAAGCAAGAGCAAGGTTCAAATCCCAAAGCAAAAAAAGTAAAAATCCACAGACTTGGAACATGCATGACTGGGTTCTGTTTAACTGAATCCGTGATTGATAATCTATTATGCAAGGTTTAAAGGAGGGGTTGGCAACCTATAGCCCACAAAGGCCCATATTTGGCCCACAGATTGAATCCTTCACAGGTGGACGGGGAGGAGAACAGCAGTAGTAGGGATACTTTCTCCATGCTGTGTCATACATTTATCTGTTAGGTGCCACTAGTTCTTTCTACAGCATCCAGCAGATGGCCACCCCAGCCCTCTCTGCTCTGTCATCCTACTACTACAGCCTCTGCTTACCGGTGCCATCAAATTTACCACCTCCTATCACCTTTGCCAAAGAAATATGGCACAAAGTGGCAAGGGTAAGCAGAAGAAGGAGCAGCCCGCAGCACAGAGCAACTAGGGCTGCAGCAGTAGCCCAGTCATAAACAGAGGCCAGCTATTGTTAATGGTTGCTGACCTCTGGTTTAAAGAACAATAAACCAAGAAGGCCAAGTGCCTGCAGAGACCTGCAGCTTGTGCCCATAGCTTGTGACACATCGTCCTTTTTTCAATCTATGGTACAATATTAGAATTCAGTTGCCATTTAATGAGATCTCTTTCATTTAAGGTCTGAAAAAATGTACAAAACCATCCATGAGTGCAATGATTTTTTTACAGTTTACTGACTTTCTGAGAGTTTGCTCTGACTAAAATTGGCCCAAACAAGAAATATAAAACAAATTAAGTTCCTGTCACTGTTGCCAAGAAACAATATGCAAAGGAAGTGTTTTTTGTGATCTCTTTTATTGTACTAACTGTAGTTGTGGGAGAGATGCTGGACATGTGTTTTTTAGGAACCAAGAGCCTTTCTTTAGTTTTAGGCTGTGGCTTTTCCTTTGTCAGCAGCAGATTTCAGTATCCTTCATCTTGTAGTAGAGTTGGATTGTGTAGCCATTATGGTCCAGGAAATGTATGAGAGCTAGGAGTTGTTTGTGATATCTTTTACTGGAACTGAAGAATGGCACTTTGTTCCTGAAAGTTTGTCCAACATCTCTTCCAATTATACAGTTGGTCTGATAAATTGCACCACAGAAACCCCTCATTTCTCATATAGTTCCTGGGCCATCCAACCCTACACTCCAATCCTACTAGAAGTAGTATGCCATTCTTTAATTTAAAAAATGTAAAGCCCTTGCCTGAAGCTTCCTCGCTATGTTTCTTTGTTGCCTGATAAGTCATTAAAAGGCATCAAGTGTACAAAAGAGTGGTTTTGTATCCAATGAGAATGTTGCACAAAAAAGAGAGAAAGGGGTAAAGCAGAATAGCGTACTATGTTGCTAAACAGTAAATTAGCCTACCAATTTCCTGACAGATATTTCCTAAATATTTCCTTGGTAACTTACGTATTTCTTGGGTAAGGTCAAATCCTTAAAGTCATTTTTTTGTAAATTGTCATTCATTTGAATTCTATCTCTTGAGAGCTAAGGTGTATTTAGTATATGCATAAACGTGACAATAAAAACTGAAAACTGGGGTTACCCCTTTTTGCAGTCCCTAGTAAGAAGCTGGTCATTTTTATTAGGAAGAGGAGATCAGAAGCCTGGAAATAATTTTTTAAGCAGCTTTTTCAGTGAAAGATTTTTCTCTGCAGAGCTCTGAAAAGAAAAAGATTTCCACCTGCAAAAACTGAATATAATTTTGACACCTTTATGGCAACATGAAAAAGATGTGGACACACATTCTAAAATGTTGTATGGTGTTCTTTTTTGACACAACCAGTTTAATACTAGCAGCTCACATAGCTATATTGTTTTTTATATCCTTATCATTTTTGGCTAGCAGCCAGAGCAGCTGATCCTGTTCTTTAGTTTTAAATAAGTTGCACCCTATACTTAGTATGACAGTTTTATTGTGTTCCAGTATTACATTTTGAACATTCTGTTCTCAAAATTTGAGGAGACTGTGGAGTAATTTGAAATATATTGCAAAATGATGTATAACATGAGTGCAATTGCTATGTAGATCAAAGATAAAGGAGCAGTGCTAATTTAAAGAGCATAATCCATTAAAATGTTTACTCTCTATGAAATGTAAATCTTAAAATGACTGTAAATGAAACTTTAGAGGGGGATAACAGAAATTTCATGTTGTATATTTGATAAGATGTGATGTATACTCACTTTCACTGTATTGTTAATGATATGCCCTTCCCAGTACCCCTCTCAGGATACCCAAAAAGTACGGTGTCTTTGCACCAAGAGAAGGGGCAGCAGTTAGAATAATTGGACTAGAGGACGTCCAGTATTATAGCTCTCAGGCCCACCCAGATTATCCTTCTAATAAGCGTGAACAAGGAGTAGTCAACTCTCTATAATGTGTTTCATAAAGATTGGATTATGGATTTTTAATAGCAGGGACTGTTGCTTTCTGAATCAGTTAGAGTCTAAGATGCCATGCTTTCCTACCTTCTACCTATATAAACATTGCACTTCTTAAAATTAATCAAATATTCAAATTGACAGTATCCTTTAAAGGTCAATCAAGTCTTCCAAACACTTTAGTTTCATGCAGGTAAGTAATTTGATTGAAGTTAATGATACTACATATGGTACAAAGTTGGTCACATGTACAGGTGTTTGGCAAATCAGGGCTTGAGAACCATATTTTTTCAAGTCTATTCTAGTATGGGATTGCATAATAATGTTCACAGGGCAAAGCTTTACTAAAAGAATTTTATTTTAAAGTACAAAATGAATTTGACAGTTATGTGTTTTATCAGTAAAAGTGTTTAAGAGCTGGCTAGTCAAAAACTTGCCTGGGATGAGTTAGACAAGGATGAACCTGCCATGATCAGGGGGTTGGGTTAGATGTGGCCTGAGGTCCCTTCTCACCCTGTTTTTCTGATTATAAAATATACCATAATTTGAAAGTCTTTAAGCTGAATTTACCGTGCTCTGATTCCTAGGCTTTTGTGACATAAATTTTTAAAGTAAATTTAGAAAGTCACTGCAACAATAAGCCTACGGAACTCTTTATGAATAAATTAAAAAGTGGGGCTAGTGGTATGAAGGCAGGATGTGAAGTCAGGAATCCTGAGAACTGCTCCTAGCTCAAAAAGACATTGTTTATATGTCCTGGGATAACCAATTTAGGCAGCAGTTCCAGTCTTCAAGATCAGGGATCTACCAGTGTTGAGTGCTTTGAGAAACTAATTAAGGTCTTGTAAGGCCTCAGTAGTACAATTTTTCCATTTGCAACCTGTGGGCTAATGGGTTTTATTTGCTCATCCTGCACTGCCAGGATTCATTGGTTTCAACTGTGCTGTGAAAATATAGTTCTGTGGGTGTTGCTGTTCTACTAGGCTTCAGGAAGCCCTGGGGGACCGTTCTTCATGTCTCTGCCTACAGACTGATCCCTCCCAGCCCTTTTTTAACCTAACTGCTTTTCAGTTGCGCCAGAGGCAAGGCTGTCTTGGGGCCCTGCTCCACATTCAAATGAGAGCTGGGCAGAAACCAGATTTGGAATTGTTACACATTTCCGAGTACTAACTTTAGAGCTGGTTGGCTCTTTTTATAACTGGAGACGCAATTTGTTATTGTGTAGGAAGCACTTTGCACGCAGGGCACGTATTGCATGATGCACCAGTTAATAGTGTGATAAGTACTTTGCGCATGTGGCAGGTCTACACTCACTGTGCCATGCACCAGCTAGTTGTGTGATAGGTTACTTTGCCCTTGGGGCCAGTCTGACTTTGCAGGCGTGCCCTAAATTTATTGTGTTACTCCCCAAGGAACTGTGTAATATATGGAACACGTAGCAGGGGCCTTCCGGTCTTTTCCCACACCCGCTCTCCAAGGCAAGCAGTGACACCCCGTCCCACAGCCACGTTCGCTACTTGGCAGCAGGACTACGACCTTGGCTCCAGGGCGGGGGAGGAGCCCTTCTGCGCACGCGCCGAGGCACGTAGGAGGGGGCGGAACCCTTGCGGCCGAGGTGTTGTTTCCCTGCCGAGGGGGGTGGTTTTGTTGCCGGACGACAACATGGCGGCCTTCTCTCTCCGCGGATGTGCCCGGGCTGCGGCGCTCAAGGTAACTGTCTGGGCGTGATCCGGGTAGGGGAGTATATGTTGTGTTATATGTGCTGATGCATCTCATCATGTCCACGCCCTTTTCAAAAACCGAGATCTGCCCATGGGTGTTAGGGGAAGAGTAATTTTGGCATGTCCTGGGATAAACTGAGTGTGAGTCAGCAGTGTGCTATTGTGTTAGAAAAGCCAGTAGAAGCTTGGACAGTGTTAACAGGAGGGTCATACGCGAGGTATAGGCAGTCATTCTTGTATCCTGTATAGGAAGTCATTCTTGTATCCTGGTGAAGCTTCACCTTTGAGTAGGGTGTCCAGCTTTGTGTAGAAAGATGTAGACAACATGGGAAGAGGCTAATGGAGAGAAAATTATTAGCGGTTTAGAAAATATGGCATATAAGGAACAACTGTGATTTTTTTTTTTAAGTTTGGATAAGAGGATGGGGTTGAGGGATTTAATAACAGTCTTCAAATATAAAATATAAAAGGGTTTGTTATACAAAGGAAAGTTGTTATAAAGAGGATGGTGACCAGTTGCTGTCTGTCTACAGGACAAAAAATAAGGCTTTGACAAGAGCAATTTACATTAGCTATAAGGACAAGTTTCTTAACTGTGAGCGTGATTTAGTCTTGGAACAGATTACGTAGAGAGGTTAACTTAACATTCAGTGTTAAGTTTAGGTTAACAAGCAGTGGTTGATTTGGATGGTGTAGGCTGGGATGATTCTGCTTTTGAGCAGGGGGATTGGACTAGGTGACCTCCTGATGTCCCTCCCAGCCATATTTTTCTATTATTCTAACACCACCCCACCCTCCAATCTGTGCAACAGTGGTACTTAACTTTTTGGTGCCACAGGCCAGATGAGTGGTGTGGGTCCAATCAAGCCTCAAGCTGACAGCTGATTCAGGACTCCATGCTGCCTCCCTCAACCCCATGACACCTAATTTGGGCCCTGTGCTGGCTCCTACCGGCCCTTGTGTACCTGGTTGGGGCCTGGGTCACCTCTGTGTGTCAGTCTAGCTTGTCAATCTGGCCTGTAGGGCTCCCTACAAGTCCAGAAATTTGGTGGCAAGGGAATGGCAATTGCTGTCACTGCTCTCCCACCATCAACTTTGTGCACCTATGGAAACTTCTGCAGGCCAGATGGCTTGGCTCTGTGGGCCGGATCTAGCCTGTGGGCTGGGGGTTGAGCATCCTTGCCCTACCACATTTACACTTGATTATGTTAAATTGGCTTCTTTTTGTAACAGTGGCTACTGCCCAGAACTGGACTAGAGATTAGGTCCATCACTGCACTAAGCTGCATTACAGTAACCTTTGGTAGAAATGGCAAACCAACTGCAAAAAAGGCCCTGAAACTTATCAGTCACAAGCTGTTCAGTTTTGTCTAGATGGGATAAAATGAGCATATGTGTTACAGCAGCTGTACCCAACAGTTTATCTAAGAAGCAGGATAAACCAGCCTGTGCTGAACTTCAGTGGGCGACAGCTAGACTGGTAACAGTAGCAAAGTGACATTAGGGATCCCTGCACTGTGTTACACTCACTGCAGTGTCTGGGTTGTAGTCATATCCTTAATAAGTATATTCATGCTAAATATTGAAGATTTCATAACTGCAACTTGAGAACCTTCTGATATAATTGTATAACAAAAAAATCTTACAAATCCTAGTCTATCAAAAGTCATCTAGCTTATTGATTGGTTTAGTTTGTCTGTTCAGGTAGAGCAGATGACTAGGCAGTGGAGACATGGTCAGTGGTTATTAGTAGTAAATATGGGCCTCTAATATATGGCGGGAAGAGAAATAAGGGATGTG
>NW_017728906.1:43104964-43109859 GCF_001723895.1 Crocodylus porosus
GGAGGGTCATACGCGAGGTATAGGCAGTCATTCTTGTATCCTGTATAGGAAGTCATTCTTGTATCCTGGTGAAGCTTCACCTTTGAGTAGGGTGTCCAGCTTTGTGTAGAAAGATGTAGACAACATGGGAAGAGGCTAATGGAGAGAAAATTATTAGCGGTTTAGAAAATATGGCATATAAGGAACAACTGTGATTTTTTTTTTTAAGTTTGGATAAGAGGATGGGGTTGAGGGATTTAATAACAGTCTTCAAATATAAAATATAAAAGGGTTTGTTATACAAAGGAAAGTTGTTATAAAGAGGATGGTGACCAGTTGCTGTCTGTCTACAGGACAAAAAATAAGGCTTTGACAAGAGCAATTTACATTAGCTATAAGGACAAGTTTCTTAACTGTGAGCGTGATTTAGTCTTGGAACAGATTACGTAGAGAGGTTAACTTAACATTCAGTGTTAAGTTTAGGTTAACAAGCAGTGGTTGATTTGGATGGTGTAGGCTGGGATGATTCTGCTTTTGAGCAGGGGGATTGGACTAGGTGACCTCCTGATGTCCCTCCCAGCCATATTTTTCTATTATTCTAACACCACCCCACCCTCCAATCTGTGCAACAGTGGTACTTAACTTTTTGGTGCCACAGGCCAGATGAGTGGTGTGGGTCCAATCAAGCCTCAAGCTGACAGCTGATTCAGGACTCCATGCTGCCTCCCTCAACCCCATGACACCTAATTTGGGCCCTGTGCTGGCTCCTACCGGCCCTTGTGTACCTGGTTGGGGCCTGGGTCACCTCTGTGTGTCAGTCTAGCTTGTCAATCTGGCCTGTAGGGCTCCCTACAAGTCCAGAAATTTGGTGGCAAGGGAATGGCAATTGCTGTCACTGCTCTCCCACCATCAACTTTGTGCACCTATGGAAACTTCTGCAGGCCAGATGGCTTGGCTCTGTGGGCCGGATCTAGCCTGTGGGCTGGGGGTTGAGCATCCTTGCCCTACCACATTTACACTTGATTATGTTAAATTGGCTTCTTTTTGTAACAGTGGCTACTGCCCAGAACTGGACTAGAGATTAGGTCCATCACTGCACTAAGCTGCATTACAGTAACCTTTGGTAGAAATGGCAAACCAACTGCAAAAAAGGCCCTGAAACTTATCAGTCACAAGCTGTTCAGTTTTGTCTAGATGGGATAAAATGAGCATATGTGTTACAGCAGCTGTACCCAACAGTTTATCTAAGAAGCAGGATAAACCAGCCTGTGCTGAACTTCAGTGGGCGACAGCTAGACTGGTAACAGTAGCAAAGTGACATTAGGGATCCCTGCACTGTGTTACACTCACTGCAGTGTCTGGGTTGTAGTCATATCCTTAATAAGTATATTCATGCTAAATATTGAAGATTTCATAACTGCAACTTGAGAACCTTCTGATATAATTGTATAACAAAAAAATCTTACAAATCCTAGTCTATCAAAAGTCATCTAGCTTATTGATTGGTTTAGTTTGTCTGTTCAGGTAGAGCAGATGACTAGGCAGTGGAGACATGGTCAGTGGTTATTAGTAGTAAATATGGGCCTCTAATATATGGCGGGAAGAGAAATAAGGGATGTGTAATGGACTTTTTGTTCAATATAAGAAAAATAGAAAAAATTCTGTCCCTTTGCTTCCCATTCCATTTGCCATCAGGCAAATGTTCATTCTACTGTAGGAGTCCCTGCAGAGGGGTCTGTAGGCAGGCATGTCAAACTCACTCTGGGCTGGATTTGGGACTCCTTGCAGACTGGATCTGATACAGGATGCTCCCAATTCCCAGTAGCCAGTGGTAGCCCAGTAGGCCAGAGGAAGTGACTCCATGGGCTGGATATGGTCTAGAGGATAGATCACAATGTTGCTTCCTATCAACACCAGTACATAGTAGAGATAAAGGAAGGCTGAATCTGGCTTTAACATGAAAAAGTAAATAGCATTGTATTGGTGCATCTGGCTAATGTATGGATGAGCGGAAGGATGGTGTAATGGGGACTGTGTGTCAGATGGGCTACAAAATCTAAATTGCTTCTCGTGCTGTAGTCCATACATTATAGAGAGTCCTTTAACATGTTCTGTTATAACAGCTGTAAAGTATTAAAAATTACCGTTTCTCATCTTAAACATGAAGTCACTAAATGTTCTCCGAGCCCCTGCTCTGTGGAGATGGCAGATACTATGCTGGGCAGGCCAGAGCAGCTCTGACAAGAGCAAGGGGTGTGGGGGAAGAGGTCAGCTTGGCTACCTTTCTCTCAGTCCCTCCTATGCAACTCTAGGGACTCATTTCCACTATAGTCTGAGAGTATCACATAAGCTGAGAAATTTATTAACTTCAAGGGTAGTATGGAGGAGAGAGAAGTTAGGCTGCTTTCCTGTGTCTGTCTTCCTAACCCAGTGTGACTTTCCTGTTTCATCTTAATGCCCCCCTCCACCTCCTCCCACCTCACCCTTCCTGCTACATTTGATGCCTCTAGTAGTCCCTCACCTACTTCTAGAGAGTAGATAAAAGTGCCAAGCTGAATCCAGCATAAAGCACTAGATGCACATTCTGCCATTGGAGGATAATGACATTCTGCTGCCACCTGATCTCATTCATTCTGTAGCTCAAATGGTAGCAGTCCGTGCTAAGAAACTGTGGTTTAAATACTCCCTTATAAGAAAGCACCTAAGAAAACCTTTTTTTTATCTTTGTTCTTTTGGAGGAAAAAAACTCAAGGAAATCCCATGTTAAGATGTTTTACATAATGTTATTTTGCCTGTTTGACTGCAAACTAAAGTTAAGGAATGCCTGAGTTGTGGTTGTTCATGAATCCCTAGTTCATCTTCCTTATGCATATGCATTATGATTTTTAATGAAGTGTTCACATACAACTTTCTTTCCATGACTGCTTCCTCATTCATTGTGCAGGTTGGGTGTAGTAGATAATCAACGTAAAGTTGCATGGTTAGATGTGTAAACGTGGCATTTCCCAGTGTTGACAGGTTTATCTTTGTAACCTAATAGTCTTTCAATATTTTAATATGGAATATAGTTTTTGGGTATATGAATATTAAAATGTGTCTGCTGTATAAATCTGTTCTGTAAGATGTGGTATGTATATTTGACATGCTACTGCCTTTTCTTGTTTTCTTCCATACTTATGACTAAATTGATTTAAATTAATTTTAACTGCAGATACTGGTATAAGCGGCATATATAGAAAGTAACAAAGTGTTTCTAGTTAAGGGCCTTGTTACACATTGGACTTTGAGCTGCTCAAATATTGATTAGTTAATGGTGACTCAAGTTTGGAGCAGTTGCACCTTAAAGCTAAAACCTTCTCTGACTAACCCCCACCTGTACAGCCACTAGAGGGCTGGTTGATCTAGGCAGGGGTGTGAGAGATGGATTGAGGGGAAGGAAGGAGGAACATGAAGCTGGGAGGCAGAGAATTAATAGGATGGAGGTGGGTAATGAAATGGCAGGTGAAAAGGAAATGGTGGGGGGAGGTCAGCCACTGAAGAATAAAATAAAAAGAAGTAAGGAAAAAAATAATTTAAAATGAAATAGAGGCAGTAAATTTAAAAAAGGGTCTCATATTTTAATAATTTGGGATTGGGGTGTGGGTTGTGCTTCCTGGGGTGGCTAGGAGGTGGGAGCAGCAAGAGAAGGAAGGTGCTTTTGTGGGAGTTGCTGCCCCTGCCATGGTAAAGGAAGTCCCACCTCATGTGGACCTGATCCAGCCCCCTACCTTCTCCCCTCCCACCCTAGAACCAGGCCATGCCCTGTGACCTGGCTAGCTGTCATGTGCTCTGCAGGCTGTTTGCATGGGGTTGCACCCTGGTGGTGGGAAGGCCACACCCCAAGGAGGGGGAGTTGACTTGGTGCCAGAACCCTAGGCAGTAGAGTTCAGGAGATAGAAATTTTTTTCCATACGGAATAGGAGGATGGGAGAAGGGGACACTGCATTTTGGGATGTTGGAAGACTGAAACTTGGACAGCTCATGTATGGGGAGCAGCCACACATTAATGGAATGCAAGCTGGGCAAGATGGATCCAGGGATAAACTTGCACTGGAGTGGTGTAACTTTAAGATGCCTAACGTCCCAATGAGATCTCATAGGGCGCATCCAGACGAACACACACATGCTGCTTGCCCCGTCTCAAACTCCTTTCAGGCAGGGCAAGAGGCACATGCAGGAATGAAAAAAGGTTCCCTGTGCTGCAAGTTTGCAGCATAGGGAGAAAATTAGACCCCTGGATATCCAGGGGTCTGAAAAAACCGCTCCACAGAAGAGCAGAGCAAGGCACAGTGCCAGACCATGCCAGGGAGTCAGTCCTCCAAAAGAGACACTCTGGTGTCAGCCACAGTGTCTCTTTGTTCTCTTGCTGACTCCAGCCCCTGGTGTTGTCCAAGGCAAGTGTGTGTGTGTGTGTGTGGGGGGGGGAGTTGCGTTCATGTGTGTGGGTGGGTGAGGGGTGGCAGCAGGATGTGGGGGAGGTTGGGGAGTGGCAGGGAGGATGTCCCTGGGGCTGCGGGGGGGTATGGACCTGGCCCAGCCCCATGTGGCGCACAGACCCATGCCTCCCGGAGCTGTGTGACCTGCTCTAGTGCAAAGCCGAACTAGCGAGCCACACGGGGCTGGCCCGGGTCCCACTGCACCGCAGTGGGGCAGAGGCAGGACCTGGTGTGGGAACTGTGCACCACACCCAGCTGGGTCCTGACCCTGGGGCCCCTCTGCTGCCCAGCCAGGCCAGGCCCTTGGTGGCAGGACCCAGCGCAGCATGCAGGGACTGCGTGCCAGGCCAGGTCCTGCTGCCATGGCTCAGAGCACTCCACTCCTGCTGCTGCTGCTGCTGCTGCTGCTGCTATAGGTAAGTTATGGGCCTTGGGTGGTGG
>NW_017728906.1:43109959-43122456 GCF_001723895.1 Crocodylus porosus
ATGGTCAGTGGTTATTAATAGTAAATATGGGCCTCTAATATATGGCGGGAAGAGAAATAAGGGATGTGCAATGGACTTTTTGTTCAATATAAGAAAAATAGAAAAAATTCTGTCCCTTTGCTTCCCGTTCCATTTGCCATCAGGCAGATGTTCGTTCTACTGTAGAAGTCCCTGCGGAGGGGTCTGCAGAGGGCTCATCTAAACACCTGGCACTTTTAACATAATCTAAAAACCCCAGTGCTGTAGGAGTTTATAAAACTGCCCTAAGCCATGAGATAGCTACTCCTTACCGTGTTTCATTTCCCCACTAGTCAGCAAACCAATAGAATTTAAATCCTTCACCCTCAACTGCATTAGCCTCTCCACCAGTGTCTAACTGAAGAGGGGGTTTTGAAGCATGCCCAGATTAGTGAAGGACTGCTAGCAATAGACTTGTATTGGGTATAAGCTGTCAGGATAACTTTCCTGTCCTTTCTTGCCTATCTCATTGCTGCAACTATATCTCAGACCTCACCTGTAGCATCTCAGCCATTGAGTTCTAGGGATGGGTTTGAGCAGATGCCACAGATAGTCCCAGGGTAGGAGATATATAAAAATTGTTTGTGGGATGAGTCCAGTTAATTCACTGTTTATCTGTACTGAAAATGGGGAACGTACTGCATAATGTGGATCTAGACGTCAAATAGTCCTGTCATATTTCTGGATCTATTTGGGTATGGTGGGGTAGCCCATTATATGGAGGGATGCCTTTGGCAAGATCATAGTTATTTGCACCTGTTTCAGATAGTGCTTTGGAAGTACAGTTATGGCCCCTTTGTGGTAGGATTTGTCCATATGTAACAGAAAAATAGTCCCTGTTTGAAAGAGCTTGCAGAGTAAGTAATGTGTAGGACTGGGTATAGGTTTTGAAACATGTCAAAAAATTAGTCGTGTAAGCACAGATTGGTGAGACTGATGATTAGTGACCCAATTTAAAATCAGAGTTAGGGCTCTGACAGATATGCAGCTCCCCAGTCTAACTTATGGAACTTTACAGAAATTGCCATGAGTTAGACTGACCCTCCCAACCCAACAGACATTCACTGTTGGAGGATCGTGGAGGATCAAGCTCTGCTTTTGGAGCCACTCCAGTTGAGAGAGGCTGTGTGTCTGCAGTCTCTTCCCCTAGCCCCACACTCCCTCTCCCAGCTCCAGTGCTGTCTCAGGATGGGAAGGGAAGAAGGAATGGACTTCCTTCCCCTTTCCATCCTGAACACAGCACCGGGGATGAGGCAGGACTGCTTCACCCCAGGCCTGCTCCCAGCATGCATTAGCAGAAGTTAATGAAGGTGCTCCACTTTAGAACACCTTCATCTGAACCCTCATGTAATTAAGTTTAATTTGTGTGGCGATCGGGCACAGCTGTAGAGTGTTTTAGTGGCTGATCGCACAACAAAATGTCACTTCTGTCAGTGTCCTTAAATTAGATCTGCATTACAGTTTTGCTGGCATACCTATGTTGGCCAGTAGTGTGAAAAAAATCACAGCAATGTCATCAAAACTCTGGGGGAGGAGTAGGCAGGAGGGTGGATGTAGCTATGTCAGTGGAAGAGGGTGTTCATCAGCTTAGCTTAGGATGTTCAGGAAGGTGAGGTATCTGTACTGGCTGACAAGAGCTTTTCTTGTCAGCATATGCTGTATCAAAGTGTGCTGGGACAGTTACAGTGGCACAGGTTCTGAAATGTAAGTGTTAAGTCTTTTATTTGTCTTTGCATAGTCCCCTTGACTTAATAATCATATGTATTAAAGAGATGTTAAAAAGAAACACCCCGAAAAGATTTCTTGAAAACAAATTCTCCCTAATTTCTAACCGTGAGTTTCTAAAATAATTTGTGGAAAAAAAGCTTGGGTACTTACTGAGAGAGTCTTTGCTGCTGCTGTTTCTAGTCCTGATTGATAATACACAGCATGATATACAGACTTGGGATATTTTAAATTAGTAGCTTCTATCAGCTTTGCATGGTATCTTTGTTTTTGGTATCACATATAAATGGTTATCAAATATAAATTGTTATCTAAGGTGTTCTGGAAACTATAGCTAAGTTATTTCAGTGGTGACTACCCCAGAATCTGTTGCATGTAATTCTCTGAAGAGAGCCTGAAAAGACCTATGAAACTATCTTCCCTTTAGTATTCTTCTCTTGCTTGTAGTGCAGGGGTGGGCAGCCTATGGCTCTGGAGCCACGTGTGGCTTTTCAGAACTTAATATGTGCCTCCTTGAATCTTAGCACAAGCACATGGTGCAAATGGAAATGGAAGCTGGTCCAAATAGAAGCTGGTCACAGTGTGCTTGTGCAAAGATTCAAAGAGGTGCATATTAACTTCTGAAGAGCTGCATGTGGCTTCAGAGCTGCAGGATGGCCACCCCTGTTCTAGTGTATGGTACTGTTCTTTAACAGTATAGCACATTGCTATTATTAGTTAAAATGTACTAAGTACAGCCTGTCTTTCAGATTCCAGTTTGAAGAGGTTGGGAAATTCTCCTTTGCTTTGGTGAAATGATCACACTTGCTACTGGAATGGGGAACATAAGTTTTTCATGGATGTGCTCTTCTATCCTGTCAAATTCAGAGCCTCTATTAGTGATATGAATGTTCTGTTTAAAATTTATATTGCTCATTGGGCTCAGTGGAGTCTATTGAATTCAGTAGTATCCAATGGGGGGACACAGGTCAGATGGTACAAACCGTGAAGTGTCTCAGTGTTGCTAGTGGTCCATGCTGCCCTTGCAAATATACTATTTTGTTCAGTTCCTGCTGTTCAGTGTCATTAATCTAACTACTTAAAAGATTTATTTTTGGTTTAATATGTGCTGAAAAATATAATATTTCACTGTTTTAACCTACATCTATTTTTTGGTCTTTAATGAAGTTTGGTATTAATGCTACAGTGACAAGACTTCAACATTGCTTCTGTCTTACCAGTTTCTTAAGATACCCATTTATTAATAGTATTTCAGCTTGATTTGATTTGCCTTTTAGCTCTCCTGGGACACTTGTTCTGTAGCTTGACTCCCTCCTGTGTAATTTATTCAAATCTGATAAGGTTGTATATTGTCTCACTTCTGTTAGTTGATTTTTAAATTTACACACCTATATCTTCCTTAATGTTTAAGCTCCCATGTTGCTAAAGGTTGACCTCTGTTCAGAATCATTATTTTATTGTTTCCTAAGAAATATTTGTAATTATAAATGATTGGTGGAAAGTGTGTGTTGAAATAATCCAATGCTCTGTGAGCTATATTGTACTATTAGACCCAAGTTACGCAGCATGGATTTCTATGTTACATGGCAGAGGTACATTAAACTACACGTCAAATTGGTAATTAAGCAGCTCCTTATGCAAGTGGGGTTTTGGTGCTTGCAGGTCCCAGTTCTTCCTGAAGTGATCTCAGTTTTCACAAATATGGCTGTCCCATAGACCCCCTGCTACTTTTCCAACAGGCTACACACAGTTTTCCTGGGGTGGGTAGCAGCTTAGACGTTGCTGTTGTCATTCCAATTCCCCAGTCTGGACAGTAAAAGCTTAGCATCCATACTTCCCTCCTACCTCTCCCTCAGAGAAAGAAATGGGTGTCAGGTGCTCTTATTTTAATACAGATGCAGGGTCTGGAAGTTCACTGAGACTTTCCTGTGAAAAAAAAACACAGAATAAGGAAACAAGGCAGAAAAGTAAAAGCAAGTAGAGAGGCCTCACAGAGCATCAGAGGGGGCAGCATTTTATAGCTGAGTATGATATAAAGTTCTCTCTAACAACTTAGCAGGTAGTTACATGCACATTTGAACTCTTTATACAGGGGGTCCTGAGCAAATCCAAGGCTTGTGTCCATTTAAGCTTCATAAGTTTATTTTTTTTTCTATTGCTTATGAAGATAACTGTTGCAGTGGAGCAGCTAACAGAATAATCATGCAGTAGTGAGTATGCTGCTTCTCCATACACGTACATTTATCTTTGTAGGTGCTGAACACTTTGCATTTGCTAATGAACTTTTTTATCCCTGAGATAGGAAGGGGGGTTTTATCCTGTTTTTACTGAAGAGAAACGGAGGCACAATGAGAGAGCGACTTTTCAGGGCTCTTGCAGGAAGTCTGACATAGCAAGGAACAGAAATGAGATCTCATAAGTTCCAATATGATAGTAGAAAAGAATATTTGATCCTAAATAGGGCTCTGGTTTTTATCTGTAATCAGCGTATAAAATGTAGTTATGTGTTCCACAATATCTGGCCACTTGTCACAGCATTTTCAGTCTCTTCTCTTTAGTACCAGATCAGTTCAGAAACTTAAGGTTGGGTGTTTAGGAATACCAAATTAACAAAAGTGTCAGAAATGATAATATTCCTCTTTATGCCATTTCCTAGATATGGCACCACAGGAGAGCACCAATCTGCTAACCACCAAAACAACTGTTGAGTTTCCTAAAAAGTTGTCTCCTAGTTCTCACCCACCACCTGCAAATACGGGTATGACTATAGCTAGTCCTTACCCTGATGAAGCTTTAAAGTTAGCAGATGAAGATACAAGGAAATGCATGTCAAGGAAAACTTTGGCAGTGTTTCCTCAGAAAGAAACTCTGTCTTCACGTGAGGGGAAAGGTACTATCACAACAGCTCGAGGTCTGAATAAGAAGTTAGCTAAGGAAAAAAGCTCATCTTCATCCAGCTCTGATTCAGATTCTAGTTCTGATTCTGAAGAAGATAGTACTACAGATGTTGCCCTTAAAACCAAAGTGGCATTTCCAAGACTAGATCCCCACTCCTTTGAGAATGGGAAAGTGAAGAAAACAACATTGGTTAAACAGAGATTGTCCCAGAAAAGTGATGAAGAATATGCATCTACAAATAAATCTCTCATGTCAAAAATTGAGTTGCCCCACATCAAGCAGATACAGTCTGCTAAAACATCAACAACCAATGATGGAATAAAATCAAAACCAAGAGTGTCTACCATAAAACAAATATCAAAAAAAGTAGATAAACTGAAGCTAATTTCAGACATGCCTGATAAAAAAAGCCAAAAGCTAACAGAAGTCAGTCTTAAGAACACAAACCTCCTGAAGGAATCAGCCACTGAAGCCCAAGCTGCAGCTACACAGCTAAAAGATGTACCAGTAACTAAGGATACAAAGCCAAAGCTGACCTTAAGTGGAGAAGAAAGCAAGACAAAGATGCAGGAGCCTGAAACTCAAGAAATAGCTGCTTCTAAACTACACAAGGAACTTTTGAAAACTACAGCAATGGCGGTAGACAGTACAGCAAAGAAAGAAACCACTCAAGAAGCAGGAACTCAGACTGAAATGAATGGCACTATACAGGGTACAGCTTTACATTATTTGAACTATATTGGCTCTTTTGGGGTTGGGGCTTGAAGTTGTGTAATTTTAAATAAGTCTTCAATGTCAGCTTTAATATGGATGCTCTATGTTCTGTATTTAAAGCTAGCTGATGTAGCACTGACTGTTACAGAGACTGTCATGCCTTGATGAAAAATTCTTGCTGTTCGGCTTTTAGATCAAGTATTGGTAATGTGGCCTCCAGTTGTTGCAATGGGAGGAAGCATTTTTAATTTCATTTTGTTTATTTTTGTTCACCCTTAGAATATTCTAACTAAAGTGCTAAGGGCTTTTTTCATGATTTGTTAGACCCATGTTGAGGACATCCAGTGGCCTCTGCCCCCTCTTAGGATTTACCTCCTTCTCCTGCCCTTGCAGTTGGTAGCTGCCTTCCCAATGAGCTGAATTGTACCACCATAACATTCATTCTGATGATAGCCCCTTTCTTTTTCTTTTTTTCAGACTGCAGATTGCGCCAGACTTTGGGGTGGTACAGTGGGGTTCTAGACCCAGGACTTAAGTGTGAGACTGACTAGACTAATCAGAGAGCTGGATGTTGGGGCCAGCAAGATCTCGGGCTTAAACCAATCTTTAGCAGACGACAGTAGAGGATGGAAGGGTATATCAGTGTCTGTCTGTGTTGTATGCTGTACCTTCCCCAGATCACCTCCCAGCTCCTTGTCCCTGTCATGCTTATGCTGACTGGTGATAATTGGGCTCATTAAATAATTCCATCCTCCATACACAAAGTTTCATGAGTCCAAACCAACAGGCTAGCTGTCTGATTGTTTCTACATTTCTCATACTCCAGGTAGATGAAATTATTCCTCCATACCAAGTTGCACAACACCATCTGCAGCACATGTTTCTTTCTTCTGACCCTGTCTAAGTGTTAAAAACTGTCCTGTATTCAAAGTTCAGAAATCTGGCCAGCCAAAAGCTAGTATGTTTGAGTTTAAAGAAATAACTCATGAGAAGAAAGCATAAATGTAAGACTGTTTGAAAAATCAGGATATTACTTATAATAGTCTTAAATGATAAATAAATCTTACTTAGCACTGTTCAGGATGTAGTGCTGAACAAAAAGGCTAGAGACAGAAATTACATACAGACTGCTACAAGTGATCAGAAACTGGTTCAAATAGAAATTCGGTGCACATAAACTGCTTTCAAAATGGCCAAAACCGCTTTAAGATAAACCTGGTGGATGTAGTATCAGACTTAACTGATTAAGGTTCAGCTGGTTTATTGAACTTGTCCCAGATCCCCTCTGTATTCAAGTTAACTCACAATCCCCCAGCATCCCAGGATGCTTTGCATCTCCCCTGCACCCCCCTGCATTGCAGGGTGGCTGGACTAGCCTTGGCCCAAGCTGTCTGCTCCAGCCCAGCCGGAAGCCATCCTCTAGCATCCCCTGGCTTCTGGCCTTGGCCGCTAGAGGCATGTGGCTGCATTTCCAGAATCAAAAATAAATATCTGTTCGCTTGGTTATCAGTTGAATCTGCTCAGCTTAGACTAACCTGCAAAGATGGAATCGATTCAGCCTCAGGCTTTTTGACTGTCTGTACTTAGCCAAGGAGTATTGTAGTTTGAAAGGGACAGACAACCTATGATTTGACCTGCCTTTGACTTGTAAAATTCTTGGGGGTGATGACTTTGGATTCCAGTGCAGTCACCGTCTACAAAAAAACTGGCATCTTTTTCTGTAATTCAGAAAAGGGAGCCTAAAAAAGCCTGCATACTTTCCCTGTCACTGTCCACATCTGATGCTTTGTCCACTTTCCATCACAATGCTATTGTTGAGGATCAAGCCTTTCAGCTTTTTCCATTCTCACAAAAAAAGTTGATGCCTAGAAAACTGCAAGAACAGGCTCAGTTTACTTCCAGACAGGCAGAGGGGGGGCTTTATTCTCTGCTTTAAAGTGAAGTGTGTTCCATTCTCTTAACCAATACAGTATATATTTTAAACAGCAGCCCCTACAGTACCTGTGCTGTTTTACAGTGTAAATCTAAAGCAAGATGAGGTTTATGTTTCCTTTTTGCCAGTATAGCTGTGTCAGTGAGGAGCATGAAAAAAAATGACTCCTTGCTGACATGTTGGCAAACTCCCCCTGGCTGACAGAGGGCTTCTGTGTGCTTGGCTTACCTTATGTTCCTCCAGGAGTTTGGGGCAGCAAAAATGCTCCTACTGACACATGCTACATCTCCACAAGGGGGCTCTACCTGTGTAGCTTTAGCAGCAGAGGCTTTTCTAGTCTGGACAGGTTTTAACTTCTAGGTTCCTAATTTTCATTGATGTCAGTGGAGCAATCATTTAAAAGAATGCAACTGAAAGGAAAATCTGACTGCTTTATCACATTTACAGGCATCTTCTGTTTTGTTTTGTTTCAGTCTTTTTCAGTAAAAAGAAAAGTAACAGCTAATAGCTAACAGTCCATATTCACAAATTTTCTGTAATCTACATTTCTTTCCTACCTTTATTCCTTCATGTGTCTGCAAGCTCCTCAGCTGACCAACATGCAAGACAAACTGAAGATATAAAAACAGTGCTTTGCTCCTTAGAAACATGGATGTTAGGGAAGCTTCATTCTTCAGAAGTAGGAATGCTAAAGAGCCAACAGAATTAATGTGCCATTAACTGTTGGTAAGTAAAATGAGCAGCAAAGGAATGCAGAAATGTACTCTGACTCACTTAACATCCTCTGGAGAGATCATTCTGCTTGAGAGCACAGCTGAAGTGTGAAGCATGGGGGAGGATCTTGGGGATAAAGTCATCTTTTGAGGAGCCAAGTACGTACGGTGCATTGTGGACAGGGAAAATGTGAGAGCTCATCCGCTTTTCTTCCTGAGCATCTGTCTTCTGCTTTAGAAGAACCCTGTCTTGCAGTTTGAATGTATTCTTTCCTGTGCTTGCTTATTCACGGAGCTGTTTTCAGCACAGACCGCAACAGCTGGGTCAAATATGTATGTAGTTGTTTCTCTTGTGAGCTTTATCCAGCTAGGAAATCCGGAAGGATGCCCTGGATTTTTTTTCCAAGTGCCCACCCCAGATTCTACCTGTCATTTAGTACAAATTGCTGTTTCGTAAACCTAACAAACGGTTTGTGTATGAAATGCAATGGGTGTTTTTGAATATCCAGTATTACTATGTGCCAACCGCAGAAGGATAAAAGTAAAGCAATAGATTTTCATTATGTGTTTGTTTAGTTTTAATTTTTAGTGTCAGATTGTTGCATAACAAAATATATCAAGCTTCTGCCAGTGTCTAACACAAACCACCACCATATGCAAATGTATGTGGCTTTTCTGTTAGATTGCACTGACCTATCTTTCTGATTTTGTGTTTTATGCATACAAGAATGGATTTACATAGAATCAGTGAGTTGGAAGGGACCTAGACAGATCATCTAGTCCGACCCCCTAAAAGAATACTTTTGTTTCTGCTCTTGCTTTGTTCATAATTTCCCTATATGGTGAAGTCAGAAAGTCAAACAGAAACCTTTCTATAAGAAGTTCTGTTTAAGCTAACAAATTTTTAAAGCGTAGAAATTAGTGTCTGCTTGTGGTCAAAATTTTCTTTAAAAAAAAAGCTGACGTGATTTGAAAATAGACTGAGATCAAGTAAAAGGGGGAAGGGCTTAAAATATAAAGTTCTTGATTGGTTGTTGCATAATACAGCCATAATTTAAATAACTTGAAATCCTTAATTATTGTTTTGTTAAATTAGATCAGCTTAGCTTTGTGAATTCTGCCATTTTTCCTCGTGTGAATGCTCAGTCTATAAAAATATCTAGTAGTTTTAATGCCTTTGTCTTGTGATTTGACATGATATATCAAGTGCAATACTCCTTTGCATCTTGTGGCTTGCTAAGTGTCCCACAGTTTTCTTCTGGCTGTGCTGAGGATTAGGACGTGTAACCAATTGATGTCAGATATACATGAGGCAATATGTTAAAAGACAAGACGCCTGGGTATTTTCCCATTGATATTGACTTATTAGGGTTTGAAACACAAACATTTTAGCTACTTTTCCACTCTCTCCTATGTGTTAAGTAGCCATTTGAAATCCTGTAGTAGAGCAGATGAATAAATTCTGTGTTTTCTTCTAGAGCTCAGTGGTGCTTTGCTCTATTGTAAGGTACTAACAGATGTCTTGTAACTTTATCCTGGTGCTGAACTTGCTGATTTTTTTTTTTGATTTTTTTTTTTTAATGTTCAGTCAATGAAGAGTCTCCAGTCTCCAGAGGACATTGACTCAGCGAGAAAGAATGTTGACTCTCTTCTAACATCAGTAGGTTCACTGGTTTTTGTTCTTGTTCCACAGAGATAAAAACGGCTGCTGCATCTGCTCCAGAGGAATTTGATAATTCAACCTACAAGAACCTCCAACATCATGAATATCATATGTATACCTTTGTGGATTTTGACGTATATCTGTCAAAATTCAGACAGCCTCAGCCATCTTCTGGAAGAATTTCCCCTTGGCAGTAAAAGAGAAGATTACAACAAATGTTCAGGCGTCTTGATAAATAGCTCTGTTTGCACTACTGCAAAATCCATATTCAAATAAATCAGTTAACTTGCAGTAATTTATGCTTATGTTTGTGACAAGGTCATTTTGGCTGCTAGAGTTGCTTAGTTTGTGGTTAATACTGAACTCATTCATGATAATAATCCTGATCTTTTTTTTTTTTTTAAAATAGCTTTTCTAGATCCTAGTGCACATTGACTGATAATAGGGAAGATCATTTCAGCTGACCTTCAGATATTGTTGACTCCAGTATGTGACCTAGATTGTACTTTTTGATTAGTGTTTTCTGTTTTGAAGGAAATCAGTTATTATAATGTGCATCTGTTTGTCCAGAATTCACCATTGTATTAATTTTTTATTATTATTATTCTGATTGTGCCACATTGATGTGCTCATCACACATGAAGACTGAGTCCCAATGCTGAAGATCTTACCTATGTTGTGTATTTGAAGTTAGAACAGGGATGTTGGTTTGGCAAGGCAGTGTGGTACAGAACACTCTCCTGTGTAGCAACATGTGAACGTGGCTAAGTACAGAGGTTCAAAAAAGCCTGAGGCAGGAGTGCTCTAATTTTCATGCTTTACGCTTAAGTGCCATAGGCTAGGTTGGGAGGGAACGGAACAGACTTTCTTCTTTTTGCAGGCAGGGGTAGGGGTGAAGCAGGGCATCAAGGGGAAAAGCTACTGAACCAGACAGTAAGGGGGAAAGCCCCTGCCTTGCAGGCTTGGCCCCTACTGTGCAGACCCCAGTTGGGTAGGGGGGCTTGATTTTTTTTTCCCCCTCTCACCTGCACCCCATGCCTCCACCTGCTGAGCTAGGAAGCAAAGGCTTTGCTGCCTTAGCTCTATGACAGACCAGGGGCCCAGCTTGACGGAAGCAGGGATCGTGGGCAGAGGCTAGGCTAGCCTACCCACTCTATGAGAGAGGGTAGCAGGGATCTGCAAAGCATCTTGGGATTCCAGGGGACTGACCTAACTGGATGGGGTGGGAGGCTGGAATACAGTACTGAAATTTCATAGACCAGTTTAACCAAAATCAGTTAAGTCTGATAATACTTCAGTCCAGGTCTATCTTAGACCGGGATCTGCCATCTGTCTGTGTGCATTTAACTTCTGTTTTGTTATGGGTTTAGACTGGTTTCCAATCACTTATACCAATTTATATGTAATTTCTGTCCCTAGTTTATAGGTCGGGGTGGGCAAATTATGGCCAGATACAGCCTGCCGGGCAGTTTTCATCTGGCTTACGGGCAGGTGCCCATCAATTAATTGCATCTGGCCCAAACAGTGGCTGTCCCTGATGTGCTCTGCATGGGGCCAAGCCCTGCCCACTCCCACTTGGGCAGTGCCTTGCAGAAGCCAGTGACAGGGACAGGCCTGGTGAGCACCTACAGAAGCAGCTGGCAGCAGGGATGGACCCGGCGAGCACCTGCAGAAGCTGCCAGTGGCATCGGCAGTGTGGGACAGTCCTGTAAGGGGAGGCACATGCCCCCCCATACTTCCTCTACCAATTGCCTATGGGATGGGGTGGGGGGGGCCACCATATGCACACCCCACTAAACCCACACACAAGCATACCCAAACCCTCCCCCACAAACCCTACACCTCCCCCCATACGCACCCCACCTCCCCACAACCATATCCCACTATCCCCCCTGCACACAATATTGAAGAGTAAAACTTTATTTTGAGCTATTATGCCATTGCTTCTATATACAAACATGCATAAATCAGAAGGGAGGAATAGACTGCAATCGGACCTAAACAGGTTACAAGGGTGGGCGGATGAGAATAGGATGGGATTCAACACTATGCCCGTCAGTCTTACTTCAATCCTAGGGAAACTCTGAGAAGATCATCATGGAGCACATCTGCGATGGGCTGGCCTCAGAGATGATGCTCAAGGGCAACCAGCATGGTTGCATTAGGGGCAAGTCATTGCCTTTTATGATCAGGTCACAAAAGCATTGGATGCAGGTGTTGCCATGGATGTAGTCTTTCTGGACTTCAGCAAGGCCTTTGACACCATCCTCATTAAAAAATTGGGCAACACTGGCATTGATGCCTACACAGTCAGATGGACTGCAGATTGGCTGAAGGATCGCACTCATAGGGTGGTGGCAGATGGGTCATATTTGACCTGGGGAGAAGTGGGCAGTGGAGTCCCCCGGGGCTCAGTCCTTGGGCCCGCGCTGTTCAATCTCTTTATCAGCTATTTGGACGACAAGGTGAAAAGCAACCTGTTTAAATTCACTGATGATACCAAAATTTGGGGTGAGGTGAGCACGCTAGTAGGAAGGGAAAGACTGCAGCAAGACTTGGATAGCTTACAGGGGTGGGCTAGCAAAAACAGGATGTGCTTCAACACTGACAAGTGCAGGGTGCGGCACTTGGGCAGTAGTAATCAGCAGCACACTTGTAAGATGGGGAACTCCCTTCTTGAGAGCACGGAGGCAGAAAGGGATCTTGGAGTCATTACTGACTCCAAGATGAACATGGGCTGACAATGCGAGGTCACGGTTGGCAGGGCTAACCGCACCTTGTCATGCATCCACAGGTGCATCTCTAGCAGGGACAAGGAGGTGATCCTCCCCCT
>NW_017728906.1:43123031-43142961 GCF_001723895.1 Crocodylus porosus
CTATTTAGAGGAGAATAGCAGGCACTGGGGGAGTCACTGTTCCCCCGAGCACCGCCAGGAGTGACCAGGAATAACGGTCACAAGCTGGTAAAGGGTAGATTTAGGCTAGATATCAGGAGGCGCTACTTCACGGTCAGGGCGGCTAGGTTCTGGAACCAACTTCCAAGAGAAGTGGTGCTGGCTCCTACCCTGGGGGTCTTTAAGAGGAGGCTAGATATACACCTTGCTGGGGTCGTTTGACCCCAGTACTCTTTCCTGCCATGGCAGGGGTCGGACTCGATGATCTACTCAGGTCCCTTCCGACCCTAGAAACTATGAAACTAGGACAAAATATTTTTTAAATAAAATTTAAATACATTATAATAAGATTTTTGAGTTTTAGTATACAAGTTGTTTTTTTCTGGTTCTAAGATAGCACTCCCCCAAAGGATGCCTTCTGGGGGTAAGAGAAGGGCCTTCTAGTGGCAAGATGGCAGCCAGGGGGTGAGGCACCTGTCAAAGGGTGAGATGACTACCCTTACAGCTCTTGACCACTTGCCAAAACTCGTTAAGCAGCCCTCCAGCTGATATAATTGCCCACCCCTGCTGTAGGTGTTGCTCATTTCTCTGTATGGTACCCCACAAGATGAAGTACACTGAAGTAAAGGTGCATGACAGAAAGTCAGAACAGAGTTACTCCTTTAGTTGGTCTTAGGTTTTTACAGGTTCTTGGAAATAATCAAGGTTAGTACAAGTTCTTGGAAACAAGGTATTGTTTGAGGGGACATCAGTTAGACAATTCTTAATTGGTTACACTACACTGATTTCTTTTTTAGGGATATCTTATTTCTATGTGTAGAACTGAATATTTAATTTCAGATATGGCAGCAATCATGTATATCAGCTCTTTGCACAGATAGCTCGGGTGCATAGCAGTGGGGTTATGTTAAAGTTTTCACCATTTGCTAGAATAAAAGGGAAGGCAGCTGTCCCCTCTCACTTTATAATCTATATGAGGTGAGGAAAACTAAAACTTCTCAATCCAGATGCTCTGATAATGGTTACACTTACTCCAGTAAACTTTTTATTTTCATCCTCTTAGTAAACATGTTCTACCCACTGGAAAATTGCCTTAATGACTGCCAGCTGCTCTGGGTTTAGCTCCACTGTGGGTTCTTATTCATTCTTTTTTTAAAAATTAATTGGCCTTTAAGAAGAACTTGCAGCAAACCCTGAGTTTTCCATTACCTGTTTCTACACTTACAAAGAGTGGAACAAGTTTGATCAAAGGGAAAATGAAGTCAGTCAGTGGACAATCTGGATATTGGCCATAAATCCCTGGGTGCCATTAGCAGTGCAGCTATTTATATCCTAACCCACCAAAACTAATTTGAAAAAGCATTGCATAACTATAATGAAAGCAATCAAGAGATATGCATAAATCTGTTGCTTAAATTTTTAGGTCAGGAACCAAGAAGACAGTTTTATTTGCTTGTAAAATGGAGCTAAGATGCGTATTACTTAATCCTCCATTAACTGTGAAATTTAAAATGCAGCAAATGTACAAATCCACCTGGTAGTAAAGAGCCTAGAGAGTCATTTTTAATGCACAAGTGATGCATCAAGGTTCTCTTGTAACACATGTTGTACTTGGAAACCAAATATAATGTACCTATAAGAAGGAAAGGAGTGTGCTGTTGCTAACAAAAACATGAAAAGGTAAGTATTTGTAGTTCCGAAATGAGCTCTGTGAGGCCTCCTGTCAATGAGTTTTGTCATCAAAGTAAATGGGTGCAGAACTGAGACCTAAATGCCTTATCAAGTGTATATAATCAATAGTGCTATCTCTAAATACCAATAAAGCAAGGTATTAGTATTTTAGTGACATACGAATGCTGTAAATCATGAGCTATGGCTTGAGCAGGGTAAAAACACAGTATAGGACAGCACTACAGACTTTAGATTTGGTAAGTACTGTACCATTTTGGTTCCATGGGCCGCATGAAAAGAGTGGGACCATCTGTGGGTTGGATCAGACCCCGTGCCCCCGGATCATTGTCGTGTGTCATACCTCATGACCAGATGGGGACCCCATACTACCCCTGTCCAGCCCCACGTGGCCATGTGTCACTCTTGCCTGGCCCAACACACTGGGATCAGCCCCTGCACACCCAACCTATCTAGTTCATGTGCCCACAGTCTGCAAGGCTCCCCACAGTTATGTGGGTATACCCTGGGCTGGATAACCTGGTGCTGGGGGCCAGATCCGGCTAGTGGGCTGGGAGTTGAGGATCCCTGGGTATAGACAGGAACTTCTGGGAATAGGGACTGCTTATTTTGTGTACTCCATAGGCCCCCTGTCTGCTAAAAATAAGTGACTGAAGGCATACTCCTTCTGGTCCTGCTGCCCTTGAAATTGATAGGAATCTGCCACATAAATCAGTGTGGACAGGATTAGGCTTTTGTAATTGTGAGCAAAGTGTCACAGAAAGAGCACACAGAGAATGCCTTTTTGACTATGTGGCACAGTGTAAGTAAATATCAAATGCTGACCTTCTTTGCCTCACCTCCTGTAAAGGTCATAGCTGGAGTAGCTTCACAGCTATTCTAGTACATATATTCATTTACAGCCAGTGTATTGATCTAGCCTTAAAAATAGAGATTTTCTTTGCTGCTGTATGCTTTCTACCATCACCATAGAAATACTCCATCCTAAATTTTATGGAAACAGCTTGGATTTCTTGAAAATATTTAGTTCAGATCATATTTTCTGTGTACATTTCCTTCATGTATGGAAAAAAATTGAAAGTACTTCTTCCTTTGAGAATAAATTACTATATATTAATTTTTCAGGTTGCTAACCTATTTTGTGGCTTATAATGCACAATGTGTTATACCATGGCAGCATACAAGGTAGGCATACATCCCATTGTACGGACACTCATCAGCAATAGCATAGTCCCTGTCTGAAGAATTTATAATGTAGGCTATTTATGGAGTTCAGTAATGGCTCCAAAAGTAAGACAGTTTGGGCCAGAAATTAAGCTCTGTACAAACAGGCAAGTTCTACAGAATGCAGACCACACTTCACAAGCAGTGTTTGTAATCCAAATGTTACAGCATTGTGGTACTATTTAGGAATATGAAGGTGAGATTCAATTTCCTGTAACTGAAAATTGAAACACTTTTATTTTCATGGCCTCTGATGCAAAAGGTAGCATAAAGGCAAATAATGTTTTTAAAAATCAGTGGTGATAATTGAAGTTCTTAGTAAAAAAATAGTGTGAAGACTTTTGAAGTCAGGAGACAGCTAGGTATGCAAACATAACACCAATGCAGTCAACTAAATCACATTCAAAATGTGTTAAATAGAGTGGGGGTGGCGGAAGGGGGGGAAGAGTGGGGTTGTTTTTTTTTAAAGCTAATTTTCTTCCGGAGGGTGGGCTTCATTTCCAAGCGCTACACAAAAAAAAAAAAAAAAACAAACAGTCTCCACTGTTCAAAGTGAATGGTTTCTGAAAAACTTTCATAATCCCTAGCATGTAGGTTTTGGACTCTGTATCGTATTACCAAGATGCCATCAACTAAGCTGCTTTTACATGAGTATTGAGACTGATTTTTTTTCTTGTCTGCAATTAAAAAGATAATGAAAATACCAGTGCTTTTCCCAAGCATTTAGGACTGTCTGAGGAAGATGGGTAATTCCTTAAATAGCTCATGTTCTTTCCTCCACTAATACCAGCAGATGAGAGCCAAGACTGTCTGAGCCTTCTAGAGATGTGTGGAAGAAGAGGAATGCCAGATCTGTGACATGCTTGGAACTCTTCCAGTGCCCTTCAGCTAGTATTCTGTGGGATTTATGCTGTTGTATTTGGGAGACGGGAGCAGGAGAAGCCTCTGAATGCAGACACATTTCTGTTCCAAGCAGCATTCACTGTTGGGTCCCCTTCATGGCTGCTATCATGTAGTCATGATGGAATGGCATTGGGTTCAGGTGGGTGTTCAGAGGCAGGTTATCATTCTGTCCCAAATTCTGCTGGAGTAGGGATCTGTCTAAGAGTTGCATCAGGAATTATTTATAGTAACACAGACCCCAGCCATGATCTGGGTTGCCTCATACTAGACACAGTGAGGGATGGTTCCTGCCTTACAGCCACTCTGAAGCTGAGGTGGCCTACTGGTGGTAGACTGTGGCATTCAGCAGATTTGGGAGGGAGCAGGGAACACAGTAGTACAAAGCAGAGCAGCAAATCAGGCAAGGGATGGAGATCAGACTGGCACTCAGGGAGGGTGTGAGGCTAATTTGTAGCACACCTGCCAAAAAGGTTGGCCTCCACTGGTCGACAGCTTTTCTTCTGAATTATGTAGCATGTGACAACAAAATTAGATTGTACTGTAATCCATCCACACAAATGGTGCTGAATTAAGATGTCATAGGAACCCTTGGCTTGGCAACTTCAATCTTTTGACTTTTGGTGAATTATTTTGGGGGGCTTTTTTTTCTTTCATGGAAAATCTTTATCAGGGATTAGGATTTTAAATAAGATAGCCTGTCAACTTTCCAAATGTTTCCCCTTCTGAATCTACATAAATGGATTTTTATTTGTTGAAGGAAAAAAAAAGAATGGCATTAACTTCCTTCTTTGGATAAGAGGCAAGGTATTTTTGTTTGTTTTTTGTGTAATATCTTTTATTGGACCAACTTGGATATGTATCCTAATTTTTTATTTCATGTAAAATATACCTTCCAGTGCAATACACTGTCAGTCTTTCTGATCTATTCTTGATTGCATTTATTTAAATCTTTACCCAGCTATGTGAAACATTCTTACAATATATGGCTGTCAGAGGAACAAAGGAGCATGACAGTGACTTCTCAGTCTGATTCACATGTTTCAACAGCACACCTATTCAGTCTAATACATACTATAGTATTCATAAAGATTGAAACGTAGGCTTTTAGCAAGTATCACTTTCCCTTCCCCTCTGCCCTCCCCCACATGTTGCTGTATAGTTTGCTTAGTACCATCTGGTGACAGTGCTTCTTTCAAAAAGTGAGTTTCATTAACCACGCATGTCTAGTTTGAGAAATAGTTGATATCCTGTCACATAAAGACTATTTAACTGACTGCATTTCTGCTTTTTTGTTCAAATCATTTTCCATTTACCCAAAACTTTTATAATTCCTCTCTTGTTATGTAGTCTTGGAGCATTTCAGGTGTTTCAGTTATGTATGCTATTAAAACATAGTTCATCTCTTCTGTCTAAAAATCCACAAAATACTCTATTTATTAAAACTGGAGGAGAGAGATAAAGCCACTATATGTACCATATAAGGCAAATACTAGTACTAATTATATCAATGGACTGTGACCTTGATAACGTTTCCTTGGAAATGCTTGAAGGGGGCTAGAGGGGTATAGCACAGCCATACTTAAATTTCCCATTTTCATTTTCAGTTGCTAAAGTTACTCTCTGAGAAGTAACACTTTTTCCTTAGTTTAAAACAGTGGTGCCCAAACCAACTGGCCCTGTGAGCTGAATAAATGGCATCTGGCCAGTCCATGGGCTGTATCTGGAGGACAGAGCCAAGTCACCCGGCCCTTGGAGCTGGAATTTGGCCACAGCTCCTGGAGCCATGGCAGTCCCTTCTCTTCCCAGCCCCAAATTTCTACTTCCATGGGCCTTATGATACAGCTCTGTGCTCCCGATCTGGCCCAGGGGACTTCCCATGGGTCCAGAAATTTGGTGGTAGGACAAGCAGTGGCAGCATTTATTGCTGCAGCTCCAGAAGCCACAGCAGTTACCGCTGCTGCTTTTCTCCAGTGACAAACTACTGGATGACATGGCTCCATGGGCCAGATCTAGCCTCTGATTTGAACCTCTGGTTTAAAGCAATGCCAAATTGAGCAATGCAAACTGTAACATTTTTAAACTTCTCTTCAGGTTCACTGAAAATATGTGCTGAATTCTTCCCTATTTAGGGGGAAAATATACCTGCAGATAATGTGGAAAACTCACTTCAGTGTTGTGTGAAATCGGAAGAGTGATGTGGTTAAGACACTGGACTGGGCCTGGATTCATTTTGCAGCTTTGTCACAGGCTCTCTATGTGACCTTAGGCAAGTTACTTAATCTGTAGATCTCATATTTCTAAAATAGAAATAGTACTACTTCCTTTCTCCTGCTAGTTGTACATCTTACCCATTTATAATATCAATAGGGATAAAAAACAGTGAAGACACACAGATTTTTCTTCATATTTTCTATATAAATGGAAACATATCACCCAGATACTTTGAGCTGGTTCCTTTTCTCTCTGAAAGATGTAGTTCATATTAATGCCATGAAAAAACTATATATTTTAAATGGTCTTTCTGTAATTGCCAGTGATTCTGTAATTACACCAAAGTAGTGGTAAAGACATTCAGATACAAAAGAGGTTTGCAGCTATTCCAAATGTTTACTAGCTGGCAGCCTGTTACCAGAGACAGGAAAAGGGGAGGTGTCCAAAACCAGCAGTGCACCCTGGAGAAAAGTCCAACTGCTGGGAAGTGGAGTGGTGCAGGGTTTCCTACCAGGCTGTTGTCTCAGGGCCTGTTCAGTGGCCTCCATCGTTTTTTTATCAGCCTCCTGTTAGTAATTCTGTGATAATAAGGCTTCAGATTTTCCAAGCTCCTCTTACTCCTGGTTGCTGGAAGAAGAGAAAGGGGCTTTTTCTCTCAGTTCTGCAGTGCAGCACTGTCTTTGTAGTTATTGGAGCATATTCGTTCATTTAACCCATCCTAAGCTGGTGACCACCAAAGGTCAGAGAGAAATAGATAGTCTATGCTCCCCTCCGCTCCTTGGCTGCTGCTATAAGCCAAGAGAATCTGGGCAGCCAAAGGCAGAGTATTATCTCCTTGTATTCTTCCCTTATGACTAGCTTCAGTACTTGCCTCGGATATCACTTAGTGCTTTCTCAGCTGCAGCACTGGCAACTTGGAGTGTTTGAAAATCATGAGGGTAGACCCCCTCATCAGTCATAAGAGGGCCTAAAATCATGAGATGTAACAAATCACAATTTAGAGTTCTTTTTATTTGCTTTTTGCTCTTGAAGTCCTTACAGTTCTGTTCTGAGCTGCTTTTCCCAACATCATAAGGGCTGGAGAAAATGTCTTTTTTTCTAAAATGGCAGTTGAGATCCTCAGGTAATAACATGATTTAGCAACTGGGACCTTAAATCTCGCAATATATAATGATTTAGTCTTGACAGTTTGGAGTGAGTTGGCAACACTTGAAACAATAAAGGGAAACCAATGTGTTTATTATAAGTTTCACCTTTGTCTACTTATTTTGTCTGGTAGGTGTGTTTTGCCTATTTCACTGCTGTCCTAGGGGAAAATGGGCAACAGCAAGGAGGCATTTAGTTCTGTTTGGAAAATGATCTTTGAAATCAAAAGAGATGAGCACTTTTTTCTTAAAATTAGGACTTCATTTCAACAAAAATTGATGGCACAGATTCCTCCATATCACTAAATAAAGTCTCTTATTAACCCTGAAGCAAGCCCTGAAATACGAGACATTATTCCACTATGTTCCCCTTCCTGATGAGGTATTTCATAATGTGTCTGGATTTTTCTTTTTTATCATATGTATTATATGACTTTGGACAGCAGGACAGATGCATGTTCTGTTTTCTTATATGCAACCCATAAAAACCTTCTGTTAATGAAGTAAGCAGTTAGTAAAGTAAGGCCCTGCATGCATGGAAGCAGCAGATCTGTTGAGGAGGAACACATTTGCACAGTCACCTTTTGAACCAGAAAAACATTTTAACAGCCATTTTATAATCTTTTATAATGTGATATTGCACTGAGAATAAACTCATTGGAAGTGCATGTTGATTAACATATGCTGTTTTCAGAGCTCTATGGATTCTGTGAAAGACACTGTAGTGATTACCCCATAGAATACACAGAAAAGTAACCATGTTCGAAAAGGAATTTACAGAGAATGGATAATAAAATAAGTAAAATAAAATATTATTTATATATATTTGAGATTATGTGTTAAAGTTTGGCCCATTGAAGATAGGTGACAGTGGGTGCATCTACACAAGACACTAAATGTGCAGTAAAATTAGTCTACTGTGCATTAGCGGCACTAAAAAGGCACATGCTGGCGCTACTGCGGACTAGCACCAGTTACCTACTGAATGCACAGTATCTGTTATTACAGGTACTAAACGTAATGCGCAGTAAGTTCAGTGCATTAATGCATGTGTAGTTGTGCCCAGTGTGTTTCATCCACTTTAAGTTCACTGTTTTTACAAATGTAGATTAATGTTGTTGGTGCTTTTCACCTCATGCAGGGCTGTCTTGCAAGTTACTAAGTTGTTGAGCATCTTCTACCCATGTTGAGGATGCTCAGGAACTTGCATGACAAGCTTCCTGCAAGAGAATCCGTAGACAAGTTTGCATTTCCTTTCATGGGATTGCGTTTAAAGTTGATCCTTTTTTATTACTTTTTAAAGGCTTCACAATTATGTGCAACTCCCCTTTTCTACCCCTAACCACCTCCTCTTTTTATTTTTCAGATCTTGGCTGTGTTATTGCATATCAGATTGCAAGCTGGGGGCATCTGGATGTGTTTGAGATTCCTGACTATCTTAACAAAGACTCATAACTATATTTTTAAGTCCATAATGTTTCATCCTTCCCCAATATTCACCTTATTTTTTCTGTATTTCTATTCCTTACACAGTCACTTGCTGTTATACGTTAATGGTTCCCTTTTGTATTGTAGAGATTTTTATGGATTTCTAGTCCCCTTTCTCTTTTCAACATCTTGTCTTTTATTTAAGGTAGAATAGGTTAAGTAATACTTATGCAGGGATTACTACATTGTATAGCAAGCTTTAAGCATCTCTTAACAAATACTGGAACTAGCAAGGTTTAGATTATACATAGGGAGAAGGTTATTGTCAATGTAACTGAATAGGTTAATGTATAATGTATAGGTCTGTGTAATGGATAGTTTTTATTCATCATAAAATTTTCAAATGACTTGCAGATGTATTACTGCTGCAGCTGTTGCAGACCCTGTAATGGCATTAGGCTCTGACTCAGAGAGTAATTCCTTGCCAATAGATTCTGGCAGGGGCTACAGTTGTTGTGATATTCCCACTGAGGAAGCCATTGTCAGCAGTGGAGATGATGAAGAGACACTAAACCAGAGGCTGACAAAGGGGGGAGCCTGGACCTAGGCATGATGTGGGAACATGGATTCTGAAAACCTTTTCTTAATTATTCTATTAATATCCAATCACAATATGACCCTTTGGAGAAGCATCTGAACTCAGGTGCTCACTATGTATGTTAACAATGTACACATCTTATGTTTCCCAAATTTTATAACAGTAAAAGAAAAAAACCATAATGAGAAATATTATTGCTTCTCTTTTCATATAAAAAAGTTACAGTTCCTTTGATTTCTACAGCAGCTATAGTTGGGTCCCACTGTGCATACATAAGTCTCTCGTGCATACTTGTTGATGATAACAGTTGTGTGACTACACCTTTGGAGCTAGTCTGTAATATTTACAGCATAATGTTCGGTTGGCTGAGTGAAAAATGTTATTGTACTAAGGACTAACATAAATGAAATGACCAACATGCTGAAATTACAGTCACTTATTGAAAATACTGTGTTGAACTGCCTTGTACATGTAGAAATGTCTATGATCGTTCTGATGTAACAGACATTTTGCATTCAATTTCCTAGTTGGTTTAATTAAAGAAAGAAAAGATTGACTGAACAAAGAAACATACAGAGAGTACAGTTTGTATAAAAGATATCGTGCTGAGATAGATACACTGCAGGGGTTTGATTCAGTTTTCTGGTACTTAAAATATATGAGAAATCAGGATCTTTATGAGAAATCAAATCTTTTTAACAGCAGACATTTTCAGCTGGGGCACACAGTAGAAAAAAGTGAGTAAGTTTAATAATGGTCAGTGATAATGCTCAAAAAGGACAAAGTGAAACAAACCATTTGAGGCAGAAAGCTGAACTGTGCATCTTTGAAATCTTTACTGAGAAAAACAGAAGAGTGTATTTCATTGTTGTAACTTTCATTATTTCAAGCTATTTTACTGAGTGTGTTGGTTACAGTTATGAAGTGTAGATTTACTGTAGCTCAGAGGGCTCTGGCTGTCTATGTAAAGGTTAGAAAGTCACATGTGATATTGTTCCTGGTACTCTCTGAAAGATCTTCGGGTGATGATTCCAACATTTTACTTCTGCAGCAGCTCAATGTGATATTTATAAAGGCTACAGTTGGCTCAAGAGTACTTGATTTTATCAAAAGGACGTTATATAACATTTATCTATTGTGTTTAAAATATTCTTGCAACCGCCACAAACAGCTTACATTATTACAAGTAATATTGTTTATTTTTTACTATTTATACTCGATATTCATTGGGTGATAAAATAAGTAACTCAGCAGGATTGTAAAGTAGTGGTTAGGGCGCTCAACCAGATCTGGGTTTTGGTCCCTGTTCCAATAAATATTTAAGTATATATAAATATTTATAATTTATATATTCTTATTTAAGCTATAGAATCATGCTTGCCTCCCCCGCTCCCTCCCCTCCACCTCTATCTTAGCTCATATTTATTTTATGCAAAGTTAGTAGCTTCAATAGGAGCGATGAATACCCTATACCCAAAATACCCTATAGTTTTGTTGCTTTGGAAGATGTGGGTTCAAATCCTCTCAGGCAGGTCTCTCATCTGTGGTAAGTCCTCCCATGACTGGCCTCTTGCATGGAAGGGGGTGTCTTAGGTCCCAAACTCCAGGGCAGAGTTTATGACTGTGGATTACAAGTGGTGGAAGGGAGTTGTTTGCAGGTAGAAGAGCAAGTCACCAGTCCAGTAGGTCTGTCCAATCTGTCTACAATGCATCATCCTTTCCTGCAGGGCCAGAAACGGCTGGCCCACAAACCAGAGCAGCTCATCTAACAGATCTGGAGCTTACCCCACCAGGATGAATGCCTAGAAGTAAGATCTGTGCAAAGCCTGAAAACTTCAGTGAAATCTGATAGTAGGCCAAAATCACTTCTGCCCTTTGTGCCACAAATGAACAGCAAATAATCACACCATACACTACAAGCCAGTTCTCGGAAAGGCACTTATTTGTGTGGTTGTAGGAAACCTTGGATGTGACCTCCCTTTCCCCCCCAAATGTAATGCCAGACGCACATACCTGGAACCACAATGTAGAGACAAGCATACAGGTTTTGGTGCATGTCTGACATTTCATTTTTTATGGTCAAACATTGAAAAGAAGCAGTGTAGATGTAACCCTCTTCCTCTTTGAGGAGTGAGGCATAAGACTCTGTGAGATCTCCAACATTTCCTTCTACCCTTCTGACTTTCCTCGTTGTACAGGGAGTCTTGGTCCTTAAAATGGGGGGGGGGGAGGTGTGTCAGGAGGTTCCACAAGGCAGAAGGGCAGTGCAATCCTTCTGAAGATCTAGTCTTTGGTCTCTAGCTGCTGTGCCTTTTCTCTTGTACCCACCTACCATTTCCCTCCCCTTACTCTCCCATGTTTTATTCTAATTGCTAAGTGTTGCTATTGATTCCTCTTCTGTTCCACTTATAAAGCAGCGGACTGTGGCAAAGACAGGTCATCTGGCTGGCTGCTTTGCTTCATTCCAAACTGCTTTGCCAAGTCTCCCAGTTCTTGGCTCCAAAAACCTGCAGACCTTTAAAAGCAGCTGGAAATGAAGAGTAAATCTCTCTTGACCACAAGCAAGGGCTCTGTGAAATTTAGTTTAAGAACTTCTGATTAATGCTGTTTGTGGGATTTTGTAGAGCATGACGGGGAGAAGAGAGGGCTGCATTTTACTTATGGTTTAATCCAACTCATTCAAGCCAATGGAAGGGGTTTTTTTTCCATTGAATTCACTGGGAGTTAGCGCTAGCCATACACAGGAAAGTGAAACTAGACTAGTTGGTTTTACTTTTGTGTTGAGTCAGTTTTATTCTCTGATTGTCATGGCCCTGAATAATTTTGTTTGCATTCACACTGCAACTGGGTAACGTTTAAATAAAATATCCTTATTAACTTTTCCTTAAACAAATGTTTTGATACATATTGGGGTGACTCTTCCTCCCCCAACTTTATCTCTAGCCCCTTCCCCCCTCCCAATATTAATTTTATAGTGTCTTTTAATCTTCTTGGCAGACAGGGTTCTTTGGGTAGATGTGATATCTTTTATTAGACCAACTAAATAGTTGGGAAAAGGTTCTTTGCAAGCTGTCGGGCACAAACACCCTTCCTCAGGCATTGGGATCTGCTGATGTTCTGAGTTCTCCAAGGTAGAAAAGAAGCTACAGTAAACAGAAGTCAGTGAAGGTGCAGGTGGCAGGGAGAGGGAGGGAAATGTATGAAGGAATGCACATCTTCAGCTAAAGACAGGTTACCTGGTGTGTTAGATGTTATGCAGGTTGTAATGTATCATAATTCCAATGTCTATATTCAGTCCATGATTTTTCATATCCAGTAGAAGTGAAGTTTGTAGGCTCATCTATGAAAGGTGTTTTGTAAATTCCCTCTGAGGATTAGAACTGAGAGATTGGAGAGGTAGTTATTGTGTTGTGAGAAGTGCACATCCATTGATGGATTTTTGGTGCGAGTTCATTCTGATACACAGCTGTTTGAGTTTCTCTTACATATTTTCCATCAGGGCATTTGGTGCACTGGATGAGATGCAACATTTCTGGAAGTGCAGGTGTAATATCCAGAAATGGTGTTGGTTCTGTTGTGGGATGTCATTATTGTGGGACTGGCAGAGATGTGTTGGCAAGTTTTACATTTCTTTTTTTGGCATGGCCTGGATCCATTTGGTGGTTTGGGCCATAGAAAGTTTGCTTCTGGTGATGAGGTTGAAAAGGTTCGGTGCTTGTTTAAAGGCTAGGATGGGTGGTTCTGAAAAGATCTTTTTAAGAATTGGGTCTTCTTCTAGTATGGGTTGCAAGTGTTTGAGGATTTGCCATGCAGATTCCAGGGATGGGTGGTATGCCATAACTAATAGTGTGTGATTCATGGGGATTTTCTTTTTGTACTGCAGCAATTCTTCACATGGTATCCAGGTGGCTCTTTCAAGTGTGATCTCTTTCTCTCCCTGGAGGAGTGTCTTTGTTGGGTGAAACCCTTTTGAGATTTGTGAGGTGGCAATTGCAGGTATTCTCAGTGCAAATTTGGTGGTATTGGAGAGCTTGGCTATATCACAGCTTTTTTGGTGTGTTTAGGGTGATTGCTGGTTCTGTGTAGACATGTATGTTGATCTGTGGGTTTCTTGTATTTGGTGGTTTGTATTTTACCATTTTGGACATTGATCATAGTGTCTAAAAAGGAAATGTTGGTATTGGAGTATTCAAGAGATAGTCTGATGGAGGGGTGATGATTGTTGAATTTGTGATGGAAATTAATCAGAGACTGTAGGTTTTTGGTCCAAATGATAATGATGTCATCTATATATCTCAGGAATAGCATGGGTTTGATGGTGCAGATCTTAAGAAATTCTTCTTCCAGGTGGGCCATAAAAAGGTTGGCATATTGTGGGGCCATTTTGGTGTCCGTAGCCATGCCCATGGTTTGGAGGATATATTGGTTGTTGAAACTGAAGTTGTTGTGTGTGAAGATGAAGTGTATAAGTTCAGTAATCTCTTAAGGTCTGTACTCTGATTTGTAATCTTGTTCTTGTAGATATATGAGGCAGGCTTGGATGCCATCCTGGTGTGGGATGTTGGAATATAAGCTGATGATGTCCATGGTGGCTAGGAGGGTATTGCTGCGAAGCTGGTCAGTGTTTTTGAGGTTTCGCAGGAAGTCTGTTATGTCTTGGATAAAATTCGGTCTTTGAGTGACAAGAGGTTTTAGGATGGATTCGATGTCACCTGATATTTCTTCAGTTAGGGTTCCATGGCTGGAAATTATAGGTCTGCCAGGGTTCCCTTGTCTGTGGATTTCAGGGATCATGTAAAACGTCACTGGATTGATTGGTGGAGGGATCAGGGTCTGAAGTTTTTCTTGTAGTACAGATGGAAATGATGTGATGGTGGTTTTGAGTTTTGAGGTAAAAAGGGGAGTCGGATCTTCTTCTAGTTTTTCATAGTAGGTATGTCAGAGATATTGCATCTACCCAAAGAACCTTGCCTGCCTATGTCCTTAGACCAACATGGCTACAACCAACAACCCTTTTAATCATCTTGTACTTTGGATGAAAGTTTGCAATCAAATGACTACATTTCTATCCAGAACAAAAAAATTGTGGATCCACAAACAGCAGACAATTTGCTCTCAAAATCTTCCTGTACAAATTTGTTTATGGTATGCCCCATAGGAAATATATTTGCTAAATTATGAAATGACACAGTTTCATTATAATGGGACTCTAACAGCAGCAACTGTTGGAAGTAGGAAGGTAATAACATCATGGGGGAGATGTTCAGCCCCTCTAACTCTGCAGTATTTTTTACATCAGAACATTCACTTTAATCTCATTCTTTTAAAACTTTCTTCAAATTAGCATCTCAGATGCTTTCAAGTAAATGCAGTGTACAAAGGTATTGGAGAATATATAGAAATGGAACATTGTTTTCTATAAATGTTGTCCTTTATGCCCTAGACAATCTAGAATTCTTTCCAAATAATGTGTTAGATATTGGTAATGCAGTGACTCAACTGTATAAACAGATGGAGTAAGTATTATGCAGCCACTGATTCAATTAATATATAGTTCCTTGTTTTAATGAGAGAGGGAAGGTTGAATAGGACATAGGATTTATTCCTTTCTCTTTTTGAAAAGTGCCTTGAGGTCTTGTTTTGTTTTCTGTTTTTTCTCTTGAACAGAAATGGAAAAAGCAGCTTCTGGGTAAACTCTCATCCAAAGGATGCCATCCTGATCAATGTGCTGAATTCCCTTTGAACAGGACTGTACGAGAGTGCCAGCATTTAGTATTAGCCAAAATCTTGCTGTGGCTCAGGATCTCTTGGCCTAGAGGGCATATTTCCAACTAAGTTATGGTGATCTTTATGGTATAGCTCAAAGTTAAACTTAACATTTACTTAGACTGAGTTAAGTAATTCTAGTGTGGACCCTTATATAACATATCCATGCTACAGTAAAAGTCACAAGTTTTTCTAAAGCTGCTACTAACCATGTAAATCTCCAGTAGCATATCTGAAAGTTCGACACACATGAATAGTTGCACAAAGACTGATTTTCTGGATGCTGTCCAAATAGCTATGGGACATCTAATTGTCTTATTTAACTGTTTTTACAGTAGTGGAAAAAAAGAGAATCTTGTTTGCAATAGGGACCTTCCATCATTGTTACAGTGTCAATGCTTGAACTGACATCAGTTCAATGGAAAGCTGTGGGAAACCCTATTAAGACAAATGTCATTCCATTATGATCACTGTTACAAATACTAGTTGCTGCCAGTGCATAGGAACCCACATCCACTTTTTAAACATTCTTTTCAATGTTTAATTATAAAAAAACTTTAAAGTAAATCAGAAAGTCTCTTTTTTCGTCAAATATTTTAAACAAAAAGTCTCCTCCTTTTCTGTCTGAATGTATTAAGTATAAAACCTACTTCGCTGTTATACTGAGCATGCAGTTTTAACATTCAGGACTTCAGAACTGCAAACGTGAAGAATGTCACATTGACCTCCACCTTGTGTATGCAAAGTTATATTTGATATTTTCCATAAGTACGCGCATGCAATCCCACTTGCACTAAAATGTAACTATAAGAATGTATGGCAGGGCTTGCCTATCTTCGCCCAGTTCCTTGGGATTAGAGAATTGCCAAAGCAATTGGTGGGCCAAACCCACTAATCAGAGACCAGCAGGGGGAGGAGCCTTGGGAGGAGTTTGCCCTGCCCCTACACCAGGGTGAGGTGAGGAGCAGACCAAATTGAAGACTGCGCTCCACCTCCCCTGATTGGCTAGTTTTCAATCTTGGGGCAGAGCCCCAAAAGGGAGCTAGGTGCACAGCATGTGGGTGGGGAGGGGGCAGGGTGGAGACGATGAGGGATGGAGAAGAAAGAAGCAGCTGGGGTGAAGAAGAGCTACCCAGGGGGTGCTTCCAGTTGCCCTGAAGAGCCATGTCCCCAACTCCTTGCCATGAGAGAGCACAGTGAGCCGGTAGAGACATCACTGCACAGAGGGTCCAACAGTAACTGGGACCTGGAGAGGTGTTCGAGGCGGCTTGGGTCTCCAACCCTGGCATGAGGCTGGATGGTGCAGGCATCACTGCATTGAGGGTCCGAGAGGGACCAGGACCTTGGAAGCCACTCAAAGTGGCTCAGGTCTCAAACCCCAGCACCAGAGCAGACGCTGCTGCACAGTGAGTCATTGTTGGGCCGAGGGCCCTCGGAGGGGACAGGGGGCAGTTCAGGCCCCATTCCCTGCTGCCAGGTGCAATGGCCCATGGGCAGCGCAGGCTCCGCAGCGAGGCGGGCTTGTACTGGAGCCCTGGTCCTGGGCACGCACAAAGCGGCCTGGACCTGCAACCTGCTGAGAAGACCAAGCCATCTGGGCATGTGAACAAGCCACGCGGGAACTGAGACAACACCCACTGCAGGAGCCACTTGCCTAGCTGGGGATGAAACACCAGGAATCCCTACTCACTGGGAAGCTTAAGTTCTCGGGCAATGGGTTTCCCACTGGGGAGGGACACAGTGGATAGCCCCATCAGAGCGGGTTTAGGCTAGAGAGAGAGAGAGACTCCTCTAGAGGAGGGGGATTACCATGCCTTACATTTTGGAGTGTTTATTAATTGCTTGTTGTGTTTTCTATTCTGGAGAGTTTATTAACTATTTATTGCGGTTTACATTTTGGGGGTGCTTACGCACCAGTTGCTGGGACATACTTACTCTCTGAGGATCCATGGGTGAGATTTCTCTCGTGGATCTTGGGGACTGCTATACTTACCTGTTCTGTTATTTGTTGACCTGAATGTATTATATGTAAATAGTTATCTTTATCACCCATCCAGTTTATTCTATCCCCTCCCCTTCTATTCTGCATCCCAATAAACTATGTATATAGTTAAGATATTGTGTCCTGGTGTTCCTCTATAGAGACACCAGAGAAAGGGAAGCTGCAAACAAGCTGCAGTTTCCATTTCCAGCACATACACCCTGCTGATCATCCCCTTCTATTGGAAAGGGGGGCTGCACACTCCGGTACACCTGGGTTATAATTGGAAGAAAAGAACTGAGTGTTGTTCTAGGTGACAAAGTACTTTTAGTAACTTAGACCTTGACCCTAAAAGGACTTACACAAATGCTCACCATTCAGATAACTTGGTACTACTCACTACAGTAAATTTAACCAGGTATAAAATTGTTTCCAGGCCCAGTTGTTAAATGTATCTGATTTAGGGTTAAACAAACAGCTTCAGTGCTCAATATGTTCTACTTGCACAAATTGAAATCAGTTTGGAAAGACTGGTATTTTATCATCATTTGCAGTTGCAAAGCTTATAAATGTTGCCACTTATTCAAAGCTTGTTGCAATGTGCAATTAAATATTTTGTACAGCCAGGTTTACTTTTAAGTTCCATGTTGTCCGAGAAAAGAAGGTGACTGACACTTAAGTTTCACCATTGACTTTTGGTGTGCAGCTGTATTTGTGAAGAACGCGGTGTAAAAGTAAGCCAGTTGTGTGAGTAACCTGCTAATGTATTTATTGTGGAGAAACCCTTCACTCTGGTACTGAGTCCTCAATGTTTTGTGACTGAGGAGAGGCACAGTGAGATCTTAGCACCCAGAGATGGAGAGAGAAAAGGAATTAATTTTCCAAATTTTTCATCTTCTGTTATTCTCCTGTTTTTTCTTCTTCCTCTCACTTTCTATTCTTTTTTCCTCCCTTTCATTCTCTTAAATTTCTAAATGTTGCAGACTTTCTGAGATGCGTGATCCTGATTTCCCCTCTATTTTCTTTCCTGAATCTGACAAACGTTATTATGTTCACAGTCCTCAACTCCACATTGCTCTGCCTGCCTCGAAGAAAACTGGTGAGCACAAGAGCTAACAAAGAGGCAAGAAAAAGACCAGATGACAATTTGTGACTGGCCAAGTGAGGGTGGCAGCACAGGGTGGCTAGATTCCCAAAGAAAAAAATAGGATGACATCAGCTAAGAACAGATCGGGGGCATGACAGCAGGGGAGAAAAGCTGCTATGTGGAAGGGATATGTGACAAGCCTGTTGCATATATGCTCAGGTAACCTGTCTTGGGAACATGGGCTCTGCTGACCAGTGCTGCCTCAAACAGCTTGGTCTGGCAGAGGACTGTAAAAAAACCAAACATAGCTACTGGGCTTACAGGGAAGCCAAGATAGGCCCTGAATGCAGGAAGGTCCCCAGGGGAAGCAGGGGTTGATGGCCATCAGGCAGCTTTGCCTGACCTGACCCTGCTCGGGGCTGCAAAACCTGGGACAAATCACTGGTTTTTAAACAGGCTCCTGCCAGGCTCCAGACCATGGCTGGGACTGCGGGGAGGCACTCTGCTCTCTGTGGGGGAAAGGGAGCCAGGCTGCCCCGTTCCTCTCCCTTCATGCATTGAATGAAGCAGGCTGTCTGTTGCCTCTGTGAGCTCAGGCCTCTGAACCAGCTACTCTGCGAAGCAGGGATTCTCAACCAGGCGGCCTTGAGATCCTTTAGGGATGCCCCACGTGAGGCGTGCCAGCGCAACCCTGAGGTTTCCAAGAGGACCCCAGAGTATGGCAAATGTTCTGCCCTGCTGTGGGCTTTCTGGACAGGCCAATGGCCCCTGTACTTTTCCATAAATCCAAAAAAAAAAAAAAAAACCTGGAGAGGAGAGGAGAGGAGGGAGGAAACAAAGCTGGCTTTTCCTCAGGAGCACCCTGCACCTGCGGAGAGGGGCCAGGTGCCTAACTAGGGTTGCCAACTCGGTTTGAGTCTATTCTAGGTTTCCAAAATGCCATTGTGCCTGCAACACAACATGAATGAGCCCACGTACTTGTGGGTATCCGGTACGGATTATGGTGTGTAGACGTTATGTCAGGAAGGCAAATGCATGACTGTTATATTTCAAAAACCCACTGGACTACTGCACAAATCAGATGCAACATTTAATCTTTATTTTCTCTCAGGTGACTCTTAGCAGTCTCCTGGAGATTTCTCTCATTCCTGGAGACACCAGGGCAATCCTGGTGGGCTGGCAACCCCAAGCCTAACAAGGGGTGCCCTGAGCCCCCAGGAGCCGACTACCCCCTCCACGCTGCCTTATCTTTCTCCCGACTCAGGGTGGCAACAGGATGACAGTCTGCTGGCTGCCAGGCTCTCAAGGACCTGTGTTTCTAGAAGCTGAGGGATAGTGCTGGGGACACACGTGCCCTCAGGAGCTGGTGAGCACTGTGTTGGAGGACATGCATGGCGCTGGGCCTGCCACTGCCCACCCTGGGGTGCCACTTGCAGCACACTGCTCCCCTGGGGCTCACAGGAGCACCTGGGGCAGCCCCAGGCCAGATCTGCAACCCCCAAAGCCCTTGGGCCCACAAGGGGGGACCTGTGGGACAGAGGCCTGAGTTGGGACGGGCATAGTAATCATCTCTTCCCCTCCAGGAAGAGTGTGTGGCCTCTCATTTCATTTGGTATCTTCCCCAAGTGCCACCACCCTCTGCTTCATTTGGTATCTTCCCCCTCCCCCCACCCCGGAGAGTTGGTTCCATCTCCCTCCCACCCCCGACAGAGCTGGAAGGGGCGGTGCAGAGCTGGACGAGGCCCCGCCCCTTCATGAATATTCACAGAGCTGGCTGCTCGCAAGTCGGGAGGGGAGAGGAGAGGGGAGCGGTGGCCCCACCCCAGAGCCGAAGCGAGCGGCCGGCGATGGGAGTGTCCGCGACTGGCCCCGCCCCCGCG
>NW_017728906.1:43143234-43165871 GCF_001723895.1 Crocodylus porosus
GGAACCGTTGTCTTGGGCGAGCGCGCGCCTGCCGGGTGCGGGCAACAGCTGTGCGCGCGCGCGCGCGTGTGTGTGTGTGTGTCTGGAGGGGTATTTAAAGGGCTAGCAGCAACTTGGGGCACATTCCGATGGAGCCGGGGGTCCCCAGCGCCGGTCCTCACACCTGCCCCGGTGGGGCTCCCTTACCCCCCGCCCCCCCCCGCGCAGTGGTGCGGTCCGCGGGGTAGCGGTGCAGTCCCCTCCGGGGCAGTGGTGCGGCCCGGCTTGGGGGTGTTTCTAATAGCGCCCGGGCATCGCGGGGCCTCCGCTGCCGTTGCCGCAGTCGCTGCCCCCAGGCGAGTGCAGCGTGAGGCCCCGCCCCGGCGGGGGAGCGGAAGAGCCTGGCCTGCCCATCCCGCCAGGGCCTGGCCGCGGTGCGCGCAGCTCGGGGAGGGTGGTGGACTGCGTTCAGCCCCCTGCCCGCTGCTGAGCCGGCTGCTGCGTGCGCCGCGAAGGCTGGGATCGGCTTGGCAGCAGCTGCCGCCAGCAAATGTAATAGTCACCTCGGGCCGCCCAGCGTCCCCCGGGCTTCTCTGCAGCCCGACCTGGGAGCTGCTGCTCCCCCGGGGTCGGACCTGCTCTGAACTCACGTATTAACACCGACACCGGCACCTGGGCCTGCTCTGTGCTTCTGTTATCTCTGTTTCTCTTTCTCAGTCTCCGTTTCTCTCTCTCTCTTGAATTGTATCCATGCAGTGGTTCTGGGCAGCTAATACTCCAAATGATTTTAGAGATACAGTTATAGTGGCGTGGGGTTTTTTCTTTCTTTCTTTCTTTTTTTTTTTTTTCTATCTTGACATCTTTTTTTCTGCTAATGCCCAGGTTCTCAACCCTTTTTTGTAAACCAGGACCCATTTATAAACATTGATGGCCAGTCCTGACCCAGTGCCCCTCACTCCTGACCTGCTGCACCGTCCCTGTGTGTGTGTCTGTGTGTGTGGCGGGGGGGCAAGCAGTCCCTTGAAGGGATGGAGCTCTGCCAGCCTGCAACTGTTTCCCATGTTTTTCTCTGTGACCCTTTCATGTATTCTTGCAACCAGTTTTGGGTCATGACCCATGGGTTGCAAAATGCTGTGTTAGTCAGCTTTGACTGATTGACTGATTGATTTGTTCCTCATTTAGGGTAACTGACATGTCTTAGGGTCCTGATCTGTGTCAAAACCCTTATTCAGCAGGAGTCTTGTACCATGCTATATATACACTGTTTTGGCCACATAGTTATGAATGCTGTCCAGGCAGGGTTCATTTTTTCCTCAGCCCCTCTTGGAATCTGCTGCGTGTTCCATTAAGTTGGTTACCGAGGTAAAGAGACTGCGTTTTGGCCTGATTTGCAGACTTTGGAGAACCTTTGAGTCAGAGTCGTCTTATGTCACAGTCCCTTTATTCTAAAGTCTTATTCAGTTAAAATAGTCTTGCATCTTTTCGGCTTTCTTAAAATCTTACAATAAAGTGAGCACTCATATTGCTGTTTACCTATTCAGGTGTTCATTATTTTGCTTACAAATTTATTTCTAAGTGCTCTTCTGCACTTTTCTTTTTGCTACAGTATCACTCTTTTGATAAGATGTGATTTTTAGAGGTTTTTTTAAAATACATATTATCAGTATAGCTACCGACATTGCGGCAGTTGTATCACTTTACAGATCCCTGTATAGTCCAAGTGGTAAAACATACTTATGTTAATTGTGCATGCAGAAAGCCATAGTCTCTTAAATTGTCTTGAAGGGTGGAAAGTTAATGACTGCTGCAGTATTAGAAATTCCCTGATACAAAGTCACAATATTTAGGGCAGTTCTAGGCAAAAATATATATATGTTGTAGAATCCCTCTCTTAATACCTCTGCCAAAAATTGCAGAATATTGTTTTTAAATATGCAAATAACTGCTTTTGTACTTAATCATGCATTGTTTTAAATTGTCAAACCTAACAATTGTCGAACGTAACAAACCATATATTTGGGTAAAACAGTATCTTGCCTCATTTGATTTCATCCTTTGTGTTTAGCTTATCCAAAACCAATAGTTTTTCAAATTTTGTTACAAATGAGAATATTTTTTTGCTGTTTGGTTTATTCTGGGCAGGGAAACATTTGCAGGGACAGGCACTGAACATAGCAATAATTTTAGATACTTCCCTGCCTTCTGACAACAAAAGGCACAAATGAGCGCTTCAGAAGAACATAAGTGCCATACTAGGCTTGTCTACACATTCATTAATGTCATTACAGCGCATTAAGTTTAGTACCTGCAACTACAGGTACTAACAATGCGCCATAATCAGTGCTACTGCACATTAGTGCAGATGAGCAGTCTTAATGTGATGTTAATGCACGCGACTAAGTCTATTGCGCATTAGCGTGGTTTTTGCCAGTTGTGCCAGTGCACAGTAGAACAGTCTTCTGTGCATTGTCTTGTGCAGATGCACCCGCTGGGTCAGACCAACAGTCTGTCTAGTCCAGTATCCTATTTCCAGCCATGGCAGAAGTGAATGCTATACAGGGAGATCATTGAATGGAATATCTCTAGAGTGCTTTACCCCAGTTCGGTACCCTCCCTGCATCAGCATACAGATTTTGTGTAGTCTTTAATTTTAAATCTTGATTTCTTAAATCCCTTAAGAGCATGTGTAAGAGAATAGTTCCATTGATTTTGCTGGCAGAGCAAAAGTAATGTGACTAAGGATCTGGCACGGGCCTGGGGCTTACGGAATCTGGCTTTTATTCCTACTTCTGTCACTGACTTCACAGTAACTTTGGGCAATACACTTCTGTATCGGTACCTAAGTTTCCCCCATTAGTAAATGAGAGTAATTATGCTTGTCTGCTTTCATCCATAACATAGGTACTGCTACTCACTTGATCTAAAGTGACTTGCCTGGAATGGTATCTAACTACTTTTTGCTGCACAGGAGTTTTAAGAACTTTAACTTTTACATATATATTGTTCTGTTACAGTGGAAATTGTGGTCTAGGTTTGGAAAGTAAGATTTGACATACCAAGTTGTCAGCTTACTTGCATTTTCTTTAAAATACTATTTTTTAAAACAACGTACCACATCAGATACAATGAATATTCGTTTGAGGTCCTCTTTGTTCAAATACTGTGTTTTCAAATACTGTGTTTTTAAAATGGGGTCCTTCTAATCTTCTGTTACTTGTTGTGTATGCTCCCACTGATTTTAGTGGGAGTGTGAGATAAACTGGATAAAATTGCTGCATCCTATTTTTTAGTTTTTTCACAAAACAGATAATTTTGCTATTTCTGGTTGACTGTTGATACTTTTTTCCTCTTCAAAAATTCCTGTCATTGTTTTATCCATGCTGCTAATGGAGTGTTGTAATAAAATCTTAACAGTTCAAATGATAACTAATATAATTAAACTGGTTTCAGAGGTATTGCTACTCAGTGGAAAAACAGCAACCATTGAATCAATGGCAAATTGTATTGACGATCAAATATGAACGCATCTTTGCATTTTTGTTAGAATTATCTGGTATGATGCTTCTATTAATGACTTGAATACTGAAGAGATGTAGACCAAAAATATCTCTGAGAATTTTATTAAGTGGTCTGGGGGTTGAAAGGCTATTCTATAAAACTGTCACACATACCAAAATTTATAATAAAATAGATTAATGTCTCTGTTATTGCTTTAACAGTCTCAGAATAACACTGCTGTCTTGTAGCAGTTCCTCCTTCTTATCTTGTCTGTTGTTGGGGTGTGCATAGCTAAAAACAATAACTTTATCAAGGGATTATCTTACCACAACGCCTATTGTATAAAGTCTAAAACAACTCTCAGTTTTCTAAGCATTACAGGGTTCTAAGAGCAGTAAGTTAAGTATGAATCCACAGATACATTTCTTTGCTTAGCTTCAGTAACACACTGATAGATGTTGCAAAAATGTTTTGCTGAAAACCATTATATCCTTTACCATGATTGTCAAGCGTGAAAATACTTGCATGTGTTACAGAATATTTCTTTTGCTCGGCTCATTCAGTAAGAACGCTATTTGTGGTCACATTTCACGTCCACGGAAGTGATTGTAATGTTAGAAGTATAGAATGTTCTTACATATATCGGCATTAAAATCTGGAAATTTGAATAATAAATACAAATAGTAATGCTTATGAGGTAGCATCTAAGCTTATCAAATTTTAGTTAACATGCGCCATAGTATGCTTGAGGTGAACCAGCAGTAACTCAGTTTCTCCATCTTTAGGATGGGAGTCTTGAGTTAAGTGATTTGTCAAAGATTAAAGAATGTGTGAAAGAACTGGGAATAACACCTGGCTCCCAGATTCCTTCTGTACACACAGGAAGGAAAACAGATTTTTGAATCACAACTTCCATACAGTGAGCCTGTGGTACATGGTAAGCTAGTTTGTCCTTTTCAGCAGCAAATGGCAAAGTACAAGGAACATTTTTGGAAGGTGATAAACTGTGTTTTGGGGTTTGCATATCATGAAAAGACCTGACAGTTTAGAATCGCAGTCATAGAAAAAAAGTTTGGACTAATCTTTGCTTCTGGAAATACTTTTCCTGTTCTTTTATATTCTGTGCTTCATTTCTTTTTTTTAACAGAAAGAATATATATTTTAATAAAAGAATACATTAATTAAGCATCACGAGATTAACAGTTCATCATTTAAATTAACTTTTTAAAAATCTCTTAAGTCAAAGGTATGCAGTAATATGTAAATTAGCACAGTACAACTTTTTGTGTTTAAAGTTTAAAAAAAAAAAAAAAAAGAAACCCTGGACAAACTCCTTTATTTGTCACTTGCAAATAACAGTTTATGACCATATTCAAATAACTTAGCAAAATAACTTGTTCTAAAGAACGTGTAATGTTTGATCTGCTACAGAGAGTTAGAAAGGAAAGAACTGACAGGAGAAATAATAGTGATATGCTGACTTGCCCTTTTGTCTTTCACTACCATCCTCTGTTGTTCCATATGTTGGCAATAAAAAGGAACATGGTGATTTACTTCTAGTTGAATAAAATATAGATAAATTGTACTGCTAATATATATATTTTTGGACTTCCAGGCTGGTGTCTGTGTACCTCTTGATAACATGCAGAGTTTGGGGGTGCACCCATACAATGTTTCCCTTTCTAGTTAATTTCTGGCAGTGATGGTGACAATGCCTATAGTAAAGTTGCTTGATACTTTTCATTATCACATCCTGTTTTCAGTTGCTTCTAATTTTTTTTTGTAAGTCAAATTACTAGGTGATTTTTCAAGGGGAATTATTTTGGGAAATTTCAGCTAAATAGTTCAGCCTTTTCTGAGAGTGATCTTAGAAGAAAATCATACATGATTTGGCAGGCAAGTTTCTTTGGGTAAATGTGAGAGAACTTTTATTAGACTTCCATTGCCTGAAGAAGGGTGCCCAAAAGCTTGCAAAGAACTTTTTTCCAATATTAAATTGGTCTATTAAAAGATATAACATCTACCCAAAGAACCTTGCCTGCCTACATATCCTTAGACCAACACGGCTACAACCAACAAGCCTTACACATGATTAGGCGCATGTGCATGGCAGCCCAGATCCTCCAGCCCACAAGACTTTTTGCTGTCTGTATTGGCCTGGCGGTGAGCCATGTGGTTTAGATCTGGTCTGGGGTGTGTACCTGTGCTTTTCATCAGGAACTTAAAATTTGGTAGGGCATGTTACCTCTGTGCCACGTAAATGTTCTTTGCTGTCCCTGGGAAGATGTGCCTTATTCAGGGGTACCAAACTCATCCAGGTCCTAAGCTGAGTGAGGGGCACAGAACTGGTCCATGGTCCAGATATGCAAAGCCAGTCTGTGGGCCCAATCTGTGACCGGCCATATGTGTAGCGCACGCACCAGCTCCTGCCCTGTATGCCACATGCAGCCCATGCTTTGTTGCCCTGTACACTGGATGTAATGCACAGGGCCAGTCCTTGGGCCCAGTCCAGCCCATGGGCCACATCTTTGACATCCTCTAATACATCCAAGATATAAACTTCTGGAAAAAAAACAGTTCATGTATGTTTAGCAGAGGTTTGTTAATCTGGCAGTTAAATTACCTAATGTTGATATGCCCTGTGCACACTCAAGCTTGTTATAACTTCTGTGTTACATGGCCTGCATTATTATCATCCTCACAGCAGTGGACAATGCTGAATCCCAGGACTGTTGGTGCTGGGAAGGACTATTCCTGATTACCAAAAGTTGGCTTGGGGCTAGGCAGAGGAATTCATAACAAGGAATATCTCTGCTGTTACAATGTTCCCCTTTAGTGCTTAAGACGAGATAGAAATGGCCTGACTGGCATGCAGAGGAGTGAAGAGCAGGAACAGAAGTTTTATGGGGCAGGAGATGAGAACAGCAAAAGATGATAAGATTAGAGGGAAGCAGAGGAAATAAGGAGAAAGAAAGGAATTGGGTGTTGGGGAGCAGCAGGGAAGATTGATAGGAAGGTTGGGTGGCTCAGGGCACAGGGGTGGAATAGTCTGCAACCATTACTTAACACTCCTGCAGGATTTAATTGAATCTTACTCCTGAGTCATCTATCCTTATTTCTTCCAGAGTTGTGAAACAAGGATAGGAGACATTTTTTTAAGAAGTAAAATAACATGGTTTAAATATTTTCTTTAAACAAACTTAATTTTAAATCTTGACGACTGACGCTAAGACCTAAATTTAGTAAAATCTGTTAGAGTAATGTAAATAAAATAACTATAAAAATTTTTAAATTTGTTGTCAAATATTAAATAAAGTCAAATTACTGAACTGATAGAAGTCACTAGCTAAGAATAGTATCCAGAACTGTCTAAAACAGGGGTGTCAAAGATGTAGCCCAGATCCAGTCTGCAGCCTACGGGCTCCTAGATCGGTGAGGTCTACCACAATTCCCAGCTACAGAGCCTTGTTGGGGGCATGTGTCATGGGGGGAGCAGGGGAGTGACAGATATAGTAACCCCAGTGTTACCACCCCGATTTGTCCTGCTGCTGCTACTGGGTCCAGATCCAGCCTACAAGACTCCTGCCATCTGTATTGAGCTGGTAAGGAGCCCTTTGGTCCAGATCCAGCCTGGGGGCCAGGTAAGTTTGATATCCCTGGTCTTGGTCTATATGTGTTTGACAGCATAAGCCTTTTATGCATTTACAGAGAGAATATTTTCTTAATTGCAAGTTATTCAAATAATTCAGTGAATAATTTGATCAAATCTGAGCATCGATTGGGAGATGAAAAAGGATGAAAATATATTTTCCTTTTTTGGGTTTATGAGTAAAAACAAGGTGTGAGGGGCTATCAACCAGTTCTGAAATTATGAGGGGGAGGGTGACCAGAAATAAAGAAGAAAAATCTGAATAAATATATATTAAGCTGTGTATTTTAATCAATTGATTATAATGCATCCCCATTGTTAGCAAAAAGCACACAATTGAGCTTAAAGAACATGCTTAATTGCAAATCCAGTAATTTAATGGTTATCAACCAAGAGAATTAGATTAAATTGGTGATTAAAATTACTTTGATTTATATCCGTGTCCAAACCATATTGACGAAAACATGTCTATCTTTCTACTAGCAGGTTCGGACTGTAGATGATATTAGGCATTTACTACCATAAGTTACTACATCGACTGTAGTGGCTGAGGACTGTACCAGTACACTTTAAAAGATCCTGGCCTGCAGAGTATTCATATGGCAAGTCTGGATCTATCTACCATTTATAATTACGGTTTATGGTTTTACAGCACTCAAAACATTCTGTCTTGAAAGCAACATTAAAGGAATGTTAAAATACATCTCAAATCAAGGTTGCTTCTAATATGGCCCGCTTACATGGATGCGTTAAGGCAGTGGTTCTCAACCTATTTGCCACAGTGGGCCACACTTGCAGCTCTCAGTGTGTTATGTGGGCTGCACCTACACAACTTACTTCCTGTGTATCCATTTAACAAGAGGTCACATGAGCCACAGCAGTGTGCTGATTGGGCTGCAGGTTAAGAACCACTGCATTAAGGTATTTATTTACGTGATCTCTCACTTTTTTTTTGCCAGGCACTCTGAGTCCCCTTTTTCACTGCTCCCCTCCCCCTCCATTGTCCATGGGACTGGAAAGCAGTGAAAAACCCAGCATTTTCAAAGTTGGGTTTTGACTGAGTGTTCTTAATTATCCTGGTTCTCAACAAGAGGCGTGTTTGTCCAGATTTCCAAATGTATAAAGAACTCACTGTAGCAGTTAATATCAGTGGCAGTTTTAGTTGGAACATATGTTTTGTTATAGAGTACTAAATACTCTGAAAATCCAGGTTCTAGGCTTCTCAAGTTAGACATAAAAATCAGTGAATGCTTGATTTTTTTTTTTTTTTTTTTTTTTTTTTTTACTTCTGTGCCTCAATTTTAAAATAAGGACTACGGTCGTTTATAGATGTGCTCCCAGGAGGTGGATGGAGGGTGCTTGTATTAGTGAGCCCAAGTGTCACTGCACTGAAAAATGGTGGTGGTGGGCTGTGAACTAAAGCTCATCAAATGAGCTTTAATTTAAAGAGCCCCGTTTTTTGGGTTTTTTTTTCAGAGCAGGGATGCTGATACACAAGACACTGGAGGTTGCTGGAGCACATTAATTTCCGCGCTCTGTGCACTGGATTTACAGCACGTTGAAACAGCCTCGCTGCATGTCTACAGGAGCCTTATAATTCTAGTTAATTTCATAAGGGTGTTGTGAAGATAGATTTACTAAATTAGGATTTTGGGAACAGATCGTCAAAGCTATTTAATTTCAGTGAGATGTTAGATGTCTAACTACCTTTGTGGCTCTGATGCTATGATGACCCTAGAAAAAAGTTTTGAGGAAAATTTAATAATTCTCTAGTCTGTGCTAATGCCGTGGGAACTGGGGACTGCAGTATGCATTCTAAGTGTTGGTAGGAAACCAGAAGCTTCCTATGGTTTCAGAGCGTAAGGAAGTCAGCAAGGGAATCATTGTTACTAGGAGCCCCTAAATGGGTTTTGGGAATCAGCAAGGTAGTGAAGGAAGGCATCTGTGCTCTTTGAGACCTGCCTCATCTGACTTGGGAGCCACATGAGAGAGATGGGAGTTTCCTTCTCCCTTTCAAGTCTTCTAGTCCTTCTTTACGACCATCATTCCTGCAAAACCTATGAAGGCTATAGGAATTTGATAGGAAAGGTGCTGCTTGGCTCTGCAGAAAATTTGTGATCCCAAGTACCCTCAGGAATTCACAGATGTGAGACTTCCTTTTTGAAGACTCCAAGAGTTCAGTATCACAGCCTTTCTTCACAGCACTGGATGGACATGGAAGGCGTGATACCTGGGGGTGCCGATACGCGTGCTCGGGGTGCGGGGAGGCATTTTAATTAGAGAGGCTCTTGGGAGCTGCTCTGATTAACATATCTGTAGCATCTAATGTATTCAGCATCCCATATTTCAAAATGGTGGCAGGGGCCCTTTAACTAAAGCCCCTGCCTCCATTTTGAAATGTGGGTCCCTGAATACATGAGATGCTGCAGCACGGTGGAGCATTCTAATTAAAAAGCTCCAGCAGACTCGATTAATTGAGTCTACACCAACATGTAATTGGAACTCATTGCAGCTTGTGTAAAAGTGTCCTGGAAGACTAAGGGGTTGTTAGACCTCCCTAGACTTTCTAGAGCTAAAACCAACAAAACTGCCTATCCTATGGTTGATAGAAACTCCTGTCTGTAGAATAGCTAAAGATCCTTTCCATGTATTTAGAGAAAAATCTGTATGATGAAGTCAAACTTGCCACATTTAGGCTGAGTTTGTGTTGCAGCTCAAGAAATTTATTTATTTATGCAATTTATTTGCTACTCAGGGCCATTTACAGTAAGAGAACAGGACAACTTAAAAGGCAACTGAAACATCAAAAACACAAACCAGAGACCCACTAAACATCATCATCAAGCTTTGTTTGCCAAGTACTTGCACAAATAGGAAGGCTTGCAGCGCTTCTGAAAGATGGTCTCGAGAGTAGCAGAGCTGAGGAGCAACTGCTGAGAATGACCTTCCATGATTACTTTCCAAATTGACTTGATGTATTCATGGTATTTTCAGGAGTGTAAAAAGACTAACTTGTGCTTGACATAAAAAGAAAAAGGAAATGCAAACAGAGTTGTGCTCCTTAAAAGAAGCACCCAAACTCCCATAATACAGCTTTCCGAAAGATCCCCTCAGAAAATAAGATATTTATATTGCCTTATTCATTCCAAGCAGGTTTCATATAAATCACCATATAGACAAGATTGCCTTAATTAGATAATGGATGTGCCACTTAACAGTTTTAGTCATACAGCACACATGTAAAAGACGTTTGCTGATTCCTTTTTTGATTAAGAGCATATCCAAGAAAGGAGTCTTTTATTCACTCGTTAAGCGCCTAATCCTGCCAAATGCTGACAGCATACAACTAACTGGGCATGTGAAATGGTTCAATCTCTATAATGCAGCATGAGGACCAGTTTTTCAAGTATCACTAAATACAAAGATTTTGTATGGTCAGTTGGGTAATCAATCAACCTACTTGCACTAAAAATTAACCTGGTAACAAAGCAGCACCCTTGATATCAGAGAAATGACCCTGAAACAAAGCTGGTTTTGTTTACTGCATGCCTTTAGTACTCCATATGCAAAAAAGGATGGTAAGGGTTGGTTGGTTGTTTCCTCATGGCAAAATTGCCAGTTTTTATGCCTTATTTGAGAAGTTCAATCTTAACTCTGTATTTCCTGCATTTCTTAACCTAACATTCTTGAAAGGTAATACGCAGTCACACCTCATCTTGCACTTATATTGATTTGCAAATGATTTCATTGGAACCCAATGCAGTAAAGGAAAGAAAGTGATACAATCAGTGTCAACTTTTACTGTAACGTATAATTACATATAACTTTCTTATGACCAATCACTTTCTCCATGTAGACAGCCAAATAGTTGATCCACTACACCTATGCCTATAGTTGTGTTAGTATAACACCTCTATCTGAATACAGTATTCCCCAAAAAGGTGACATTATTCTGGCATAATTACTGCACATTGAGGATGGTTAAGCTACGTAAAACTGAGGTCACTGTATTTTTGAATGAGAATATCCATACAAAGTCATTATACAAGGTAACGTGTTACCTTCATAACTTTAGTTTATTTGCCTTCGCTTTTCTGAGTATCTTTGTGTAGTCTCCTGAAGTAATCACTTTGATAGCAGAATGTATGTCTGTTGATTATATTACCTTACGTAGAGGCGTATAGTCTACAACTATTGCATTTCTGTATTCATTGATATAATAGTAGTTTTACTTTCATTTATGCAAATAGAAATGTATGCACAAGCCTATGTGATCTTCATAGATGCATAATGTCAGTTGTTCAACTGAAAGATTTTTTTCATGTGCCTTTTAAAAAATGGAATGGACTCAGAAAATCCTATTTTACTTTTCGATAAGATTCAGTTGCCCCGTGTGTTAAGAGGTTACCCTTTATTTTGATGTCAGAACATGAAAATATGGAGTATTTTCTGCTGCAAATTACTTTCTCCCATCAGAGTATCAAGCTAAATTTTAGCTTTAAGTCTTGCCCTGTTTTCAGGTTACTGAGAGGAAGGAAATAAAACAATCCTGCAATGTTAGCTTTAAGCACAGGTTCAACAGCATCCCAACAAGTGGAGGCATCTGTAGCTTGGAGTGCTTCATCTTGTACACACCCTAACTTCTCATTACCATTATTCCTAAGAAACCATGTAAGAGGGACTTCATATGTATACCTCTTTTAATTTTATTATCCTGTATCTGTAGACATAGTGGTCTAGTAACTGTTTCAAATAACTTTTGGGGAGGATAGCATAACCCCAACCTCTTTGATCTTTTGCCGGCCAAACCTAATACCTGTATCTTCTATCTAGAACACCTTTCCTGTACAAATCCTGTTCAGCCCTTATACCCTTCTACCTGGGCCTTATACCTTTCTCTTTTCACCTTTTATTGTTTTATATGGGGAACAGGTTAGGAACCATATAGCTACTTTTTACCTGCATAGTTTTGGGGAAAAGCTAATCGGTAAGAGCTGCTTTCTTCATCTGGAATATTCTTTTGGGGTATATTTTCTTTGTATCTGGTAGCAACAAGACAGGTGGGTCCCTCCTGCAGTCAACTCTGAACGACGGAAGTCAGGTTATTCATAATTGCAAAGACTTCAGGATCTTGAATGGAACATCCCAATTTTCTAGCTGGAGGTGATCCACCCTCTCTGAAGGTTCTGTAGTTGAGGAGAGAATCCTTTTATCTGTACATTCAGTTGTGAGTAGATTAGAACAGTAGCCATCCGGGGTGGATCCAGGTAGGTGCAGTGGTGCTGTAGCCCCCCTTCAATTCCTGATCCTCTCAGAGTTTAAAACCACCTATATGGCAGTAAGATCAGCATTTCTATTCAGGTAGCAGGGAGAGAGTTACTTGACTTCATGGCTGATTATAATCTACCTGATTCCTTCCAAATTCTTCATGCCACAGGAGTTAACAATCCTGTCTGTCCTTTTTAATGGTCCTGATGTTCCACTAATCAAGCTGCCTTTCTTCTGCAGTTCTGTCTGTTAGCTGCTCCTGTTACTGTAACTCCTGTTTCCCTGCCATGTAGAGTGTTTTTAAGTAGTCAAAAACATTAACTTAGGTGTGGAAACGTTAAATGAGGAAAACTTTAACTCTAGTGTGGAAATAACTTTCAGTGAAGCATTGGATGATGCACTGTCAAGATGCTCAAAAAAGCTATTTTTTTTTGTTTATGAATCTGAAAAAGATATTTAATTCTAAAGACTGCAGGACTAGTGAAACATATTTTGATTATTTTTTGCCTTGTTGTGTTTACTGTAAGTGATCATACAGCAAATCGGTATATATTCCAATAAACAAGTTTAAAGATATACTTGTTTTTGTTCTACTCTTAAACTGAATAATACATCCATAGGCCTTTAGCATATTAGTCAAGCTTCTAGTTTATTTTTAACTGGATAAAAATGTGTGTTTTGTTATATGTAATGATGCACCATACCATCTGCACTCCGCTTTTCAAAATCCTAGATCCACCCATGTAGCCATCCAGCAGTATCATGCCACCACCCTGGAAGAGTTTCTGACTAAGGTGAATAAGAAGGCTACAAAATATCCTTTCATAAAGGATATGTATGTAGTTGTAGGAAAAAGGATGCCCAGATATTTGGGGCTTTGTTAGATCAGAAAGCCTGGTGCTGTTGTGTTTTTGTTCTCTTGAGGATTTGGTTTTGCAGTATACAATTAAAGTTTCAGAACTCAAATTCACATGCCAACCCCATCTCCATTTTAAAAATTTGCTCCCACCCCCAACCTTTAGAGAAATTGTATAATTAGACATGTAGAGTCCTGTTTTTTTCAGAAAGTGAAGAAATAAAATTATTTTAAATCTCAATTATGTGTTTTAAGATATTTCACTAAATGGCTTCCATACAGTGCTAGTGGCCTGACTATTCTGCAGATAATTTTATTCACCATAAACTCTATTTAAAGTAATTAGATCTTGGATCACTGTGGTGTTGCTTTTAGCATTTCCAGGAACCATGTTTCTTGAGTGCATGTCCATAATTTCTGCCTCACTACTCTTAAAATTAGTATTTATTACATCAAACAAAATTAACTGAAATATTATTAAATATAATATAAGTGATAATTTTGGCAAAAAATTTTATATTGTCTAATAAGTCAGTGATTTTATCCTGTTATTTCAGTGCATATGCTATGAATAAGGCCACAAATTCCTTCAATTATGTTTTGCAAATCCTGTGGTGTGGTAGACTGTTTGTTTTTCCCCCCCCAATAATAACAACAGTTGAACTTATTTTAATAAAACACTATTGAGAAGGATATAAACAAGCTGGTTAGCATTTCTTGGCTTCATATTTGATTTGATATGGAAGAGCTTTCTTCAAGACAGTCCACCATTATTTCTGTTTTGCTGCCCTTTGACTTTTTTTTCCAAATATGCCTTTCTGTGCCCAAGCAGTTGAGGGAATAAATTCTAAAAGTTCTGTAATATTTGCTTTCTGCTACATTTACTGACAAATTCAAAAAGGTAGGCAGTAAAGGGACTGAAAATTCAAATAGTCAAATTGTATCAGTTTATTCATTTTAGCAGAGTTTATTCTATTTTAACGAAATAACTGAAGTTGTAAATATAGTTCTTCATTAGAAATGTTTAATATTCTGTTCTGTTATTTAAAGACTTTTTTCCACATTTTCAGCTGATAGGCTGTTTGTCAAACAATATTGTGTCCTGAATTTTTCCTTGTTGGTTCATAGATCTGTATCTTCTGTCTTGTGGAACAATGACCCTGGAATTCGAGCTGCTGGAATAAGACAATGACCTCTACTACCAGATGAAAGAAAAGGGTGAGCAGCTTCCTTACAGCTGATACCATGTTAATTCACTATTAGCAAACAGTATGAAATGGAGGCTAATCCTATTCTTTTTTAATACATAGTGAAGTCTATTCTAGATATTTCTCCTGCTCAAGGCAGGCTTATTGTTTCTTTTGCTTCTGTACCTGAAAAAAAATTAGAAATTTGGTAAATAAAAACATACAAACCATGCTGGATCAGATCATTTGACCATTTCTGCCTCAAACTGTGGCCAAAACTAAATGCTTCAGAGGGGAGAAGTGTTTAAAAAGTCCTATAAGGCACAATTAGGCACTAACAAGTCCCTTGGGGTAGTTTCTTTGTAACCTCAGATAATTAATGGTAGAGTAATACTCTGAAGCAGAAGAATTTATAGACCTTACACATGTCTGTATTTGCTTATGTAGTTACAGATAACACTGGCAGATATATCGGTACAGTACATTATACTGTTCTTTTTTTCCCCCCTTTTATCCTAGGCTGTCTGTTATGTCTTATGTGAATGAAACCAACAAATTACTCATTGTGTGTTAAATAGCAGTGGGTGTCCCCTCTGCTCTTATGAGAAGGAAGTAAGCTCATGCTTCTTTCAGCTTGCCTCTTCTACAACTACTTGCTGTACTACCGGGCCCTTTTTTGTTTGTACAGGGAAGTCCTTCTATACCTCTAACCATTATTTTGCCATCCTCTATCTCTGTTACAGCCTTTTTTGATATGGTTCTATTTCATGACCAGAACTGAACAATGGATTCCTGGTGAAGTAGTACAATCAATTTATATCAAAGTCACTTTTAATATATTATCTTTTTTTAGTAATAAAAACTAACATCATCTATTTTTTATCATCACTGCATACTGATCAGAAACATGTTTCAGTTGTCCTTGGTGATGCCTCAATGTTTCCTGAGTGGCTTCAGCTAGTTTAGAAATCACTTATTTGCCTCCCTAGTTCAAATTTTTCTCTTGAGTTTGCATTTCCTTCCCGTTGTCTACAGTAAACTTCTTGCGTCTCTGTCTCACCTCACAGCCTTAACTTTCCCTACTGTAGCAAAAATCAGAAATAGACTCTTGAGAAGGGAGGGACCCTGAAAGAGTATCTTTTCATTCCTCCCCAGTCACTGGTGGGAGAAAGGTGTTGGAATCCTTCACCTTGATAGAACAGTCTGCAAATCTGCCCCAAATTCTGTATGGATATCCAAACATGGAAGGCCTCTTCTGTGAAGATATGATATAAAGGGTGGGAACATTCAGCTCTATATTGGGATTCCTAAGTCAAGAAAATGACAGTGAAAAACTATTTCAAATATTTTGTCCGTCTTCTTTCCATTTTAATTATCACTGTACCGTTCACATCTTTTTTTGGGCATTGAAGGAATGGATGTATGAATTTACATCAATCTGAGCAAGGTGTCTTATTCAACTTGTTGTTAGCCTCTTTACCTGTTGAAGATTGTTCATTTATTCCTTTCTTTTTATTCTTTATCTTTGAACTAATTTCTAGCCAAGAGCAGAAGTTCAAATCTCTTTGTCACAACATGGTTTCCTTAACAGCCTTCTATGAGGGACCTCTTGAACTTTAACAAATGTATTAAACTTTTACTTGTTTTGCCTTTTCCATTTATTTGACTTGTCCAATGATTCTATTAGATCAGAAAGGACAGTTTCATTTTAGAACTGGGCTGGTTTGTCCTTCTTATATCACAATTAGGGAAGACCTGCAAGCAGCCTGTACCAGTGGGGAAAATGGAAGAGTTGCTTTCAATACAATTTTCACTCTTTATAAATGAAGACACCTCTGTGGTTCCCCAAATGCAAGCTATTAAACAAGATAGCGCAAGAGGAACCTGAAGATGTGATGAGACCCTGAGTAAGGTGCATCCTTTCAGTACTTAAAAGTGAACATATTTGGTGGGTTTTTAAATTTATTACTGGTACTATGATGAATACTGACTATCGCAAGATTGTTTTGTCCTTATCAGGTTACTTCAGTACAGTGACAAAATAATTCTATTGTACTTTTACCCTGTAAGTGTATTTATACTTTCTTTTCCTGCCTCTCCCTGTTTTGTAACTTACGTAATGGAGAAAGGTAGTAATATTTTGGAATGTGAAAGAAATAGATCGTTTATAGAGATGGAATGACAGTTAACTGATACCATAAAAATGGTTTAAGCTAAATATACTCCTTTTTGGTAAAGATAAGGGACAGTGGGATTTAAATATCCAAACCAAGACAAATTTAGCAAGAGCTTTGAAATGTTCTCTATTTCATTCAATTCCATAATACCAAGAAATAAAAGTGTATAATAACACTGGCACAGTAATTGTCACTTAATATGTTCAGGTTAGAAGCCTCATAAGGAAATGAAAAACATCTTGTTGATCTAATTCCCAAGAAAATTAATGAAAATTGGCTTGTGAAGCCCTAAGTTAGATACTTTACAGTTTCATTATTTTTTTCCATTTTATGTTTTATTGGATTTTTCTTACAGTGGTAATATAAAATGTAAACAGCTTATTGACTCTTGTTGTATTATAAATAGAAGGAAAGCATAAGAACAAATTAAAGGATTTTTGAACAGAGATTAATTTTTATAGGCCCAAGTAAAGATAATTTAATCATATTTCAACATATTAACCACAACAAATGGTAAATGTTGTCCTTTGCAATTTACTAAAGTGACCTTGGGTTAGTTGGGGGGTGTTATTTGTTTGATTTGTTTTTGTATGTATGCAAAATCTTTTTCTACACCAGAGCACTATGGAAAGATTTTTTTTTTTTAAACAATTTAATCTTAAACATTGAGCGTAAAGGCATTTTTTGCAGTGTTCAGAAGAAAATGTATAATTGGTGTAAAGTTTGACCTAATTTGCTTTCATTCCATAGAAGTCTGTTCAGCAGTCCTTCTTTCTCCAGTTCTCCCATCAATAGTAGTGGAAGGTATGCAAAAATTGGAAGGAGACTAAAACTCCAGAAAAATGTGCACATCTTTGTGTGAAATGCATTTGTATTAATATTTAGTTCAGAGATGGGGAAAATGGTGTATCCAGCAGGTGGATTTCCATTTCCCAGCAGCCCCTACCTGCGTTGTTCTGGATGGTTTCCATGGAGACGCCAGGAGCAGCAGAAGCTTGACAGCATGGGGCCAGGGTCTCCTGGAGCCCACCTCTCCTGGGGTCTTCATGGAAAACAGTCAGAGCAATGCAGGCAGGGGCTTCTGGGAAATGGAGCCTGGTGTGGACCTGATTTAGCCCATTGGCCTGACTTTGCCCACCCTGGTATAGTGCCAGAGCTGACAGACACCTTTTGCAGCCATATCAAAGAAATTAAATAGTAAAACTTCATCTAGTAAAATAACGTTATTTGTTGGTCTGTAAACCTTTTGTTGAATATGGGTATGTTCTACATCCTGAAGAGATTAGTCTAAGTTCAGGCAAATGCAAGGCATTAATATTACAGTTTTTCTGAGAGAGCAAGTTAGAGGGCTACTAATGATGAACAATTTCATAATTAGCTGGATTTATTTGCAAAAGGGCAAAAACGGCATTCATCAGCTGAGGTCGGGAATGCCTCAGGTGTGGTTACCAGCATTTTAAAAGGCAGAGAAATCTGAAGAGAAGAAAGAAGGGAAGAAGTTGGGAAAAGTATAGGAATTTGAGTATGGTGGAAGAAATGAGAGCAGAAATGCAAGTGGAAGAAAGATTTTTCTAGAGCATTATATGTGAAGACTAGAAGCGTCAATTTGCTGCACCAAGTGATGGAAAGGATTGTGACATTTCAAAAAAGCTGGTGGGTGAAATGGAAAAGGCATTAAGTACATTGGAATTCCATAGATAAGAAAACTGAGAGGTGGTGAGCACTGATTTTTGAAATTCTCAAGAATGAGAGATTATCTAGTGTGGCAAGTTGGAACAATAGTGAAAATGAAGAGGAAGAAATAATGGGAATTATGAGGACTGGTTATGTGAAGAGGCCAGTGAATATCAACTTTGGAGTTCGCAAACATGGTTAATGAAACTAGGAAGGTAAAAAGCAAAGATCAGTTCTAATCTAAAAGCTCTGAAGTTTGAGGTGGTAGTATGACACCACAGAATTTCCATGGAGTAGGTGGGAATGAGAAACTGAACTGATGTAGAGGGCCATTAAACCACACTGAAGCGCAGTAAAACTGAAAGATTTCTTCTTTCAAAAAATTATTGTTTTAAGTTTCTAATCTTTATAAGCATTTTCTAAGATCTTTAGATAAATGATATGTTATAGTAGTGTATTTTGCAGTTGGTGGGCACATCCAGGTAAGCGCACATGTGCCTCTTGCAGCATTCCAAACCAGTTTGAGATGCTGCCAGAGGCACACTGTGAATGAAAAAATGTTTTCCACACTGTGTATTTGTAGCATGGGCTCAGATATACCTGAATATCCCGATATAAAAGAATACCTTGGGCAGGGGGTGGGGAGGGGCAGGTTACCTGAGGTAACTGGGAAGCTGGTCCTCTGGAGAGAGGCTCTGGTTTCTGGCCGGAGTGTCTCTGTGCTGCTGCCCCAGCATGTGGGGCACGCACCCTTAGCATGCTGTGGCAAGCAGAAGCGCAGCAAGGATAGGGATCCAGGTGCTGTCAGGGGGTAAGGAGGGACTGTGGCGAAGGGGGAAATTGCTCAGGGAAGAGGGCTTTGTTTGTGGGGCGGGGGCATATGTGTGTGTGTGGGGGGCGGGGGGCTAGTCAGAGGGTGTGGGTCCCTGGCAGGGCACACAGCCTCCTTCAGCAGCGGCCATGGGATGCGCTCAGGGCCCATTGCTATAAGAGCCCCTTCCCCTACAGCATGGCACAGCTCTAATCACCTCAGAACGGGTACTGCCTGTCCTGCTTGTCATGGGTATGGCGCCATGCGACTTTCTAGAGCCTCAGGCTGTTTGCACTGTCACCCAAGCAATGGCATCACTTGTGGGGACCACATGCTGGCCCAGTTCCTGCATGCACGGGCCCTGCACACTGCCAGGCTGGACTGGTTCCGTGGAGGCAGAACCTAGCCCACCATGACACGTGGTCCCCATGAGTGGTACTGGCCCCCGGGTGACAACACAGCTGGCATGGGACTGCAGAAAGGCACACAGCCTTGTGCTGTGCCGAGCCAAGTTGCACCTGCCACGGGCTGCACAGGCGACACTGGCTCTGAAGTGATCGGGGCCGCACTGTGCCGTGGGGCAGGCGATAGCTGCCCAGATGGCAGGGTGGTGGCACACATGGCAGTAGTGCCACACAAAGACCAACTGTGCAACCACAGCCCATGGGCAGCTGGCTCAGATGTGAAGATGCCACTGCTGTGCCCATGCAGTCCCCATCTAGGTCTGGCAGGCACACAATCCTGGGGCATATGTTGTTGCAGGTAGCAGCAGGTCATATCCAGGCAGTGGCCCCCACTGCCGGACTGCTGCAGTGGGTAGAGGGAGCAGGGAATTCTCAGTTAAGGCTGCTTCAGCAGTCCAGCTGGCACAAGGGGTAGTGTACCTTTGTCAGGGCAGCTTTTCATATTGCTGGGGCCAGCACAGGTGCTAGCTTCTGGCTCTAGGTGCCCCTGGCTGCAGATTCGGGAGAAGCTGGACAGAATTATTTTGCCCCAAGTGGCACAACTTGCCCCATACCAAAGTGCATGTCCGGGCATGTGCACTGAGGCAAAAATCCCTGGCTCTAATTTGCGCTGCTCCTTTTTGAGCTGCTGCAAGCACATGTGCCTGCATGTGTGGACGTGTCTAGTGTATTCAGAAAACTTTTCTTTTACTTTCATCTTTTTTATTTTTTTTGAATGGTGACATAGGATCATAGGAAAATAGAGTGGGAAGGAACCTCACAAGGTCATTTAAGTCCATCCCAGTGGTGGAGGCAGGATCATCCCTGACTAAACCATCCCAGCCAAGTGTTTATCGGATCTGCTCTTTAATTCCCAAGGACAGGGAATCTAGAGTTTCTGTACTTAGCGTGTACCAGTGCTTGACCACCCTCATAGTCAGGAAGTTCTTCTAATCTCCAACCTAAATTTCCTCTGCTGCAGTTTGAGGCCATTACTCATATCCTTTCTCTGTGGCTGTAGGATACAGGACTATCTCCATCCTCTCTCTAATTTCCCTTCTAGTATTTGAAGATTGGTATCAAATCCTCCTTGGTCTTCTCTTCTAACTAAATAACCCTAGTTCTTTCAGCCTTTCCTCATAAGTCTTGTCTCCCAGTCCCTTAATTCTTCTTGCTTTGTGCTGGATTCTTTCCAAGCTGTCTGCACTCTTCTTGAAGTGTTGGGCCCAAAACTGGTCGCAGTACTCTAGGTGAGGTCTCACCAGTGCTGAATAGAGTAGAAAAACTGCTTCCCTTGATTTGCAAGTGACATTCCTGTTAATACAACTCAGCATGCAGTTGCCTTCTCTCTCTTATTTTCTTTTCTTGCACAAAAAAGATACACTGCACCGTTAGCTTATGTTCACGTTATGGCACCCAGAGGTCTTTCTCTGCAGTACTGCCCAGCCAGGCATTCATCCAGCCTGTTTTTGTCCAGGCAGTTATTCTGTCCCAAGTGCAGGACTTTTCCTTTTGAGTCTTCAGTGAACAATTTCTCCATCCTGTTCAGGTCATTTGGTATCTCAGCTCTACGCTCCAAAATATCTACAACTCCCCCCAACATGGTGTTATCTACAGATTGCAAAGTGTGGACTCAATATCATCATCTAGATTATTAAATATTAAACAATACTGGACCCAGAACAAACCCCTGGGGAATCACGTGATACTTCCTCCCAACTAGATATAGAGCAATTGATGACTGCTCACTGAACATAATGATCCAATCTGGTTTTTTATCCACCAGTAAATGTGTATTTGTCACGGGTAAATGAGAGAGGTTTTTTTCCCCCTTAGAAAATCTGTGTTAAAGGAATTATGTTAATTTCTGCCTCATACTTCTCTGCATAGACTAATAAGAATGCAAGGCTGCATTAAAAGTATCTTCGGAACTTTTTTTGAGAAGCTGCATCTTACTGAGATATGAGTCAAGAAGAGTATTGGGATATGGATTAAATAAATTAGGTCTACACTCGTAAATGCCAGAAATTCATTATCTGCTCTTGGGAGGTTTTAATATAGAATGGCATAGTTTCTCCCAGGCTATTCTTTTAAGATTCTTCCCTCTTGGATACTTTGCAAGAATACCTATTCTTATTGGATGTCTGCTGACTCCAAATTACAACTACAAAATGTTTTAATTAAAGTACTCATTGATGATGACTTAAAGAATTTAGAAATGTGAATATACCCCCCTTCCCCCCACCACCCATTTTCCACAAGAAATGTTATAATTCTAAAAAGAATGCTTTGGTTCGGGTGTGTTTAAACTCCTTTGGGCCTTCAGTTGGATCTGGGTCCATCTGTGGAAGCGTGGCACTGAGCTGCAGGGGTCAATGAACTGAAATTCAGCAGGGGATTGTGACCCCACTTTCCCTGCTTGCATTTGTCCCTCCCTGAATTCCCAGTCCTTCTACTAGCAGGTCAGGTACCTGTGCTCTAGCTCAGCCACAAGATTGGGCTAGATTGAGCTTGAATTAGAAATTCCTGTGTGAAATTCTGTGGTCTGTATTAGACAGGAGGTTGGATTCAGATCATAAGAGTCTTTTGACCTTAGTCTGTGAATATTTACAGTAATTTCCCTTTGTGAGAGGCCTCCCACTGGGTGCTTATACACATGTTGTGGGGTTTAGTCCTTAGGGTTGCATTTTGTGCCTCCTAATGGAAACCCACGGTTTCAATTTAGGGGTTTCTGTCACTGTTATGGCAGGGTGCCTGCCCGGAGCCAAGGGGGCAAGCTGGCAGTGGGCTGAGCAGCTCCTGAGTTGCAGGGGGCCTTGGTCCTTCCCTCTGCAGCAGCAGTGCCCTCCAGGGTCACCCAGGCAGGCTGCTAACGGGCTGGGTGCTTCTCCAACTTAGAAATAGCACCTGACCCTATCCAGCTCTTCCCTGACCCTGAGCTGGGGCAGCACCTTGCCCACTACAGACAACACAGACAAATGCAAAGTGATGCACCTGGGGAGGAAAATCCGGCACCATACCTACAGGTTGGAGAACTCCCCTCTTGTCAGCACAGAGGCGGAAAAGGATCTTGGAGTCATCATTGACTCCAAGAT
>NW_017728906.1:43166166-43249997 GCF_001723895.1 Crocodylus porosus
AGGTTTAGGCTAGATATCAGGAGGCGCTACTTCACGGTCAGGGCGGCTAGGATCTGGAACCAACTTCCAAGAGAAGTGGTGCTGGCTCCTACCCTGGTGGTCTTTAAGAGGAGGTTAGATGAAGACCTTGCTGGTGTCGTTTGACCCCAGTACTCTTTCCTGCCATGGCAGGGGGTCGTCCTAGATGATCTACTCAGGTCCCTTCCGAACCTAGAAACTATGAAACTAGCAGCCCTCCCAGGTGGCCCCTGGGGGTGCTGTCACCATGGAGTGAAGGAGCGGGACCCCTCACAGCTCAGGGGCTGCTTGGCCCACCAGCAGCTCACCCCAGCCACGGGAGAGGCAGCAGGCTTCTCTGGGAAAAAGAGGGAAAAAAAAGATTGTCCCCCTCACTGTTTCTTCCTTCAGCAGCCACCTGCTGAAGGCAGAAGTGGTGAGGGGCCTGATCCTTTTTTGGTGCAGAGCCTGCCCACCTGTTCTGTGACTGGAGGTGCAAACTGATTAATAGCTGTAACGCATCATTGCAAACTCATTTGAAACCCCTAGAATTCCTGCACATGTATAGTGTGATGCTATTAAGCCACACAAAGTGACATTTTCATCATGTGCACATGGTAATGGGGTTGTGTACAAGTGCCCATTATGTCAGGTGCTTTTTAAACCAAAACAGGGAGTATGCTTTTCCTGAAGAGGTATGACTTATGTGATATGAAAACCCTTCAGTGAAGTGGCATATGTATTAGATAGTTTGCAGAATGGCTTATTTCCTGATTTTGAAATATTCCATTTTGGACTGTTTTAACCTGTTTAAAAAAAATCAGATTTGTAAAACAAGAAATAACTGGTCACAGAAGGAAAAGGGTTGTGACAAGAGCCTCATCTGGTATAAATTGCCATAGGTCCAAGTCCTACAATACTGGTGTCAAGTGGAAAGGAGCATTGGGAGAAAAGGACTTTGAAGAAATACTTGGATAGGTGTAAGCTGTTTCAGGCGTAACCCATTCTTGATAGTTTGTGTATCATTTCTTTGGTAGGACTTCTGAGTGCTACTGTAGTATTTGACAATGGAAGAAACATGCATCTTGTACCTAATGATTGAGAACCTGCTGACAAAATAAACAGAGTCTTTACCAGAGGTGTTATTGCTAAGGTTTGCACCGTAGGCCAGCATTCGCCTTCTGCACACTGCTCCTCTACCCTAGAACTGCATCTCTGCTGTGTCCAAGCTGCCTGCTGCTGTCCCAGCCCTTCTTGCTCTGTGCCAGGGGATGCTCTATCATTCTTGCAACCCCTTCAGTGCAGTTGTTGCAGCTGATTCATGTTGCCTCTAACTGCCATCAAAGTGGGCAGCGTGAGAAGTGGCAACTATAGTAAGGGGTCATGAGAGATATAGCAGGAAGAGCTAAGGGGCAGCAGGTGACACAGCAGAGATGCAGTCCAGGGATGGTGGAATGCCCAAGGCAAGTTGTGTCTCTGCAAGCAGAAGGGACCTGGGGAACTTTCTCTGGGTTAGTGTCGGGGATAACGCTACTGGTCTTTAGTATCATGGATGAATTCTCGCTAGTAACGTGATACACACTTTGATTTGAGAGCTTAGGTTCCTTTTTTCAGAACTGATTTAGGGTCACATTAAAGTTACTTACACACATGCATGGCCTGTGTGTGCTTTTCAGAAGTGGTAAAATAAGTTAAGCACCTAACTCCCATTGACAACGTGAGGGAAGGAGATGCCTACTGCAGATTTTAAACGCCAGTGGGAATGCTGTTTTCAAAAGCAGCTAAGTACTTTTCAAAAAAAGTCTTAAGAGCTTAGGTTTCTAAATCATTTTTCAAAAAGGGACATAAATTGCTAGGTTACTTAGCTCACATTTTTAAAGATTTTGATGATATTTAACAATTTTCCACTCTGTGTGTTGCATAGTGACTCCAAAAGTGATTTGAGATGAAGGCTTTTAAATGCCTGAAGTCACCTTTTGAAGATGGTGACTTCACCTTTAAGCTCCTGATTTGGGTTTTTGTTAAACTTTATAGTTGGAATTTGTCATAGACATAGTATTATTTGGATTGCAGGAATGCTCCAAATACTTCATTTTTCAAACACAGAAACCTAAATCTCTGCTCCAATAACATACAAGCCAGTGCTTCTGTATTGGCAAGTAAATGCTAAAATGTATTTGTGTGAAAATGAGATGAGCTCTTTTGGTGTGCTGCTTCACACTTTACTTGCAGGTACTTGCAAATTTATTAACAAGGACTCATCCTATAGTAAAAATTCATGCTAAAATATACAATTATTACTAGTGCACCTTGTTGTGTTTCTTGACATGATGGTTGCCTGAGACTATGCCTGTAATAATTGTACTTCAATAAAATATTTGATTTTGTTATTCCACACACAACTTTGTAATGTTTTTTTCATTGTTTTGAATCCATTCTAAAGGTTTTTTTGTAATGGACCTTTCTTACTTTTTTCTAGAATGTTTGATCTCACTTATGATGATTTGACATTATAATCCCTACATTAACCATGATGGCAACACAGACATTAAGTATAGACAACTATCAAGATGGACAACAAGTGAGCACATTTTTCCTCCTCTACATTCTTAATGCTATTAGCAAGTGAAAAATTATCTTTTTTTTTTCTTTTTTTAAATCTGCATCTGATGAAATGTGTGGCTTCTAGTTTGTCAGATGTGATGGTGCATCTTTGAAGAGTGATGCATCTAACAATTTTAATGCGATTTTAGGAATTCATTGCAATTTAGTGTTAATTTGCGGCAAGCCATGTCATAGATCTGCAGTTTGAAGATCCATTTTCTACTCTGCATGCTAGCCTATATAGTGGGTAGAATGACCACTAACCCATCCCTGAAATATCGGCTATCCCCTCGGTGAGAGGTGGGCCCCATCGGCCAGTCAGTGGTGAGGGGTGGGCTGTCACCTCCTTGACCAATCAGCAGTAAGGAGCAGGGCCACCACCTCCCTCCTTCCTTTCCTTCCTCCTTTGCTGGCTTGGAACTCCTCTCCTGGCTGTGCAACACCTTACCTCCAGGCACAGCCAATAGAATCATGAGGACAAATGATTGACATTTATTTCTACCAATGAGCTGAAAAACAGGACTTTTGCTGTCTGCTCCTCATTCAGAAATGGGCAGAGGACAAAGGGTTTAAAAATGGCAGTCCAGGATAAAACAGGACCAGTGGCCACCCTAATAGTAGGTATGAGTGCTTTTTGTTAGCAGAGGCAACAGTGTGAACTGTCAGAAGTGCAGCTGAGAGTCATTATTCCCCTTTTAGAGGTCTGTCTGCCTGAACATGATCTACTCTGTCTTCAAAAATAGTTCTCTAGATTGGCCTGTGTTTTGCTTTTTTAACCATTCTTATTCTTTTTACACACAAATGTACACACACACTCTACCCCTTCCCACCCCCCAGTCATTTCATAAAAGTTATGGAGCAGTGCCTTGAGTACAGAAAGATTGAGAATCACTGATTTGTACGCTATGAATGTGTATTGTGGATAATAAAAAGGAACATCTTGTGTCACTACAACTCACTGTAACCCACACACCAACCTGCAAGAGATTTTAGAATTCTTTTTTTTCCTTTGTTTCCTTTTTCTCTATTGATATTTTCTCTTTCCCTTTTTCTGATTCCTTGTTTCTTCCCCTTGTATGCCCTCTGGAAGCTTACTATACACTAGTAGGAGTATGTGATACCCTAGCTTGAGAAATGCTGGCTTAGAATAACATATGCCGTGGAGGTGGGAGGTGCAGGAACTAGTGAGGAGAGAGTAGTTCTTTTTTGCTCTACTCAGCAGAAGTATTCTGAGAGATGGTAATCAGCTGGGTTTGATGCATCTTCTTCCTCTAGTCAGTAAAAAAAAAAAAAAAAAAAAAAAAAGTCCTAGAAATAGTAGCTTGCAGTTTTAAGTAACCTGTTTTCTTCTTCCAGTAAGAACACTAGAGCCATGACTCATAGCTCTCATCTCCAGATACTAGACTTAGCCTTAACTTTCATGTTCGTGTGAATCAGCTTTTTGCATTGCCTCTCCTTCCCATCATTAGCCAACAAATTAGTTAATCAGTTACGTCTTTGTGCAGCCATGCTGGCTTTCAAATCAGCTAAGCCCTCTGAGGGAATATCTTACAGGTCAGGAAGCTCTTCTATTTTCTTATTTTTCTGTATAGCTAGAAGAGAGCTTGGCCATGGTAAGCAATGTTGAATGAACCCTCCAGCCCTCACAGTTCTTCTGCTAGGATAGTTTCTCAAACGCCTTTTGTTTATTCTGTGTGGAACTATGTGCAACACTGTCAGAATTGGATACTCTAAGAGTGACTTCTTCAGGAGATTGCTCCTGAGAAAAAAAAGCGTAATTTATTATGCATATTTGTTCCTTTGTTCTTTTTATCCACCTTTTGAGAGCTTGAACGTAGCCGGGTAGCAGTACTTAATGCCATCAGTCAAAACGAGTTATGGTTCAAGAGGAAGAAGAATCTTCTTATATTGATCCAGTGTCTTTTTGGATCATCTGACCAATGCTTAGGCAGGAAGAAAGGGAAATATCTTTTTGAAGGAAAGATCTCCTTAAACTGACCCTTGGTCTAAAAGACATCCTGTTTGTAGATGGAAAAACCCAGAAAAAGGTCTCAAAGATATTCCAGTCAATTTGTACTGTGAAGGATGGATTGAGTTATCCTAACATGAGTCTGACATTAATGTGAGACTTTAATGAACAGATACTCAGTATCGTCTTGTAGTAACATAAATATCCACAGCTTACAAGAGGTTGCATATATCCTATTAATAATGTTTAAATCATGACCTTTTAGGTAATTCTTCTCAAAAGCCTTATCATTCTTCCATTTTGTGTTGGTTTTTTTTCTTTTCATTTTAATATTGCAACTTGCTATTCTGTGAATGGTACAGAAACCTCCTCAGCATTGTAATCTCTATTTTATTAAAACAGTGTCTTCATGAAGGGTGATTTAAATGTGTTCTATATGGTTATGATTAGTTAATTTAGTTCAACTTGTGAACGGTTGCCTTGTTTAAACATTTTTAGTAGTAGTTTGATGCTCTTGTCTCCTACAAATCTAGCAAATGTTACTTTTTAAGTGCAGATGCTGCTGGTAGTGGTTTTCTTTTCACTGGGGGGGTATTACTAACTTAATTTGTGATCTGCATATGTAAAGTTTAGAAGCAAGTGGGAAGGAGGCATTCCTAATTAGCAAAAGATTGCTAACACACATTGTACCTCACTTTTTTTTTTATATAACAAAGTGTAAATTTTAACAGATTGGGACTCTAATGATATTTTTTTCTTATCTACTTTAGCATTTTTGTGCAACACACAGTAAGATGGAGGGAAGTTTTACCAGGGTTTCCTCGTGAAGGCTTTTACACCAGGCCGCCTTATAAACTGATTTTTGGAGCAAACTGTCTAACATGTTCCAAAAATAGCTGCTTGAGAGACAAAATGCTTTAGCAGTTTACTAATATCACTCATTCCAATTTTAAAGTTGGGTGCTGAAACTTGAAGTGACCTTTACACTATCCACCAAAAAGTGTCAAGGATTAAAGGAGTTTTTTGTTACTGCTTATACTATTTGTATAATTGCCAAGTCATACCAACCTTCTGGCAATTTACTGGCCATTTGCATTGCTATTTACTTAGAAAACAGTATACTTACTAGTAAATCTGTGTGCTTGGTGACGTAAAGTAACTTATCCTCCTTTTTCTACAGATGCAAGTAGTAACAGAGTTAAAAACTGAACAAGATCCAAACTGTTCTGAAACTGATGCAGAGGGAGTGAGTCCTGCCCCTGTAGAATCTCAGACGCCAATGGATGCAGACAAACAGGCCATTTACAGGTAGTAGTATGGACTTTGGTTATGCCTTTGAATGGTAAAGAGTATAGGAGTCAGGGATTTTTTGTCTTCTAACTAATGGGCAGGCTAATGCTGTGCAAGCTTTCAAATGCCAATTTCTACAGTTTGCAAGGAACTGCTGAATAAGTTCAATTAAACTGGTTACACTACCAGAGTGTTTAGACAAAGTTTTCCTACCTACAGATTCCTTGCAGCATTCTGAAGTACATATCTGTTATTCAACGAGAACAAACATCAAGTTTTTAGTTAGTAAATTATTTTTCTTTAGGCTATTGAGTGGTAGCAATTAATACTGTCGTTTTTTATTTTTATGTTTGAATAGTACCCGGAACCTTATTGTTTGTTGTAATCAACCAAATCTGTACTACTTTAAAAAAAAATTGGCTTCAGTAAAGAAACTTCATTTGCCAAATATTTTCATGTGTTTTAAGTGAGAGAACTGGTACTGATCGCAACTAAGCATATAGAGGCCTTTTTACACCATTCTCCAGGATGTCATTTTTAGTGTAGCATTTCATTTGAGGATCTTGAAGTATTTTACTAAGGTATTTATTACAGATGAGTTTGCAAATGGGGGAAAGTGAGGCATAAGGAGGCTAAGTGACTTGGCTAAGGTTACGAAGTAAATTGGTTGTACTCCTTAGTCCTCATCTGAGCCAATCTTGTTAATTTCGTAGAGGGCCTCTGAGAGTATAGTCTTACTTTAAATCTGAATTCATCCAGTTTGTAAGTACTAATCCATTATAACCCCACTGAATTGTTATATCTCTAAGTACTAATTTACAATTAATAAAATGACATTTCATAGTTTCGTAACTGATTTGTAATAATAATGACTTTTGCACATTATCTATTTAAATAGACCTAAAATTGCATAAATCATAGCTATATTAACCTTAAACAGTAAATCCCAGTGAGTAAAACTGTATTGCATTATTTATGTAGTCGGTCATCTCATATGTAATTTTTTTCTAAAAAGATAATGTTACATTTCTAGATGAGTGATAAGCTTTTACTTTTTATTTTTACTTTTACTTTTTATTTTCTGTTTTATAATGAGAACTTTGAAGTGAAAAAATGTTCTTACCTGTATGTGTGTGTTTTGTTTTTTTCGTTTAACTTTTGTTCTAGGCACCCATTGTTTCCCTTGTTAGCACTATTGTTTGAAAAATGTGAACAGTCTACACAGGGCTCAGAAGGCACAACTTCTGCCAGTTTTGATGTAGATATTGAAAATTTTGTAAGAAAGCAAGAGAAGGAAGGAAAACCGTTTTTCTGTGAAGATCCAGAAACTGATAACTTAGTAAGTGAAAAGCCATTTTTTTGAAGTAAATAATATTTCTGCCTCTTATTTCTAATTGCCGATAATTTCTCATTATCTCAGTTGGTGGTTAAAGTAGATCTTCCTTTTTTCTTTTGTCCCATAAAGGCAAACAGGATTTAGACTGTGCAATAATGGGTACTTGCAAAAAGGATTTCAGCAATTCAGTTGCTCAGAAGGAGCCTGCCAGAACAGCATTCCATTTTAAATAGAAAGTGTTTACTGCCTATGCAAAAAAGTCCAAAAATACTCTGGACATGCATCCCATATAAAATGTTTAATGATCTTATTTGTATAGAAAGTGTATTACCTTTATTTCTCTCTCTCTCTAAGGTATTTAAGGCATGTATGCATGTGCACATGCACACATCCCCCTTAATCAGTGAGTCAAGCTTTCTGTATATATTGGCTTTGGAGGGCTGGACGTTTCTCATAAATTCAATTTCACAAGGGCTATTTTACTCATCATTGCTGCTTCTTAATAGGGCTATGACTTCAATGGTTCATAAAGACAAGCGGACCAAAAGAATGTTGATTGTTGGAACAGTTATCCCTTCGATGTCTATCTAAGGGACTTAGGATCTAGGCCATCTACATAGAGTCTAGGCTCAGTTTTACAAAGCATTATTCTTTGAAGTCAACTTCAAATAACGATTGAGGTTTGACTTACAAAATCTATTGGAATGCTTTTGAGTCAAGATAAGTGTTCCTTTATAATCTGTTTTACGCTCTGTTACAGTGTATTTGTGTTCTGCCTACATTGCTGAAAGTTTTGGATATTTATGTAGACTCCAGAAGTAGGACTTCATAATGTATTTTGGCAAAAAGAAAGTCCTGCAGTTACACATACTTTTAGAAAGTGTATTTCATAAATTAAAAGACAAAGAAAGATTTGTTTTGGGCCAATATCAATGGCCTATTATTAACGAGACATATTGACCAATACCAATTTGTTTGCCGATATGCAGCCCAGCAGTTTGGAGAACAGCATCCGGTTGGTAAGTTGGGGGGTAGAGGGGGTACAAATTGAGGCCCCTGTGTTGAGGGAATGGGGAGTGAGTGGGGCTGGGACTGGGGGAGGTGCTGCCGAGCTGGGGTGGAATGTAGGATGGAGCCATGAGCGGCTCATCCGGGGGGCACAGGGAGGGAGGGGGGAAGTGGCTACTGACATTGTGCACACCCCCAGGAGAGGTATAGGGGGGTGTGCCCCCCGATCTGCACACAGAGTGAGGTTGGGCTGTCATATGTGGGCTGGGGCCAGGGGCAGTGCTGGGCTCTTCCTGGTAGAGGGGGGTTGGGCAGGGGCTGGCCAACCTCCCTGGCCTCAGCCCGCAGAGGGCAGCCTGTCCTCGCACTGTGCACAGATGCAAGGGGCGCACACCCCTCCAAGCCTCCCCCAGGGGTGCACGCAGCCCCAGGATGAGCTACTTGCGGCTCTGTCCCATGCCTCGGCTGTGCAGCGCCTGCCCCAGACCCACTCCCTCCCTCATTGTAGGGGCCTCAATCTGCACCCCTCCATGCCCATTTTCCCCCTCCTCCCTGCCCCTTCCCCAGCCCCAAAAAGCTTACCAGCTGGGTGGGCTGCGGTCCTGGCCGCATGCATGCTGTGACTGCAGGCATGCATGCAGCATTTATTGGCAAAATTATCAGTCAAAAAAAACTGCTTGCCAATAATGTCAATTTTCCATTGATTGGTGTCAATACAATATGGACCAACATATTGCTGTACCTCTAAAGGTTAATGCTATATGGCAATATGCTGAATTGAAAGAAATAGGCATTAGGGTGACCCAGGTTGGTGTTAACGTATCTTACATAGCATGCATGTGACACTGATGTCATAGTTGAATTGCATAGGGTTGCATGGACTTTTGCAATATATTGCAACTTTAGGGTGGGCTTGTGAAATTCCTGAAAATAGACAAAACAATTAATAAGGGGTTTGGAGAAGGGATGGACAGCTGATGTGGTGCCACTGGGTAGGGGGCCTGGAGAACCTTTTAAGCCCCTTCCAACTTCTGTGTTCAGTAGTATAGCCTCCCCTTTAGTTAATCACCATATAATTTTTAGCGTATTTTTGTTTGTACTTAATGTTACGTACTAAGTAAACATCGTGACTGGACACTCAGATCACAAAAATGCACAAAAGTAGTAATATAAATTGTAGCCCTCCAGGTTTGGAGGCCTTGTAACACCCTTCATGAAGGGGCATGCAACTCCAGTGACTGGTTCTGCTTAATATAACAGGCTTTTGTCAGTCCTGTGCATATAGCATTATCAGGGTTTGACTGCATATCTTCCTTTTCAGCAAGAGAAAGTACCACTCTAATGGAGCTCTACTGCTTAAAGGACCTGTTTGGATCTAGCTTTGATATTCCTGGCTGGTACTGCATCAGTGCCATCCCAGCATATTTCCCTTGCAGCATTTCTTTGCGTTGCATGCACTCCATCCTTAGGTTTCTCTTGGCTCTCCAGCAACTTATTCACAGCTCAGAACACAACATTCCCTCTGTTAAAGCTAATTTAATAAATCCTTATATAGGTACAGTCGCTTTTAACGTGTCAGATTTAACCCTTTCCTCCTGAGGCTACTAATTTGCCTTTGTTCCAGGGCCCCGGTTTCCCTTCTACTTACCTTTCAGCCAGAGTACCTGGTCAGTGTCATTGAAATCCCTGGCCTTCTAAAACAGTGATTCTCAGCTGTAGTGCCATGGCTCACTGTGGTGCCTTGAGACCCTTTCAAACATGCCACAGGGTGCTACACAATCCTAGCACAGGTATGCAAACATAATTTACAAGATAAATGTAGAGATTTCAAACAGGGATCTTTACTGTTAAAGATATTCTGACCTGTCACGGTCTTAACTCTTTGCAATGAAAGAATTGTTGTGTTAGTTTTGTATAGTCAAAAAACAAGTAAAAACTAGGAGCTGGCATTTTCTAAGGCATGCCTTGGATTGATCAATGGGTACCTCAAGTCTCTCAAGGGTGCCTCAGCTTTAAATGCTTAAGATCCACTGCTCTAGAGAATCTGTCCTGTAGATCTTTCCCTGTCTCTGTCACTAGACTTATGAATCCTTTTTCTTGGTTCAGGGCTTCTGAAGCCTTTTTTTCATGGGCTATGTTAAGTCAGGTTTCCATAGCCCACCCAAAGCTAGATTCTGACCCCATGTCACAGAGCCTCCCTTTGTCCTTGGTCTTACTATTTCAGCAAATTCAGGGCAGTTGTGCTAACCTCCTTTCTGGGCCTGTGCTCAAATTCAGGCAGATTTCCCCAGCCTACTCGTAACCTTTCTTGGGATGAAAGCCAGAACCTGAAACATCTCTCCTGCCTCTCTGGTATTCTTTCCAAGCTGTCTTTCTGGTCTTTCCTCCCCAGAGTCACTTAACAGCTGGGTTTTATCATTTCTGGGGGGTAACTAACCCATTAACATTTGACCCCCATTTCCTAACTAGCATGCTGCTCTTCTGAATACCAGGCCCCTTAAATGGACCATTTCATGGTACAGGGGATTTGGTGGTCTCCTATTATTCTTCAAAGGGGAAAGACCACCCATTTTATTAATTTATGTTAATTTCAATTCATAAATGATACTAAATGGATATAAGTTGTAAACAGAGTCAGGCTAGAAAAATGTTTCTAATCTTGCTAGGTCCCTTTGTATTAAAACATGAAGCTGACTTCATGTGTGGGAGCAAGAAATGCAAGCTAATAATATATTTGAGGAAAAGTAATCAAAAAACAAGAATTCAGCAGGAAGGAGAAACCTGACAAGTTGAAAATGACAGAGGGTTTTGGAAGTGATAAAGCCGGTAATGGTGAGAAGCAAATTGGGCTCAAGTACAAATGTTTGCTCTATATATATATATATATATATATATATATAAAGCCATCACCTCATGGAGCAGGGGAAAATAGACATATTCAGCTTGGATAGATCTTGAGATGCAAAGAATAGTTCAGGATGGAGGATGACTCGGAGACTAAACTTGAATGCCAGGGACATGAGAATACAAAGTACTACTGAAGATATTTTCATTCTCAAGCAAGAAGTTTCCTTTGGTGACTTGTACTTGAAGGTGAATAAGCGGGAAGAGATGAGAGATGTGTTGAAAAAGATGAGGAAGCAGTTAAGGGAGACGTTAGGTGCTGGCCAGAACTAACCTTTAATTGCTTTAAAACAGGGGTGTCCAACCCTTTGAATGTAGGGCCGGATCATGAACTTTTTTCACCCAGTGGGCCAGCGAGCCATATTCAAAGACCTCACAGGAAGTGGTATCACATCAGGAAGTGATGTCACGTGACCCTTGACACCAGTGAAGTTGCAGGAAGTGACAATGAAATGGGTCTAACCAGTTCAAAACTCTCCTTCTATAGCATCCACCTCTGCCACTCTTCAGGACAGGATACTGAGCCAGATGGACGATGGGGCTGACCAAGCATAACACTTCATGCTCTTATGTTCAGAAGCTGTTATGTTCTTTGGCTGAGCTTCCAAACTACAGCTGAGATTTGCAAAAGGGGTAGATAGACATGTTACAAAGTCATCATAAAAGATTTGGAGCCCTCTAAATCCCATTCATTTTAATGGAAGTTGGCCTTTTGACTCAGGTTTGAAAATCTCAGCCCAAGGTGCCAACCACATAAGTCAAAATATATTTTGTATTTCTATGCAGTGCATCTATGTGGGGCTCTCCAAGCATTTTACAAACATGAAATGAACCTCAGGATGAGCCCAGCCGGAGCAGGAGGGGCTCAGCTGTACTTTCCCCCTACCTGCATTGGTCAGTCCCAAGCGGCACATGGTTCCCCTGCCGCCTCTGCTGGCTGGTGCCAACCCGGGCGGGTCTGTCCCATCTGGAGCAGTACGCAGCTGAAGCTGGCTTCCCTCATGCTACTGGTGACGGGAGGAGCCCAGCTGGGTTGGCACTGATTAGCAGAAGCGGCAGCGGAGCCATGTGCCGCTCAGGACTCACCGGTGCAGGCAGGGGAAAATGCAGCTCAGCCCCTGCTGCTCTGGCTGGGCTCGACCCATCCTGAGCAGCACACAGCTCCACCACCGCTTCTGCTGGCCGGTGCAGACCCGGCCGGGCTCCTCCCATCTCCAGTAGCGTGTGGGAAGCCAGCTTCAGCTGCAAGACACTTTTCCTGGCGGGTGCTAACCTGGCTGGGTCTGTCCCATCTGGAGCAGCATGCAGATGAAGCCGGGTTCCCACGTGCTGCTGGGGACGGGAAGAGCCTGGCCGGGTTCGCACCGGCCAGCAGAAGTGGCAGCGGAGCTGTGCGCTGCTCAGGACAGGATGAGCCCGGCCAGAGCAGCAGGGGCTCCCTGCACCTGCGCCAGTCAGTCCCAAGCGGCACATGGCTACTCCTCTTCCCACACGCATCACGTTGGCAATGTCAAGCTGATGCGGTCTGGCATGTGGGAACCATGTCCCTTCCTCAGCCCTTCAGCAGCCATTAGGAAGCTGCTGAGGGGTTGGGGGAGGGGCAAGGAGTGGGAATGAAAGTAAACAGTGTTAAGCAGCACCGTGGACTTCAGAAAATGGTTTGGCGGGCTGCATGTTGGACAAGCCTGTTTTAAAAGGAGACGGTGAGCTGCCACTGTAACTATTATGTTTGTCTGCTCCTGTAGAGAAGAAAGGAAGTTTAATCACTATATATTTAACTCTGACTGAAAAATAGGTAACGTTGCAACTGTTTTGCTGTTTGTTGTTACTATGTGAGCAGGGAGATGTAAGAGTTGCATCATAACCACTTACTGGAAATACTTGTGAGTAATACAGTTGTTGCATGTGTCTCTCACTTTAGCGAAATACAGTATTGCCCCCATTAAAGGTATTGCACAGTTAACTGGTTGAGACCGGATACATGTGAAAAGTAACAGTCACGCCATAAAAAGCTCCAACCAGCTATATAGACCTTGAAAATGTGTACAGACTTTATAGGTAGTCGTTATTGAGCTTTAATTTACACGTGTAGCAGGGTCTCTCCTGCAGCTTCAGGGTCTGCCCGGCAATCCTGTAGCAAGGGGACTCTCAGCTCCAGCAGCTGTGGACTCTGGGTCCTGGCAGCACCCCAGGGCTGCTGGGACCCAGAGTCCTGCAGCTGTGGAGGCTGAGTCCTCACAGCATACCCAACACCAAGACCCAGTTGGGTCCTGGCAGCCCCAGTATACTTGAAATGTCCCAGCCTTGAGGGTTTTACGTGTATCTGGAAGATTAACCAAGGGGACTCTCAGCCATAGATAGGTGCTTGCTTCTTGCCAATGCAGGCAGAGCCTGGGATTGGGCTTCCCCTGCACTGGCAATAGGGAGTGATGCGATCAAATGTGTGATCCCAGAATTGTCTCCTGCCTTGCACACGTGGGATGACAGAAGGCGTGATTGTGTGGATCATGTATTAGATCCCATTGCACTTTTATCTGTGTGTGTAGGGGAAGCCTAAATATAAGTACCATTGAAACCTATGAACTTGCATAAATTCTGTGTGTGTGTGTGTGTGTGTGTGTGTGGACTTAAACTGCAAAAAGGGAAATTGACATTTGTTTATTAGGTAGAACTTTTTCTAACTACGAGGATAGTTAATCACTGGAACAGGACTTTGAGAGGTTATGGAATTGCCATTATTGGAAGGTTTTTAATATAGGTTAGATAATTTTTTTGTCTGGGATGCTTTGGACACATATATTCCTATCTTAAGCAGGCTTGAACTAGATGTCCTCCTGAGGTCCCTTCCAGCCCTATCTTTTTTCTGTGATTATATTCCCAGTTTACAGATAAGGAACTGGAGCATATGCATATGACCTTGGTCAAGCCAGGAATAGAATTCAGAACTGCTGAGGCCCAATCTAAATCAATTATGGAATTTTCCTGTCTCTCTTGGGGAGAGTCAAAATATGGTTTAATTTTACATAAGAAATGGTCATTGATATAGATTGTAAAATGATTTGCTCAGCTAAAAAGTAGTTACACATCAGTGTAATAAAATTAAATTCTGCAGCTAAATCTGGTAGGAAAAATGTGTGGAAGAGAAAGTTGAGGCAAAGAAATATATTAACAAGAGGCCTTTTGACATGGGCAACTGGGGCACATGGTGTTTTGTTTCTTTTATGTGGAATGTTAATGACTTAATTAAGCCTTGTGAAGTGCTCAGGCCACTGTGGCAGGTGCCTTTTAAATTTAATAATAATAATTTCTTCATAATGGCTTTAATGAGAGAATCTCTCCTGTCATATGAAACATAACTGACCCATTTGACAAACTGCGGGATATTCTGACATCACCACAAAAACCATCACACTGATGCAGCCATTTCAGATTCCTCTTGAAAAGAATGAATCTCTGCAAACATTACACGCGTTGAAGATCTGGAGAGAGACATTTGAATGAGAGTCATTGTTAGGGGAGAAAAATAAAATTTTAGTGGTTTTAAATGGCCCTAAAATATTTCTTTGAGAAACACCAAATCCAAAACAATGGCAGCAGCTTACCACAAAGGTCCTGTTGCACTCAGTGCAGAAATTTGTGCGTCTGTTGCATGTTAAAGCGTAAGCGGAATTCCCTGTATATACCACTTGTAATAGATCCTGATTGTTTGGGACATGCTCCCTACTATATTAACTGGCAGAAATTCTTAACGGCCTGTAATTGTAGGCCAACTGTTTTCTTCCCTCATCCTTTCCAGACTATGAACCTACTGTGCTTCTGTTGTTTCTTTTTCATGGCTGATAACAGTGCAGCTCCTGCTCTTCCTGAACCAGCTGACATTTTAGATTGGCTTCTGTTAAAATTTCTTATATCTTTCTTATGGAATTTCTTGAATTCTGTCATCAAAATACATAAAAATGAACGTTATATTGTTTTGTATGAAGTAGGTCGGAGGACTCAAAAAAACAAAAACAAAAAAGCTTAAGGAGTAATGGAGTGAAGCCTACCTCGTTGTGGAACAGTGTGATAAAGGCTTGTGCTTAATTCATAAACAAAATGTCAGTCATGCAGAAATCCAATATAAAATGGCATTGTTATCCATATCCTAGTTAATGGTTAGTTGTTGATGGTCAAAAGAGAAAACTAGAGCTCTTGCAGAAAGGCCTTATTGTACAACAGTCCATGTTTAAAGAGATTGTCCAAGGCAACTAGCTAATGAAATACCAAAGAATGTAAACCTTTTACCCAAGGTAAAGTTCTTCAAAGACTGCTGAAAGTTAAAATATAGTTCCTTCCCTGCCCCCCCCCATTTGTGGAAATAATTCATTACTATTGTATTATCTATCAGGAAGACATTATGAGTGTTATTTTGAAGTGTATGACCTTCAACCAATCTGGGGGGCTCAATCACTGGCAGTTTAAGACCATTTTAGAAGATTCAGAAGCTGAATTTGGTGATGTCATATATTTCATAGCAGTTTGACTAAGTACAGGTGCCATCTAGAAATGCTTTTTTCTCTTGAGTAAAGGCATTTATGAATTTCTGCATAAAAAAGGACAAGATTTTCTTCTGCTGACTGATATTAAGTGTCTGCGTGAATAAGAATGATAAATGAATATTATTGGTCTTCTCAACAAATTGAAGTTGAAGCTTCAAGTCCATGGGAAGTTCACTTTGTTCAATCTAGTGTTAAGTCCTCTGAAAGAAAATTAAAACTACTGCAGAAGCAACTGTAGAAAGATAGTGTCACTCATTTTGCAGCCTGCAAAGTGCTCTTGAATAAAAAACTCATTTGCAGTGAGTATTTGGAAGTTCTTCATTCCAGAAAGTATTTCCAGTGTTTTAACATTTGTTGGAAGAATTCAGCAAGAGCTCCTTGGATTCTAAGTGTCTACTTTTGAAAATCCATCTGAAAGTACTCTGATGGACATCCAGTTAGAAATCAGCAGCTTCCAAAAGTGGACAAGACATCTTACCACAAACTTAGTCTGATTAAGCTTTTACAAGGGACTGTATCCAAAAATCTACCCTGCAACATGTAAATGTGGAAAGTACCTGACTTCTCTATTTGGAAGAATTAACATATGCAAGAAAACTTTTTCTGTACAGCGAATATAAGCAAGTCTAAGTTAAGATCCAGGTGGATAAATGATCAAGAGCCAAGACTGCAACACATGCAGCTGAAAAAAGTCAGCTGCATAAATCTTACTCACCAAAAAAAATAGGTATGAAGCTTTTTCATTTTTATCCATTATAATGTATTTGTAAATAAATTCTTTAACACTTTTATTTGAGTTAATGTTTCTAACAGTTGGCAAATACATTACTTATTAAAATTAAAGTGTCATTTGTTACTGTTTAATAAACGTATATCTTGTGTAATAGTAAAAGGAAAAAATAAAAATCAAGTTGCAATAAATAATGTTCTGTACTTTTCCATTTTTATCTAAACTGAAATGTAATACTTTAAGAAACTGTCAGTGTGTGGCCTGCCATCCAGGACTGCCGCTTTGGAATGAAACTTTGGGAAAGCTGTTTTAAGGAAAAGAGTTTACAGTGCCAAGGTTTGCATAAGGGAAGCCTGCAGCTGGCTTCAGTGGCAGGTCTTCCTACCTCATTCATTTTTTAAAAATATACATGAGACGTTAGCAGGAACTTTATTGGTCAGGTTAATTTTTTCCCATCCTCTTGCCCCCTTCTGCCTCCAGTTCCAAGTCAAATCATGCACTGAAGAGAAGTATCAACAGCGGCTGTTTTCAAAATAATCTAAAAAGACAGAATGAGCTAGACAACTGAAAAAATCCTCAGCAATTCTATGACGTTCAATCCACTAATTGTGTAGGAAATTCTGAAGAATCAGGAGTGATGATCTTCAAATCTCGCATGAGTCAGTAACAGCATCTTGCAGGTGCTTCACATGACACGCACTTTTAAACTGTCCTAGATGCTTCTACAGAAGTAAGCATTGTTGCCTGTGAAAAGTGCATACTGTCCCAGATTTTTTTATATGAAAAAGCTTGGCTATAATGAGTGTAGACTGTAAATTCAATAGACTGCAGATTCTTAAAGCACATGGATTAACCTCAGAAGTTTAAGCAAGCTATGTTAGATACCAATGTTGGATACTTCCTACTGTTTTGATGCTGTGATAGTAACTGCTGTGTTCTACCTATATTCTTTAGTTTCTTAATGCTATGGAAGTTTTCAACATGTGGAATTTATATGAAATCTATTTAGAAGGACATTTGTGGTGCATGCACGGTTGAGTTGGGCATCTAAATTAAGTTTCAGTACCATCTTGATGTTTGGGTTAAAGTGATTCATTTCTTCCAGGATTCAGCTATTTGAATTAAACACCAGAGGTCATATTTTTTTAAAAAGGCTTCTTCTTTACTTCAGCAATCTATGGATCAGTTCCATATGAATAAATGTAGTGTGATCTATTATAAAGCATATGAATAGGATAAAGACCTGGAAGAGGCCTTCTGGACTGTCAGGTCCAGTCCCCTACTATACAAGTAATCACAAGATAACCTTTTTCATAAACTCAGTTTCACTTTGAAACTATTAATTTTCTTGCCCATGCTACTGCTTTGTTAGTTGGGAATCTTCTAATTTCTGGTCTAAAGTACTCATGGCCAATTTATGCCTGTTTTTGGGGGGTTGTTTTTGTTGGGTGGGGTTTGTGCCAAAGTTGGTGCAGGATTTATTTCCTTAATTAGATTTATCATATTGATAGTCTTTCCTTGTCTCTGATCAGTAGCAGAGAGAAAATTTAAGACAACTGTGAGAGGTCAGGTGATTATGAGCTAAAATAATGAATAACAAGTACAAGGTAAATCTAGGTTTTTATTTACACTTTATAGTAATATTAGGACAGTAGGTTTAGGTGAAAGGTCAAGGCAACAGATTTGACACTGATTTAAAAACAATTTTCACACAGCATGTAGGATCACTGCCAGAGTACTACTGAACCAGTGCTAAACAAAAATGTCTAATCAGTCTGTACAGATGTGCCTGACACCAGCTCTTCATTGAAGTGAATGGGACTCTTCTCATTAATGTTAATCAACTTTGGATTGGGCCCTAGGCATTAGGATAACTAATGGTAAGGTAGAGAGTTAGAAGGAAACACCTTCACAGGAAGATTATTTCATAATAGTTTTTATATGACTTTTTTTTAATTTCCTTAGATATATTTGGAAATAGCCATTTCCATAGACAGGATATTGGAGCACAAGTACACTACATTTGATCTTAGATAGCCATTGCTATGTTCCTGTTCTCTGTTTTATAGCACTCTTAAATTAAGTAGCTGTGTTTATAGTATCATCTGCTATTTCATGACAAATTATTCCTCTTAATGCATTTAATTACATCTGCTGTTTCGGATTTATTTCTTCAACTGAGAAAAACTATTCAGATAGTTATAAATACCCAAAGCTATGTGGTATAGGATCTTAGGAAAGTAAATCTGGAAAGGGCCTCACGAGGTCATCAATCCAGCTGCCTGTTCAGGGGCATGGTCATCCTTGACTGCCTGTCTCGGCCAAGTGTCTGTTTAACTCAGGGATGGGCAATTATTTCAGGCAGGGGGCTGCTTACCCAGTTTTGGCAGGCTGTTGAGGGCTGCATGGGTAGCCTCGCCCCTTGACGGGTGCCCTGCCCCCTGGTCACCATCTTGGGACCAGTGTCCTAGGGCCAGCACTGGTGGGGCCCAAAGAGGGTCACAGGCTGGCAGGGGTCTGTGGAGCCAGGCTGGGCTACAGCAGCAGGGAGAAGGGGGAAGCTGGCCCGGCTCCATAGAGCCCCTGCCAGCTGGGACCCTGTGCTCCTGCCACCCTGCTCTGGGCCCCACCGGCACTGGCCCTAGGACACTGGTGTGGGCCCTGTGTTCCTGCTGGCTCCCGCACCCAGTGCCCCCTAGCCCCACAGTACAGGCAGAGGGCAGCACACAGCCCTGACCCCCTGCTCGCCAGCAGGGAAGAAGCTGGTGCTGAGCACAGGGAAAAGCTGCTCCTTGCCTGCCCCGTGGCTGGCACTCCCTGCTGCAGGCGCTGGTAGCTCATGCGGGCTGCAAGCCGCTACAGTGTGGGGCGCTGGCTATGGGCCGAGTGAGGGGTCGCTTTTCTCTGTGCTCAGCACCAACTTGTAACCCGGCCCCGCTGCCAGCCTGGACTCCAAGCCAGCTCCGGGCTCGCCCATCAGTGGCAGCAGCTGCGGCCCCCCTGGTTGCCACGCTGGGCAGTGTTGGCTGCTGCTGCCCACCCAGAGCTTTTGTTTTTGTTTCCTAGGGCATCTAACTCCTATTTTGTCTGCTGTTTAGCTTTTGTCTTTGGTGATGTCCCCATACTTTAAAATTAAAGTAAGCTGAGGATAAGAGTCAGAACTGAGACACGGTCATTTATTTCAGACATATAAAAGTTCTGATAACTGAATAATAATATGAATAATGTTCATCTGATTTGAGAAACATATTTGATCATATAATAAAAGTACTGCTGCACTAGTGTGTTTAATTTGACATTTTCATACTGTAAACAGTATACTCAGGCTGTATCTTATTCATTTCTTGCTTTGTCAGATGTGTAGAAGTTTTTATCATGGCAGCGCTATAAGACTGTTCTAATCCAATATAGGGCTTAGTCTGTCTGTCCGTAAAATTTTTGGGTAACTCTGCAGGTGCCACCAAGAAGGTTGGCGGTGATTGGCTGCGCGGGCTAAACCTCCTTAGGCAGGGAGGGAGCCGCTGCCACCACCTCAGGCAGGGGAGGAGGTGGGGGCAGAGGCAAGTGGGAGGGATGGAGTCACTGCTGCCACTGACTCAGGCAAGGAGGTGTAGTGGGCAGGGAGGGAGCCACCACTGCCACCTCAGGCAGAGAGGCAGGGGAGGAGGCGGGTGTGGGGGGTGGAGCCCCTGCACCAGAGGCTGGAGGCAAAGGGGCTGTTTACATGGTCAGCCCCCAGGGTGGGGCAGGGGAAGGAGGTGGCATGTCAACACTCCCTGAAACACTCTGTCCTTCATGACGGGCAGTTGACTAGTTTTTTTTAATAATACTTCTGAGAGCTGTATATCCTTAAATTTAGTTAAAACCCAATTAATCTGCATCTTCATGGTAATTTACTTGGGATTTGTATGAATTTAAGTACAAGTTTTAACGGTAACCTTTACTGGAAAGCACTAGTGTAAAAAGATCATCAGTTTGTATGCTTCCGTTATGGGTCCTTGGTTTTGTGGGGGTGGGGTTGTTCTTAAAAACCCCTGGTCTGGAGTCAAAACATAAAAACCCATGGAGCATTGTTTGTTATGGAGTTGAAACCCTGAAATCTGGTGAACTGGGATTTATATTTTAAATAGCAGCTTTTAATGCCCAGATCTGAGTTTACTGCAGTTTTGAAAGTAAGACTCAAACATTTACTTAGTCAAATTTCATCCTTAAGAATAAATTTTGGAAGAAGAACTAGTATTTCCTGTCATTATGGTGAGTTCAAACATACCATTTTCTAGTTTTGGTTAAGCTTCAAACAGCAAGAGAGAACGTTCTTGAAAAGTAAGAAAATTCAAGTCACAAAAGAAACTCAAATCAACCTTGAAAAAGTGCTTTATCTTGATATCCTTACTTTGTCCTTAACTAAGGCTAGTCTTGCTTAGTCTGCAGTTATAATAACAAATAGGCAACTGCTAAATCTGTTTTGTCATTATTGGCTTTGGTATTTTGATCGGTCAAGCAACCCCTTTGCACTTGGCAACTACTTCCAAAATAGTGCACAGATTGAAGTTGGTGTTATTGTTTGAGGTTCAAGTCTTACAAAATAAATTCCATTTTATAAAGTAGGGATATCATTGAGATCTGGAACAGCAAGTTTAGTGTAGTGAATGATGCCTTGCACAACAGAAATATGACTAGCGCCTTGTGTCAATTCAGTCTTCACACTGCTGGAACTTCTTGTATTAACTACTGTACCGTCAAAATTCAAGCCATCCGATTTTAGGTTTTATTCTAGTTCTTTTGCCATCATTCTTACCCTCAAAGCCATTTTTATTCCCTACATGTAAGAGTACTTAGCCCAAGTACTCCCAGCCAAGAGCACAATTTTTTTATGATGCACAGCTGTTGCCTTCACCCTTGACTTAATTGATTTATCAGCAATCGGCATATATTTCTAAGACACTTGCATAAAATACTTTACTATTCCCTCTGTAACATTTTTCCATAATTGCTCATAAAACTTGGCCTTAATCTTAAAGGCCAAATTTTGCCTGCAAGTTGCAAAGTATCTTAAAATTTTGTAAGACCAAAATCCTGTTTAGTGTATACAGGCAGTCCTCGGATTTACAATTCAATTTGTTCCTGAAGAACGCATCTTAAGTCAAAATGTTGTAACTCAGCACCAATTTCCTCATAAGAAACAATGTTATAAATGGGGGATTGGTTCCTGAACCAAGGTCCGCTACCCTATTTTCATCAAAAATACCCCAGAAATTTGTACTCAATCAATTATAGGTGAGTAATATGGCTGCATTAATGTATTTATATTGTAAATAGCAATCATATTGATTTGGAAGGACTTCTCTGAGGTGACTTTGCTGGAATTTTTGAAAGGCTCTTGGTTGGACCTTTTGAAGGGCTCTTGGCTGAAGTCTTCTCAGGAGCCTTGGCTGCAGGTTTTTCTGGAGTCTTGTCTGCTTTCTTAAGGAAAGTGTCCAAGGAAGTTTGGACAGATGTTCTGCAGGGAGATGAGCGAGGCAGCAAATTTATTCACTGGCATGGCGTTGCATCAGATCAAATGTTGTAAAGTTGAAACAGGGTGTCAATTTATAAACCTTTTAAGTGCGGAACATTGTAACTCAAAACATTGTAAGTCGAGGACTGCCTGTATTTTAAAAAATTGACAAACTTGTCATTCCTTATTGCAATCTTAAAAGAAACACGTAGTAATAGAGTTGCATTGTGGGGAAAATGGCACAGTTTCTGCTTCCTGTATTTTGCAAGTTAGTTTTAAGAGTGTTACACCCACTTAAGAGAAATTGGTGTAAAACCTCTAAAGTTACTAGTGTACAAGTCAAAGATGGAGGTGAAAAAATCAGGCTCCCTTGCTAGCAGCAAGTTTTCAATTTGAAAGCTGTCACCAAGTATTATAGCTTTCCATCTAGAATAGAACAACATTGTGTTCAGGAGTAGTAAGTAATAATATTTTGCTTAACTTGACTCAATTATAAGTTCTGTGGGGAAGGGACTTTCTTTGTTAGATGTGTATATAAAGCTGAGCACAAGGCAGCCCCAGTCTACAGTGCTAAAGTATAAATAATAATAATAATAAACACTGGTTTGGCTTTTTTTTTTTTTAAATAATCTGTTTCACCATGTAGTAAATGCAGCTGACTGCCTTTGAACTATCTGACTGCAGTTGAAAAGACTGTTGAAAAGCTAGTCTGCCTCTTCTGTAATGGGTACAAATTCTCTGATCCAGAGCACTAATTGACACATTCGAATTAAAGTTTAGCCTCAGATATGGTTAAAAGAATATATCTTCCTTATACCAGCGCCTGTTTCTAAAGCGTTACATGTTTAATTTATACCAGATGGGTCATGTCCTGTTTGCCCCATCCTTGTCATTACTAGCTCCATGTTTGCGTTCAAAATTTGCCATAAGTGTTTTCCATTTTGATGATGATAGCTCTTGCTGTTAGCTTGGGCTTTTTTGTTTTGTTTTTAGTTTTGTTTGTTGAAGGTCTCTATTCTTGTAAAAAATATGCCAATTCCATTTCCTCCACATCTCTTGATTGTATGTTATTGCCACTATCCTTGTAGATTATAGATTGATATTAATGGCCAGAAGTGTTGCTGCCAGATAAGGGAGGGACTTCTCAGCAGGCTTAAAGGTGTTGCTTCCATAGCAGTTCTGTTTCTCCTGACTCCAGCAGTGGAAGTAGTGCAACTAAAGAGTGGAACCTGAGTCTTCTGACTGTAGCTCAGAGTACTGCAATTTACCACATTTGCCCTAACCCTGTTGTAATAGGATAGTAGTATTATGGATTACAATGAAGACAAGACGGATACTGTAGTGACTAATACACAATACTCTAGTTATTGCTAGAGTATTGTGGCCAGAATTCTTCTGTCAGTAGTTATATCTGCTAGTAACAGGAGAAAAAACATTTGTTCAGCTAGATGAATTTTATACTTGCAAGTAATACTGTCTTTTTGCCTTATTTCTGAGTTCTTCCTGTCTTTTTCTCTCTAGATGGTAAAGGCAATCCAGGTTCTACGTATTCATCTGCTAGAGCTAGAAAAGGTTAATGAACTCTGCAAGGATTTCTGTAGTCGTTACATTGCCTGTCTGAAAACTAAAATGAACAGTGAAACTCTACTAAGTGGAGAACCTGGAAGTCCTTATTCCCCTGTCCAGTCCCAGGTACATTTCAAACTAGTTTAAATTTGCTTAAATTTCCTAGGAAATTTATGGTTGTGTTAGAATAGTGTTATAGCCATAGTGGCTCCAGGAACTGTGTGAGGCAAGGATTTCTTAGGAGATATCTTTTTAGTGTTTTTTTCCCTTAGTTTAGTAGCATAAAAGATGTCACCCCAAAAAATCGTTGCCTCTAGGAAATTTACAAATACACTGTTCTTGCACTTAGTGTTCAAGTAGAATTTTTACTTGATTCTTTACAATTCTGTTGTTGTTAAAATTAGCAATCTTCTTTTGTACTGCTCAAGAGTGGGCAAGTTTATTGAAATCTGCTGACACTTGAAAAAAACAGTAATTATTTGAATATTTTCTTTACTACTTGTCTCAGTGTAGAAACTGAAAACATAACATAATAGCTTGGATTTTCTGTCCTGATGGAAGGAGATGTAGGAACAAACAAAGGGAAAAGTTATCATAATATGCATTGTATCTTTTTGGCAATGTCTCCTTTGCTTTGTCTGCCTCATTTAGAAGTGTCGGGATAGCATGGCAATGTAGATATGTCAACTGACCATGTAAATTAGTCTGAATGTTCCAAACTGAGTAGACAAGGCTGTGTGTTGGTTTCTAGTCATAATTTTTCAGATGTTTGCCTACCCCTAGTGTTTGTCATCTGTGTCCACTTTGTAAAATCAGGAATAGCATATATTCATGTACATGTGCCCAGCATTTGCTGTGTTGCTGAAGTATCTCATTACGATATTTTATAAAGTAATAAAGCAATCAGTATTGCCTGGATTACTTTTCTGGTACATCTGCTAGTCTTTCTTGTAAACTATGATGCCCCAGTATCTAGTAGTCACATAGTCTTGTATGCAAATTATTCCAGAATCAGCGTACATCTTTAACTTTATGCACTCTAAGTAGTTCAAAGAGCATAAAATTTACTTTAAAATCAATGCAGTTATTCACATGCTTAATTAAGATTTGGAAAAGGCTAGAATCAGTGCCTAGCAGTATGATTTAAATTACATAACTATAATGTTAAGTTTAGATATGCTTAAAATAACATTTAGAAATTGTGTGTGCCTACTACATTATTTTAGTCAGAAAACTTCAGAAGAAATTAAGTTGTTTCTTAATAACTTGTAATTTTACCTACCATTCTTTATTTCCCATGTCTTTGGAAACAGTTCACTTTTAGTATTGATATATCCAAAATTTTCCACAAATTTCTCCAGATATTTTGCTGCTACTTTAATTATTTCATGACTAATGTTTTCAAACAGATCAGTTTTTGAAAATGGCCTCTACTGATAGTGTCTATTTCTTCAAGAGCCTTTTTTTCTTTGCCCCAAATTCATTGAGACTAAAATTACAGAACATACTTTTTGTTTTTAAAGAAACTAACTATTTTATTTTTCTAGCAAATTCCAAGTGCCATTGCCGGCACACTCAGTCCCCAAGGGATTATGGTGCCTGCATCAGCGTTGCAGCAGGGAAATGTAACTATGGCAACTGTAGCAGGTATGACACAGTCAAGAAAATCTAACCCATTGCTCTTTATTTTAGTTTCTTTTTCAACTGCTAAGAAAAATGCACGAAGATGGGACCGCTTTATTAAAACTCTTTGACAGGAGCTTCACACTGAAATACCATGTCAGCTTCTGCATGCTGGTTTTGTATGCTAGTTGATGGTTTTTGCTTGGTCAAGTAGCATACACACAGGCCAGGTACACACATTCAGTTTTGCCCAGGAGAATCGCTATTCTCCTGGTATGGAAAGGCTCCCTGCTTCTTCTTCAAACCAGGTTGTTCCTGGTTTTGGGAAGAGGCAGGGCAATTTGCAGGCTCCTGCCAGCTGTCCCCTTCTTCCAATAGGAATTAAGGTCTATACATAGCCATTTTCTTACATACAGCATCTACTTGAGACAGATTTCAGTGCAGTGTCTTTAAAAAAAAAAACAAAAAAAACCCAAAAACAAAGTTATTTAACTTAGGCATTTTCAAGAATAGCATGTTTCTATGTTTTTCAAAATATTGTTAGGCAAACAAAAGTCTTAATCAAAATGAATGCTGCAATAAATGACTGTTTCATTGCATTATATAGCTTGGTAACCGCACCTGGAAGTCAGTCAACAAAACTTTGAAAAATCCTACGTGTGCTGCTGTGTCCAGGCAGCAGGCAAAGTGATTGCATTTAAGTTTGACTACATTTATCTTTTCACAAACGTGCCTATCATATACCTGAATGAGCTTGCTCAGATACCAGAAGGAAAATAGCTTGCGCTAGTGCAACACTCCGCCTCGGCCAATTTACCCAGATGCTCAGTGGCCAATTAATGCTGAGCTGACATGGCTGCATTGGCATATTGGTTCTTGTGCCTAAGCTAGATGGAGCAGGAGTGGCTTGTCTGGCATTCTGAAAATGTGGCAAAATGAACCCATATTTCATACAGATTTCATGAATGGTAAAAAGCTTTTAAATATTGAAGAGTTCTACAATGGAAAAGTTGTAATAAAATAACAGGCTTAATATCAGCTATTTAGATAATGCACTTCCACTTCATGGTTTCATAATTGGTAGGGTCGGAAGGAACCTGAGCAGATAGATCATCAAGTCCAACCCCCTGCCATGGCAGGAAAGAGTACTGGGGTCAAACGACCCCGGCAAGGTGTTCATCACTTATCAGCAGTAAAGTATTTATTTGCAGTGCCTTTGTCCATCTTTAAAGCAGATATGATAACAGAATTATTTTTTATAATGAATTGCATTCTACAAAGACCACAACGATCTTATTCACTTAAGCAATCTCGGTATTGAAATGCATGTGCTTGATGTTTTGTCTGCTATATGGATATGAATATAGACAAAGTCTGATGAGAATTTTCTTTTTTCAAAGGGGGCACAGTGTATCAGCCAGTCACAGTGGTTACTCCACAAGGTCAAGTAGTGACACAAGCACTGTCACCTGGGACAATTCGGATCCAGAATTCCCAGGTTTGTTTCAGGGTCTTCAATAAAGTTTTGTAGATTAAAAAAAGTTTTTAATAGTAAAATTTTAAGAGCGATAAATAGCCAGAAGGAACCTTGCATAAAATTAGCAGTTTTCTGCAATTAAAGTAAATGCTGATGCAAAGATTCTTGTCTTTGTTGCCAGGTACAGAATCCCAAAGATCTGCAAAAATCTCCCTTGATATAATAAAAGCACTGTGGGCCCTGACTATTAGTGTCTTTCTGGTGATGGCAGAGTACTTGTATAGAAGAAAAGCAAGTCTACTAACTAAACGTTAAGCATGTTTTAATTACCATTTTTTTTCTAGCTGTTGAAATAAATTTATAGTAGGATGTCCTGATGCTTTTACATTATGATTCAATATTACTGGTATCAGAAATCTCAGTTTTTACCAAAAAGGCAACTACCACCAGAAATTTAGAATTCTGTTTTATGCATTTTAGAATTTATACATGTTGGGTGGTGTTTCACTATTCAGCTATTCAACCTTCAGAACACTGTGCTGAACTAAATGGGTGATGACCATGTAGTGTGTGTTGTATTGAATTAAAAAAGATAAAAGTAAGTCTGTCCTTACTGGGAAGCCACTTAAAGTTTATAATAGGGCAGTGCTGTGGCGCTTGCATTACCGGAAAGGGAATAATGATAAGATGTAGATGATCCAAGTCAATATAACATCAGGATAGTGGTACATGAATCAGAAAGTGGTATAAATCAAATCTTCCAAGGTGGGAGGAGAATTAAGGGTGGATTAATTTACTAAATATGTCAACAGGTAGATTGGTTTTTACAGTGTAAGGCTGAATGATTATTACTGACTTACTACATTATTAAAGTATGTTTAGACTAGACTTGTCCTCTAATGTTTATAATAGTATATACCTGGCCAAGTTCTGCTGGCAGAAATGCACATTTCTGAATTAATAAGAATTGCATGTGCATACCTATGAAAGATATAAAATTAGTTTCATTTAACTTAGTTTTCCTTAAACTTTGAACTTAATAGTGTGCATATGAATTTTCCCATTCAAATGTTTAGCAAATTAGTCTACCTTGGGCATCTCCTTATCCTTTGGAAAAATCTGATTTCGGGAGACTGGAATCTTTGGAGGGAAAATTCTCACGCTTCTGGGAGAAAACATGTGAAAACAGTAGGAAATATACCTAGCATATGGATACAATTCTTGGCTTACATGCATGTGCCTTTTTGAGTTCTGCTGTAGTGGTCTACTTCATCCGTAGGTAGAGTTTGAGACTTCATTCGAATTTTACTTGTGAGGCATCAGATAGATCTTTTGAAATTCCTACTTTCAGTATTTCACTGCTTTCTGAGAAAAAAAGAATTCTTTTCTGGATGCACGTTGAAACTATCGCTAGTAATCCTCTGTACCGAATTGCTTGGAACTTAAAAAAATAAATATATTTGTTATTACTTCTGAATGGACATTTGAAGGTGAGGGGAAAAATCATTTGATATTTGCAACTTAGCTCAAAAAAGACCTTTTTAAAATAGATTTGCATCTCTCCTGCTTCGTTTCTTGAAGATAAACAAGGACTCTGTTTAGAAACAGTGTATTTAGAAAGTTATACCATGGTTGTCAAATACAAGCTATATATTTTTTCCTACTAGCTTGGTTTAAATGTTGAGGAGTATCCTTTCTGATGTCCATTAATGCACTTCTTTAATGGGGAAACATCTAGGTATATCAATGTAAAATGTAGTAACTCTGCTAGAAGCAGAGGCTTGGTACCTGGCATCCCACCCTCCTAAGGTACTGCTTAACCATGAGGCTATACATTCATGCTCCCTTTTCCCACTTTCTCTTCTTGTTCCCGTGCAGTTCGCATTTCTTTATGTCCAACGTCTTAGCTTCAGGAGGAGGGTGGAGAATGCCCCATTTGGAGCCTAGCATGTAGACATGTTGTTAGAGCACTCCTCTGGGAGATGTGAGTTTTAAGTTTCTACACCTCTGGGTAGAGGAGGACCTGTAACATTTCCCACTTCCTGGATTAGTGGTCTGACCAATATTATATAAAAGGCAGATGTTCTTAATACTGGTCACATTTTAGAAATTGGGCTGTTACTAATGCATTTTGAGATGGGTCCAATTTAGTTTACGTTTAGCATACTCAAAAAGTGCCTACTGTATTAGGGTCTGCAGGGGTCTGATGTGCACAGTTTCTGGCCTCCAGCAGGGCTTAGCATGGAGCTAGGTACAAAGATTGGGACATTCTGGGTATACCCAAAACAGAATTGCGGGTGCCCAGGGAACTTTCATGCTGAATTGGGAGGTGCTTATTTAATTTTTGATGCTCCCAGGGCTAAATCATTGCTCAGCGGGAGTGGTTTGGACCACAAGTTTAGACTGCAACTTGTACAGTCTGTCTAGCTGAATCCATCATAAGTCTTTTAAGTGACTAAATCCCTGTAGAACATGACTCTTCCTCTCTGGCTCCCACACTTAGTTTCTTCTGTGCACAGTGCTTATAAAATAAAGCAGCACAGCATTTTGCATTTGGTGTCCATTATGTATTAATTGATGTACAAGGTGACTACCAATTGAGAATCAGATCCTTGGTGTGCTGCTTGTAAAAGACTATGTTCCTGGTTCCACTTGTTAGGATGATTTCTATCCTAAATGAAGAAAAAAGGGGGCAGTTGGTAGGTGTGATTTGCTATGTATGTCTTCACAATAATTACTGTAGTTCTTAGAGAAGGGGTTTAGAAAATGCTAAAATTATAGAAACCTGATTCCCCCTAACCCAGCATGTGGATCTCTTTAGGATAATACTGCAAGAGAACTACCAGCACGACCTCTACAGGTAAATGAAGTACCATTTTTGACACTGATTTATAAAGCTAACTTTTTCGTTCCTTCTGTAAGTCATATGCTTTTTCACATAAAAACATTTTTGTGAAATATCTTTATTAATATAGTAAGTTCCTACCTTTTAATTGCCTCTATTTCTTCTAAATTATTTATGTAGCTTCAGTTTCAGTTAAACCAAGATCTAAACATCTTGCATCAAGATGATGGCTCATCAAAAAACAAAAGAGGGGTTCTTCCAAAGCATGCTACAAATGTGATGAGATCATGGCTTTTTCAGCACATTGGGGTAAGGACTAAGCATGATCAACAGTTAAAAGTTTTGACAAAGTCTCTTGATGTCTATTTTGATTTGCATCATCAAGAGGGCAAACATATTTTATCATGCATTATATGATCCTAATTCCACTTCAATGGAAATCAGTTGGAGATGTTCCATAGAATCTGTTGTGTATTGGATCAGAACCTAATCCTGGAGAGATTTAATATTTGAACTTGATGGTCTTACTAGAAGTTTGAGGGGGCGTTGGTGGAGTTCCCCTTTATTTTAGCGAGCTAAAGATCTACTGTCATGTTTCCCTAGTCCATGGCCCAATGAGGAACAGTTATGCATAAATTCTATGTAGAGGGAAATTGTATATTGTATGCTTTTATTTATTTCCATTCCATCAAACCTTCTAACAGTCTATACATGCCACCTGCTCATGGTCACACAAGGATATCATATATAACTTGAAAGGAAAAATAAGTGGTGGTGGTTGCTGCGGTTGTTATTCCATTAGAAATTCATGGAATATTTTCTGATTTATTTAATTTTTGAACAGATAAATAATACAAGAAAATCACACGTGCATTTCTTATGTTATACACTTCCCTTACACTGTTTAATTCATAGTAGTTTTATTTAACCACAAACAGCTTGTCAGCACTCTCATATGATGCTGCCTCTAGACAGTGTAACTAATCAGATCTTATCACATGCTGTATTGTCCAAGGATCACGATGTCTAACAACGACTCTGGCAGCCTTGAGAAGTATTTTTTTCCTGAATTTGACATGGCCAATTAAATGGTAGCATATGCACTTTATAAGGGTATAATCAGTTGTGTTTTGTAAAGCTTTATTAAATTATGTTATCAGGAAAAGTGGTGGCTTAATGAATCGCATGGTTTTTAGAGTCTAGTAGTTTTTTAATTGAAAATGATGGAGCAAAAATAACTTATTTTTACTTCTAATAAAAGAAAGAAGCAAAGAAGAAAGATTTACATTTCTTTTCCTGTTCATAGCATCCATATCCAACAGAAGATGAAAAAAAACAGATTGCAGCACAGACAAATCTGACACTACTCCAGGTTAACAATTGGTAAGACCCAGACCTTTGACATAATATTTATTATTGAGGGTTGACTCTGAAAAAGAATCTGAGTTGAATTCTGAGTTGAGTCTGAGTTTAAGTAAGTTCTTAACTAAACTTACTTTGGGTAGTTTTAATTGTAATAGCACTTTGCATCTTGACAGCAGTGGTGGCCATTCTTTTTGTCAGATGTGCCACAAATTTAGTCAGCATGTCACAAGTTCAGCCCTGTCCTCTCCCTATTCTGCCACTGATCCCTGTCCCCTACCTGATCTGTCACTCTGCCCACTGGCCAACCTGCCAGTCTGCTTCCCACCTGCTCCCCAGTCTGCCACATGCCAAACACACTGACTTTCTCTGCTACTTCTGGTACATGTGCCACTCTTTGGTCCAGGGTGGCCAGCCAGTTTCACTTCCTGTCACTCCTGAGAGGTATGGAAATAAGTTTTATGACTGTTTTGTAAGTCAAGGATCTTTACTCTTAACACCTGTGCTCAGGAATGAGACACTTATTCCTTATTGCTGTCATGCCAGTTACAGTGAGATTAATCACTGATGACTGATCAGACTTGGTAGAAAAATGGGAAGGATTCTTGGACCGAAAGTGGAAGGCTGAAGAAAACAGGAGGGGAACAGACAGAGCTATGGACTTGGGAAAGGGCTGGAGAATCTATTCGGTAGGGACTCTTAACAAGTGAGTGGGTTGATTGGCTCAAGAGCCGAACATTGGAGGCATTGTGAGCCCATCAATTCCATGAGGTTTTGGAAGATCACTTTAGACCCACTGAGTAGGAAAGTAAAGCAGAAGACCCAAGTAGGAACCATGGCTGGAGAAACCCTAATTACTTGTTTAGGGCATGCTGTGAACTTAACTATATTCCAGTGGGCAGATCTTGGAATATGCACCTTTCCTAGTGGCCAGAAGAAGCAGTGTATTAGCCCAGTGGTCTCCAAAGTGGGGTGCGCGCACTCCAGAGGGTGCGCAAGACGATCCATTGGGGTGCGGGAAGAAAATATTAGAACTTCTATTTATAGTTATGTTTATATAAATATACATACATTGGGGGTGCATGTTCAAAACTTTTTTACTGATAGGGGTGTATGATCAAAAAAGTTTGGAGACCACTGTATTAGCCAATACTAAAGGGGAGGGAGGAAAGTTCAGCTGCCAGCAAGAGAAAAGCAGAAGGGTGCTTCCTAAGTTTACTTAGCAGAATCAAAGGGTTTGGTGTTCTAGTTTAGCAGTTAAAGAAGTTCTAGTACACCCCTATATAATGGAGTGTCAGACCAGGGTATTAAGGAACAATGACATTTTGGATCTTACATTTTTCTATTTTTTTTTTCTTTTTTACCATTGCACTCTTAATTAAGAGGGCTTAAAGCTGCGTGTGACATTTCATTGCCCACTTGGAATCTTTTGGCAAAATGTGATTTTATTTATTTATTACTTCTGTTTTTTTAGGTTTATCAATGCTAGAAGGCGAATTCTTCAGCCAATGCTGGATTCCAGTTGTTCGGAAACTCCAAAAACAAAGAAAAAAACAGCTCAAAACAGACCAGTTCAGAGGTTCTGGCCTGATTCCATTGCCTCAGGAGTTGCTCAGCAGCAGTCTAATGAACTTACAATGTCAGATGGTAAGGAAAATTGGCCCAAACTTAAATAGAAAAGCTTATTCTGGATAAAATGCCTTAATTACATAGAACTGAAGTGGCTTTGTTATATTTTAGATTTCCTGAAGTAGCTGAATTGCTATGCCTTACAGTATGGAAAAAATGAACAGAAGTATCTCTAAATGCTTGAGGGGGTTATTTCTGGTGGTTTTCTTTTTGTTTGGGGGGATGAAATGTATAGAAATAATGCTAAAAATCTTGTTCAGGATTTTCAAAGTAAATAACTGAAAAGTTAGGAAATGCTAGAATCAAAATTGTCTATGCAACTTTAATTTTTCCGACGTGCATTACAATAGTGTTTTGTTACTTTGATCGCACACTGTATTTCCCAGAGTGGCAGAACTAGAACTGTAACTCAAGGCTTCCTGATTCCCTGACCATCTACTCATTCCTGCAGTATTTCCTGAGGTGCTAAGCATCCGTGGTTCTGCAAATCAAGCTGCAAGTGATTTAGGGTGGGTACTGAAAAAATACTAGAACCTGTGAATTTTTCGGTTAAATGGTCAGTACAGAAACTCTGTGGCCAAGAAGGAAATAGACCCATTTTTCCCTACAGCGCTTTAACCATAAGGCAGTCCTTTCTCTTTCTACAGTCAGTTGTTTCACTTACTGCATAATTGCTGATTCTTCAAGGGCTTGACCTAACACCCGTTGACGTCAATAGCACTTTTTCTGCTGACTTTAGTGGGAGGTAGGAAAGACAGGGATTAATCAAGAGAACAAATTAATCCATTTAGATAATCCTGAATTATTTCCTTAGTATCTTCCTTCCTGCAACAATTAATAAGGTTGGGATTCTGTGGAAAAAGTATTACATGATAACGTAATTGAAGAAGCACAATGGGGATGAATTAAGGTTCTAGGGCAACCTTTATTCTGGCATTTCCTGACTTTTGAGTACTTAATTTTACAACTGTAATTTCTTGTGCCTTCTATTTTAAAGGAAAAATGAATTCTGTTATGCACAACCATTAACTCTAAATTATTATTTTAGCCTTGTTCTTATTATGCTAATAGTTTGTTTGTTTGTTTTGTCTGTAGGAGCAGTTGTAACAATTACAACTCCCGTCAACATGAATGTAGACAGTCTTCAGTCCCTGTCATCTGATGGTGCTACTTTGGCTGTTCAGCAAGTTATGATGGCAGGGCAAAGCGAGGATGAATCTGTGGACAGCGGTGAAGATGATGGAACAGACCTCTCAACAACAAACATCAGTGGGCTGGTCTTGGATAACAGCGATTCTCTGCAGTAGGAAGCAAGAGAATGTGACAGAATATTTAGGAAAAAGAATGGACTGACTGACTGTTTTTCTAGTTTGCACAGCAAACATTTTACACAAGTTTTATTTCTAATATGTTTTATATGTAGATATAGAAGGGTGCACTTTTTTGTATTTCATAGTAAGCTGAAAGAGTGTTTTTGCAGGTGCAGCGACTTCTTTCAAATGTGTTTTTGTTTTTTTTCCCATTTCTTTTGGCTTTTTATTTCAAAAAATGAAATCTAGTAAAGTAATGAACTACATAAACACCCCTTTCTTCTCTTAGATTAATTGAAAGTGCTGCAATTTTTAAAGAATTATGCAGTTTCGATTAGTGTTGTTGGTTAATACAGCTCTTGGTGGGCTAATGATATAAATTTTAAAGCATGTGACACTAGTGCGTGGAACTTGGTCATTGAGTTAGACACATATATTTGAAAGATGCTTCTGCACCTTAAAAACTGCCAGTCTGAGGTGGGCAACAACACACGCGCACACACGAACGCAAAGAAAATGGAGATGTGTGATTCAATAGCGAATGTATGGCGATTTAAATAAGTTTAGTTTCTCTCATAGTCAGTGAGCCTGTTTATCATTTGCTATAAAAACTCCTATTTTTACCTTATCGGGATTATTGGATAAAAAAAAAATATTTTTATAAATTCATTAAGAATTGGGATGATGACTGTATTGAGCATGAGAGAAATTTCCAGAGGGGTAAAATAAAAGTTCAGTATTCCTATTTGGAAGGTTCTGAAAACTGACCAAATTTAATAAACATACATAATGCTAGTGTTCTATGGTTCTCTGCTATCCCACTGTGGTATAGTATATTTGATAATAGCATAAAAGGGGCCCACTGTTTGATGGGATTTTGATATAGTCAAACTCTGATTTATATTGTGTGTAAACTAATGCTCAAATTACATTTAACTCTGTATCTAAACTTGTATCTGAGGATATTTGCTAAATAGATATTCAGGTAAGTACAAATACCCACAATATGTCAAGTAGTCTTTAGAGAAGTTTAACAGTTTACAGTTTTTCACTCTGATTTTGAAACATGAAATGTTGACTTATGCAGTGACTGATTGTTTTCCACCTCTGGTGTGTCATTGCATTTGAAAAGCATTTTACCCTGTATACAAAAGAAAAAATATATAATTCATAGGTTATATAAAGGTCTCTTCAAATTTGAAGGTTACAACAAGAATATAAAACAGGCTTCTTAAATTATAAAAAACCTTCCCTGTCATTGTCAAATTTATTAGAACCAGTGATGAAAACAGATGTATTTGTGATAATGGTTAATTTCAGTTTATTCACAGACTTGGAGTTTGTGTATGGTTATTCATACATACCTATTGACACTGGATGTTGGAAGTTTATATTGCCCATTTTTACATACAAATAACAACAGATCATGGGCATGATAGAAATGCTCTTCTATAAGTGCATTTATTGTACCTAGGTTTTGTAGCAAAGCCAGAAAGCTGTTTTCTGAATTAGAAGGCGGCTAGTTTTATCTCCAACAGGACCGTAAGGAAAAGTGCTAGCTTTGAATCATAGGGTCTGACTGAGCAAAGGACTTAAGTGCATAACTTTAATCGCCTGCCTAAAGCCATTCCTGTTTCACCTAACATTCAGTCAGGTATGTGCTTCAGCTTAACTTTAAGCACATGCTTAAATGCATTGTTGAATCAGGGCGTTAAGTGCTGTCTTACTGGTCAGTCTGTAGGCAGTGAGCACAGAGACCTGAAAAGGAGATGCCAAAAACCGTTGTGAGTACATAGACGAAAACATATTTTTCCAATTTTTTGAATTGGCATCAGACTTTACTCAGCATTGGCATAAGCAAATGACTTTCCTGTAGCAGTACTCACTTCCACCTATGATGAATCTGGCCTGTTGCCCCAGCTGCAGTGACAAGGGACTCTGAAATTTAAAGAAAATGCTAAAAATGTATCATGAAAAACTAAATTATGAAAACTGTGATATAGCATAACTGATCTAAGAGATGCACAAATTTAAAAGGCAGAATCAACTTTAAGTCAGACTTCTCTAAAAAGGTTCTGCCTATGATTGTTACAAAGGGCACCTGAGATGACTAAAACTGAGACAATGAAAGAAAATAGTTCTTCTTTCTTTACTCCATCTGCTTTGTGCTTCTGTCAGCACTTTGTATTTTCATTGTTTCCATTGCATAGTCATTTTTTCCATTTGATTTATGTGGGTTTCCCACACAACAATAGGTAAATGGGTCAACATTTTAGGGCTTGATTCAGCAACCGTTGCTCACATTTAATAGCACGTTAACCCTCCAGTGCTGCAAGCGCTTATGCAGATGAGCAAATGTGAATAAGACTGACAGAATCAAGCCCTTGAAAGAGAGAGAGGGAGAAGGGGAGGGAGAGAGAGAGAGAGAGAGAGGATAGAATTGTTTATTACAAAACATTGGCAAGGGGTTCATAGAGAAGGGGACTCACTAGTTGAAAGTAACTAGATTTCAAGTGGATGATGTCCTCTTTGATTTCATGAGAGGAAGGTTTTAACAAAGACTTACACAATTAAATTATTTTTCATGGATTTTTTTCTTCATTCCAATATAGTGTTTATTCTTGTGGAATAATGACAGATAACGTTCAGTGGAATGTGAACTTGATTAGAAAGTTATCATAGAAAAAGAAAATGGATTAATCAGTTTTTATTACAAAATCCAAACTAATTGTCAAAAGTAGACATCAGAATGAAACAAATTACATTCATAGTTGTTTTAGTTATAATAATCAAAGGTACTGCTTAAGAGAGAATTTAAACCTTTTCCCATTGAAATCATTTTGAAGTTTGCAGTTAATTTGAATAGACTGAGGACTGAGTCCATGAAAGGACTTTTGTCCTTTCCTTGAGTAAAAGAAAGTGGTGAGATTTTTTTTTTCCCCCGTTTTTAAACAGGAAAAGAATTCACGAAAGCACAGCTGTTTAGGAAGGGTACTTGAGCAATGCAGAGGCTTAGCGCACAAATATCTATTTAACTTCTTCCCAAATGAGAGTCATAGTCATGCAGTAATAAAAAGACAATCTAATTTTAAAAGTCATGTGCTTAAAAGCAGCCAGCATGCAATTGTGAATAGTTTGAAAATATTTGAAAACTGTAAAAATCCTATTTGTTACCTCAAAGTAAATTAACTCAGTTAAAACTTTTTCAAGGAACCCACATTCTAAAAAAAATAGACCTTTTCCAAAGTCATTTTTTCTGAACTATCACGGTATAAAACTTTCTGAATGAATAAGCAATAGCCCTCATTCTGCAGATGGATTATCACATCTGGCTACTGGGTCAAAGTGCAGCCTTTAATGTAGGACTATGTGAGCATACAAGTTTGCAGGCATTTCTGTGGGTGTGGACCCCTGCCCTAAAGGTTTTTATGTAAAAGAAAACTACCACTTACTACTCCCTAACCTAACAGAAAAGTGAAAGTTAATGAAGGTGTCTGACTTCATTAACTTTATCAGTGAAAGGGATAAACCAAATCTTTCCAAGGACTTCATGAACCTGCAGTGTTTAAAAAGAAATTTTGAAAATTGTGCAAAATTTAAAACAGATGCACTTTGTTGGAATGAGGTTAATTAAAGGTATTAATTATTTGATTTCTGAAGCCACTCCTCTTTGGAAGCGATGAATAATCATTCTGTCTATGCAAATGAAAGTCATTTGTAGGTGCTCAGTCATTTGATTTGTGACTTGGTCATTTTTAGGTGCTCTGTTTCTGTTGAATGTTGAACCTCTTTTATTTTGATGAATCTTACGTACACATTTAACTTAAATTCAGTTGAATTTTAAGGCTAACTACACAAAAATAATTAAGAAAACATTGGAAACAAAAGTAACCTTCATCCCCCTTGTGAAAATCTCACATGTTAACATGGTTCTCAATAGTGCAGTTTTTAAATTTCTAAACCATTCTCCCTTCTGCCATGGTAAATGTAATATATCCAAGCTGGAAATTCCTCCTTCAAAAAAACAAAGCTAGCCAAGAAAAAATAATGAGTCTGCAAGTTTAGCTGCTGTGTTCAAAAGAAAGCAAAACCTAAACCTGTATTATTTATAAATTAAGTATATAGCTTGAAAGATCCTCCTGGATTCACTTTGCTCTTTGTTGAATTTTGTTTTTTTCAGTATAGATGGAATAAAAAAGGCTGGCTTTGCTGAACCCAAATCAGGTTTTCTGGGCTTGCTAAAGCCATTTTTCTTCTTCTTATTTTAATCATAAAAATAGTTTACTTTATCACCAAGCATGAAATATAGTGAAAGATGGCAGAAGTATGCAGCTAAATGGTTACCCTGTGTGTCACCTGGAAGTATAAACATATGTTCCCTTCTGTGATTTAATTCTTTAGGACTTGCTGACTGATTCTACCATCCTTTGAGGGAAAGCACTCCATTGTTCTTACAGAAGCAAACTTGCTGATCTTGTAACACTATCAAGATATCTATTCAGTGTTGTTGCAGTCCTATGGTTTCAGATAGTAACAGAAGCGATCTATCAATTATCCTTTGTTCTATCAACATTTGGTCTATAATACTGACAATCTTTAAAATGTGAACCTTGTAACCTTGGTTTGTCCTGGATGGCTGTCTTGTGAGGGATTTTGTGAAGCAACTGATCTATCAAAGGAAAAAGATTCATAATCAAAATGTGCTTCATAGATGGTGACATTTTTTCTGACCTGAAAAAGCACGTTGTCTTATCTTTAAAAGCAAAGCATTGCTTTAGTGTTAGCAGTATTGTTTAGTTTAAACTCATACATATTTTCAGGTGTCTTAAACGTAGCTGAGAAATTTCATTTCAAACTAGTTACCTAAGATTTCTAGCCAAAAAACAATTTTGGCTGTTTGTTTGTTTGTTTACACATATGCAAAAAAAATGTTTACTAGTTATTAATGGTTTGGAGGTTTTTATGTTTTTGGAATGCAGAAGCAGCTTTGAAAGCAAGACTTAAGCAGGTAAATAATCCATGTGTGTGATTTGTTTTTGTTGTTTTTAAAATTGTTAATTAAAATGGCATGGACTTCGAAGTTTCAGAAATGGCTTCCAAGCATATATGGTAATAACTTTTTCAAAACCATTCAAATGGATTTTTTCCTGTTCAATGCAGTACAAGTTTCATGTGCCAATTGTTTTCTTTTTATCAGGTAGACTGTAAAGGATTTCCAGATCTACCATGTGGTATTAGATTAGAGAATTTCCCTTTAAAAGGTGAATAAGTTTCTTACATGATGCCCATAACTTTTCTTCTAGAGTCATTACTCTGTTGGATATGTAATTACAAGTTGAGAATTACTTTTTTTCAAGGAAATGAGGGCTTTTGTGATTTTCTTCATACCTCCATTATGCATCTCTGAGACAAAAGTTTTGGATCTCAGTACAGAGGATAGCTACATCCTATAAATAGGTTTTTTAAAGGGTTAATCTATGCTTAATTGATATCCTAGATATGAGCAATATGCATTATAGATACATCAATAGTTTTCATTTATTTATTATGTTGAAGTGTGATATTAAAAACACATATTCAAAGCTCTGAGTTCTCTGCCAATAATTAAATTTAGAATTATTACCTGCTAACAAAACTGCAAATAAATAAATGAAGCCCCCCAATAGCAATTTATTTAACAATTTCACTCAGGCGGCAGACAACATCAATTTAAAAGAAAACGTCCAGAAAAGGCCCATCTGAAATTATACCCAAGAGTGTGCACATACCTCCTCATTCTTCCTCCTTGTTGTCCTACCCTTTCCTCTTCCCGCTCAAAAACCCGAAACGAAACAACAAAAAACAACTATCAAACAAATGGCTTCATTATAAGTAATCATAGGTGGCTGCGAGCCACAGTTATAAAGAAGCTATTGCTCTATTTGGCTCTAAGTGTCAACCACATATAAAACTACCTAGTAAACCTTTTTAACTCTTATAAACTATACACATACTCTTTCTTATAAAGCATGAGTAATATTTTAAACTAACATTAGAAAAGGAAATTTAGATGCACAAAACATTTCTAAGATAAGATTCAAGTAGACACAAAACTCTAAAATAAGTGTTCTACCAACTGTTTAGTCTGTCACCCATTCACTAGTGCCTAGGGTATTGTATGACACTCAAGTACCTTGTGCTGCATTACTTGCATGCTCAGAATTCCTAGTAAAGTCCATAAAAGTTTTGAATATGCCAAGAATGCAGTAAAATCAACTCTTGAGAGACCCCTGCAAAATCTAGAACCAATAGGATAGTATTGGGCCAGATTTAGCTAGTTCTACTGATGCAAAAAAGGCACAATCCAAAACCCATTGAAGCCAGTGGAAGTACTTCCATTGTCTTCAATGACTTTGGATCTGGCCTAATTGTTCCCTTGACCTCTGTGAGGTCACTTAAAGCACAGGAGATAAGACCTAGGAAGTGATTTCCAATCTTATTTTCTCAGTACACTGCTTTTTCTGTCAGACCCTTCATATTGTGTGATATATTAAAATCAAAAAGAAATGTTACTAGAATGGAGTTGAAAGAAGATATTTGTTGTAATCCACCCATCTTTCTGTTTTGAGGGGGTTTTTTTAAGTTATGTGTAAAGTGTACAGATGATACAGATGGACTCTGAAGAAATTGGTGATTTGTTTTATGTACTACTAAACCTGCAAGAGAAAATGAGGAATGCAAGCTGACAAGATGCTGCTTTTTCTTTTAATGTTTATCAGTTATATATACTTCTGATGAGGAATACAGTTCTATTACAGATTTCACCTGCTCTTGCAGTTCTTTGCCTCTGTTAATTCCATTGTAGGTTGACATGGGTAAAGACAGCAGAATTGAGCCCTCGGTATGCATGTGATCACATAGCTTGCAAAATCAGTAATTACACATGTACAAGACGGGGCTGTGCAAGACACCTAAGGATATCTTCCTGCCTGGGTGAGACCCACATTGAGCCTGTGTGGAAACATTAGATACTGCTTTTCTTTGAAGTTTTTTTTTTTCAGTAGGTCAGAAATTATACATGTCAACTATACATGATTTTTTTGATATGTGGTGGGATTGAAAAAAATGTTTTGCGCTTTTGATTTTTGTTAACTTTTTAGTTTGGTACTATGGTCAAGCTACAGCCGAGACCTAAAAAAACATCAACACTTCAGATCAAATAGCATTCTTTAGATAACTCTGAAAAATCCTCAAGTTGTACAGAAGTCAGATATTTGTTAGATTATAAATGCAATAACTGCTTTTTCTCTGTCAAATAGTGCTGGAAAGGGTACTCGTGACTCATTTTTTTTAAGGTAGTATACTTTACACTGCAGCAAAATTACCATAAGGATTTAAACTGCTTGTATATGCGGCTTCCCTCCATACACCTCTCCTTTTGGAAGGACATAATGATGCTCCTTGATTACACAACTGGGGATTTCTTATGCATTTTTGAGACTGTTATCAATTCTGAAGACTTTTTTTATTATGCCTCTGCATACCACTGTAGGATTTGAAACATGCGACATTTGAAAACATCAAGCCCAAATTGTTTATAATCAACAACTTTGAATATAAATTGTGGCTTATTTTAATTCAGTATCAGAAAAATTAGTGGAAAATGAAGCATTTGTTAGCTGAAGATGCACAATTTTAAAATTAGTTCACTTGAAAACTAAAATAACGTGTATATAGTTTCCCAAAGTGAATGTACGACATTTTTGTAATGTATATGCTGTTTTCTAATGTTTTAGGTCGTGTTTGTGCTAGTATCAGGTATTAGGCACAAAATATGCATATTTTAATACTTATTTTGCATAACAAATTATGCACTGCTTAGGGAAAGATTATGCAAAAAGTAAATTTATTAAATCGTACAAAGCCTAATCTGGTGAATTTTATTAAATTTATATGCATAGTGAATGACTAGATGAATACATTGCAATTTTGAACTTTCAGAAATGGGAAAATATGTAATTTACCAGCAGATTTCAGTATTGAGTGGTAGCCCTGAAATTTGTGACCAGTAAATCTGTCGTCTTCTCTGGCTGCTCCTGATTTGATATCTAACCTCTAAATTTAACTATAATTAGAGGGCTACAAATAGATTCTAAATTGCAGTTCTGAATGTTGACTTATTTTTCTAAATTTTTTAAATAAAAAGGAACCATGTGCCATTTGTACTATATATAGATAATATGTAGCAGATAATTCGGATTTTTCTATTTTTGGGCACAAACATTATTTAACTTGGTCTTTATTTTAAGGACTAATGTCCTGTCATGTTATTTCTTTCATTTCAATTAACTTGAAACATTTTATACCAGTTAATATTAAACCAAATGGATATCAAAATAACAAGATCCCATTTTAAAAATCTACTTCAAATTGGTGTTTGTTATAGGTTGGTATTATGCTCACCCTATTTCTCTTTTTATGTGGACACATATCTACAGATTTTTTATCATTGTATAATGTACACTTGTAGACAATACATCTCTACCATGTCAACTGGTTTTAGCCATTGGATTGGAGCAGTTACTGTTAAATTAAGCTCTTTTTTTAACCTATACATTATTCCATAATAAACATTTTTGAGAGAGAAAATGTAAAACTTCCAGGCTTTCAAGAAACTTTAAGGTGCAAAAAGATTTTTGGAAATGTACTGAGTACCCACTAAAACATTTGCACTGCTTAGTTCAATTGCTGTAGAAAATACTGGCCTGAAGTAAGCATAGACACAACTGCAAGAAATACTGTGTAGACAAGTACGTAGTTAAACTAGACAATGTTAAGAAGTAAAGGACAATACTATTGCAACTAGAAATACTAGTTGTGCTGAGGATGTTAGTTTGTTCATTTCATTAATGAGAAAAAGCATTCTGACATGAAGCTTTATTATGAAGTCTGAGATGCTTATACCAAAACTTCCCATAATATGATAATGCAGTTGATTAGCCAGATCCCATTAGATTCTCTAATTAAAACGCACTAAACTCTAAGGAGAATGCCAGGCAGAGCCAACAGGAACAAACTATCCAAGTTACCCTAACATGAGAAATAGTCCAATAATGTGCTGGCGTACCCACAGAAATGTGTTCTAAAACATGGCAACACTGCCTGTTTGCAAAAGGAGAAAATAAGGATTTGTTTGCACAGATGCTTGGAGAAAGGATGTTCATTGTTCTCATACAAATATATTGGTATTTGTACAAAGGCTATTCATGCAAAAACATGATAATGAATTATTTGCTAGTTGTCAGTTGTGCTTGCTATTTAAAATGTTATCACACAGCCAAGGGGGCAGAAATGAGACTGTGACAAAGAACCTTTTGCCCAACAAAGAGGGGATATTCAAAGATGAAGTTACTTTGTCAGCTGAAGTTTGTAGAAAGCATTAGTGAATACCACCAAATTATGAATCTATTTGCAAATGAATCTGATTTCCTTAATCTACAAACAAGAGGCCTACATGAATTGGTTAACATATTTAATAACTAACATCCTGTACATTTTTTCAAGTTCCATGTGTATAATTTTCGAAACCTGCCTAGCATGTGATTAAAACCTTTCATGCGTTGATGTTTCTACTGTTTCTGGCAATTAGCGCTAACAGAGGTGGCAGCCTGAGAATCTTTGGTTGTTGTGAACAGCCTGTGTACTGCACTCCATGCTCTGGAAAGGACCAGACCTGTATTGGGAGTTGCCTTGTCCTCCCTAGAGTCTTGCCTAAAAGAAAGAGATAAACCTCAATACTGCTGAGAGCCACGGGCAGATCCAGAGGGGTGCATCAGTGTGACTGCATCAGCTTTTGGCTGTGCCATGCATGCACAGCATATGAGCTTACCAGCTGATCAGCGCAACCAGTGGCTGAAGTCACTACAGCGGAAAAGAGGGAACAAGATGCTAACACTCACCCCCTGAATGTGGAGCTGTGTAAAAGCAGGGGCTCTAGCCAGAGCAAACACTGATCCTAGATGTAACTGCCTGCGAGCACTGGCTGGAGCCCACGCTGATTAGGCAGCAACCTCAGGACTTGCTGTGCAAGAGCAGTGCAACCAATGTCATGTGGCCACAGCCTTTGTCCCACCCTGGATCCCCAGGTGCTCAGAGCTGAGAGGTTTTTGCCTTCAGTTCAAATACTTGATGATCTCCCGAGGTCCCTTCCAGCCCTGATGTCTATGAAATCTGTGTCTATGAAATACAAAGAAAGTAGGTGAGAAGGGAACTGTGAGAGCAAAAGTGCAAATTGCTATTCCTTCTTGCATGGGCAAACACCTGAAGCTTGGCCCCTCACCCAGCCTGTGAATGGACTCCCTTTAGTTAGGATTGTGCTTAGCTGAATTAGCATAAATGTATCATCTTGTGTGTCCTATGTGTGCACCTTTACACCCTGCTAAGTGGGGTCAGACCTGATTCAGTGTTTTGTATTTTATGTTCCACTTGGCTAGCTTGCAATGAGGAGAGAAGCCTCCCCCATTTAACAGTGAAAATACCCTTTAGCTCAAATGAGCATCTATACAGCTATATTTATCTGCCTCATACAACTGACAAGTAACTGGAGTATTGCCCATGTAATGTCCTGGCACTGCATGTTTGTAATGGGGGCAGGCTCTGGCCTCCTCAATGCAAGTGGGAAGGGACTCTGGTCTGCAGTGCAGAAGGTGATTTGAAACCAGGTGGGCGACCACCTCCTAGTATGGCTGCTCCACCCTCTGCAGAGGGTGTATTGAGGTGTCAGAGGTGATAAGCAACTTCAAGAGCGATTTGATAGTGGAGTCAGTCATCAGGCATCTCCGAAGGCAGGGCTGGGGACTGCAGACTGCTGACTGTAGTGCACTTGCTTTCTTATATTCCAAAAGGAAAGTCAGAGATTTTTTAGGCTTGCTCCTACCAATCTAGCAGTTTCTTTTTCTCTTTCCAGACACTAGCACATGCCCCTTTCTGGTAGGGATCTGGGGTCATGGCTTCCAACAGGCCTGTCCTGTATAAAAGACTGGAATGAGGATTACTTGAAGGCTGTCCCAAGAGCGTAGTCTGAACAGCCTTTCTTGTTCCACAAGGAGAAGTTTCAAGGAGGTGGAGCACCGTGAGAAGCCTGTTCTCTGCTTCACCTTTTCCAATGACTCTGTAATGCAAAAAGGTATACAAAGCAGTAGTCCTTAGAGATGCTGGGAAGTAGCCATGCAGACCCCAAACAGCAGGATAAAAAGGCAGGGATTTAAGTTGTGTGCGTGTGTGAGGCCCCTGCATGTAGACATTTCCTATTTCAAGTCTGCTCCTAGGCTTTGTCTGAAGGAGGGGAAGGTAGCGTCTCATGGCAGATGTAGTGCTACGGGTCATGCATGCCCAACACAACACGAAGCTCACCCTGGCTACTAAATGAGCTGTGGCTTCTGAATAGAGCATGGCTCTGTGCACCTTCAGCCAGTGCCAGGGACTAACTCGGTTGCTGGAAAGGAGTGCTCTACTACCCCTGCCGAGAAGCTTTGAGTGGGAAGGCTTTTCCTGTTGCCTCAGAAAACCCACAGCAAAACCACAAGGTGTTGCTTCCAAGGCTTGTTAGCTGCAATGTGCTACAAATCTCTGAGTGGCGAAATAAGCCTCAGCTAAGCAGTGCAAAATTTGCTGATTGCCTGAGTTTTGACTCTGCTTCCTGTGGTTTCCTATGTGGAAGTCAGTGCAAACTCCAACAGAATGTACTTAAGCCCAAAGGGACTTTTCAGGATGTTCATGCCGATTTTCGAGATGAAGTCCTCTGGGAAGGTGTGTAACCTCCCCATTGCGAAAGAGCAGAACCAATTTAGAGGTGTCTCCCCACCAGGCCATGCAAACACTTTATTAGCACCTCATGGACCTGTACTGAAGACCACAGAAGGATCAAGACAGACCAGAAGAGCACAGTTTCCCCTGTCGCTCTCCAAGCAAACATTATTGCCCAAACCATGAGCGAAGTCTCTGTGCTGTATCCAAAAAGACAGCCAGACTGACAAGTGTCCAGGAAACCAATGTCATCCAGATGCACCTATTGAGTGACCACCCATTTGATTTCATAGACATTAGGGCTGGAAGGGACCTTGGGAGATTATCAAGGCCAGCCCCTCGCCCCAGGGGCAGGAAGTCAGCTGGGGTCAAAGGATCCCAGTGAGATAAGCGTCCAAACGTTTCTTGATGACCTTCCCCAAAAGGGGAGGTTGGAGACATAGTGGTAACTGGCTGGGGAATCAGCTTTTTTGTTCCTCCCTGGTCTTTCTCCATAGAGCAGAACAACTTGGCTCCAGTTTGACATAGCCAAGTGATTTCAGCGGCATCTCAGCAGCAGGGGTCTTTGCCTGCATCCGCTCTTCGGCCAGGCAGCTGGGAGCTGTACCCACACCACTGCTACTTTCCTCAGCCCCCACTTCTGGCGCGGTGATATGGGCACAGCTTCCAGTTGGTGGGAAGCTGCACCAGGCCCCAGACAGGAGAGAGTTGTTTCGTCGCTGCCACTGCGTCTCCCCGTATCCCCTGCTCACCTCTCCTCCTAGCTGCAGTGCCACCCCGCACTGGCTAGAAACTGCACCTGAGCCACAGCCAGAGAATCGGGGACTAGGGAAAGCTGCGGTGGTATGGACACAGCTTCCAGCTGCCCAGCCCTGCAGCAGCTCCTTGCAGCCTTGCCCTGGCATGGGAACAGGCACGGGCAAAACCCTCTGGCTTCTCGGGCTGGATTCAGTGGCCAGATTCAGGCAGCAGGTGGTGGCAGACCAGAGGTACCCTGGTCTAGGCCCAATACCTGGATTTTTTCTCTTCTCTGGTTAAAACTAGCCCTCTACTAATCCCTGGCATCCCTGTCCCACTGGAATGTAGCTATTCCCACACAGCAAAGGTCACAGGGAGCCCGCTTCCCTGAGAGCCAAGATAGGTCAGACTAATGGGTCAGGGGTTTTTTTTAAAGCCTCCCTCAAAGGTACTGGGTGCTGGCTGCAGCCCTGGCTAGGGACTGGGGCTGGGCTTCACTAGTGCTCCTGCTGGGACAGAAAACCGGAGGGTCTTGGCTAGAAGGTCTTGCCTTTCCTTTCAGGGTCAGCCCTGTTGCCATGTTTGGGGCCAGGACAAAATTTTACCCATGGTCTGATTGGTCCAGACTGTGGGGGTTTTGCCTTCCTCTGCAGCAGGGGATACAACTCTTTTCCTGGGATTTCTTGAGCATATATTAACAACCTTTTACAGAAGCAGGATGTTGGCTGCCATGGTCCCTGTGCTTTCCCTGGGGCAGGTTAGGATGTTGTGTGTTGTGTTGTGTTAGGGTTGACAGCCGTTTTACTAAGAGGTAAGATGATGGTTGTATGGGATGGTTTATGAAGGGCTGATCTTGCCTCAGGCAGGGAGCTGGACTAGATGACCTCTGGAGATCCCTTCCAGCCCGACTTCTCTATGACTCTAATGATACTTGTGAACACAACTCCTGACACAAAACTAAGTCGCTAGGGTTTGATGAAAGTTCAGCCAGAGGTGGGGGCATTTTGAAACAACCTTTCCAACCTCTCTTATGCCTTGGGGGGAAAAAAAAACATTAATTAGGGAAAAAAAGCATTAGTCAGGGCCAGACTATGAACTTTGCCTCTATGTGTAACTCCCATAAACATCACTGCAGGATCATGAATGCAGCTTAAGAGCAGATGAGGACCTTTCTACCTTGCAAGACCCATGTAAACCATTTATTTGTCCATCTTCAGCCTGCTCTGCTGTGCTCCTGGGCAAATCCGTTCTGTCTTTTGAGCAGTGCCTGGCTGCTCTCTCGCTGTCTCTCCCAGCATGACCCTTATTCCTACTGAACATCATTGCTTCAAGTTTTCAGGAGGTGGGGGCCTTTACAAATGATCGGAATGACTTTTGTTAAAAGCCCACAGGTGCATTGCTTTGAAATTGTGTCGGCAGTGAACACATTTTTTGCTGTATAAAATCCTTAATAAATCCTTCTTTCAGCAGAAAGTGTCTGCTAAGTGGGAAATCTTTTGATTTGGTCAGAGGGAGGGAGTTTGGTGTCAATACGACGGCAACCTTTCCCCTGCTGTCAATTTTAATTACTAGGGGCAACAAAAAATCTTGATTTTGGGCATAGGTAAAGGAAGCAGAGCAGCAAGCAGTGTTAACTCCCTCCACACTGAAACAGGAGTGTAGGCAGCCACGGAGACTCCAAAAGCTGCAGCAATGGGGCTGACAGGCTGAATTCAGCCTGTGGAGGTGGGTGGTTCATCTGAGATGACCCACGGACTACAGATGTTTCCCACTCCCCCACTTTTGGTTAGTTTTCTTCCAGGAGTGTTGGTAATTTGAGTGGATGGATCAAGGTCTACATTATCCAAGGGGTTTGTTTTCCCATGCTAATGATGGCTGGCAAGCAAGGAAGTACAAGTACTGCAAAAGATAATCTGTAAACTTGCTTTTATTGGGAACAGAATCCAACATTTCTCAGCATCTCAGCCCCAGATATGCCATAGCTTGGTTACATTGTTCATATATATATGGTTAAAAAAAGAAAATGAAATGCTACTGTGACCTTTCTCCTGAGTTCAGCTGTTGTGAAAGTGACACAAGTAGAGGTAGGACAGTTGTGCTCATTATTTGGAAAGAAATTTCTTTGAGTAAGTTTGCGGCAGTGGACACTATGGCTATGAGGTGCTATGCAGGAAAGAATGAAAATCTCCAATTCTGAGTATCAGACACAGGACAAGTCAAGGGGAAATGATAGCAGTCTTCTGTCGATGGTATATAACATAGGGAAATGCATTAAAAGAGCATTTAGGTTTTAGTTGCAGGCTCAGAGGGCAGAAGATGACAGAATGGCGGTAGCCTGTGCAACCTTGATTCAGTGCCCTCGTCTCATGCCACAGTGCACAGGCCGCCTGCTCAGTTCTGGTTCCTTGCACCACAAGAGTTCCTGGCTGCAGGAAGGAGCCTTGTGTCCAATGTCATGATGGGCGAGTGGGAACATGCTTAGTACTGAGAGACTCTTCAGAGTCTTTGACTGCCATGCTTTAGCCATGCCAGCTCCATGGGCAGCTGAACTCAACTCTGTTTCTCCTGAGCCTGCATCAAATAAAGTTGCCAAAGACTAAAAACATACGCATATTTGGCTCCAGATCTTCCAGGAGACAGCAAAATGCATATCCCCACTACAAGGGTAGCCCCAGTGCCAGAACCAAGTCCTTGCTCTAAAACAGAAAGATGCTAAAACTTTTTAAACGGTTCCAAGGCAGTCGTTTTCCATGGCTTCATGCTGAAAAATGGCATGACTGATACTTGCTGATGTTCTGAACCTGAAGCAGACACCTGCTATGGTACATTGCAGCCCCAGTGGTTATAATGTAACAAGACACCTGCAAACAGGATCTTAGAACAGGATGAAATGTATCAGGCATTGCTACCTACGCCAGCTATATTTACACATTCACACAAAAAAGATTAATCATCCCATAAATAAATAAATAATCTGCATTTTCCACCCCCATCTACCTTCTATCCTACTAACTACCTTAGACACCATCATGGAGAAATCCTAGAGAGAAACAGAAAAAGGTTGCCTTCCTATAAATGCTTTGAACTGGCTTATAGGTATCATAGAGGATAGCAACTCTATGAAATGCTATCATAGGAATCTGATTCTTTATTAAATTGTATAGGACAGCTTGAGGCATCCATAAGTCAAAGCTCCAGCTGAGAGTAGCTGCCCATAAAGTTAGCATTGCTAAGGCATTCAGTCACCACAAAAGGGAGCAATGTGGCGAGGCTGAATGACCAGATACCGTTTTAAACCCTGATTGACAGGGGATGGGATGGTAGGGGTGGCATGAGCAGTCTCTGTGTGTGGCATCCAGCTGACTGGGGAGGGGACAGGCAGCACAGCAGCAGATAGGGCAGGGAGCACAGGCCTGGGAGTAGAAAACAGAGCAGCAGTCTGGGCAGGAGAAGGGGATCGGATGAGCCCTCAGGGAGGGTGTGGGGTTAATTCACGGCATGCCTGCCAAAAAGGTTGGCCCCTCACTAGGCTATGGCATGAATCCAGAGTGGGACATGATCCCTGGAGCCTTCATGAGATGATTTCACTGTTCTGCCACTGGACCCCCACCAAAAACACCTCTAGCAAGGCAATCCATTTCTTTTATATTCTGTGTGAGTTTTCCATAAGCTGCCCAAGGACATTGCTGAACTTCTTCTCTACTCTAACCACAAAGAACTTCCCTCGGCACTGACACTTAGCTCATGCTGAGAGCGGGGCCTACTCTGCATTGGCGCTGGATGTACTAGCAATGTGAGAGTTAGAGGGGGTGCACTGAAGCTCGCCACCTTCAGGGGGACATTTGCAAGTCTCCGCATCTCTTTGGATGGTATTTCCAGCAACTACAAAACTGTAATCCTCAATGGGACAGATGCATTGAGGGCAGCCATCAGCCACTCCTCCTGTTTTCTTGCATGTGGGAGAAACCGTAGGGCAAAGCGAGGTGCAGGAAATATTCCCGGGAGAAACACAGGTGCACTTCGTGGTGGCAAAGTCTATGTAGTAAGACTTTCCCAGGGGAATCTTTCCATCTTTAAAGCCTTGCATGTTGCATTCAAACTCCTGGTAGTCAGGGCAGGAACACGTAGGGATGCAGGTTGCGCAGCACTTGTTCTTGGACTCCACCGCGATATGTTGCTTTGGACATGTCTTGCATTTTACAAGATCACAGTTGGGTTTTAAGGGTTTACAGGCAGCCTCATGTAGAAGAAAGCAGGTCAGTAACAGGTATGGCAAGTGTGTAGGCTTCATTTTTCTGGTGAGAGATGGGAGGAGAATACTTACTGCTGTCATGACTGGCTCAAACACTTGAATCAGGACCACCCACTCAGGAATGTACTCGCACTGTAGTAAATCTAGCTGTGAGACTGTGGTCCTGCAACTATTTGGCCAGTATACCATGAAACAGTCACCTTTGAGTGGGTGGTCTCCAATGTATTACTGTCAGTGCTATTTGTAACCCGCCAAGCCTATGGCCTCCCTGTGCTAGGCCCTGTATATAGAGTCCTCCACCGAAGAGTTTATAATCTCTGTGGCAGTTGAGATGTAGGCTCGTCTATTCTTCCCTGTCAAACCTGTGTTGGGCTTCTGGGGTTTTCTCATGACCTCCTAAAGAGAGAACTTGAGTGACTGGGCACTGAATGTAGCCTAGGCTAAGTCCACGGACTGCCACAGGGTTTAGTTTTAGGCAGCCTTGTCACCTAGTGCAATCCACAGCCCTGAGTGAAGTGTCTGGGCTCCCTATACAATGCATATTGAATGGAAGGCACCTAGGAATTGGATCCACAAATGCCAGAGCAATGAGTGGGCTGCTGAGTAAACCAGCTAACAGGCAATGCTGAGAGAGATGCGTCTTGAGTTATTTTAGAGGCTTTGGTGTCTTACTTCAGGCTCTGGGCTCCTATTTCTGAGATTCAGTCCCCTGGACTGAGGTATGCTTTGCTATGCCTCTCATAAGCCGTGGTGAGGACACTACCCTGGGAGCAGGTAGGCCCCAAATGCAAAGCCCTAACCCCAGGACTGGTTGTGCATTTTTTTTTCAATTAATGCAAAATGCATAAGCAAGCCCTAGAACAGGGACCAGAATCTAGGACTCCCACGGGAAGGCGCTCCCCACAAAGCTACAGCCAGGCTCTCTCTCTGTAGCTCTGGGCATCTTGCGTTCCTCACTGCAGTAGTCCATCTTCAGTGGGAGAGTGCTCCTACCCAGGACTTGTTTATGGTTTGGGGCTTGGCATATTTGGTGTTGGATGCCCTTGGACTAAAGAGAGCCCAGGTCTCTCACTTCCTGGGCTAGCACTTTGGGCTACTATGTAAATGGTGTATGCCAGCAGCATGACAATATGTTTCTTGTGCAAGTACTAAATTCATGACTGTCAGTGTGTGGCAGAAGCGCTCAGAGCGGAGGTAAAGCCAATCATCCTTATGTGTGAGATAGGTGCCAAGCAGCGTTCCCCCTAAGCTGCATGGCACATGCAGCCACGCCTGGCAGCGTGGCATGAGTGCGCCTGTGCAGCTGCACACACCATGCAGCTTAGGGAGAACACTGGTGCCAAGATGCTCATCCCTGCCTAGATCGCAACAGTTTTGGGAATAACCGAGGCACCTAACAAGTTAGGCAAGGGCTTTGAGGACCCTGGTCTTGGATCTGGGTGCCTAAATTCTATCTAAGTCCTTTTGTGGGCCTGGGCCCTAGTTGCTAAGTACTGTCAGGATTTAGGCAGAATTGGGGATGCCCAGGAGCAGACCTATCAGCACCCAGGGAACACAGCCAAGGAAAATGCCTACAGGATCTAGGGGTCTGTGGCGGCTGAATGATGATTCAGAGGATCTAAATGTTAGACATGGGGTATGTCAATGCCTGCCTGCTATGCAGTATAGAAAATGCCAAGTTAACTTTAAATGAGAAAACCGGGATACTTGTAGCTAAGTAGCCATGCTCACACAGCACTTAGTTAATGTAGTTAGATGAGGAATAGGGTAAATTAGCCCAAGCACAGCCCCCTGCTAGCATGGTTGGGCTATGCCTAGTACCCAAGGTAACTTATTTAAAGTTAGCTGGTATCTCTGTTTGACCTTGCAGTCTGCAGCATAGTCATGGTTTTTCACACCAATAGGGACAATTAGTGGGGACTTACTAATAGGATGAGAGGAACAAAAGATGGGAGGCCTTCTAGACCCTCAAATCCAGGAAGGCATAGCAAGGCATACCTCAGTCCAGGGGACTGGATCTCAGAAATAAGAAATCTAAAGTAGGATGCTGAAGTAGGATGCTGAAACCCCTAAGATAACTCAAGACACATCTGTCTCAGCATTTTCTGTTAGCTGGCTTATGCAGCAGGCCACTTGGTGTGCTGACATTTGTGGATCCAATTCTTAGGTACCTTACTTTTCCCATGCATCATATAGGAAACCTACATGTATACTTACAATTGCAAACAAGCATTAAGCAAAGGAATCCACTTCAAACCCTCACTCCAGCTGCAAGCAACACTAGCTCAAACACTAAGAATTCCCTATAACATACCACAGGTTAAAGCAAGGGAGACAAGGACACACCTAAGTCTTTTGGGGAAGCTAACCACCTGCCCCCCCACTCCCTCTCTGAAGAGCTACATCTGGGTGTACCACGAATTCACTTAGTGGTCATGAGTAAATCAGTGATTCCCTAGGCTTCAGCTTCCTCATCTATCAAACCAAGGCATTTACTTACCTACCTGCTTCACAGGAGTGATCTAGGGATCAGTGTCTGCACAGTGCTTGGAAATGTTGCTTAGTGTACAACCATAAGGTGCTGGGATATTCTGCTGATGGGCACAGTCTAGGCACAACCTGTAGAGAACAGAACATCCCCTTGTTCATTCAGTCATAAAAGTTTTTCTGGTGCTTTTAACTCATGTAGCACTGCCTGCTTCAACAAAGCATAATCTTATTGCACTCATAGATCTTAGAGCCTGACTAGATGATTCCTGTGGGCCTTTTTGACCTCCTCTATAACACAGACCATAGCATTTCATTAAGGTACCCCAATAGCATGTACTTGAGGGACTCAACCAGCCTTGAGGACACCAAGAGATGGAGAATCCAACTCCCTTGGTAGTCTTTTTCAGTGGTTAATTACCCTCACTTATACAAATACGTGCTTCATTTTTCATTTGAGTCTGTCTGATTTTACTGTACAACCTTTGGTGTTTGCCTTTCTTTGCTGCATTACAGGGTCCTTCACTCCCCAATATTTTCCCTTTATGCAGATACCAGTAAACTGTACTCAGTCACCTTCTGCTCTTACGAGAAGCAGATCGAGCTCTCCAAATCTGTCACAATAGAGAATATTTTTCATCCCATGAATTATTTTTATGGCTCTTTTCAGCAACCTCTATAATATTTCATCAGCCTTTCTAAAATTGGAGCACCAGATTTGGATCCAGTCTTTAGTATTGGCTTCATTAATGCTATAGACAGAGGTAAAACCATCTGTTCCTACTCACTACTCCCCTACCTGTGCAGCTATGAATCATGCTATGCCTTTGGCACAATATCATGCTGGGAACTTGTGTCAAGTACATCACTACCGCTAGAATCTACCTAGAGTCAGGACATCCCAAGATCCGGTAAAGAGTGGTTTGTTCCTACACATATGACTTGGCATTTGGCTATATTCAAATACATTTGGTTTGAAAGGGTTTCACTTACCAAATAACCCCAATCACTCTATAGCAATGGTTTTCAACCTTTGGTTCGCAAGAGATGATTATGATCACTCAAAAGTATGTGAATACCCACACTTACAATTCAAAGGGGTCTGCACCTCCATTTGAAATTTCTAAAGGTGTCTGCAAATGAAAAAAGGTTGAAAACTACTGCTCTATATGGTTGTCCCAGCATTGTCAACTCTCACATTTTTATCCTAGGTTTCATGTTATTTGGTGGATTCCTTAAAACTCCTGCCCCTAAAGTCATGTGAATACCTGAGAATTTCATCTTACACTTTACAAAATGAAAGTTTCTAGGTTTCACAGTTGCAGGGGGGAAGCTTGAAAACACAAGCAAGTGCATCCTTAATGGCTAAAAATGAAATAGCAAATGAGGAAAACCCTGAAAGTATTTTTTTAGGGGCCTCATGATTTTTCAGCCAGGCTTATGACTTCTGAAGGCTTGGATTGATAATCCCTCTGCTAGGCCATCACTGTTATTTAGCCAGTCTTTTGTGTCATTCACAAAGTGTCATCAGTAGTGACTTCACCTCTACTTCTAAATCGCTGATTAATATGCTGACTAGCCTAGAACTGACTGCCCAGGAAAACCTAATAGAAATACTGCCATTCACTCATGATTCCTCACATACAATCCCTCTTTGATCTCTCTCAGTTGACCAGGTCTTCATCCACTTACTGCATGCTTTTTGATGTTGCATTATGTCACATTTTTAACCTGCAAGTTGTTGAGTACCAAGTCAAAAGCCGTACATCTACACAGTAACCTGTAATGTCTTGTGCAACCTCTACAGCCAAACATACTACTCAACAAGCAACAGGTTTATTAGACAAAGCCTATTTTACAAACAATGCAATATTACACAGGGATGAATTTCCTGCTCAGGTTGGTCCCTTGAGTTAAAGACATCATTCAATCAGATTATAAACAAGGTTGAATTACCTGAATAGTCTTGTTGGATGCCCAAATGTGACAGATGGCCTGGCCCAGAAGCAGTGATGCCTTTTTAGCTGTTTGCCCAGAGTGCCCACACCCTTCCAGCTGCAAGGCCAGCTTTTATATGCAATGGCTCTCTGACTCATGATGACAAACTAAGGGGTGGGGGTACCTTTGTAATGCTAAAATGGGTGGAGCCAGCAAGATTGTTATCATACTAATGGCTTTGGCTCAGTCCTGTGTCTCCCTTGATGATCTGCAATTTGGGCAGTATATTCTAGATCCTGGTGCAACTTTCTCCCTCTTTTTAATCTTTGGCTGAAGTTATTTAAGGCAGGAAGACTAGCAGCCTGCTAAGCACAGGGGCTATAATTTAAATGGTGCTTTCCATCCACCAGGTTGTCCTGTATAACAAATGCACAACCCTTGTGAAATGCCACTAGCTCTGGATCCTGATAATACGCGCACCAGCTGGGCTCAGCTTTTCCTTGGAAATTATGCAAGGGATTGATCAGATTTGTTCTTAGGGCTGGCCTGCGTGGAAAGCTCAGGCAACTCAACCCACAGTGGGAAGTCAACATGTATAGATGAAAGCAGGTTCACCCTTTTTGGATGCTCAGGATTAAGGTACAGCAAAGCAAGCCACATTATGCAGGGCTCACCCGTTTTAGTTTATGTTGATTCACTTGCAGTTTTGCCTGGGGGGGAAAGGGATGGGAAGGGACAAATCTTTGCAGATAGGTCTTCAGTCACTGCCAGTATTCACTTTCCAGCTCTGAAATGCAGTGTCTCCATCATCAGCACCTGGGTCTGACCTACCACTCACTTTCCACCTAAAATGTATTTCCACGGTAGCAAACAACAAGCATATCCAGCTCCCTGTTGCAGTTCCCTTATGATGGCTCTGTAGTACTGCATTGCAAAGGATTTATCTTTCCAAACAGAACCCACAGTGTTCAATGAAATTAGAGTGGAGGCTGTCAAAACTCTTCCAGCCACAGCTTCCCATCACAGCTCCCTTCTCAGTTTCTGGATGCAATCAAGTGGTGGTGTATGCCCCTCCCTGGAGACCTCTTTCATAGATTTCATAGACATTAGAGCTGGAAGGGACCTCCGAAGATCATCGAGTCTAGTCCCCAACCTGAAACCCCCCACTTCTGCATTTCACAAGGCAGTTAACATACACCTCTCTGTGTGTGATCCTGCAGTGCGCTGTGTTATCATAAAGGTGAGTAACCTCATTTGTGTCAGCCATCCCTTAAAACAGGGTCTTTCCATGGAGAAGTAAGTACAAGACTGGGCCTGCTGAAAGGGTTGCCCTAGACCCTGATGCTACAGACCCTTACACACATTCTCCATTTGGCCTCGTGAGGACACAGTGCCACAGAGATGAGCATTGATGGAACGGGGCCCACATGGCCATTTGAAAACAAACATCTCATTTACTTTCTTAGTCATGATCTTACCAGGGTCCCAATTAACATTTAGCCTCCCTGATGGGGGAGGAGATGGGGCACCACAAAAGAAAAAGAAAAGAAAAATGAAAAGAAAAATGCACATAGTCTTTTTCTCCCTTTTAAAGCTTAAATACCCATGCCAGATTGCTCTGTGGCTGCTGCCATCCCTGTGACATTTTAAGTATGCTCCTACCTAAATGCTGCCTCAAAGGTTCAAACCCTGGATTGGTCAAGGGGGAAAAAAAAGGTGCAAGTCACAAGGCAGTGAGGGTTCACTGTGCAATTGCAGTGATTACTCACCTGTGGCTGGCTGAGGATTTACCTAGGGGCCCGTGGTTGTCAGCAGTGGAAGAGAGTACGTATGCAGCATTACAGAAAAAAAATCCTCTTCCAGCTGCCAAACTTGTTTGTAATCCTTTCCCTCCCCCACCCTAACAACTTCCTTGATCTGCTCTCCTGGGTGCCACATAGCCATGAAATCATCCAGTAAGCACTCAGAACTAGTCCCAATCCCAGTTTTCCAATTCATCTGCAAACCCCTCCCCCTGCTCCTCCATGAAGGAGAACACAGCCCCGCTTTCAGACGGACTGGAATGTAAAAGAGCTCTGGAGAGGAGAAAGTGCAGCTCCATGGACACAACTAGAGAGAACTCTTGCCTCTCCCTCTCCCCACCACTTTGCTCACCTTGCTGCAATGTAGAGAAAAGTTCCTACTAAGAGGAGAAGGGCAAATAGCTGGGAAGACAAGTTGGAGCAGATGTTTTGTTAATAGGCTATGTAACTTTGGTACGATGGTCCAGGAGGCAAGGATTTCTTTGGGTGACAGCTCTTATTAGACCAGCTCCATCATTGGGATAGAGCAAGAGACAAGTTTTTGAATGCAAGGTGTTCTTCTTTAGGTTTTAAATTAACAGAGAAGGGGAACCCAAGGCAAAGGCTGAATTAGCTGATTGCTGGTTTGCTCCCCCCCCCGCCTTTACAAAGCTTCTGCTGGCTCTCCACAAGAAGGAAACAGATTCCACTGCAAAGCAAAGCCATTTGAATTTTGCAGATGAGAAAAGAGCAAAGTTTCTTCATCAGATCAAATTCCTCACACACCTCCCCAGCAACCCTGCATCTCCATCCAGCTGCCTTATATAAGCCATTACTGCATCCCCTCCAATAAATGTCTACAAGACAGTGTCACAATGTCAGTGCTAGAAGCTTGGTCAAACTAAAACTATGTATGGGGTCAACTGAAAAAGGGAAACCAAGAATGCTATTCCTATTGTAGTCTAATGCTTAATATAAGAAAATATGTATATTGTTTATAATAAGAATATTAAATAACACGTTTATGAAGGTACCTGTTGCTACCACAGGATTTCTAGTCTTCCAGAGAAACTGTGTTGTGATACTCATCATGTCTGATTATAAGGTAAAGGACCCCAAAACACTAACCAGAATCAAGAAGACATGGGGTGTTTATGCTCCAGCAGTGAGGGAGGGAGGGGTGTTTTAAGTACGGTGTCTCTGAGAGCTGCTCTAATTAAAGAGCCCAGAGCATCATGTCTATCAGCATCCCCACCCTGAAAAATGGCAGTAAGGGCACTTTAACCAAAGCTCATCAATACATTCTAACACGCTGATACGTGTGACTCTAGAGTCTGGTGACATGTGGTAATTACCACGCTCCAGCAGACTCAATTAATCAAGTCTGCTCTGATGTGCAGTGATTACAGCACATCAGAGCAGCCTTGCTGGACGTCTGTAGGTGCCCATAAAGTGCAGACAGAAGTGACAATTTTTGCCTGATCTGACCCCTGAAAGTGGTCTACAGCCATGACCAAACACAAATGCATGGCTGCAGAGAGCTTTAAAAGGGCCTGATTCCCATGAAAATCTGAACCCTCATTGCATGAAGGTTACATGAGGATGCTCCAAAGTGGAGTGCGCTTGCTGAGAGAAGGGCTTGGCTGATGCAGCCCAGGCACTGTTTTCAGAATATGAGGAAAGGAGCAGATGGAGCTCATTCTGGGGGTTGCCCAGCTGGCACTGGGGGGTGGGGGAACCCCAGAACGGGCCTCCCTCCCCTGTCTTCCCCCCTCCCATCCTGAGACAGCATGGGAGTTTGGGGAGGAGGATAGTGCTAGGGGACAGATGCTACACAGATGAAGCCTCTCTCCCTGGATTGACTTTAAATTAGATCTCAATCTCCCACTCTCCCAACCCTACAGCTAACATCTCTTGGGCTGAGAGGATCAGTCTAACTCATGGTGCTTTCTGTGAACTGCCATGAGTTAGATATGGAAGCTGCATTTCTCTCTGCACCTATGGCCTCCACAGTAACATTGAACTAGATGAGAAGATTTCAGTAGGGAATGGATCAAGTTCTTAGTGCAGAGTCCTACAGTACACAAATAATAGGAGGGATGAGGAGATGGGAGGCCACGGTTACTGGCAGTAACATCTTCAGATTTCACAGGTTAACAACCTGGTATCATTTGAAAAACTTTTCTCTGCATAAATTAATAAAACCACAACCTTATCCCAGACTATAGGACCACAGTGGGCCTTCAGTTATGCTTTCATGTTACTGACCTGTCTCAAAATATTTTACAAGTGCCATTGGTTCCAATCCAGCAAAGACCCAGGCATTTGCTTAACCACCTTTAAGTGCCGGTTCCCTTGCTTAAGGTCAATGCTTCTGGGTCATTGCTGAAGTCATGGTTAATGTGAAGGAATAGTTCCATTCTTTGCTGAAGTGCCATTGCCTCTGGAGTGGAACACAGCAGCTCTCAAAGGGTGCTCAGCGACAGAACATTTTACATTCAGACAAAAACAAAGAGACAGCTTACACTGCAGTGACACTCAGGGCATAGGAACTCCAGGAAGCAGGTTGGCACACGTCCAGATTACAAGTGTTAATAATCCCCTTTCTACACCTGCACAATGTGCGGTGGCTTCTTTAATGACCCCAAGGGACTCGGCCCTTGGTTTCAAATCTCACTTAGCAGGGACAAGCCTCTAGAATAAATAATTAACTCTATTAACACTTTAAATATTTTATTGCCTGTTATTCCAATGCACAGTGTCAGACACAATCATGTATAACACAATGATTTACATTCTCTATAGAAAAAAAGTGACAATTTCTTGTAGGATAAAGCTGCCAGAATTCCCTGCCAGCAGGACCTGGGGGCTGCTCTGGACAAGCACTAGATAGAAAATATCAGCTCTCTCTCACTTAGCAGTGCTGCCAGCCAGGAGCCCTCATTGCTGCGGAATGGTTCTTGTGACAGTGATACATTTGGGACTTCTTTCTCTCCATTCATGGAACAGCCAGGGAATGAACATGAAAAAGAGCCTGAGCAAATTAAGCCATCAGAGAAGGCCCAGTGTTATCCACTTTGAAATCAGTGGCAAATCCCTTTCACTTCAGGGGGCAGTAGTGTGGCCTTGAGTCTTCAACTCCATCCACATAACCAACATAACTGTTCCAGATACCTTCCCTAGGTTGGCACAGAGTCTCAGCTGCATTAGCGATACACTCCCCACCCACCCCCCAACTTTTCTTAGTGACAGTTTAACCTTTGAAAGTTTGGATTTAACAGGGATGCTTTTCTGAATTTGCCAAATTCCTTAGTTAGCACATTTGGGCCAAAACTTTCTGCAGAACCTGTTTTCCTGAAATTTCTAGCATTTCCAGTTTCTGCCCCTGGGGAAAATATTCAGAGGGCATTTTATTGAACTGGTTTCCTTTGCTGTGACTGGTCCGGCCATAAACCACAAGCAAACAAACTTATTCAAATACTTCAGTACATCAAAAGAAAAGAAACCTGGGGTGAAATTCAGTTCTAAAATGGCAGAAGGTGAATGGCGCAGAGACTTCTAACTGGCTCCCTCATCTCTGCATTTTGTGAAACCAAGGAGTGCTTTGAGATATATCCATCAGAAACTGATAGTGCAAATACAGCTTAATTATCCCCCAGTTAGTGACAGAGTTATGTTATTAAATTAATCCAATGGTTCTCAACCTTTGTAGACTCAAGGCCCCCCTTGGAAAATGCCAGTTCAGACCCTTCTCTCCCTGCACACCTGTATTGCTTCAGGACAAGCAAGAGAAGATCCCAAGATGTGGGGCTCCTCAACTCCATCCTGTGAAAACAGTGTCAGCTCCTGAAAGGTGGTGAGGGGTAGCAGGAGAAGAGTTCTGCCTGCTTGGTGCAGCAGCCCTGATAGCCTACTTTTCCCCAGGAGGGGGCCAAGTGGACCAAGCAGCCAATCAGGGGGGATTTCTTCCCCAGGTAGAGCTGCAGTTCTCAAGAAGGCTGGACTTTCTCCCATCACCAAGACTGGCTTCAGCTCTGGCCAAAAACCATGTGATTCATAAGAATGGTAAAACTTGAAATGTGAAATTAACCAATGTTGATAATATCTGGGCAAGACAACTTGTATGTATTAACCCTCCTTTCTCCTCACCCTGCACTCTTGTGTTTTAATGTCAGTGTAACTGCTTATTTGAATTAAACAGAGTTCTTTAACAGGTCGCAGAGATTCCCTTTGATGTTATTGGGGATGACACTTAAGCCTAGAGGCCAATGATTACCACCTTATAACCCACCCAATCGTTCTGAAAAGCTACCGACTAGATTGGAAAACTCTTCAATTGTTAGGTATGGATTTGCATCTTGGAGACAGATCTTGGAGATACTGATGTGGGTAAAGCAACATAGCATTTATGGTTCTTGTCCTTTCTGGTAACAAAAGTGAGGAGGTCCATGGCTGTGACAATGCCAAATACCATCTGCTTCATGAAGGATCTGCCATCTCCATTGACTGCAACAACATAGGAAGCTTGGTTACCGGGACATATGAAAAAGCAATTTGAAAACTGGTGTGATTTATGAAGAGAAGACCTCAGATGAGCCTAATTCATCCCTGCTATAACTTCAGTATAGGGGATGAAGGTGCAACTCAACTACAGTGAGTGGAAGCACCCCATGGATGTATTCAGCTGCAAATATTGAATTATTTACTGCTATAATGAGTGTGTTTTGCCACTTGGGCTTATGAGATACATGTTCAAATTACTTCTGCTTCTGCTTCCTCTACCCCAAATTGTTTCAGCTGAAGATAACAATATTTTTTTAAGGAAATAATACCTGCATTTATGAACTATCCTTCTGCCTCACTGCATCTCTCATAAGGCTGTACAGTGTTAAGATCAAACAGTACAAAGTGTAAGAAATCATTTTTAAAGCCCTCTTAAGATCACACCAATCATTTGAGAGTGTTTAAATAAAAGAGTAAAGGCATTTTGGTTGAGAAAGTCAGTTGAGGAAAGTTATAAATATAAGGGCTAGCTATGATACTGTGCGTGTGTGTGTGTGTGTGTGTGCACATGTGCGTGTGTGTGTGTGTGTGTGTGCGCGCGCATGTGGGATAAAGATATTCCAAAAAGCAGAGTGAGATGAGCTAAGTACACCTTGTTGGGATTTTTTTTTAAATTACTGTTGGTTAAAAATTCCATTTTTGTCAAAACGAAAACAATTTTTGAAGACATTTTTGACAAAAACAAGGAATTAAAAAGTTTAGCTTGCTTGGATTTTTTTGCGGGGAAATCAAATATTTCCCTAGAAAGTTTTGAATGAAATATTTTTGCAACATATAAGGTTATTTTTAACCATCTCTAAAGTGAGGGTGAATGGTGGGAGGGAAAGGGCACCAAAGACAAGGGGCGATCAACAGGGCCTTCCCAGACCCAGTGTTCAATGTGTTAGGGTTGGAAGATGCATTTGGATTTAAAGGTCTGGCCTCAGCCTGCTGGACTGACTCTCAAGCTACAGGCTACTTGCTGATAAACCTGTCAACATGGCACAGTATTTCACTAGCTAACACATACAAGTTTGGATGCCGCATGTCCTCCCATAGGGCCAGAATCAGCATGACTTGAGGTTCTTGTATTACCCAGAGTGCAGGTATCTTAACTGCTTTGTTGTGCCAGTGAAATTTTAAACAAAGCAGCTCCCTCAAGGAAAGGCCTAGTCCTCCCTTGAAAAGCTTTACATTATAACTATGTGGTTAACAAATAGCTATGCTAGGGCTCCTCCTGCTTCTCCTTGTGCCACTGTACCTAGGGTCTGAGAAATGGCTGGACAGCCTATGGTCCCAGAACTATTCAGAGTCACTTGGCAAAATCCTTCAAGCAAGAGGAGTATGGGGGTTGCCTGTGCTGCTGTAACGTTGCCCTGCTGTTGCTGTCCTGGCCTGAAGGAGTGGATTCCACCCTACCCCTGTCCCCTGAAAATGCCTCTGCAGGAGTCAGAGCCCTCTGGCTGGGTTCAGAGACCACAGCCTGGCTTTTTAGGAACCCCTACCTTTCATCCATTAAAAGATACCTACATTGGATTTGCTCGTGTACAACAATAGCAAAATGGTCATTCTCAAGGATGCAGGAGAGCTTCCCGAGGCTGTCATCTAAGCTAATCTGAAGACAAGAAACAAAAAGAAAAGAGGCATTGAAGCACTTCATTTAGGGGATACCACTGGGGACCCAGTTCTTGCTTTAAAGCAGTGGTTTTCAATTTTTTTTTCATTTGTGGACCCGTAAAAAATTTCAAATGCAGGTGCGGACCCCTTGGAATTGTACGTATGGGTATTCACATACTTTTGATTGATTGTAGTAATTTTTCGTGAACCTCTTAGACATGGTCTGCAGACCATAGGATGAGAGCCGCTTTTAAAGTGCTCAGGGCAGTACTGACATGAAGTGAGGCAATACCAGAATCACATGTGGCTCCTGCAGGTGGAGCACTTGGAGGGTGTGGGGGACACACATGCATGCAAGCAGGCGCACACACATTGCTTTGCTGGCATGTGGCATCCCTTTCTTCTTTGCATGCCACATGCACAAAGGACTAGACTAGGTCAATCAACACTTGCTGGGGATGTGGACCACTGACATCAACCTTACCTAGGCCTCCCTCCTTTTTACAGCTACACAGGGCCAGGTGTAATCTAACCCTTCCTTAGACAAGTCAGGCAATCGAATACTTCAGAGGCACGTGCTCTCTCAGAGGTACCATTTCTACACTGTGAGCAGAGCCCCCAAATTGACAAGTGTGCAAGGATCGAACATAGACCACATACATAGAATATACAAGAGCCTCTAACAGGAAACAATCCTTCTGTCTTCCTTGAATAAAATCTTGACTGACTGCACCGCACTGGCTCTGCAGCACTTTTACACGATCCTATTTGCATTTTCTCCCCACATCAGTTCCCTGTCCCAATCTCATTTACACTTTCCCTTCTTCTTACTCACCTTCCCTTCCGTTTCTCTTTTCCCTGCTCTCGCTCAGCTCATCTACCTCTTTTTCTCCCCTCCCTCTCTTTGGCATTGTGTTGTGCCTCCCTCACCCTGCTTGAAACACTGAAACAGACAATAACAGCAGTACCTTTGCAAATTGGTCATAGATGACCTTGATGACTGAGTCTGAGAACTGAGCACTCCCAGCCAGTACAGAGGAGAGGATGTTACTAAGAGTCACCATTCCCAAAATGAGACTGCAAAAGAACAGAGAGGTTCTCAAAACGGTCAGGGTTGAGGTGGTGAAGTGATAAAACTGAGGTCAATCCTGCTGCCTCTGAATTCAATACAACATGCCCATTGTCTTCAAATGCTCATTATTCACCTGAACATCTTGTGCTTTGTCCAAGGTAGATTCTATTGGTGTCTAACAGCATAAACAGATCTTAAAGATTATTCTGCTGTTGAGCCTCCTTTTCCTTCCACATGCCTCTTCCTTGGTTGTGATTTTAGCCATTTCCTTTATGATATAATCAGTTTCCATTGTAGCAGGACACATTTCTGATTTGTGCACCAGCTGGTGTAGAAACAGCCCTGCTGCCATCCATAGCATGGAAATAACAACTATGTAACATTTAGATGCTAATAGAGAGAAAGCTGGGATATGACTTCAGACTAGAAATTTCCCATTTCAAAGCCAGAGCCTGGAGCCAGATCAGGCCTAGCTATGATACAGGAAAAGCTCAAATGGTTTAGCCAGTGGAGCATTCAATTGTATTTCCATCTGTTATGGTGACTGGGCAACTAAAGCGTGGCAGGTGCAATCATTATAAGGATGCTATTCATCAAAAAAGTGCTTTTAACAGCAGTTGAAGACTAAAATTTGCAACCCAGAATTCAGCTGGTCTGAGGAAAGTGTGAGCTTCCTACCATTTCCCAGTGTTTCACATGTGTTCCTTCCTTTCACTGAACACTCCATCGATCAGAGATCTGACCCAACCATCATTTGTTTCCATAGGCAGACAATTTTTCCTCAAAAACTGTGTTATTACTGGCTATAGCAAAAATACAGGCTTTAAAAAGACACTAGAGACATGTCCAGATGAGTGGGAATGTACGCTTTCCAGCACCTCAAAGACTTTTGAGGGGCTACAAAATGCACACTGGACATGTGAAAAGGTTCTCCATTTGCAGCATGGAGCCAAAATTTGATACCTGGAAATCCTAGTATGTTGGGGGAAAAAATGACCAAAAAAAAAAAAAAAAAAAAAAAATGAGGTGGTGCACATGGCTGCAGCATGCATTGCCTGAAAACAGAGCCTGGCCAGCAGGGACCATGCTCTGGCTGCCGACAAGACTCTGTGCACCTAGATTACCGCCGCTGCAGTCCCAGGAGCCCCACGGACATGCAGGGGCATTCTGTAATAGTAATAGTAATAGTGCCACAACTATGTGACACTGCTATTTGTCCCTGGGGAAACGCACATGCATGCTCGTGGGGATGCACCCTACTGGTTTATCCTAAAAAGTATTGAACATGTGCCCTTCCCAAGCCACTCAGTGGGATTCAGTACCTGTCAGGAACAGGTACTGTTTTTAACATATGCCTGTTTTTAACTTTTCTATATGGGTGATAGTATCTTTAAATCTAGGCAGTGCAGATTGTGCTCCATGTATCTGTTTCATTGTAGAACCACAGTGTTTCCTCATTAGTGTCACGAATGCTGTTTTCATTTCAAGTCAGTATCCACACAACCAATACAACAGATACCCTGATTCAGCAACCACAGGTGCCTGGTCATATCCCTTCTCTCGCATGATTTCAATTGCCTTCTGACAGTTGACTTCTGGGAGGAGAATCAGAGGGGCTAAGAGATTCAGCTTCTGCACCTTGATATTCCACCACCTATTGAACAATAACAGCAACCCATTACTACCTACAAGTAGGAGTAATTTGTGTGGCTGCCTCTGAGCTGCAGCCTGTCCTGTTTAAACAGAACACTCTTGGACACATGCAAAGTGAGAGGCAGATTTACATTTTCCCATGTCGACTCTGAGGTGTAACAGGGCAAGCACGAGCCCTGTCTAAAGGATGAAGCCAGCCAGGCACTGAGCACTGTGACCCTGATGCAGCAAAGCACTGCAGAAAGTATTTAACTTAGAGCATGTGAATAGAGACCAACTGACTTCTCCTTCTCCTTGTTCTCTAGGCTCAGATTGTAAATCCATCAGAGGGAAGCAGGCGTGCAGAGTACTTGGCATGGCTTTGGGAGGACTGGATACTCCTGTTCTCTGTAAGCAGAAGAACATCTCCAAGCCAGAAGTTATTCAACAGTAGGATGCCCTTCAGTCTAATGGTATAACAGCATCCACCTGCTAGAAACTGGTAACAGGCAACCTCCAAAGTGAGAACTGGATGAATCTTTTGAAACAGCAGGAGCTTATATTATCTTCCGAACAGCAACTGCTCCTTTCTAGGCCATATCAACAAACAGAGAGATTACTATTTTATAGAGAGGACAAGGGGTAACCCTTCAACCTTGCCATAGTAGGTTGAATAAGTCTCTTTTAAAAAGGACTGCATCCCATTATCTATTCATCATATTCTTTCAGCCACTTGCCAATGCTGAGAGAATATTTCCCTCTGAGTGAGTGCAGGATGGGATCGCCTTACCAAGGCTTGTGCTCCTGAACGTCCGTTAGAAATCCATTCTTTGTCATCCACTTATCATTCAAAAACTTGGACCTAGAAATTAACAGTGAAGGAGAGAGGTCTGTTACCCACCCAAGAAAAACTGTACTTTGTTTTGTTTAAAGTGCTCTGTGCATTTAGAGGTTGATTTAAGCTGCAGGTGCTTGGTAACTCCTAAGAACATGCTCATTGTTTATGGACTTACTCTTAGGCCAATAAATCTGAAAACTGTAGCCTGGATTTTTCCTGGACCATGCAGTAAGTTAGATGACAGGTGAAATGAAGAGTCTCCAACCCCTTGTTCTTCCTACTGTAACTTAACACTGCCCTCTTACACTCCCATTCCTGTGGAGATTATGAAGAAGCCTGTGAGTTGGTGAGCTGACTCTTACTCACTGCTCTGTGTCACCACTGTACCTGATTTCAAAATCATTATGCTGGTGAAAACCCAGTGAAACAGGCTGGTGATAAAAGCCCTTCATGTTCTCTCCTCTGCTTGCCAACTCTGACATAGTTTCCTCCTGTGCCATCACAAATTACTCACCAATTGTATATGGGGCATACTATTCACTGGATCTACAAACGTAACCTCCATTGATATGGCATTGCCAGACTGTTGCCTCTGTGATACCAGCAAATGAGGAGCAGAGCAGGAAATAGTGTCTTACATGTAGTTTCTGACAGAGTCGGGCAAGATGACAACACAGCGCTGACCCTCCTTCAGATCCTTAGCGGCCTTCACAGCAACGGACATGGCACTGCCTGAGCTGCCGCCTGATATAGAAACACAAATAAAAGGCATATGCAAGAGCTAAGGATATGCTGTTATATAACACACCCTAACACATAACCCATCCTAAAAAACATCCTAAAGCTAATTCATGGGCAGTGACTCTCTAGCTGCAATCACCCGCAACTTTTGGCCCACAGTGTGGTAATTAGATACTGAATCTTTAAGGCTTTTTTTCTTCTTGCTCTCACTAACACCAGTATGTATTGGGAGTAACTCCACCAAGGCCAGTTCAGTTAAAATGGCAGATGTGAGAAGAGACTCAGACCTATAATCATATATGTTTTTGAGAGAATTATCCTGGCGCATATCCATGAGGGGCCAGCAGGGGAGGTTATGCTTAGGGGCAACCAACATGGGTTCATTAGAGGCAGGTCCTGTCAGACCAACCTGGTGGCCTTCTACGACCAGGTCACCAAATCCTTAGATACAGGGGTAGCAGTGGACATAGCCTTTCTGGACTTTTGGAAGGCCTTCGACATTGTCTCTCACCCTGTTCTCATTAAGAAACTGGGGGACTGTGGTGTCAACTCCCACACAGTCAGCTGGGCACCCAGAGAGTGGTGGTGGACAGGTCATTTTCGACCTGGAGGGATGTGGGCAGTGGGGTCCCCCAGGGCTCAGTCCTCAGGCCTGCACTGCTCAACATCTTCATCAGTGACTTGGACAAGAGGGTAAAAAGCACCCTGTTCAAATTCGCAGACGACACTAAGATGTGGGGAGAAGTGAGCACACTAGAAGGGAGGAATAGGCTGCAATCAGATGTAGACAGGTTACAAGGGTGGGCAGATGAGAACAGGATGGGTTTTAACACTGACAAATGCAAGGTGCTGCACCTGGGAAGGAAGAACCAGCAGCATACCTACAGGCTGGGGAACTCCCTTCTCGTCAGTGCAGAGGGAGAAAAGGATCTTGGAGTCATCCCTGATGCCAAGATGAACATGGGCCGGCAGTGTGGGGATGCAGTCAGGAAGGCCAACCGCACCTTGTCATGCATCCACAGATGCATCTCAAGCAGGTCCAAGGAGGTGATCCTCCCCCTCTATGCAGCACTGGTCAGGCCGCAGCTGGAGTACTGCGTCCAGTTCTGGGCGCCGCACTTCAGGAGGGATGTGGACAACATGGAGAGGGTCCAGAGGAGGGCCACTCACATGATCGGGAGCAGCGGGGCAGGCCCTACGAGGAGAGGCTACGGGACCTGATCCTGTTCAGCCTCCACAAGAGAAGGCTGAAGGCGATCTAGTGGCCTGTTGCAAACTAGTCAGAGGGGACCAGCAGGCATTGGGAAAGTCCCTGTTCCCCCGAGCACTGCCAGGAGTGCCTAGAAATAATGGTAACAAGCTGGCAGAGGGTAGATTCAGACTAGACATCAGGAGGCGCTACTTCACGGTCAGGGCGGCTAGGGTCTGGAACCAACTTCCAAGAGAAGTGGTACCGGCTCCTACCCTGGGGGTCTTTAAGAAGAGGCTAGATGTACACCTTGCCGGGGTCGTTTCACCACAGTACTTTTTCCTGCCATGGCAGTGGGTCAGACTTGATGATCTGCTCAGGTCCCTTCCGAACCTACCAACTATGAAACTATGTTGCTTGTTCAAGCAGAGTTGAGGGAGTTCTCCACAGGGACAAGGGACATGCCCAGGTGATAGCTCTTGAATGGACAATGTGAGTAGTGATCCCACTCCAGCTTTTGGAGTCACCATAAAAAGCCCCTATCATAAATGGCCATTTGTGGGCAGTCCCTGAAGATAGGTCAAGACTTCAAAGGGAGTTCACTTGAACTTAAAGTTTACATGAACTCTCGAAGAGCCTTTAAGCTGGTTCCTTCAGGTCAGGGGGTGGACTGGTTGGGGGCTGGTTGAGAGGAGTTCATATAGCTGGTGCCTACACCGTACCTTTTCTGCACATGAAGAGAACATTTAGTTCTCCAGACCTGCTGGGCATTTTACAAAAATGTAATGCCTTGCAGAAAAAAAAAGACAATTAAAATGGCAATCATATTTCGCATGCCAGCCAGTGACAGGATGAGTGGCCTCTACCTTCCTTTATCAGTGCAAGGTGATGTGTATGTTTCCATGCACGTAGCTGAAAAAAGCTTCTACTTGCTAATTATTTTACAAAATCCACAGGGCCATATTCACCCCTCAAGCTATAAGTGGTACTGCCTAGTTGTACGTGCACTAGACACAGTACATCTCTTTATTTATCGCTTGTTCATTGGAGCTGAGTCAATCCTTCTGGAAAAAAAATTAATTTGCAACTTTGTGGAAACTACAACTATTGTCAAATTTGAGTCAAAATCAGCGAACCATTTCAGCCAAAAAAAAGTTTTAAAATATTGAGCAATTCTGTTTGGACATTTTCTATGCAAAACGTTTCATTTTGGAAATGCTAAAAAATTCTCATAGCAACATTTTCAGAAGGCAAGATTATGTCTTCTCATCTCAACATGGCATTTTCATTACACAATTGACTCAATTAAAAATGTTGGTGATTTTGCTTAAGATTCCCTCCCCGCCTTTTTGATTCAGTAACCAAACTGAAAAGCCCATTATTCAACCAGCATTGATAATGACTTTGTGGTGATCAGGAGAGCTACTGATCTTGCCCATTTTTTTCATTACAGTTGGCTTTGGGTTCATTTCTTTACCCAGCTGGCTGTGTGCAAGCCAGCTGCATCTTACATTTGGCATGTTTGAAACTCTGCCTGCCATTGCCTCCCACTCTGTTTGTAGACACCTGCACTGCTCCTGCAGGAGGTGACAGCAGAGGGTATACCCCCACAGTGGTTCTAAATCCCAACAAGATTTGCCCATTTGTTCCCTTTTGGCACATGCTGAGCATGCTGGAAAAAAACGATGTGTAGTCATTTTTAGGCAAGCATGTCCAGCACTGATCTCAGGAGCATGCCTCAGACTGACATCCCTGAGAGTGTCCATAAGCATCTGCCAAAAAGGGACCGCATGACATTGTTTTGGCAAGTGATGCATGTGGAGTGGGAGTGAGTTGGTACGGCTAGTTTTTCTGGGGTTTAACATGGAGGTGGTAAACATATACCTTGAGTCTCCCAGTTGTTGTCTTGGAGTGTAGTTATATACCAGCCAACTGACCATCATGCTGGGCGGGAAGAGAAGAGAAGGGCCCTTTGGATTTCAGAACTGGTTCTGCTCTGGGTGGAACTCCATTGGCCTCAAAAGGGAATCTGACCCACATTTTTTCACTGCTAAACGTAACACTTTTGCAAAATGAGCTCAAGTGCCTTTTCCCAAATGAACAGTTTAGCACAGGTTTTTGGGCCTCGCATGACCCAGACTCTCAGGCAGTTTAATGGCAAGCTGTCACTTTAGCATTTCTAAGACAATCTCCTTAGCTTTGCAGATACTGTTCTTTGAAAGACGGAAGTCCATCTGTTAAGATGACCTTCAACTCTCATGACTGTAAGAAGACACTTAGATACTGGTATTTGCACAGCTACAAAGCCAATGTTTTCAACCTCGAGTGCCTAAAGTGAGATCCCCCCTAAATCCAACTTGAGGCATCTAAATAAAAGTGGCCTGATTTTGCTACACTGCTGAGCACCTGCAGGTAATGTCAGTGGGAGGAGTAGGGGCTCCGAACTTTATTAGTGCTCAGAATGAGCCCACCTATTAACTAGCACATGACTTGAACCTAAGTATATCTGGACCCTGGGCATGAGTACAACTAGCTGCAAAGTACTGATGCCCTGTGCAGTGTTACTGCTGTTTGTTTTTAAACAATGGTTGAGCAAGAACACCTGTTCCTTTGGGGAAGCTGTTCTGGTACTAGGACGGGAAGAAACACTATGTAAGAAAGTCTAACTCTGACTTTATGCTTCAAACTTCCCTGCTACAGCCCTAGCTCGCTGTGTATGGCAACAGTCCAGATCCAGCAACTATAGCTGTCATCGTAGCTGATGTGATGGAGCCTGTGGTTTTCAGTCCACCTGCCTTGCTCTGAATCCCACTAATCCTTCCCCTCGGCTCATCTAACACTGAACTGAATCCTTCCCCCCCCCCACGGTAAGGCCCAGTGGAACCAATGCCTTGTGCAAAACCTGAGATGAGATCACTGTTATTTTGTGTGCGAGTCAGATCCTCAGATCCTCAGCTGCTAGGAAGCACTGCAGCTCTGTTGAAGCCCATGGAGCTGTGCTGCCCCCTCAGGACTTGGCATTATTAGTTTAGCACTAGCAGTGGGCTCAGGAGTATGCAAGCGAGAAAACACAGGGAGTGCCTGGCCTTAAGGTAGTTCTAGTCTAGAGCGATTAACAGGTGGAGTTCAACTGAAAAAAAATGGTTCTTGATGGACATTGCGCTCCTCAATAACTCTTACCACACAGCAATCCTTCCTCTCTAATCAGCCTGCGAGCCATGAGAAAGGAGTCTCTGTCATTGCACTTGTACCACTGATCCACCACCTGAAAGGAAAAGGGGAAAGATTTTAGGGCCTTGGATATATTATTTCAGGTCCCCACCCCGCCATTTCTGATGCATCTACTATGTATGGGCCCAAAGCCTGGGCAACCTTCATGAAGGGGCCCCATCTCTAATTATAGTACTATACTTACTGATCTATCCAGGACAGTTGGAATAAAGTCATGGCCAATACCCTCTACTTCCACGTCTGAGTCCTCTGTTGTGTTCAGCTCACTGGGCAGGGCAACAATGGAGCCTTCAGGGTCCACACCAATGACCTGAGAGGTAAAAACTGCTGAATAACGGAGCAGACACACCTCCAGTGAAAAACTGCTTACGTTCCTGTGATCATAGACAGCTGCAGCATATTCTGGCCTGGACCCATGGTACCTTTTATCCTAGGAATTTTCTCTCTCATCAGATTTACAATTAGTTTGGAGAGGAATGGGAGGCTAGAGAGCCTGGTACTTGGTAATAAGGCTCTGAAGCCTCCATACTTCTGAACCACTAGTTTGAATCCAGCTCCAAGTGAGAGTCACTGAAAGTTGTGACTATCCAAAGTGAACTGCATTTGTACATTTCCTGACTCTTAATAAAAGAATAAATGTAAACTCTATCAATTAGGCTGCTGGCCCAATCCAATCATGATTGGGGTGGGGGAGGGGGGTGACTTTAAGAGCACTAGTCTAGTCCTATTGCTCAGCAGACATTATCTGCCAATTCCTCCACACAGAGCTGCCTTCCCACCTACTTTGCATTCTGGGCATTTCTCCTTCAGCTTTCGGGCAATACCGGTGACAGTGCCTCCTGTGCCAGATCCAGCCACTACCATGTGTACCTTGCCTGCGGTTGAAAGAGTCAAGAAACACTGAGAGATTAAGCATGTTCTGCAGGTCTATTTTATGTAGTCATTACAACCATTTCATATATGGCTTATATATACAGGCATTCTGCTTAGAAGACTGGGCAGCATTCATGCCAGTGACCAGAAGTATGCTAGCGCTGCAATACCCCAATGTATTCATTCCACATCATGCATTCCTATATTGGTTTGCATTTTCATAGGAGATTATTAACTCCACCCTTAGGAAGTGCACACCACTGAAACTCCGCGTGCACTAGTTCAGCTGGTTTTAGGATCTCACATGCCAGGGAGAACCTAATTCTGCTCTGCCACTGATGTGAGTTAGGAACCACACCACTGACATCAATGTCTTTACAGGAATGTAAACCTGTTGGATGTGAGAACACAATCTGGCCTTCAGAATTGGGGTCAGTAATTTTACTAGCAAAAGTGCAAGCTATAATTTACCAATGGCAGCTGCTAGTGCTAGCGAAGATACAGGCTGTCATATAGGCAGGCCTCAGGTTTTTGGGCTACTATTGTCTTTTAATCCTGCTCAGGCCATTTAAGAATCCCATCTACACAAGGCTGTTCCTGTCACTAGCAACTGTTTCCATTTCTCCTGAGCAGATATAGGCTGAAAGCCTTTTTTACCCTCCTCCAGCCCTCATATTGCATGGGATTAGTCTCTTCAGCTATTGCAAAGTTTTGATCCTCATTAATTTGCTAATGACTAGTAAAGTAATTTGCTAATGACTAGCTAAAACTGTCCAATTTTCTAAGGGATGAGTTACAGTAAGCTGTTTGCTCTTACAGATTTATGCTTCCACTGAGGCCTCTTAAGCCTTTTGTGCCTCTGAGCTGACCAATGACAGTAATACCATAATAGCAGATAGAAGGACACCTCCATTTTTCGGTCCCTCACTGTTTCATTTCCATATATCCCCTTTGCTATGCTGCCAAAATAGAAAGCAAGCAGAGGCAGAGCTGAGTCAACCTGACACAAATGGAGAGGACACTGATGCTCTGGTAATTCCCGCCAGGAACCCCCAACTTTGCAATTGGCTTCTTCCCTTGGTCCAGAGTAGCCTGAATTGTTGAGCCTCGGGGCATGTGGCAATGCTCACCTTGCTTATCCCTCAGGCTTTTAAATATGGAGGAGAGTTGTAATGGCAAAGAAGTGGAAGTGAACGTGAGATCTTGAATCATAAACTCAGAGAGTAACTTGAATCACAGAGTCGTCTAGTCACACAGACCTCACAAAAATCATCTGGAGCAGCTTCCTGCCTAAATTCAGTTCTTAAACCACCTCAGCTAGATGCCTACCCAGCCACTTCTTGAAAACCTTCAAGAAAAGAGATTCCACAACTTTTCTAGACAGATTGTTTCACTAGTTTATGGCTCTAACAGTTAGGAAATCTTTTTTGAGATTTCAGTGGATTTGTACCAAGTTATGTTGAACTGCTGCACCTAGGGTGTGTTTTTAAGCCGTATCAAGGGTGACTTTACGTATAGAGGCTCTGTTTAGCATGGCTCTGCATTTAATTAGATGAATATAGTAACCTAACTCCCCCTAAGAGAGTACATGAAAATGATAGAACAAATGGTACCTTCACACTGCTCCAGGATCTCCTCAGCTGTGGTGTCATAATGAGCCAGCGGGTTGCTTGCATTTCGGTACTGTTTATTTCAGAAAACAGTGCATATTACTGTTAAAAAGGTGGGTCAGATGACCTAGCAATAGCTACAGAAGCATTTCAGTCAAAGCACACAGATGTCCCCCTCCCTGGACCACATAACTTTGCACTGCAGTCTTACCAAGACCGTGTGAGACGTTCCCAGCTGACTAGTAACTTTGGGCCAGACGTTATTTAAGGCACTTTGGTGCCGTGCTCCAACTGCCTCCAATCAAGCTAGATGCCTAAATACCTTTAAACATCTGGCCCTTTGTGTCCGGGGGAATGAGGCCAATGAAGGAACAGACACGAAGTCTAAACTAACTTCTCCTGCCTGGAGGCAATGCTGAATGTGGTGCCTGAGCAGGTGACCCCTGTAGCATAGAGAAGTGAGGGAACAGCTTTTCCTACCATTTCCTGTCCTGTCTAAGCCAGTGGTGCTCAACCTCTGGCTTCCAGGCCAGATCTGGCCCATGGAGCCATGTCATCTGGCCCATGGGGCTACCCATGGGTTCAGAAATTTGGCAGTTACTGCTGTTAGCACTGCTACTGCTTCCCTACTACCACATTTCCAACCCCTGTGGTGAGGTGACATGGCACTGTGTGCCAGATTTGGCGAGTGTGTGGGGCTGGTGCAGCAGGCCCCACCTGGCACATGTGTGGAGCTGGGGTGGCAGGCACATATGCTGTTGCCATGCCGGATTGGGCCCACGGACCAATCCTGTGGACCAGCTCTGGCCTGCAAACCAGCCCCGCACCACTCATTCAGCCCACAGACCAGAAAGGTTGGGCACCATTGGTCTGAGGCTAAATTTTCACACATGGTTTCAAATGGTTTCAGTTAGGCCTACACTTCGATTTTAAAGAAACTGTAAAATACTCCTCAACCTGAGCAGGATCAAAATATGCTCAAAATCCCCACATTGGCCTTGATGCCACAGGCTGTGAACATACTATATATGCTGTTTTTGCAGTCTAGGACTCACAGGATGAGCAACCAGCCCATGTATATCATACAAAAATGGCCCACTGATCAAGTCTGGCTTTGGTTTAAATTGAGACAAAGCCCTCAAATTTGGAAATTTTCTGTGACGGGAAACAATAAGAAAAAACAATCATATTGACTGAAACATTTTGTTCTGACTTGACTTTTTAAAAGGATATTATAATGTAAAGCAGCACTGATGTATTGATTTTTTTTTAACCCAAAGGTTATTACAAAAAGAAAACCCCCAAAGCACTCTTTGGGAAATGGCATAAGAAGGCATGTTCCTATATCACTGAATATTTTTTTTCTTTACTTCCAAAGAAAATTTGTCAAACACTGATGTGATTCCATGCAGTATTTTGATAAGCTAGAAGTACATTTTCCAATGACAAAAGTTTCTCCAACCCTCTGTAGCCAAGTGATAAAGATGGGGAGACTCAGGATCCATAAAATCCAGACTTAGAAAGAGAACTTGCAGAGTAATTGAATTTACCTGGTCCAGAATGTGGGAGTTCGGGATTTCCTTTTTCAGCTTCCAAGCAACACGGACATTAGATTCAGGGGCATCAAACCTGGTACCTGGAGTCCTAACAATTTCAGCACCAAGAGCCTTTAGTATATCCACCTTTAAAGGAAAAAGCAGACATCATGACGCTGATCTCCTGCACTGCAGGTAACCTGAACCTATGAATTCATGTCAGTCTCAAAAGCCAGATGGTGCTTTGCATTCATAAGACATTTAACATTGAGAGTGATTTAGTGTCCAATTCTCAGTTACAAGAATGCTCTTTGACATTGTTCTGGCACAGAGGGATGTGTAGAGCTGGCATATGGTTTCTAAATTGTCCCTGCTCCCAGTCTTTGCAGTGTGGGGGTGGGGTTGAGAAGTTGCACAGAGCTGGCCTGCACCCTCTGCTTCCCAGGGCTCATAAAGGAGCATAGACAAAGCATAAAACAGGAACCCTGGAGCTCTTCTAAGGCAACCCATGACGGGGGCAGGCCTGAGAACAGCCCCAGAACCAAGGGAGTGGAAAGGTATCTTAAAACTATATGTGCACCTGAATCCCCTTTCACTCAGGAAAGGAGTAACAGGGTAAAAATTGTTATCAACAGACTCTTGTTTAGTGATGACAACAAGAGGGCTGAATGTCACAGCTTTTGGGGACTGGGCTATTACAGCTGAGATGAAGAAGTTGTGTTAGATCCAGATTAGGTTTAGGGGAAGGATGGTAATTGAGGTTGGTTTTCTGATTATGTTTAGGCTAGGATTTGCGGGTTCAGGTTTGACCTGTCAGGGCCAGGACTCTGGTTTCAAGTCACTGTGCACATCTACATGAGACGTTATGTCACTATAGTCACAAGCTGCGGCAACAGAGTGTCAGCAGACACAAACTGTGATGCCGATGCCTCTGCACAGTAGCAACAAGCTCATTGCTACTGCTCAGTAGGGTCGGAAACGACCCATGCACTGCCGGGACTCTGCATGAACGGTGGTTACTGTGTAGTCATTTAGTACTTGCTAATGTAGTACTTGTCATTTAGTCATTTAGTCCTAAAGCTCATCACTACAGCAACGTAGTGTCTCATGTAGACATGCCCAGTGACTTCAAACAAGAGTCCTATCCCTGACAGGTCAAACCTGAACCTGCAAATCCTAGCATAAACTTAATCAGACAACCAAGTTCAATTGCCTACCTTCCCCTAAACCTAATCTGGATCTAACACAACTTCTTCAGTTCAGTAGCGATAGTCCAGTCCCCAAGAGCTCTGACTTGCTAAAGCAAGTACTAAATGACTGCTCAGTAACAACTGTGCAGTCAGGGGCATGTGTAGATGTGCCCACCGGTTCTAATCTTGTAAACTGTTTTTCTGGGGGGGTGGGCGGTTGAGGGGGGTTGTTTGGTGGGATTTGGGCTTGCACAAGATTCTGCGAGATTTCTTCTATCTTGATGACTGAGATCCTGCAACTGCCTCCCTTCTAAGGGGGTTCCTGGCATCTTGAGAAATCGGCTCGACACCATTGAGAGGTGGCTGTAACTAGCTTAAGTTTAGCCAGAGGGCAACAGAGGTATGGAGAGGTTAACTCACTTGCCTGAAGACACACAGGAACCTAGCAAAACTGTAAATAGCACCCAGGAGTTCTGCATATCTTTGTACTAACCATCCCACCCACTCACAGAAACACAGTTGTATCACCTTTGCTGTGTGCAGAAATGTACTATATTTGGCTAATGACTGCACCAGCTGCACAGAGATAATCAGTCAGATTTGCATAGTCCACTCTCATTGTCAAGAGGAGATCTTTTGAACTGCAAAGATATGTCATTATTCTCAATGAAGCTTATTACCCTTTAAAGGAAATGGGCTCATTAGCTCTTGAGAGAGAATCAGAGACAGAAACAGGGGGAGGGGCAGAAAGTGCGAGCGCTTTCTCCAGGACTAGGGTTTCAGTGTAATACCATACAGGACGCTGACCTTCTCCATGCTCATTTTCTCCGGCAGCACAATGATGCAGCGATAGCCTTTCACTGCAGCCACCAGTGCCAGTCCAATTCCTAGGAAGCAGGGGAGGAAAAGGGGTTATTGGATGACTGTGTTCAGCAAGGTCAGCCAGGACTCAGGCTCTCTGGTGCGTCCGATGTTCAGCTCTCTCAATGGTAAAGGTAACATGAATTTTTGTTTAAAAGCTAAATAACAGGGCCCCCTCTCTGAGGCTTTTTGAGTGCTCTCTGAAAGCCAGAGTGAAGGAGGATGTTCCAGCTCAAGTGTTTATTTATATGTCTCTGCATCCTGGAGAGTAAAGAAAAAGCAGTTTAATTTCACAGTGCATGGAGCAAAGTGAACAGTAACGCTGAGCAGCTTTTTTCTACACTTAACAAAGCTCGCCCCCTCATTTGCCAAATGTGTAGGTTCAGTACCACAGGAACAAAGTCACTTCACTGAAATGGCTCCCTGTTCTCCTCCAAACTGCTTCATACCCTTCCCGAATACCTGACTGGGGTGCACATGGGACAAAGCTGCACATGTGCTAAGCTCTTGCTAAGGCTAGCTGGCAAAGTGTAGCTGTGCTCTAGTTGCACACCACATGACTGACAGAGCCAGCTGTTCCACAGCTAGGGTGGGACAAGTGAGGCCTGCATCAGCATGAGAGGATGCATGACGTGTCCCTATAACATGGTTTCTGTGCTTGGGAACTCTGCGGAAGAAACCTGCATCCTCCCCTGCCTACTTCATAGGTTAACTATGCCCTGTAGCCTGTCACAAGACTGATAGAAACAGCTTTAATGTTAGATCCAGGTCAAATGGACACAGAAAACAGACAGAGAGAAATTCCTAGCTAGCAGCCTGGAGTGTGGGCTCAACTGGACCGTTCAGGAACAGACCAGCCTTGGGGTCAGCAGGGAAGTCACACCACCGCTAAGGGAATGCAGGCAGGAATGTTGCCTCTGTGCCAACTGAAGGGACACTGAGGGGTGCTGAACCCCCTCCCTGACAGATACATTGCATCCGGTAACACACCCCTCCGAAAGGAACAACATATTCCCTAGCCTGCCCCCTCTCCCTGCTTGCTTTGTTATGCATGCCAGTGAAGGGGAAGAGGGATGGGCATACACCAAGGAAACAGGAACAGGGTAGCCTGTGGCCAGTTGTGTCCACACCTGCTACAGACTGCAGAATAGCTCCAGAACTTCTTCTGCCTCCCATGCATGGCCTGTCACAGTCTGCAGGTAGACTAAGGCAACAACATATGGCAGAAACAGGAAAAATTATGGCTAACGGGCATGGGGGGAGGCAGGGCAATTCCCTTGTGGAAACTTCCTCTCTAACTATTTAGTAATTTCCCAGCCAGGATGCTTCTTCTACTACCTGCATTGTCACAAAGTAACCACACGGTCCTTCCACACCCTTGACATCCTTGGTTTTAACTAGAGGTGCACCGATACATTGGTCCAATATTGGATCAGTACCAATATAAAGAAAATTTTCTGCATCGGATATCGGCCCAATGATCAGCGCCCCCACGGTGAGGGAAGGAGGGGGCAGAGGCAGGCACTGCCCAGGGGGGCAGAGGCATGGGATGGAGCTGCGGCTCGTAGATGGGGAGGCAGCTCCCACCGCTGCTTGCACCCTGGGAGGGTGGTGGGGGTGGGTGCCCTGGGGATCTGCGCAGGGCAGGCTGCAGCCATGGCTGCACAGGACTCTTCTCGGCAGGGGCTGGGCTTGGAGCAGGCACCAGTGGTGCTGAGAGGGGCTGCATTGAAATCTGGGGTGTCTGCATCCCCCTCCCAGTGCCTGCTCCGAGCCCAGCCCCACCAAGAAGAGCCCAACACAGCACTGGAAGAGCCTTTGAGCTGGCACCAGTGGCACCGGGAAGATGCTGCATCCACCTCAAATTTTGCCACAGCTCCACTCCCAGCACCACTGCCACCAACAGCTGCCTGGCACAGCCTTGGCTCTTCCCAGCATGTGGGTGGAGGAAGGACATGGAGCTGGGCTGCACCTGGTGGTGCAGGGCTGGGAGTGGAGCTGCAGCAAAATTTGGGGTGGCTACAGCCCCTCCCAGTGCCACTGGTGCCTATTCTGAGCCCAGCCCCCACTGAGGAGAGCTGCTGAATGCCGGCTCCAGCCCACCTGCCCTGCACAGATCCAGGGGGCACCCCCCCGCCCTCCCAGAGTACTGAGTTAACAGCACCAGGACCCCCCCCTCCCCCATGAGCCACGTCTCCATTCCTCACCCTCACCCCTCCCTGGGCAATGCCACCTCCCTCCCTCACCATGGGGCCGCTAATCTGCACCCCCATGCCCCTTCCCTCGCCCAGCCCCTTCCACCACAGCAGACTTACCACCTGGAGGCAGCTGTATCGGATATTGGATCGGTATTAGCCAATATGTCTCCTTAAATATCAGCTATTGGTATCAGCCCCCAAAATATCTATCGTTGCACCCTGAGTTTTAACCCATAAGGTATCTCAGTGGTAAAATTCCTCAGAAAGTTTGTGTGCCCGGGTGCACTGTGACACCTAGGTGTAACCAGGAGGTGAGTAGAGGACAGAGACAGATTAGAAGGCCCAAGGCTAATCTCCAGCCTGTCCCACATAAGAACATGACACACCAGTTTGCCATTGCACACCAGGTAAAATTCCATTACCAAGCTTTCCTTTGCAAACATGAGAAAAATGTGACGCCCCAGAGTGAGTGGAAAAGGAGAAAACTGCATTTAACAGAAAAGGCTTTATGGGTCTGATTTGTTCTCTTCCCATCATGGTAGGAGGTGAAAGGCTTCATAAAGTTCCATCCTACCACTCCTATTCCCCTTAGATATCAGGCTATCTATTCCATAACAGGCCATCCAAATACAGATCCACAGAGTACACTGCCTACCTGTGTTTCCAGATGTTGGCTCAATCAGTGTGTCTCCAGGCTTTATAATCCCAGCTCTTTCTGCATCTTCTATCATCCGCAAGCTGATTCGGTCCTTCACACTGCCCCCAGCATTGAAGTATTCACACTTTGCCACTGGGATTCAAAGATGAATCCAAATCATAAAAAATGAACACTCAACCCCCACCACCCCACCATGTCCTGCTCTACAGTGCTCAGCTGAATCCCTCTTAGCAAATTCCTGGAGGATCTTAAATCTGTCACTATGTAATTCTTCTACACAGAGGAATGCACCAGCATTTTACAGCTGCTTATATTCCCCTACCTGCCAAGGGCCCAGGAGTCTGCCATTGTAAACATACATTAGGAAACCCTCCCGGTACATTGCACTCAGCAGCACTCTAGGAAGCAGAAGGACTGGGAGTGGGCGAGGAGCATTAGAAAGGCAAGGGCATTTTGCACATCATTTTGTGCTGTTTTTCCTATGCTAATTAATAGAATGGCGTTCTTATTGATTGTGAGTAGGCCCTGATTTCGCTCCCATTGAAATCTAGGGGACTTCTAATATCAATCCCAACAATAGCCGGATTAGGACCCTATGTCATGAGAGGACCCACTGAAGTCAGTGGAGTAGGGATGAACATGGGAACATAAGGCTGGAAGGGGCCTCCTGAGAATCCTCCTAACAGCTATAAGGAACAATTTCTGAAACCCCATGATCACCACCCTAAAGGCATAATTGGCCTGTCCTGCACCCCGGCTGGTGGCGGTGCATGGTGCAGGAGCAGTGTCTGGAAGCTCATGCTGCAGGGGTAGACATCACACCTTTTTAGCCACAGACCTGTGTCAAGCATCCATTTAAACACCAATTTTCAGCAGTAAGAAAAGGAAGTGACATCTCAACATGCAGCAGCAAGCCTTCAGCTCCTGCCCTTGCCCTCTGAGCTGCTGTCAGGCCCATCACCAATCCCTGCAGCTGAAACCAGAGACTGAGAAGACCCAGAGCCCAAGCATAAGAGGTTTAGGGTGCAGAGAGAGACTCAGAAGACAGAGGACGGGAGGTGTAGGAGCTTCCCTGGCTCCATTCTGGTGCCTTCCCTGTAGGCAATGCTGGTGGCTTGGGCCCTGCTTGCCCATCCATTGTTATGCTATTGGATCACTCTGTGACATAAAACTGGTAAAAGCTGGGGAGACAAGGGCACTGCCAGTGCCCGGCCATTGACATAGTTCCTACTCAGTGGATACATCTACACAAGACATTTACTGGCAGTTGACTAATTAACTGTGCAGTAAACTTCTCTGCATCTACATATGCACCCCTATTAGGGTGCACAAAACTAATTAACGATGCAGCAGGATAGCCTTGTAAAATACAAGTACTACCCTGCTCTGCAGTTTTTCTGTGAGCAGCAGTGTACGTGTAGATGCTGCCCTGGCTGGTAGGGCCCAGGGGGCTTCAGCGTGGGGCTAGCCAGCAAGAAGCCCCCCATGCTGAGGCACACTGTGCCTCAGCCAGCCACAGAGCAGCATGCAGAAATGGGGGAGCAGCCAGCTTAGGGCTGTTCCCCGTCTCCATATGTTGTGCACACAGTGGCTATTGGATCACCCTGTGACATAAAACTGGTAAAAGCTGGGGAGACAAGGGCACTGCTTGGGGCTGTTCCCTGTCTCCCAGCCAGCACACCTCCCAATCTCCATGTGCTGCTCCACAGCTGGCTGGGGCACAGTATGTCTCAGCGCAGGGCCTGCCTGCTCCATAGTTTTTTGCTCCCAGGTGCACGGTCAAATGGCATGCCTGGGAGAAAAAAACACCAGAGCAATAAACTCCACAGTTTATTGGTCTGGATTAATTCCATATATAGACATGCCCAGCATGAATAACAGTAACACAGTTTGGCCCAATTTGTCAAAGGCCAACAATGGGCTTAATGCCACACCTGACATGAAGGAAACATGTCTCCAGCCTCAAGGAATTTATAGCTGGTGTCTGTCATTCTTAGTCTAACACAGGAATTGTTTGTTAGTACTTCATCCTGGAATGAAGGCCCTCAAGGAAAGATGCAGAAGAAAAATGTACTTTTAGCTACTATGACTTTCTGATGAGTTAAACTGGCAAAACCAGGCTACAGAGATACTCCACAATGCAGAAAGACTGCAAGGAATGCATTACGGTTTTCAACCACTGTTAAAATTACTGCAACCATTCATTTATGTTGCAGTGTACTTTGCATTGACTGCCAGGTGTTTTAAAAGAGAGCATAGGTTGGAAGGCAGGACAGAATGGCACCTTATAGACTAACTTGTTTAGAGAGGCATGAGCTTTCAGAGGCTACATGTTATGAGGGGTTCACTTCCACTTTTGCACCAGCTTGGGGAGACATCACTCTGGAAAATCATGGGCTGTTTTTTTGCTTATTGCCTTTTTGAACAAAGACTTTTTACATCACTTCAGGACTTACCTGAGGGAGAGGCTGTCTAAGATATGGATGGTCTGCTGTGGTTTACTAACTTTGCTCCCATCCCGCCTCTCAACCACACACTCATCCTACCAACATTGGTACAGGTGTCCTGCACCAAAGGAAAATAAACTGGAAAACATTTTACCGTCTTGAAGCAAATGGTAAAAATGGGGAATCCAGATGGGAATAGTATTCAAGAGACTCATGAAAAAGGAACATTTTAGCTTTGTTAGCATGCAGACATCAGGACAATAAGTACTTGCGCTTCCTCTGATTTTCTTGAGCACTTGCTCTGCTGCAAGCCTACACATACCTGCAAGCTATGACTTACCAAAAGGCTAGCAAACTCTCAGGAGAAGTTAAAGAAGATGAGAGAAGAGATACTCAGTGAACCAGGAATCAAGAAGGCAGAAGAGTGGCAGGATGGTTTCCTGGAGCAGTCTGATAGGTTCAAAAGGAAGTTCCTGGTCCTGGAAACACACATGGTGCAGAGGCAAAGGTCAAACATGACAACCCAACCTTGCCATGCTGTGAAAACAAGGACCACAAACCATACTGAGAGTACCCTTTCACTCTCACAGACTGCAGGCCCTCGGCTCACTGGTCATACCCCTGGAGAACAAGAATGTTTTCAAGCACCTCAACTACACAAGTAGATGGGCATTTGGCACCATAGGCAAGCCACTTTTCCACAGCTCCTAAGCCTGCACCACATTCTTTGTTATCTGTAAATATTTTTTTTAAAGTCAAGCTGTAGGATTTATTAATGCAATATATTCTTGGATAACTGTGGTGAAAAATTTCATAGACATAGACATTAGGGCTGGAAGGGACCTTGGGAGGTCATTGAGTCCAGCCCCCTGCCCAAAGGGCAGGAAGTCATAGGATCCCAGCAAGATAAGCATCCAATTTGCTCTTGAAGG
>NW_017728906.1:43250008-43278483 GCF_001723895.1 Crocodylus porosus
CAGGGCTGGGGCAGGGGTGGGCTCCCTTAAGTGCCTTGGTCTGCTGGCTTTGCAAGGGTCGCTCAGCAGGCCAGCAGTGGCAGTAGTCCCCCCTTCACTAAGGAGCACCTGTCCTCACACCAAATACAGACCATTCCCCCACCGTGACAACCCCAAACCATATCAGCCTCCCAAAATACTGTAGTTATTCATTTAGTTACAAGGTATTAGTTACTCAGGCCTCAAACTCAGAGCAATACATTCCTGACCTAGATTCCTTGACTAGTTGGGATAGTCTATAGAGAGACCATCTCCAGAGGTTTGTGATGTTCTGAAAATCTCAAATTTGTCCTCCTACCCATCAGAGAGGCTATGTTTTGCAAAATGAAGGGAACACTTATAACACAAGGCACATCATAAGAAGCACCCAACCTTGCCCAGAGGTACCTCTACTTCCCCTTTAGGCTTCCAAACACACAATCCATTGTCATTTTCCTACTACTCACAATAAAATTAAACTGCTCCATTATCTAATCCTTGGACATGTCCACACCACAGTAGATATCCCAAGGGCCTAGTATCATAGGAAAATAGGGATGGAAGGGACCTTGTAAGCTCATCTAGCCCACTGCTTAAGGTAGGATCTACCCTGACTAGACCATCTCAGCCAAGTGTCTGTCTAACTTGCTCTTGAAAATTTCCAGAGATGGAGATTCCACTTCTCTAGGCAGCCTGTCCTATTGCTTGACCATCCTCATAGTCAGGAAGTTCCTCCTAGAAAAGGATTCTTAAGTGGGGGAGTAGAGTGTCAGCTGGGTATCCCAGGATGACAGGGGAACTCCTAACTCTATTAATCTCCAGAGAAACATGGGGAACAAAAATTATCTTGCCCATACAAGAGAACAAGCATGAGTTACTAAGCATTCTGGCATCACAGACCTTCCCTGACCACTCCACCTTAATCATGGTGAACTTTCAACTAGGCTTTGCAGGACCATGGACATATAACTCTCCCTACTGACAGTCAGAGGTCTGGTGTGCAGGGGGGAAAAGAATAGGCATGTGGGTCTCAGCCATTGCCTCTGTGCAGTCTGGAAGCACCATCTATTCAAGGCTGACAGTAACCTTCTACGCAATGCAAAGCTTTATGACACAGTCCAGCAGCATGTTCCAAAGAGTATTTCAGGCCCTCATGCCAACCTCCAGAACAACTGATTTCCCAGCACCAAACCTGTTAGGTGCCAATGGGTAGGGGTAGGGGTGCCAGGTGACCATGGCTGCCTACTTTTCCATGCTTATGCTGGTGATTTGCCACTGCAGCTGCAGGATGAGCTCTGATAATTTCTAGATTCTCAGCTGTCCATGGAAGCAGCCTTGTGCTTCCACGTGTTCTGCTTGTTGCTACTGTTGGGCCTACTTCTGCATTGCTACCCTGTCCCACTGATCCAGTGCAGTCTGCTGAACCCAGAAGCAAGCCACACTCTACAAAGAAAATGTGCTTTGGATGAATGCCTTGCACAAGTATTTGCTCCGTTTCACCCTCCTGTTCCTCCCTGAGTTGCAGCAGCACCCCATGGCAGCCCAAGCACTTCCAAGCTGCCAACACAAACTCCTACAATTGTATGACTCCTATGACTGTATGTGTGTCTCAACCTATTCATATTAATGGCACATGGCCAATGACTTCTCAGAGTTGCCCAACATTAGGTTAAATATTGAACTGCTAAAATACAGATGATTTCTGGTTTTCCAGAAGGAGAACCATGAGGGAAGAGGGGCTGCTGTCATGTAATTACTTATTACTACTTAGTATCATAGTGGTATCATAGTACTTAGGGTTGGAAGGGACCTAAACAGATCATGAGGTCCGACCCACTGCCCCGGGCAGGAATGCATGCCAGGGTCATATCACCCCAGCCAAATATCTGTCCAGCCTCCTCTTGAAGACCCCCAAGGTAGAAGAGAGTACCACCTCACTTGGGAGCCCATTGCAGAGCTCAGCAGCCCTCACTGTAAAGTAATGTCTCCTGATGTCCAGCCTGAACCTTCTCTCTAACAATTCGTGGCCATTATTCCTAGTAACCCCAGGTGATGCAAGGGGGGAACACATCCTCCCCCAATTCCCACTGGCCTCTCCAGTGAGTTTGTAAACAGCCACCAGATCCCCTCTCAGTCTTCTCTTGTGGAGGTTGAATAGATTCAGGCCCTTTAGCCTCTCCTTGTAGGGCCTGTCCTGCTGCCCCCTGATCATGCGAGTGGCCCTCCTCTGGACCCTGTCAAAGCTAGCCACATCCCTCTTGAAGTGCAGTGCCCAGAACTAGACCCAGTACTCCAACTGTGGCCTGACCAAAGCCACATAGAGGGGAAAGATCACCTTCCTGGACCTGCTTGTGATGCAAATAGTAATAAGTTGTGAGTGTTACTAATTGTATAATTAATTATGATTACTAATAGTAGTAACAATAATAACATTTCAGTCCCAAATTCCAGATTTCTATAGGTTTTACCAGACAATGTGCCACAAGAAAAATATCAGAATGGATAAAACTGAGCAGTAAAACACTACATCCTGGGATATTTACCCAGAATGTTATACAGAACATTTGAAAACATACAGAGCTGTGTAACAATGAATAGCAAGAGAAGTACTATAACCCAGCATAAGAAAGTGGTACAGATTGGATTTGGGTTTGATATCATTAATTAGTGTATATGGCATATATAAACAAATCTGGATTAATATCACTTTTTAGACTAACCCGCGGGGAAATAAATAGCTCTCCTATCACTAAGGGGAAAAAACGCTCCCTGACTTTCACGCAGAAATAATTACTCAGCTGTGCACTCAGAAAAAAACAAAACAAAATCCCATTGCAATCAGAGATAATGCAATGTATTTGGCTCATAGAATAAAACTAACAGCATCACATATCCCAACTCTGCCAAAAAGAGGACTCCATCCAAGGGAAGTACATAACTTGGCTAAATGAAGAAGCAAAATTAAAAGGCTAAATTCACAGAAAAGATCAGGTCATTTTAAGGGCCAGGCCAGGAGTGGGCAAATGGAGCACCAGCTAACTTAGAACAGGTACCAGATTGGCAGCAACTGCCTCCTCCCTAGCTATGAATATTATAGGAAAGAAATAAAAGAATAAAAATCATTTCAATATGCACCTGCAACACCAGAACCCAGAGCAAATCATCTATATGACACCTCCTCTCATTTCAAAACAGCTACAACGGTCTGGCAGTGCCTTATTGTCATTTGTGGTACTGTGCCTATGTTATATTGAGGACATTTTAAAACTGTTCATGGGGCATCCAGGAATCTTTTGCTCTGCCACAGAATGCATGCATGTGCCTGGGCCAGTGTCTCTGGGCCTCAGTTCCTCACCTGTGAAATGGAAATAATAGCACTGCTCTCCCTCATGGTGGCAGTGTGAGGGAAAATACTTATGCTAAAAAATGGTGAAGTGTACTGATGCTATGGGCCATAAGTGTGCCCAAAATAGACAGAGAGAAGGGAACAAAGTGTGTATCACAATGAAAGAAGTGCTGCCTAGCCTCAGTGCTCATAAACAGGAAGACAACTGGATCCAACCTCTGCAGATCACAAACTAACTTAAAGATGATGAAAAGAAGCTTAGAGCTTATTCTGATAATAAAAGGACCATTATCCTTTTACCACCACACCTCATGCAGAGAAAGCCAGAGGTACACTCTGCAGGGGTGAGAAACTTTTGCTCCTGCTGGAAAACCTGGCTCCCTCCACAAGCTTACAAGCCCAATGTTACTTGTCTTTATACCTATTTAATCACATAGCCAACATCTGATGGATGAACTCGGCTAATATGTGTTGCATTACCATAGGGAGTGCCTGTGGGTGGTTGAGAGGAGTCCCAACAGTAAGTGTAGTCACAGAAGCCATGCAGCTCCTCAAAGCTTGAGCAAAGCTACAGGGTTGTGAGGAAGGCAAACAATACATCCTGGCCCAGATCCAGCAAGCCTGGCACACACCTCTAGCATGTTTCATAGACAAGGTGCCAGACCCAGACATGGCCATCCAGGGCATGGACAGTTTGGGGGCTTGAAAATGGTAATTATTTTTCTGTTGTCCAATTATTATTATTATCATCTCTGGCAAAGGGGGGCCCAATACTAAAAGTTTGCCTAGAGCAACCAGGAGTGTAGGTATGGTGCTGCAAGGAGCAGAATTGTTCCCAAGTTCTTTCTGTGCCAAACACACCTTAGAGTGCCCTTACAGGGCTGTTTGGCATAAGGTATTTTGCATTACACATGCCTCTGCCAGCCTTGGCCCTGCAGGCTGCAAGCCTGTGGAGCCTCCACAGCGGCTGTACCTAGCAGCGGAGAGATGCTGTGGCATCTGCTGTGTAACCAGCCTCACTGCTCCCTCTGCTGGACTTGCATGATGCAGGTGCAGTCAGAAGAGAGGAGCAGCAGCTGGACAGATCAGAAGAGAAAGGCCCTGGATCACCCCCCGAACACGTCCACATAGCTCCTCCCACCCAAGTCTCAGCACCCCCACATCCTGCAGCCTCTACTGACTCCATGTATCCCAATGTGCACTCAACTACCCCAGCCCCCTGTAGGCACACCCCAATATTCATATACTCCTGCCAAAGCTGCCAACAACCCCACTAATGTTCGGGATCAGGAACTCCACCTCTTCCCTGAGAAACAGCACATACAAAGCGACTTAAAATGTATTAGCAGGGAGGATCATCATCAAATCCAAGCTTAGTTCAATTTGGGCTTCTGCCTTCTGGTTTGTTTTCATAGATCCTCATTATACTTGTCTGCATTGATTTAGAAGAGTGTGGGATATACACTTAAAGACCCTGGGAAAATAACCTGATCGGTCATCAATTGTGTTATTCTTAGAAAAACTGTCAGTATTTTGAATGTGAGTCTGGCTGCTCTGTTGTGGGTTGGGAGGAGAGAAGGTTGTTGTTACTAAAACGAATAGCTTGCCATGATAAGTTATATAATGAGTCACATTTTGGTTATGAGGAAATGTAAGAGCAAATTAGGCAGGCAACGTTCTTTGGGTAGATGTGATATTTTTTATTAGACCAACTAAATAGTTGGGAAAATGTTCTTTGCAAGTTTTTGGGCACAAACACCCTTCCTCAGGCATTGGGAGACTCTGCTGCTATGTGTTCTCCATAAGAGCAAATTATGAATTTATGGTTAAAAACTGCAAAAAGGCATCCCTTTGCATTATTTTTAATCAAGATCTTGCTTATTTTTCAGTAATCTGTTTAAAAGATCTGAAAACTAAGATTAGCATCTGGGGCCTGCTAGTTCAGCCTGACACTAGAAACTATACAGGCAGATGGCAGGCAGGAGAGACGCTGCCACCTTTAGGCGACTTACACTTGGGAGACAGGGTTTCACGAGCCATGGCAATTGACTGTGGACAAGTCACTTAATAGGGCCAGATCTAAAAATATGGTTGACCTCAAGAGGATCTAAACCCTTCTAGATCTCAGTGGGCGTTAAGGCATTTAAAGGAAGTTTGGCACCTTGGTGGGGCTGGATCTTTTAGTCTTTAAGAGCCAGCCCCATTTCCTAGCTCTAAAAGAGAGATAACAGCACTTTCCTACTGCCCAGTAGGGCTGTGCGAGGCTTCGGACAGAGCTTCAGATCCGGAGAAGCTTCAGACGCTTTGGGGTCTGAAGCAGCATGTCCAGGTCGAAGCGCTGCCTTGTTTGGCTTCCCAAAGCGGTTTGGAGCCACCTTGGCCATAGGGTATAATGGGGAAACAATAAAATATATATAACTTTGTTGTTCTTTGTTCAATTTGGATGAAATTTTCAGGGGTGGTAGACTCTGCAGAGAGCATGAAGCCTGACAAGTTTCAAGAAGATCAGTGCAGGGGGTTGGGGGGAACTGCCTCTCAAGATGTGGACAAAACTCGTGCCATGGGTGACACTGCAGGTGTTAAGGGTGACAGCTGCAGGGATGGTGGCCCCTGCTGCGGCCATGAAGCCTGCCAGCTGTCGAGGAGATTGGTGCAGGGGTTCTGGGACCCTGCACCCCCAGCTGCTGACTGGCAAAACTTGTGCCATGGGTGCTTGTGGGAGTTTTGTCTGTCAGCAGCTAGGGGTGCAGGGCCCCAGAACCCCCCTGCACCGATCTCCTCAACAGCTGGCAGGCTTCGTGGCCTCAGCAGGGGCCACCATCCCTGCAGCTTTCACCCTGCTGCGCCTTAACACACACATGTCATGAATTTTGCTTGTCCGCAGCTTGAGTTACAGATCCCCTCAAATCCCTGCACTGATCTTGCAGGGTTTTGACCCCCTATGGTGTAACATGTAGATGTGACACAAGTTTTGCTTTCAAGAATTTGGGGTGCAGTTCCCCCCAAACCCCTGCACCGATCTTCTTGAAACTTGGTAGGTTTCATGCTCTCTGCAGAGGCTACCAGCCCTACATGTTTCATCTCAATAGGACAAAAAACAACATAGTTATAGATATTTCATTGATTCCTCATTATACCCTATGGCCGGATCTGAGGTGGCTTCAAAGCTTTGGAGCTGCTTTGGCTGGAATGAGGTAGAAAGCCGGTCCGGAGCTCCAGATCGGATCACAGACATCCAAAGCGGCTGAATCTGAAGCTGGATTAGATCGCTGCCAACTCCCACAGGCCTACTGCCCAGGGATGTAGTGAAAAGAAATATGTTAAGGATAGTGAGGTGCTCAGATACGACAGTAATGGGGCCTTGCATGATGTGAATGGCTTCTTTACCATTGGTTTCTCATCCCCTCCATCCCCTGCAATGGAATAGAAGCAGAAATGCTTTACAAACAGCTGTCAGAGGCTCTGTGATACTGCTGCTTCTCATTCTGGGCTTAATCCTGAAAAATACTAAGCATTCCCAACACACACGACGTTATTAGAAAAATCCAAACAGCCTCTCCCTTCTAGAATAAAACCATAGAATCCATAGTTTCCAGCAGTGACAAAATGCTACTTACACCCCCAGTCAGTGGACACCCCCCCACCCCATGTTACTCTTTGGAAAAACTAAAGAGTAGAGGAAAGGTGATACTCACAGAGCTCACACTTGAGCCCATAGGACTTTCCAATCTTGTTGATTTGAACCATAGGAGTGTGGCCAACCTTCTTCAAAATGTTTGGCAGGATCTTTGTTTCTTCTGGCCTGAGTTAGTGAGAGAGAAAAAATATGCTTATACTGAAGACAATGACAATCATCCAAGTACGACTCAAATGCAAACCAGAACAAAATTAGAAAGATAGGCTCCAGCTCCTGAGGAGTAGAGGACTGAGGGAGATTTTGATACCAGAAGGACAGGACCATGTTGATTGCCTAAGTTCCTAATGGTGATGAGAGGTTGTGATGGAAAAGAGTGTCTGTCTCCGTTCTACGGACACGGTGCGGGCATAGCAGAGCCGTAGAAAATCTTGCTACCATTTTTAGAAATGATTGCATTTTTGCTTCTTCTGCAATATGATTAGTAGGGAGAGAGGAATGGGTAAAGTATCACCCATTCAAAATCAATCATGTCTTTTCTTACTGTTTTGACCATCTCCTTACCCCTTAGCTCAAATCTGTGTAGTTGTGCATGCACTGACACCCTGGAAGGAATTGTTAATGGAGCCAGCTTATTGGCCCTGTGAAGGAGAATCTCACTTTTGGCTTTGTAATCAGTTAGTCCCTTTTTCTTGTGAAATTGGCCTTGCAAATATAAACCAGTACACCAATGACTAGCATTAAAAGAATGAGCATCTTGCCACAGCAGAAGGTTGGGGGACTCCAAAAGACTTCTGTCTTCTCCCATCTTCTTCTACTCCTCACATTTTTCACATGACATAACTAGTTACACTTCTGGTCTGTTCCGAAGTGTGTCCTCTCCCACAGAACATAACCAAGTTTATTCAAAGACACATCAGATTGGTGATCAAGAATCAGGATTTTATGTCCTGGGTAATAACCCCCACCCCACACTACACCTGTTTTGCAGGCCCACCCAGAAGCATTGAGACTGACTGACTGTCAGCAGTTTTCAGCTGTTTCTGAGCTAGCTGCTGCTCAGTCAGCACAAGCGTGTGTCCTCAGGCAGCACAAGTTAGGATCCAGCCCCACACATGCAAGTGGAAACTTCAAGCAAGAAGGGAAGAACTACCCACCTCAAGAGCCCAAGGAAATTCCATTCTTCAATGCACTGCCTCGGTCTACAAGGGAAGGGGCATGCTCTTCTCTGTTGCCACTGCCAGCTAGCTCCTACCACTACTGCTGTCACTGTGAGGAGTAGCTTCCATGTAAGGCAGCTAACCAGAAGCACTACTATGAGCCAAGTAACACAGTAAGTCGTGAAATACTGGGCCAAGGTAATAGTGAAAACATTAATGGATTTTCCTACTATGTGAAAATATTTGACCCATGACATGTCACATATACCATTCATGGAGGCTACAGACTTCAACAGAAGCCCCTGTTAAATGTTTGGCAGCATATCGCCATGTCCATTGGGAGAGGAGCTATCTGAATCTGGACATCCTAGCCTACCTATATGGAGTCTGCTTCTGCTTTTTTTTGTCTTTCCTGAAACAAAAGTGGTGCATACATATTGTAAAGTGTTTCCCACCCCCTAGTCACTGGCTTGCAAGAGAGAGGAGAAGGAAACCAATGGAAAGTAGAAAATTAGTAACCCTGTTCACTGGGTGTGAGGCCGCCTCTAGCCAACTTAAGTCTGCACTGGGGCTGTGTCTTTACTAAAGGATGCCTGGGTTTAAAGACAATATCAGCTCTGATACTTAGGATATTCAAAACGGAATTATTGGAAATCCTAATGCTACTGGGTGCTTAAAGTGAAAAACACTGCCATGGATTGCTGCCCACAGGATGCAAAGCTTCAGAGAATGTGAACCCTTGTCAAATAACTAAATCCAGACCAGACTTTGTCTCTCACCTGTAAAGGTGCAGAGTATTAGCTGGAGAGTCATGTATGTATAACATCAGTCTCAGTTTGACAATTAACTTGCAATAAGGGTAAGCAAGTCAGTAAACCAGATCCAGAGTTCAGTCTCTGAAATGCAAATGAACCCTGTGTGTGCCTCTATTTGCTGGTCCAGTAAGAAGCATCAACCTTGTCATTTGCAAGATGTGCAACCTCTTTGCTTGCAAGCCTTGTACCTTGACAGAACTAATTAATCCCGCCACATAGCAGACAGCTATAGACTTTTCACAAATGACTGAACTGTGCTCACAGTTAGACTGGGACAGTTTGGCCTTCTGGGTTTATCTCTTCTTCAACTGGTGGAACTCATGCATTATTGAGCAAATGAAGTACACTTATTTTTATTTCAACACACAGGTTGAAATGGCCTTTTGCTAAGTATATTGGGAGCATATGTTCTTGAAACTTTCAACCTCCAAAGGGAAAAAAGAGATTATTGAAGGGCTATGTTTATTGCACCCACCTCTCAAGGCACTGCTGAGATATTTTCCCTACTTGAATGCCAGAGTGTTTTTTCTGAGCAGGATAATGAGCTGGATTTTTTCACTTTCCACTGCATTGCAGTCAGACAGGCACACTTCTCATTTATTATCATAATCTCAAACCTGAACCCAAGTAATCCCTGGGCTAGCAGAGATGCCCAGGGCTGCCTGGTGACTAAGGCAGTCCATCTACATGATGTGTAGATCATATACACACTGATTTATTTAAAGCCATATATACACACCTTCTTTCATGCTTTCCAAAGAATGACCAAACTAACAGGTTTCCTTTCTCTTGATTTGCAAGAGGCACAGGAATAAGTTGCAATGAGGATAACTGGAGTCTGTGCATAATGTGGTCATTTGTCAAAAGAGGAAAGAATATCTCAAAAATTGTTCAGAGGATAAAACAGGTTTGGAGTGGATAACATAGAGATTACATTTCTTCCTTTGGTCCAAGTGTCAACCAGCTAGCTACTGGTTTTACAGTGACCCTTGTTAGACAGCTGCTTACCATGACTCAATAATTCACCAGGATCCAAAACCCAGTGAAGCTAACAACTTTAGTTGACTTCAGTGGGCTAGCAATATGGCCAAAGATGCAAAAAGAAATTTCCTCAAATCTGTTATTCAAGATTAAACTGAAGGTTTTTATTGTGAGCATCTATCTTCCCATTCTAAGGATGAATCACAATCATGAACTTTCAGTACCTGATATAAGTCATCTTGCTTATGTGTGATTGCGGCAGGCTCATGATCACTGCACCATCAATGGCGTGCTCTGCCTGTTTGGTTTTGTCACACTGGGGTCTACTTGACCACCATGACTTTTTGTCTGTATTTTACCTGGAGATGCTGTTCAGTGGTCTCCCTTGGACCCTGGGTGACTCTGCTGGCACTTCTTTTGTGAGACTCCTCTTCCCCTACACTCTACCCTTTTGAGCTCAAGTGGTACAGATCAGCTTTGATGGTATCCTGGAGTGATGAAGGTGCCACTGTTCCCACATTCAGGCTTTGTCTGACAGCTTCCTGAAGAAGTATGGCTGCAGCCTCATGGGCTAACAAAATGGGCAACCAAACAAGACCTAAACTAAAACAACTGGGATGACACAGTGAGCAGGACAATGATGCCCACTGTGCCCAGTGCTTCATCTCAGTGTTTGGAACTTTTTGAGGCAGAGTTCACCTGGTTCACTCGTGGTCTCACATTGCAGGTGTCCCTGGATTGAATCTGTGCCTTGGGCCGCACAGCACCTGGCCACATACCGTAAAGTCCTGTGGAGTGTATCTTCATGCCTACACGACACTCATGATTCTGGTAACTCCCTGCTGGGAGGCTCTGACTCTGCAGTCACGCAGCTGTGGTGAGGGGGATGGAAGAGTTCCCGAGTGGTGTCTTCCCTGCTGTGGGTCCTGGCAGTGCCCACCGGGACACTGTCCCAACGCCAGTTGACCTCTGCATTCCTGAACTGCTTCTCCCTTGTGCTGAGTTGGTCTGAGTGTCCTCGGGTCTCACCAGGTGATTCTACTCCTGGGGAAGTCCCTGGCTTCTGGGCGGCAGGTAAGCGCATGTTCTGGGTGCTCCAGCTATGGGATGGGCAGGTGCTTTTTCTCTGCCTGCAATCCATTATCTGGCTGCAATCCCTTGACAAGGACACACTGGCTCTGCTCTGACCACAGGGAGAGCATCCGGTTCTGCTGCTGGTGCTCTCTTTTCTCCCCACTGTGGTTTGGCTCCTTGATTCCTTTTATGCCCTGGGCCTCTCTAGGTGTCGGACCAACCAGCAGGACTTCTTCTGCCCATGTGGTGCTGGCTGATCCTCCCACAGACTGACCAGCAGGACACTGGTGCCAGGGTAAGAGGGGTGTGAGCCTGTCACATACCCCTCCATCTGATCGATTGCTAGGCTGCGTCCAATTAGTGTGCTTCTCCTTGACTCAAGATCTGAACTGGAGCACGCAGGTTCATGCAGTATTTCCTCCTCCTCATGCTGGCAGGAAAGAAAATCTGCAAGCACTTTTTTCCTTCCAGGCCAATGCCATACTGTGAAATAAAAGGGTTGCAATGCTAACACCCACCAATCCAAGTGTTGTTCATTTTTACCGATGAGAGCTACCTTAGAGGGGTATGATCTGTCACAAGCATAAACAGTCTGCCCAGTAGGTAGTAGCTAAACAACTCCACTGCCCATTTGATGGGCAGGCACTCCCACTCAATAGTAGGTTACTTGTGTTCAGGCAGGAGCAATTTATGACTCACATACACTATTGGCTACTCCTCCAAGTCCTCACCCCATGTCAAGACCGCCCCTAGAGGTATCTGTCTGTAAAATAAAGGGGCAATTAAAATCAGGCATGTATAACATGGGGCTCTGGCACCAGGCTACTTTGGTCTGTTCGAATGCCCTTTGTGTATTAGGTGTCCACTGAATCTTGTTTGTGAGATGGCCTTGGGTTAAATCTGTTAATGGCATGGTTATTTCTGAAAACTGCAAAATAAACTGATGATAATAGCTAGTGAGTCCCAAGAAGGAGCAGATTTGCTCTTCCATCTTCAGCTGTTCAAAGCAGCAGATGGCCCTGACTTTATCTTTCACCAGGCATATCTGGCCCTGCCCCACCTGGAAGCCCAGGTAGGTGGTCTCCCATTGGGTGAGCTTACATTTACAGGGATTGGCTGTCATCCCCCTACCCCGTAGTTACTGGAGCACATTTCACAGCGCTTCCAGGTGTTGGTCCCAAGTTTTTGAGAATATGATTACATCATCGATGTATGCCAAGGTGTACACTTGTTGGGGCACTAAGAGGCGGTCCATGAATCTTTGGGACATGGCAGCCACATTGTGGAGGCTGAACATCATACACCAGAACTTGAACAGGCCTCACAGTGTGCTAGAGACAGTTTTTTCCTGCTCTATTGCTGCCATGGGTATTTGCCAATACCTTTTTGTCATATCAAGTGTGGAGATAAATTGGGACTGTCCTACGTTTTCTAGCATCTCTTCTATGCTTGGTATAGGGAACACATCAAACTTGGCTACCACACTCAGTTTCCTGAAGCCTATGCATATGCGCAGAGCCCCATCTTCCTTGGGCAATATGACTAGAAGACTGTGCCACTGGTTCCTGGATTCCCAGATTATCCCTTTCTCTAGCATTTTCCCCAACTCCACCTTGATGGCCTCGTGAAGTTGGTGGGGAATTTGCTTCTACGCTTTGTGTATGACATAGCCCTCCAGCATGATTATCCAGTGCATGACTCCTCTGGTTCCCATATCCTTCAGCAGTTGGGCCAACAGCCAGGGTTGTCACTGTTCTTTGGCTCTTTTGGCCCAAAACTTCTGCCTGTAGTGTTTGGGAGAAATTCCCAGGTGATATAAAATGGCATCTTTAACTATCTGATAGTCCAAGGGCTCAGTGCAGGAAAGTGTGCAATAGGCAGCTTGGACCCACCCTGTTAGTAGTGGCCCAAGCTGGGGAGCCCACCAGCTCATGTCCTAGCCTGCCACTGTCACCAGGCATTCAAATGATTCTTAGTAGGTCTCTGGGTCACCCTTCTTAACCATCAAGGTCATCCAAAAAATGTTATGACCTCTGCCTCCTGCCACTTGGACCTTAGACAGTTATTCTGCCCACTTCTGCTGGTAAGAGAACAAGGTGTCATGGGCCAGCATTTTCCAGGATTTTACCTGTGTAAGTTCCTGTAGCAGTTACAGGATCATCCCCTATGTTTGCTGCCAGGTTTCGCCTGTCTCATGGCCCTGTCTCATCCATGGTTAATCGGTTCATGGGTCACCTTGTTTCCTGGACAATGCACCAAATGTGGCAGGCCCACGATTGTGGCAGGCCCACAATCGCCATACCATCGACAGCATGCTCTACCTGTTTGGTTTTGCCTACTCACCCGCCACAACTTCTTGTCTGAGGTTTTACCTAGAGATGTTCAATGGTTTCCCTCAGACCCCAGGTGGCTCTATTGGCAGTTCTTCTGTGGGGCTTCTCCTCTCCTGCACCCCACCCCTTTCCACCCAAGTGGTACAGATTGGTTTCAGTGCTATCCTGGTGTGATGAAGGTGCGTGCCACTGTTCCTGCATTTAGGCCTGGTCTGACAGCTGTCTGTAGGAGTATGGCTGCAGCCTCATGGGCTAACAAAATGAGCAACCAAACAATATCTGCCACATTGCAGGTATCCCTGGATTGAACCTGTGCCCTGGGCTGGCTAGCACCTGGCCACGTACCGTGATATCCCATTGAGCATTTCTTCATGCTTATGCAACTCATGATTCTAGTAACTCCTGACTGGGAGGCTCTGGTTCTGTAGTCACGCAGGCAGGGCGAGGTGGATGGAAGAACTCCCAAGCAGGGTTGTCCCTGACATGGGCCCTGGCCATGTCCACTGGGACACTCTGTCCCAACCCCAGCTGACCTGTGCATTCCTGGACTGCTTCTCCCATGCACCGGGTCAGTGTTCCCAAGTGATTCTGCTCCCAGGGAAGTCTCCAGCTCCTGGGAGGCAGGTCAAGCCCCCCTGGATGCTTTGGCTATGGGATGGGCAGGTGCTGCTTCTCCAGCTGCGATCTCTTGGCAGGGGCACGCTGACTTTGCTCTGGCTGTGGGGAGAGCTTCCGGTTCTGCTGCCACTGCTCTCTCTTCTCCCCCTATGGTTCAGCTCCTGGGCTCCTTTCATACCTGGAGCCTCTAGGCATCAGACCAACTGGCAGGGCTTCTTCTGGCCGCATGGTGCCAGCTGATTCTCCCACAGACTGGCCACCGGGATGCCAGCACCTTGCTAAGTGGGGCATGAGCCTGTCACAGTCACTAACCACAGAGAGCATGTGATTTTGTTTTTCCTCTAGATGGGCCAGCAAAACCGCTCCAGTCAGGAGAAAAGCTTGATGCATGCAGGTGGTTAAACACATTATAAACACTAGAGAGGGTGAAACAGAGTCCTTTCTAAATCACTCAGAATGTCTCAGTATTTTCCCATGTTTTAAGTTTCAAGTGGGAAGGAGGGTGCTGACCTCATAGTACAGTAGGAAGGAAGAGCACTAGCAAAATTTCAGGGGCAATATAAGAAGCAATAATTTGTTTTGCTACCTCATTGCCCAGATGCACCATTGCAGGGTGGCCTGGACAGAATGGAGTGTCATGTGAACCCTACAAAAGAGATTGCTGCTGGATTCTGTCTACTGGCTATTGAACTGGCAATCTACCCTGCAAAATTTAACATCCTTATTCATAGATAAGTAGAGGCCCTGCTGGGAAACAGACTTTGGATAACAGTCATAGAAGTTATTGCAACTTCTCATTTAAAAACTGCTTTATACCACTTTCTTTGCACAAGTATTGCTCAAAACTGAGCTGTGTTATAGGGGATTGCTGAGATGTCAAACAGAAACAGGTAATTGCTTCTCCTGTTAAGCAGTCAAATCAGATGGTTGTCTGAGGGCACAATGTCCATGGAAGCACTGCGGAAAGCAATTAGAATTGGACACTGCGTCAAAATTTAAGTACTCTCTTCCTCAAAGTTTTGGAAAGTTTGTGTTTAGGGGCTTCAGTTCAGACTTGCTGTAGAGAGAGATGGGTCAAGGTCTTTCAGTTTTGACCCAGCTAATAGTGGGATGTATGTTTACTAGAACCTTTCTTACATTTAATTGACTTTCTCTCTTCTTCGAGCACAGCAAAAGCTTCCTTGTCTTCGAGTATTACACAGACTCTACCCTTTTTCTTAGGTCCACTTGTTGTTTATTTAGACTTGGAGACTGGTAGTCATCCTTAAATATATAAGGCAACCCTTATTTATATAGATTGACTTGGCTTGGTTTGCAGGATATTTAGAGAGCCACCAGTTTAGTTTGCTCTGTAGTGCTACATCACTACAAGAGGAAAGGTCATCTCATATTGAGGGTAAGAGCCGTATTGTGCTCATGATACTGGACTAGGGAGATTTGGATTCATTTTCTACCCTCTACCAGATACCTTTTGTGAAAATGGCTTCTTCTGTGCCTCTGTGTATGACAGTTTCCCCATCTGAGAAGTGTGGATACAATACAATGGGGTTAATGCCTAGTTAATTAACATTGGTAAAGTGCTTTGCTGTAGGACCACAAAGTATTAGCAATTCTTTCTCCTGTATTGCCTTACAATACTAATGATCAGTCCCACAGAACAGTACCACCCTCCGCGAGGAAGGTGGCAGAACTGCTTGCTTAGTCAATGTTCTTTGTGCATTAACAATGCTATAAAGAGCAGTAGTTTAAAAAAGCAATAGTACCTAATAGCTGCAGTCTTCCAAAGCACCTGCTAATTATGAGTACCTTAGCTTTCTGGTTCCTAACTTCAGCCCCCTAGGGGCCTGATTTGTAGCAGCACTGAGCATTTCAAATTCCAGTTTAATTCAACCTCTGAAAACCTGATTCTCCAAATGATGTTTTTGACTATGTAGCCCTCTGTATGTGCACTTGAGCATGCAGAGCTGGACTACGAGTCAGCTGCATCCTTCTGTGACGTTAAAGACAAAAAGGGCAGTACTGCATGGACAATTCATATCAGAACCTGAAGGATCCTTTGGGGAGAAAATATTACCAATATAAACCACTGCTTAAAAAGTTGAATTCTGACTCTGTATATTCGAGTGGATCCATGAGGCATATCTTCAGGTGACACTAGAGTTTCTATATTCAAAACCCAGTTAACACAAGCAGTTACTTACAAGGGCATACAAGAATGAGGTGACTTGGAGCTGGGAGTCTCTGCCGTCCATGTGCATTTACTGGGCAAGTTGGGAGGAGTCCAGGTGGTGTCAGTTTGGTTTTCTGGATTTTCTTCACTGTTGCCATTCAGGAAGGGACAGACTGTTGTTGTCTTACTCATTGTGGAAACAGAACTCATAGAAAGCTGAAAGAATAAGTGTAGGGGAAAAATAACTTTTGTCATCGGAGAACTTCGTGTTCAGCATTGGGTATATAAGCCAGGAGACCCATTTGTGTTAAGGGATATATGATGGTATAAGGAACACCCAGCTCTAAGTATGGGTAACTAATATAACTTTTCTGATTTCAGATAAGTATTTTAGTATTCCGTATTTAGTCCAAGGCAATATTTTTGCCACCCAATTAGGGAACTAGAAATCAGTTGTAATTAAGTCAGACACAGTTGGTAGTAAATTACCAAAAAACACCCCCAAAAACCCTACAAGACAAAATATGGATTAAATAGTCTACTTTTTATTACAGTGTGACCACCACATGAATTATAATAAACCTTAGCTCAGTCAAGGATGATTTCCATTAAAAACTTGATTTGGGGCTCTCTATGCCCTCCTAACCTAACACGTTTCTCCTTCACCATGCCTATTCACCAAGACCCAGTGCTTAGTATATACAAAGCCCATTTTTGCTCCCTCCCAACCCAATAGAAGTTCTCCGACTGACTTGAATGAGAGCAGAGGCAAAATCACAGTGCTACGATTCTTTATGCTTTTATAGCACCATAAGCGTGCCTTGCACTCAACAGTGATATGCAGAAGAAGGGGATAAAAGCCTAGTTTCTGTATTTCACAATATGTTAGGAGGCCCTCAAGGTTCTGCACTGTTCTAAGATGTTTGGGGGTTTTCTACATCAGAAATTCAGGTCTCATGAAGACTGGAGGATTATGATGACTAGAGGGTTTACGAAACAACGGGAGCAGAGAAGGCAAGCCAGAGCTCAGATTCAATCCCCCACTGTGGCATCTGCATGCTCTAACAAGAGTTCCCAGACTGAGTGGCATGGAACCTCAATGAAACAGAGGGATAAATGTTGTTTTTTGGCCGAGCCAACAAAAGAACTTCTTTAGAACAGGTGCGTAAAGTCGTGGCCCGTTTATATTACAATTAAAGTTCTTTCAGCACCATAAGTAATGCAACTATGGTAATGTGATTTCTCAATACGGCTGTATTTCTAATAGAGTTTTATGAGAAGATTCAAATAGCTGCAAACTCATCACTGCAACTTGGATCTGATAAAATGGAACCGACTGTAAGAAATATAAAATGCAAATGCACTTTTAGTTCCCCAAAATCTCTTTCCTGCTGGTTCACACAGGAGGCTAAGTCCTGTTTTGATCTGTGTTAAAGAAACAGACCTTGCAACTCAGCAGTCTTGGGTTACAAACCAGTGTCTTGTTGAATCCTGTGAAGATTGCTGCCAAATCTTATTGCACTATTGTGCTGCATGCTTATTGCACTATTGTGTGGTATTTTGTAATTAGAGCAAGTAGATATACCGTTGTTTAACTTGAGTTGTGCAAACGTATGAGGACAGTATCTTGAACCTCCTGTGCTTCGTTTCAGTGAGTCCAAAGGTTTCATTTTGAAATCTTTTAAAGGGCCAAATCATGAGAGTATCTTGAACCCCCTATGCTTCCTTTCAGTGAGTCCAAAGGTTTCGTTTTGAAATCTCTTAAAGGGCCAGATCAAGCTGTCATTGCAATCAAAGTGATCAGCTGGTTTTGTCACAACTAGAGGGGGAACCGAATTCTGATTCAGATTGAAGTTTTACAGAAAGTTCCTGTGCTTTATTACAGGCAAATCAAAGATTCTGATTCCCTCATCTTCATAGGGTCTTTATTGTTATTATAAACTGAACCAAAACTCCTGATCTAAAAATCCACAGAAATTTGGAAGTGTTTGAAATTTAATTCTATATTCAAATTTTGCAGAAAGATTACTGCACTGCAGATCAATGCCCTATTACGGTTGGAAGTGAATCAAAATTTGATTCCATTTATATATCAATCTAGTGTTTTGTTTTTTCATGTGCTCTTCTAAGCAGTTGATGCCAGTTTAGATTTATGTAGTGAACTGTGCCAAACTTGGCATCCATTTTGATTCACACAGGTTTGTAGACCAAGAGCTCTGCTTTGAAATCCACATTCAAACTACCCAGAAATTCACAATGTAAGTCTCTTGCACTCCCCAAGTTTCATGTGAGGTAAATTTTAGCCAGATTTCCTTGAAAAGCTCACGAAAACCTTGGACTGGGTTGGAAGTTTGCAAGAGAACCCAAATTTCATTTATGTGGAAGAAGAGCAGAGCTCTGTGCAGATAAACATGCATCTTGGTAAAGAAATACATAGCTCTGTTTCTATCTTAGATACCTAAATATGCACCTTATAGTGATATGAGAGTCTTAGGAATTTGGAAAAATGTGGGATTAAAATATAATACGGAGCTGGAGGAAGACAGAATTCAACTGCTGAGCAGTAGATGGGATAGATGTGAAGTGGGAGCACCTGTCACATCATCCCAATTCCTCTGATTCAACTATGAAAGATCTGGTGGTGATAATTTTCACACATGCACACACACACACACACAAACAAATGTTGCATGCCTCCCAAGGCTGCAGGGGCACAGCGACTGCCCGCAGGTGGCAGAGGTGGTGGCAGCAGCAATGGGAGCATGGTGGCAGCAAGCAGGGAGCTTCCAGTGGGAGGGGAGGTGGCAAGCGCTGACCACCCACAGGTGCTGCCTGCAGTGGTGGTGGCAAATCTCAGGGGATGTGCGTGCACCCCCCACGCATCGCCAATGCACGCACATACACACACACACACACACACACACACTGAGTAGGTGGTTAAAAAAAAATCCAACAGATAAAAAACATAAGAAAGCACTCAGGATTTTTGGAGTATTTTTTTAAAACCGTGTGGGTCATCAGTACTGCTTCTGGTAATCTTCTGTGGGCCTGTACTAATGTCCAATCTGTTCATTCACTAGGGTGCATGAATAGAAAACCCTGCACAGTCTAATCAGAAGAGAAGAGAGAGGTGGCTTCCGGTTATTGTTCCTTATCAGACATGGCTGAACGTTTCTAATTGTTTTCCACTGGCTGAGAAATGACCAGGGTGGAGAAGCCACAAGACCTAATTCACCCCCCTCCACACGAAGCAGAGAGAGGAGGTTGGACTCAAACCAGTGTGGGCTTGTCTGCATGGAGACCATGCTGCTTTCTACTACTTTATCAGGAAGGTTAGCTGTGGCACAGAAGGAATAGGGACGTGTGGCCTGCCAACCTTGTGGCGCTCATAGTTCTGTGAGAATTCGCAATCGGAGGCACCACTGAGAAGACAGTCTCAGTCTCAGCTAGGCCCTCAGCACACGTTCCCAGTCTCCTTTGCCTTGGGAGAACAGTTGGATTGGTGCGTGCTAGGTCCCTTGCCAGGCCTCCTGAGCTGAAGGCAATATAAGTCACAGAGGGGAAGTCAATGCTGAAACCTGAAACCTGTGTTTATCATAGGAGTTATAGAGGGTGATTATTGTGCTGACTACCAACCTTGCACTTATCTAAATACCCCATTCAGATCCTGACTTGAGACCTATTTTTACTGTGATGTCTATAGAGCACTGCCAACTGATAACAGCCAGACACATGGTCAAATGAGAAAGTCACTAGTGATATATTTTATTTGTCTAGTCAAGGATACAAATACAATCTGACACGCATGCCCAAGGTCAGTCATCACATTACCATTACTGCTATTTTCCTTCCAATCCTTTGTTTCACCCACTTGTTGTGTCTTATTTTAAACGGAAGGCCATGGGCTCTTTGCAGTAGGAACCATCCTGTACTCTGTAATTCTGCAGCATCCAGTCCAGTGAGCTTGCAACCAGTTTGAGGCATTTAGGTACTACTAAAAGGTAAATGAACAAGTAAAATAAAAATAATAAAGGTGGAGGTGAGATCTTGCTGCATAGTACAAGCTTTTCCACTTCTTTGTCTCCCTTTTCTGTAACTGGTTGCAGTTTAAATGAGGGAATAACTGCATGCACAAATACAGACTGGGGAATGATTGCCTAGGCTGCAGTACTGCAGAAAACCCTCAGAGGACCAGATGCTCCTGCAAAAACAGCACAAGCATACTTGGTTGTATTAACAGGACTGTCACTTGTAAATCTAGGGTAGTGATTCTTCTGCTCTAGTCAGCACTGATGATGCCTCTCCCAGGGTACTGTGTCCAGTTTGGGGCCCCATACTTCAAGGAAGATAGGAATAAACCGGAGAGAGTCCAACAGAGAGCAACAAAAATGACTGGAGGCTAAGAAGCAAGATTTATGATGAAAAGCTGAAAGAAATAGGACTATTAATCTGAAGAAGAGAAGATGGAGGAAGGATTTGATAACAATCTTCAAATACCTGAAAGATGATTACAAGTTTCCCTTGCTTTATGTGGGTTCTGTACACGTGAATGTGCTCTTATGCAATGACCCTTTTTATATCAACAATTCATTATATGCGAGGTAAATTCACTCTTATGGGATGGGTGTGGTGGAAGCCCACAGTCAGCTGCTTTGCATGGTACATTGTGGGAGTGATGCGCACCAAAATATAGTCTCCTGTTTGGATCTGTGCTCCTCACTCGTTGTCTGCAGCACGTGTTTCTGTGGTTGCCACCCCCATTATGGCTTCTAAACCTCACTCAGCTACCCCCAGCCCCACCCCACTGGTGTTGGAGGGTGATGAGAGCCCCGTGCCTGTTGATTGCTCTGTGGATCTTACCCTGCCTGTACCTCCTGCCTAATGTGGAGTCTGACACCAAAGACCCTTCACCACCCTCTCTTCACACCAACTAAATATTCACCACCACCCTGCGCTTGTGTGCACTGTCTGCTGTTGGTGAGCACCAAAATTGTCTTGTAAAAGTGGTAGAAATGGGTCCGGATGGTTAGTACAGTCAAGGTCTTGGAACATATCCCTATATGTTACATCGTAAAGTAGGCTCCCTTTATGCTAATTCGAGTTATGTGCCATTTTCCAGGAATGCATGTACAGCATAAAGCGAGGGAAACCTCTGTAAAGGGGACAGAGATAGATTATTCTCTGCGGCTGTATGGAACAGGACTAGAAGCAAGGGCCTCAAATTGCAGCCAAGGAAACTTGGGCTGGAGATGAGGAAGGACTTTCTGACTGTGAGGGTGACCAAGCACTGAGACAGGCTGCCTAGAGAAGCTGTTGAACCTCCCCCTGGAACCCCTGGAAGCTTTCAGGAGTAGGTTAGCGACTTTAATGGGATGGCTTTTAGTCAGGGGTTATCCTGCCTTGAGCAAGGGATTGGACCTCATCCTTTCCAACCCTCCCTCACTTCCAGCCCTACTTTCTTAGGAGGTCATCTAGTCCAGTCCCCTGACTAAAAACCATCCCAATTAAAGCATTCATTTCTCCTCTGAGGGAGTAAGAGGAAGACAGGCGATGGCTACCTCTGGTGGGACATACCAGCCTTTTCCCTGTGATCCTCTATCCCAAGTCCCTCTCAAATACATAACGAACCTTTGATGTGCCAGGGAGGAGTGGGAAAATGGAGCCGAGCACAGAGCCTTAAATGTGTTCAACAGCAGTGAAAACACCACGACAAGGAGAATGCCCTGAACACTTTCTCAACATTTGCACTAAACTTCCAGCTTGGTTGGGGGCTCACAATTAAACATGCCACTTTATTTACAACTGTGGCGTGTCAGCCTTGAGAGTGTCTGTCTAAGCAGGTTTCTGTTTGCCTGGTGAATTAACAGACAAGGAGCAAAAGTCACTGGTATGCAAAGACGAGATAAGCTGAAATGGCATGAATTGTGGCTGTTGATATGCTTCCCAACGTGAAGCTTTCACAACAGCCCACTGGAATACAAACTAAAGCATTTGAAAAGAGGACTGGCCTGCAAATATTCTTCTCTGCTGACAGAGCACATGCACGCACGTGCTCACATGCACAGCCCTTGGCACCGTCCCTCCCCATACACCTGTCTCATGCTTTAAAATAGGGGCCAGAAGGGAGGATGCTCTTAGCTATCAGCAGATTTTACTGTAGCTTTTAACCACATTCCTGGATGGGAGGTGCTGCAGAGCCGCTCTGCCCCAGTGAGCACTGAACCCAAGGGAAGGACATGCCTTCTGAAGCAGCTAGGTGCATTGGGAGCAAAACACTGCTGTGCCTATCAGAGAGTGTAGTATGCATTCCATGCCCCAGGCAGCATAAACTCCATGCCCTGCAGACAGTGCAGCGTGCATGCCCTGCCCTTGGTAAATGCTGTGCCATCCATGTCCTTTGGCAGGTGCAGGGGGCAGGATCATAGCTGTGCCTCAAGGGAGTCAGCAGGTTCAAAGCCTGCCCCGAGGCAAACAAGTGGGAATGGAAGAGGGAGAGGAAAAGCTTGTCTTGTGCTGTGTTTAGGCAAAGAGGTATCTCTGGCAAGCATCAGGCTTATTTCTCATCTGTCTACAAGCACAGGTCTCAGGTAGTATAGAGAGTGCGCCAGCCCTTGTTCAATCAGGCTGAAAAGAAGAAGCCATTGGGGTACTTAGGAAAATTTAACTGAGTTAGTAAAATCACACTAGGGTTCAGTACATTGAAGGGATGGGTTTGGTTTTTTTCATGTATCAATAAATCGAATAAAGTGCCTGAACAGTGATGGGGGTAGGGACTGGAGTGGAGGGCTCCCTGCCCCAGCAGAGCACCCTCACCATGAGTGCTCATGCTCCCTCAGATGCTTGCTCCTTCTGGCCCCATTGCTCTTCCATGCCTTTCTCCCCACTTCCACAGGAAGGATGGAGGCTGCCACACACCCATATTGGTGGGTAGTGCACTCTCCTGGCAAGCTTTGACAGAAGTCATTTGGACCTCCACGTATGTGCTCAAGAGCAGAGCTTGGCCAAATGAGATGGCTCACGCTCCAAGCTTTCATTTCAAAGTCCCTTGTCCCTATCAGGCTGTACCCCAACATCACCACTGCAGAGAAGGAACAGCCAGGCTTGCCTGAAATGACTGAATGAGAAGCACAACATGAAAAGGAAGCACTATTTTTTCCCCCTCATCATTTCTTTTTAAAACTACATTTTGGCCTGGATGTCCTGAATGACAACCATGATATGAAAAGATGCTGAAAGTGGGATTTTTTCCACAGAGCTGTCCTCCAAAGTAGGCCCAAATATTTCTTTTATTCTTGAGGGGAAATATGCTAATATTTCTTCTTCCTGTCCTTTCCCTTCAAGGTATTATTTCTTGGCGTTCTCCTTAAATAAAGATTGTAAAAGCTTCAAAGGTCTTGAGTTGATTATATAAGTAACAAGACCATGACAAATGCTGGATGAAGAATCTTCAAAGCAGACAGCAAGCACTTGCGGGTGACCCAGGGTCATTGAACTCTGGGACTGAGCCTGCATAAATTTCCATCTTGTGAACTGCATATGAGAATACAGAATATCAGCTAAAGTTTATTAGGTAAATTGTAGATCAGGTTATTATTTTATGAGACTTCACTGATAATGTCTCAAAGAGAGGGAATAAAGCATTCTCCCTGTAGGTGGGCAGTCTCAGCAGAGCAGAAAGACGTACCTAAATGCATGCAAAGGAATTTCAAATCCTTTACAAAGGAGTAAAGATAAATAGGAAATGTTTCTCTAAAATGCCTCATGGTGCTAAACAATACGAAGTTAGTTTTCCATATAACAGAATTATCCACTACTTCCCAAAGCACAGACACTCAATGAATTAGAGTCAGCCTTTAAATGTAGCTCAGAATAATCACAGAGTACAGTATTGACCGTCTTTTCAAAGTGTTACATGATAACAGTATATGTCGCTCCTAAAAAAGCGGCACATACAGTGGTAGATAAGAAATGCTTACCTGGCCTCAATACATTTGCTGAGTGACTTCACTAACTGCTTTAGTTCTCCTGTTTATAGCTATATGTGTGATAGAGAAAGCCAATCAGCTAAGGTAGGACACGTCACAAAAGATGCTGATTGGCTCCTGTCACACTACCTATATACCTACATACACATGCTACTTCGTGTTTAGTTTGAGATTTAAAAATGTAAGTGATCCGGCTAGAAAGAGGACACGCAATGATTTATTCATTTTTATTGACTTTGACTTTTGTGCTCCCATTACCGGATGCTCTAGGTATTTATTATGTTTTTGTTATTTAGGCTTTAATTTAGCAATGTTCTTAAGCCCATAAGAACACACATAAGCATGTGGCTGTTGAATAAGTGCTAGTCAGCAGGATTAGGACCTTTGGTATAAAGCAAATGTTGATCAGGGACAGTATTATGGGAGAAGAGCTGCAGTATAGCGGGGCTGGCTGCATTGAAAGTGTGATACAGCTTGAGACTGAGGGGCAATTAAACATGGGATACTTTTCCACATTCATATGGCTAGTGCCCCTATTACTAACCTAGGGTACAGCATGCCAACGTCTTTATCTCTATAAGGATCCTCAAGGCATTGCATGCTGCCTGGAATAAGCAATTCAAAAACCAGGTGTGTGGGAGACGTCATGACCATACATGAAAGCAAGTTTTAGAAAGCAGCAGTGCCTCTTGGTGTTGGAAGCCTTTCAGAGGACAGGAAACATGACATGACAGGTACAGAGCTCTCAACACAGGAATGATGTTATCTTTGGGTTTTTTGCAATATGTGAAATCCCTAGAAAACATTGCCAGGGATAATCCATCATAGAACAATCCTGGGGGTTATCTGATATGACCTAGGTCTTCCAGGTCATACTAAAGATGCTGCAAATACTGTTAGTCCCAGTAAGAACGGTGCTTAGTGCACATTCTGGTTAAAGACTAACCAAGAGGTCCACCTCGTGCTCCCTTTGCATGCTTACTGTGGGCCAACCTGTGCTTAAAGGTGAGCTGGGTGAAGAAAGGATTTTTTTTTTTGTTCAATGGCTGAACTGAAAAAAAAAAATCAGGAAAAAAGTCTGTTCAGACTGAAATAAAATGACAGGGTTTACGTTTTTCCTTTTCAGCAAACAACAATTCTGCTTGGGTCAATCAAAAAAAGTGAATTGTTTGAGCCACAAAAAATATTTGGGTTTAGATTATTTTAGCCTTTAAAAAATAAAAAGTAAGTCAACTTTTCAATTAAAACTGACACTTTGAAAGGAAAAGTTTAAAAATATGTATTTCAAAACCATCAAAACAAAGCATCGTGCCATTGTTTATTTTGGCATTTCTGAACCAGTGCATTTCAGTTAGAACAGTTCAGCATTTTTTGTTTCCTTTAAAATTTGCCCTCCATTCCCTACAGTGGTGTACTGTCAAATTTTACCATCTACATAGCAGCGTTTCCCCTGAAGGATTCCAAAATGCCTTTAGCTGAACTCTAGCTACCTCATGCTTGGAAGATGCAGCCAGGTGGAGAACTAGCCTACAGCCCATTGCAAGTCAACAAGGGAGAGAAGCCTATGCCTTTTGGATAAAGCCATCTGGGAAAACGTCTTGCTTCCAGAGAAACAGAACATTATTCAGTTTTTAAAGAGCACCTTAAGATAAAGCTGTTTTGCTGTAAGTACCAGAGTCAAATACTCTACTGGTTGCCATGACTTCATTTCTTTCAATGGGAACATGGCAGTAGTGTATTTTGCTTTTGGAACTGCCACAATTATGGATGCAAAATATATGAAATTTCCCCCCCTGAAATCTAATATGCTAATGATCTGTTTTGTATGCTTGATTACAGGTACCTCATTTGAATACAATCCCCTACCCTGGGGCTGAAACCTTGAAAAATTATATCTCAATCAAAAATTTTGTTTCTCTTAGGGGCCCCTCTGTACATTATATTTATGCCACTATTAACGTGTTAAACATTGCACAAATGGCAAGTGTGCTACACATGCACCTAATTTAAGGTGTCATAAATTGGTAAACTAGCCATAAAAATGTTCCACATATGTGCTCCGTGCTGCTACCACCACCGCTGCTCCTGCTACCACTGCCGCTGCTCCAGCCAGACTACAGCCCTGCTGGTCAATACCCCACACTTCACTGTTGGTGCAGAAATCTAGGGGGGACACATGCCCCCCCATGTGTTACCTACACCCACATATAATGTAGAGTATTTGTATGACTGGTTCGTAGGGCACCTTGCACTGAATGTGTGGCATGTCCAGGGCTGTGTCAGGCCAGGGCTAAAAAGTAGCTAATCATTAGCCCTGGCCTCAAAACCACACCAGGGTCTTGAACTGGACCCAGTGCAGTCCTGGAGCTGGCGCCAACAATCAGCTGGTGGTTGTTCCCAGCCCCGGGACCACACTGGGCTGTGGCAACTGGCTCTAACTAGCCATGCAGGGGTTCCCCCAGCACTAGCAAGTAGCAACGGCTTGATTGGGATCTGATCCCTCATCCCAAAATTGTATCTCTTGCCATGCATGTATGGCATCACTAGAGGTGCAATTGTTGAGACCAGGGCTCAGCTCTCATGGTGTCTTTAGATGAACGTGGGTCAGGGGACTTAGAAATGAAAAAAAACACAATTGTTTTTAAGTCATGGTTTTTAAAAGCTTATTATTGCTAAGGGCCAGATTTTGATGCCTCTGTTCATGCTTAGTAATAGTGTGTTTCATGTGTTGTCTTCCCAAGACCAGTGGGCTCACTTACAGATTAAGTAATATAAGTAGGGCTGGCAAAGGCTAGTCCTAAAGATTGTGGCATTACAGACATAAATTTAATGAATATAACTAAAGACAACAATCATGTTTTAGGAAATTCAAATTTCCTCTTAATAACCGCAAGACAATGCCTGAAAGTCTGATGTATTTCAAAAGCCTCTTTCCCAGCTGTTCCTTCAATCCTAGGATTTCGGGGTTTGTATGGAAGAAAGAATATGAATTAGCTTGTTCAAAGGAACTGCAATCATGTCACATGGCAAAATGGTAAAGTTGTGGGGTAAAGCTCTGCTTCCTTAACTTTTCTCCAGCAAGCTTCCCTAAGAATAATCCAGGATAACACAGTTCCATCAGCTGGAGGAAAGGTCTGTTTCCTCCCTGGAGCTAAGGAGGTTCAGGAGGTTCCCATATAACTTGCCATGTAACATGCTTGTTTTCCTTTCCATTACAATTGCTGAGCAGCAGAGATTGTTTAGCACCTAATAAAGCAGTACTTGGCTTAACTATGGCACATGACCCTGCTCGCTCCTTAGTTCCATTATTTGATGAATAAACCTGGCAGATGCCACACTATTGAATCAAAAAATTCTATCTTCTTGCTCAAGAATGATTTAAGTGTCAGACTGTTTAAGCACTAGCAGGATTCAACACAACAGTTGGCTAATAAAAGCAATTATTAGGTTAATTAAAGCCCAAGGGACTGAAATAGCAAACAATAATTTGTTGAAGCTAAATGCAGGAGTCAGATACATCAGTTTCTGATGGAAAACAATGCTGAATCCTGCAGGATCCTAGAAAGTCTGTGTGAGAAGTATTTGTGACTTACCAATCCTATAAAATTTCCTGAAGGCTATCAGTTAATATATAATTGATATATAATCATGCAATATACATTATGAATATGATTTTATAATGTATTGCATTTATATTTGCTTTTATGTTCATATTTATATAAATGTATATATGTGAGCCTATATTAAACGTAGTTCAATTACAACGTATTATTGTAATATTATAAATATATGCATGCATGTGTGTGTGTATATCAGTTATATGTGTGTATATACGCACAAGACACTGTTTAGGAACGTTGTATGCGCACATGCACACACGCACACACACACACCACACCCCCCAATAGTTTCCAGGAATGTTTTCTTCCCCCAAAGCCAACTAAAGCTACTCAGTGCTCAGCACTTTTGAAAAACCTGACTGTGTATTGAGGTGCCTTTGTTTCAATTATAGGTATTTAAGTTTTAGGCTCCCATTTTTTAAAATCTTGGCTACACATGCTATAAGCCACATTTTGTGTGACCTGTTTCCTCCTTCCAGTTCTCTGATTTTAACCCAAATCAATACGGTCTTAGCCCACTGATGCTCAGAAGTTATCATATTGCCTCCAGAGAAATCATGTTGAGCTGATGGCACAGTACCACTGCACTTGGCCAACATGGGCTGTGGTCCTTATAGTTTCATAGTTTCATAGTTTGTAGGGTCGGAAGGGACCTGAGCAGATCATCTAGTCCGATCCCCTGCCATGGCAGGAAAGAGTACTGGGGTCAAATGACCCCAGC
>NW_017728906.1:43279653-43361276 GCF_001723895.1 Crocodylus porosus
CGAGGGGGGCCCAGCAGGGAGGTGGCTGTTTTGGTCCCTACTTAGGAAGACGGAGGCAAAGAAATCATTAAACATGTTAGCTTTGCCGTCTGGTGTGATGACCACGTTACCCATGTCATCCTGCAAGGGCCCCACATTACCCGGGACCTTCTTTTTACCCCCCTATGTATTTAAAAAAAGACTTCTTATTGTCCTTAATCTGGGAAGCCAGTCCCAATTCCATCTCTGTCTTGACCTTCCTAACTGCCCCTTCTGAATCCTTGTGGAACTGCTCTTCTGAATCTAGGTCTGCATCTAGAGGCCAGATCATAATATCCTGTTTTATGACAGTATGCACTGAGTTCCATATAACAGATCTTCAGATTTCTAATACAAGGATTAAACAAACACCCTTCTTCAGGCAGAGGGAGCATCTGGAGTTGTTTTGTGATCTTCCTGGATAGAAGCCAGAAACCAGCATGCAAGAATACAGGTCAGTGAAAATGCAATTGTGTGGCAGTGAGAGTCACAGGGGGTGAGAGACAATGGCTAGGTACAGACACTCAAAAAGTCCAAGGCTGAATCGATTCAGTCTTTACAGGTTAGTTGAAACTTCAGAGATTAAATTGAAACAGAAATAAACAGACGTTTACCTTTGATTCAAGAAATGCAGCCACATGCTTGCAGTGGCTCAGGCCAGAAGCAGAGACGTGCTAAAACATGGCTCTCTGGCTGTGTTCACTTCCTCTTCTTGCTGCCCCTGAAGTCTCTGGGATTTGCAGTCCAGAATCACTGAGGCAGGACTCTGCAGGGCTACTCATCACTTTCTCTTCCTGCTTCCAGGTTCCTCTGGGATTTGTAGTCCACAGTTGTAGCCAACAGTAAGTTTGAGTAGGGGAAGGGGTGTTTAACTCCCTTCCCTGGCCCCAGCCCCCAGCCAGGGTTTGATGGGGGTGGGTGGGTGGGACAGTCCTCATCCCTGCAGACTGGGCTGCACTCCAGCTGCGCTTGCCCCACTCCCACCCCATCAGCCAGCCCTCATTGCCCCAGATAGGGAGCAGAGGGGTGGGGCCAGCCCTGCTGTCTGGAGCAGACAGCACAGCACAGTCTAGGGCTGGAAAGCATGCTGGGATGCTGGGGGACTGTGATTTAACTTGAACCAGGAAGGGGTCTGGTACTACATTCAACCAAATTTATCTTAAACCAATTTCAGCCATTTTGAAATTGGTTTGTGTGCACTGAGCTTGTGTTCTGTTACAGTTTTAAACCAGTTTCTGAACACTTAAACCAGTTTATGTGCAACTTCTGTCCCTAGCCAATGAGTAAGAAACGGGTTGGGGGTAGGAGGGGTGGGAAATTGTGACCTGGTGACAAAATGTAGCTGGTAAATTGTAGAGAGGTTACCTGGGGTATCAGATGCCAGGTAGGTTATAATGTGCCATAAATCTAGTGTCTATATTTAGTCCATGTTTTTTGTATATAGTAGGTTGATAAAGTGAAGTTCGTAGGCTCATCTGCAAAAAGTGTTTTGTATTCTCTTTGAGGAGTAGAACTGAGAGATTGGAGAGACACTCCCCATGTCTGAAGAAGGGTGTTTGTACCTGAAAGCTTGCAAAGAAGAATTTTTCCAACTATTTTAGTTGGTCTAATAAAAGATATCACATTTACACAAAGAGCCTTGTCTGCCTATGTCCTTAGAACAACATGGCTACAACCAACACCCTTCTAACATGTTTTTTTTCCTACAGGGAATGTATTGCTCATGAAAGGTATGTTTGTGGACTGCTGTCCTATTTTTATCTATAGAGCAGGTACAGCAGATTGTACATACTTCCCTACAGTGTCCCACCCTTATTCAGGAAAGGCACGTCTAGAAGTGAAGACAGTTCACTCTTATCAGGTTGGCCCTAGCTGATAGGAAAGCTGTTGCTTCTTTCACTAAAGAGGGATCTCTAGTTCTGCTCAGTCATCATGATGTCTTTAGAACTGAAAGATACTGGAGCCCTGCACTCTGCCCACATAGAGCTGATTTGGGCACATGTTGAGGAGCTGATGCAGAAATGCGAAGATACTCTGTGAAGTAGGCAGGGGGAGCAGGCAGCCCAGAACTGCAAGCTGAAAAGGAGGGTGGGAGTGAACTTGCGGGGAGCACGTGAGCCCTTTTTTACTGCACTGAATAGGCCACAGGCTTAGGCTACCTTGCTTTCCATGCCCAGTCAGCCCTCAACCTCCCTGCTGAAGATACACTGCTGTAATGGTGGGTCTGTGCAGTTGTGTAACAGAGACAGGGTAACCAAGGCAGCAGCTCTGGGGTCCAAACAGACAGAGGGGGCAAAAAACATCTGCAGCCACAGTAGCAGCTGGTGGTGCCCCATACACTGCAACTGTCTAGGGCATGAGCTGCCCTGTTATGCCTCTGGGCTTCTGAGTGACACCTGTCTACTACCTATCTGAATGAAAGGAGCAGAACATATATCCTGTGTGTCACCACAGAGCTGTTGGCAATAACATGTCATCACTACCTACTCAGGCTCTGTTTCAACCAATCATTTAAGACAGGGGTATCAAATATACAGCCCACAGGCTGAATCCAGCCTGTGGAGCTCCATAATCCGGCCCCTGCTGCTGTCTTGTTGACCCATACACTGTGCCAGCCAGCCCTGTGCTGCATGTAGTGCTTGCTGGGGTTGGGTCTGGTCTCTGGGCTGTCCTGCACACCACGCTCACTGGGGCCAGGTTTGGGACCCACACCATGCTGCGTATGGTGCTTGTTCAGGCCAGCATCCCAGATGGGTGGGCGCTACATGCGCTGGATCAGGCATGTGGCTAGGGCTCCATGGGTCTGATCCAGTCCATAAACCAGCCCTGGCTCCCCTGATTTAGAAGTATGGGCCAGAAGGGAGTGAAAAGGGAATTTTCTTATTTTATGCCCATCTGCTGAGCTCTCCAATGTGTCCTGTCTTGGAAAGAACTGTTAGACAAAGACATGGATCAAAATCTCAAAGGAGAAGGTTTTCTAAATCTGAAGGAATGCCTATACTGAAGGTGCAGAAGTAGCAGCAGCTAAGTAGCAAGGTACATTAACTCAGACTTAGCTCTATGCTGCTATGGCTAGTCATACCCATGCTGGCCAGTTTAAAGCTATAGCTTATGCATAGCTATACCACACTTGTGCACTGACAGCACAGACTTTAACCCGACTAACAAAATGCTGGAAAGGATGGTACACTATGACTTCTGTAGTAAATCCCTACTGTGAGCTCTTGAAAATCTCTTTTGTTGAGTGGAAGCATTAGTAAAAGGGGGGTGGTGGTGGGGGAAATACAACAACAGAAATCTCTCCAACTTCACACACAGCACATCCTCAGTTAAGAGAATTTGCTATGCAAGTTAACTTAGAAAAAAAAATTAAGCGATTAAATATTTATTTTCATGCACAATGAACATAAAACATTTCTACAATGTTTTGAGATAAGCCATTAGCCAAGGCATTAGAGAACTGCGAAAGAACATAAATGAACACGTAGCTTCCCAGCAGTGCAATATAGCCAGCAATTTCACTTACCCCCCTCACAGCTTAGAAAAAAAGGGAAATTAAATATTAATTTTTCATTAATGCAACTGTAATATGCGAGCATACTGAAAACCATAGCAAATGCTCATAGAAACCCATATTAGTCCATCTTTATTGTATATGCAAGCATCAGTCCAATTAGTAATAAAAAATATGACACATATGTAATATGGGCAAGTAGGAGTGAGTTGCTGTGGGTATCAAACACCTAATTATCTGGGTGTGTGGTCTCAGTGATGGTGGTGGTGGTGTAGGGTGACAAGGACTGAGCTGGCTGTGGTGATGACTGCTGTTCCTGAGCTCTATTTAAGTAGGCATCTGGGACTGGTACCTTGGTCACCCACCCCTCTTTCTGCTACTGGTAGGTACTTTAACATGACACCACATGGCTTTTCCTGTGCCTAAGTTTCCATCTTAACTGTTGCATATCTTATCAACAGGGAGACAATAAACACGGCTCCTTGCCAATATCCTGTCATACTCTCAGCTTCTTCAAGAAATATGGGAGGCATACAATGATTTACAGCCAATGAGGTGAAACAAAGTTTTGCCCTGTAGTGGATGGAAATTTCCTATAATATAAGTATGTAGTCTAAAGTACTAGCCACTTGGGCGGTCAAAGGAAAAATAATAAACAAACTCAATTACAGTGTAATTTAATCAGTGTAGTCACTTTTATTGAACTCTTAATAATGTATGGTGAACAGCAGCATGTGGCTTTTTCTGTGCCTAAGTTTGCATTTTAACTGTTACATATCTTATCAAAGGGAGACAATTACACATGGCTCCTTGCCAACATTTTGTCATACTCTCAGCTGCTTCACAAAATATGGAAGGAGTACAGCAATTTATAGCCAATGAGGTGAAACAAGGTGCTGCCCTGTAGTGGATGGAAATTTCCTATAATAGGTGTATAGTCTAAAGTGCTAGCCACTTGGATGGGCAAAGGAAATATAATGAACTCAATCCATGTAATTTCACCAATCTAGTGACTTTTATTGAACTTTTTACATTGTACAGTGAACAGCTGTAAAACAAACACGGTACAGTATACATTGAATGATTATTTTTGCTTTAAAGAATAAAAGACCTCCCTTCACCACTGAAGAGTAGCTTTAACATTGATACAAAGTGAGGAAAAAAATGCAGAGGGAAATCTGCAAGAACTAAGGTGTTTCACACCAGTGGGTATTTCCCTGCTTGAAGTTCAGTGTTGTAATCAACAGTTTAAAGACAGTTTAAAGTTGTTTATCCCATGATCAGCTAGGTATGCATAAATCTGTTGAAAGGATGAATTCATTTGCATGAAATTCTGGAGTCAGCCATAGATTGGTATGATTGGAAAAAGATGCTGGTCACAAGGACTTTAAAATAATCTTTAAACCCTTATCTTGCAACTGTGAAGTTACCAGGCAACTTTGCAGAATTACTCAGTAGTGAATCCAGGAACAAGGTAAGAACGGGGAGTGCTTCCCCTCCACTTTGAGCTCGCTGCCTGGTCAGTGTGGGCTCCAAGTGAGCAGTCAGCTCTGAACTCACCATTTGATCAGGGTGGGATCTGGCTAGAGCCCCTGTCTTTGCATGGCTCTGGAGCCCAGGGGGCGAACACCACTGTTGTTCACCCTTCCCCTCCATCACTAAATTCATCAGCAGAGGAAAGGAGGACCAGGAACCACAAGAAAGCAAGCAGGGACTCAAGGAAGATCTTGGGCAGAGAGCTCTTGCATGACACAGCCAAAAGGGGGTACAGCCACACTGCTTCACGCCCTCTTGATTTGTCCCTGCACAAATTTAGTTGGAATTTGTGCCTTTAAGAAAACCTATGTGGTTTTAAAGAGTCACTGCTAAACAGAGAGGTTTGGGCATGGGCGGGGGGAGAAAATGGATGCACAAATACCATGTCACAATTTAATATAAATATCCCTGTACAAAGTAGTTGTAGGAAGATGGTCAGCATCTGCTTACAAAAAACTGGACCCTCTGGCAGATGCAGGAACCCATGTCAGGAAAAAGAAAAGTTTTATTCGAGCTTTGGACTTAAGACATGGGCTAAAAACTGCCCACATTATTTGGTCGTCACAGTACTGTAAACAGAGAAATGCTGCTAGGCAATCAGTGCAGTGCTACTACCCCTATTGATCAAACCAGGTTAATAACATTCCTGCATAACCAGAGGATGAGCATGTTCCTGAAGGATTGCACCAAGGTACTTCAGTCTGTGGCCCTGCTAATGCCCCACTCCTATGTAGGCTTGAAAGTCTTAAATCAGCCACAAAACTCCTGGTTCCTCTGGACAACAAGAGTTACTACTCAATGGCTGCGTCTACATGAGATGCTGACTACTTGGTAGCCCGTGACTACTGTACAGTAGCACTGCATGGCAGGAAGCATGATGCGACACTACTGTGCAGCAGTCACGAGGTACTGTGCAGTCAGCATCACGAGAAAGCTATTCCTTGGTGTGAGTGTGCTGTAACTCCGGTTATGCTGCAGTCATTTAGTACTTGTTTATATAAGTACTAACTGACTGCGCAGTAACGACTGTGCTTTCTGTGTCTTGTGTAGATGCAGCCAATTTTAAGTGGTTAGCAGACACCCTTTCTCTACTGAGCACTACGGTGTAGCCTCATCATTTGTGTACTTGTTTGTACTGTGCACAAATAGAGACATGCAAAGCAATGGGAATTCAAGATTTTCTCTGACTCTTTACTCTCATGGCCACTCTGCCCTCCCAGTTCTACACCAACGCTCTTCCTTAGCATCCACCAGTGCAAAAGTTTATTTTAGAAGGGGGCTGGCACTAATTAAGCTCTTAAATATAACCCCTCTATGAGAGGTGAAGTCCCCCATTAATCATCTTTGATTCCAAACCCAGTATGGAAATACAGCTTCTTTCCTCAATCGCTTTCCAAAACTGTATCTTTGGCACTTGCAGAATCAATTTCCCTTTTTATTCCCATTGATACCAGCAAGCCTGAAGCATCAGATGGATTTGTAAGCACAACAGTAAAATGGTGAACTCCTTAAGAACATCAGAAACTCAGATTAGGGCAAGTAAAGCAAATTCGCAATCAGAACCTTTGTCATGACTTCCAAAAAAGCCCACTGCCATGGCAACAAACCCACTCCACTGGGCACGTCTACAAGAGATGCTAACTGCACCATAGACTAATCCTACTGCGCGTTAGTATACCACAGCAAAAGCTGTACTATTGTGCTAGTGTGCAGTAGAACTAGTCTATGGTGCATTAGATTCACTTAAAAGGTGTGCACTGGCACTACTGCACATTTAGTTAGTACCTGCTATTCCAGGTACTAAACTTAATGTGCAGTAACCACAGGGCATTAATGCACGTGTAGGCATGCCCACTGTGAAATAAGACAAACTCCCTCACCAGAGGGGGAAAATGGAAGAGGTAGTGAAAATGAAACTTTCAAGAGTGGTCAGTTTCCCCAACTCCGCTCAACACCCTATTTCTCTCTATCGGGAATGGGAGCTGACAACGCTTCTGTGAGATGAAAGAACAGTATTGCAAAGTTGGTAAGAAGGAAAAAGGATGGACTACCAGCTTCCTTGAACTTTCATGCCTCGTGGTGTGCACCTAATGGCTCACCCACTCCACTCCACTCGGCAGCAGAAATCATATTAAGGACATTAACAACATTTAGAAAGGAGATTGTGGTTTGTGTCCATGTATGAATTCTTCAAAAACTAGTTAAGACCTGTGGGGAAAATGATCTGAAAGATGGTTCTGAAAAATAGTATACTAGATCTGCAGACATGGCAGCAGATGTGAGGCACGTCTGTCCAACCTGGTTGCTACAGGAACAGCGTGGCATTGCTAATCCAGTTTTAAAAAGACCCTAAACACACAGACAGAGGCTACCTAAATTGATTTAGCTTTCTAGAAGTGAAGCCAGGGTATTTCAACTGTTGAATGCTATTGTTCTGAAGAAGTACCACTGGGTTATACAGTTCAAAATAAGAATCTAGCCACCCTTACTCCCAATTACTATTATTCTCTTGCCCTTCTGAACTAATTTGTGCTGGTGTCCTGGAAGTTCCTCCTTTGCATCCTCTAGATTCTGGGTTGCTGCGAGGTCTGGTCTGGGCCCAGTGTAAACCCCTAGGTTAGGGGTTGCTCTAATTTATGGCAGCCTCACAGGGTTATCAATGTACTGCAGAGCTGCCAAGACTCAGTCAGACCACTCAGCATTATGGAAATATTCTCTGCAGTCCCCAACACTGCCCATTTCCTAGGAACAGTACATGGGGTGAAAGGAAGGAAGTGAGACAAGAGGAGTCTGCCTAGGGCTGTTTTTTTCTCCTAGGATTGGTGGTATGTAGCATTAACTATGGTTCTCCCCAGTGGAGGAATATATAGTGGCTGGAATGGTGCAAAATTTGCCCTCTTACATTTCAGGGAGAGAACCACTTGGGTTTCTTCCGCGGGTCTAGTAGCTTGAACCAGAAGAGTCCCTGGACACCTATAGAGATGTACACAGAGAGATCTACAGGGTAAAGAATGAAGTATCTTTATCCCCCCTGGCCTGGATTCTCTTAAAAATAAAACACACACACTAAAACAACACCAACAAAACCCAGCATGTGTTTTTAACTGGAGCTCATGTGAGGGCTTTTTCAAATTCTAATTTTAACCCTCAACTGGAAATGTAAGTTTTAGCCAGATTGCTAGTCCCTTTTTGAAGAAATTCCTTTAATTCCAATTTGCTGAAAACCTGTGATCTGCAGTTAGCAAATCAGTGACATGCATGTCTAATAAGAACATGCCAATAACAGGCAATCACTGATCAGTTGCCAACAAACTGGGGGGTCAGTTCCTACGTACCATAATGAAAACGGAAACAGCTGAATTTCTTAAGGGCCAGCACCTGACGCTTTCTGGCATATCCACACAGTCAAAGGCCTGTGATTGGGAGCAGCACAGTGAAGCATGGCATACACTGTGCCATGTGAGCTCACCCCCAAATGGATATAACGTAGTGTAGCCACACTGAGTGAGCACTGGGATACACCAATCTGCTCTCTCTTGGGTGTACCTATTGGCATGTGCTCAGCGCCAGGCATTACACCCATTTCAGCTCAGCATTTTTACATGTGCTCTCAAATGTGGTGCCAGGCACTTTAATTAGTGAGCCACACCAATTAAAAGCATCTGCACATCATGTTCATCAGCGCTGCCATGCATCCCTGAGCTGAAAAAATGGTGGTGGGGTGCTTTGAACTAAGGCTTATTGGACGCATTTTATTTCAAAGCACACCACCACCATTTGTCAGTGAGGAGATGCACAGCGGTGCTGATATGGGTGACATGCGAGGCTGCTAGAGCACATGAATTTCCGTGCTCTATGCAGACTCTGTTAATTGAGTCTGCTCCAACATGCTGGATTTCCAAGGCATCAACAAGCTTGCCACATATGTGTAGGAGCAGCGTGTATGGAGCAGGAATGCTCTGCTCCACTGTGGCACTCCCTCTGCTGTCCCTTTGATGGGGCAGCCAGGCTCAATAAAACCAGGATTTCCTCCTTGGAGAATATTTTTTAAATGATAATTCTGCCTATCAGGTCCCAGTAGGGGGCTGTGCTTCTTCATTTCCCCTCTACCCTCCCAGTCTGATTAAAAATTAGGAATGACTTCCCATCTTTAATCCTTCCTAGCATGATTGTTTGTTCGCCAAGCTTCATCTGTTACATTATTGCTTGAAAATGCAAGTAGCACTAGAGAGAGGATGTTTCCTAATGATGCCATATCAGTTACTCTGGTTTAATCCCATCAAACACAAACAGTTTTTAAAAAGGGGAAGCAGCTTCAGAAATCCCTGATCTGCTACAATGAAGTGAAGAAACTGAACAAGCCGGAAAGCAAGGGAGCCTCATGGCATCACTGAAGCCAAGCTGCCATAGAGAGCCTAGGAAACCTAACTGTGTGGATCCTATCAGGGGGTGTTTTGCCATGAGATCCCTTCTGCTGGTAATTAGACTGACCTTGCCTACTACTGTACTTAACTTTTTCTAGGATTTTTTTTCTAATACTGTACAGCCCCTTTCTTCTGATTCTTGTTTTCTTGGTGGTGATGGTTTCCTGGATTTATATACTTGAAGAATTACTTAGGCCAAGTTAGGACCAAATGAAAGGAAACCATTTCTTTAAGGCATTCAGATCTATGGCTTACAGACTTCACCTTCTGCCTCGAGACCAAGTCTTTCAGACACTTTGCCTGAATGTATAAGTGTCAATATAGTAATAACTTGGGGTGACTTCCAGGATCTAAGGTAATAACACACAGAGGTAACGGCAGGAGAGTTTGGTCTACTTTGGGCACAATGTTAAAGGCATACCACAAACTGTCCTGAAATTATTATTCCTATAATGACATTTTTAAATGGGGAAGTTAAAAGGGAAGAGGATGCACAGCGAACTCTTGAAATTACTGACAGATAAGTGGTGCTACCAGTACTTCTCTTCAGTCTCATCTTCTCAACCATCAACTGCTTTATTTCCTTCACTCCCTCAACCTTTCTTTTTCTTCACTTATTTCCAAGCCAGCAAGGCTGTGGTCACTATGATGATAAATATTTTTGTTAAACTTTTTTTGTTCATTTCCTTCTGGATTGGAAGGAAAAGGTCCTGTGGATTTTTGCAAGAGAAAGCTAGCAGCTAAAAGAGCTGCTGATATCTAGGAATGGACGGATAGAACGAAACGAGGCCGGTGGTGGTGCATGGTGGGAACCACCATTAAAACCAATGATTTTCCTCTTGTCTAACTGCCTATTGGAACTTCGCTGGATGTTGTTATTTGGCTTCTCTTTTTTCATGTACATTTTTCTTCAGTAGAGGGAAGTGAGAAACTGAAACAGAATTACCACTGCTGAAGGAAGCTTTGCTCCTAACAAATAGCCAATCAGAGAAGGAGGATTACAGCACCCGTAATAAGGATGAAATATGGTGATTTTTTTCCATAAACAAAATCCACAGAGTGCTTATGCAAATCACCCAACTGTTTGGCTGATGCTTACCTTTAAGCCACAGTATGGGGATATGTGGATTATGCTATTAACTGAGATACAACCGCGTTCCCATTATGTAAGGTCAGAGGCACATGAGAGTCCAGACAATTTTGGAAGTGGAAGAAATCTGTAGCTAATGTTCAGCATGCCTGTACTCCCTGACCAGCTGAGACAGTGCCATCTCAATCGAGCACAGGTAGTGTAAGGCACTGAGAATCCAGAATATTTGTCTCATAGAATTAGCTAAATTTTGTCATAAACTGGTAGTCCTGCTGGCTGCAATACAGTTTATATGCTTGTTATCTAGGCAAGATTTGTCTTTGATGCAGTTATGTTTTCGTTCACATTACAAACAAACATTTTTTTTCCCCTGCAGTAGACAGCTAGAGGTCAGAAGCACTTGAAAAACTGGTGGGTTGCTAAGAAAGGTTCTTACCCTGGCCAGTGTAAAGTTATAGGACCACCTGTAAATGAAACACCTGTAAACAGCTTGCTCCAATTTTGTTCTTGTGTTTGCACCTATGCTTGTTTACCAAGGTGGAAATAAGCAAGAGTTTCTGTCCTCACAAATTAAAAAGTCCATCTTTTGCATGGACACTCGTTTACTATCTCACTGTAACATCATAGGTAAGACAAGGCAAGCAGTAGGTTTGCTTCATGGTAACTGGTTGAGGAAAATCTTAAAACCAGTCCCCAACTGAATTTTACTTTAACCCTTTCCCTGATGGCTACCTTGCTGTAAATGAAAACATCATCCCTCCCCTGCCCCCAAACACACTCAACACTAACCATCTCTTACTACAAAGGGGCATACTGCTATTGGCACTATGCCCAGCATCTTTGACTTACTCAACATCCTTAAACCAAATACCATCTCACGGATGGTCTTCCCTTTAGTTAGGTTCCAGAAATGTTTCAAACAATTAAACATTAGGACACAATCAATTAGGTTCACACTAGTTAATTTAGGTAGCATTTAGAAAAATAGAAACCTATATCTTGGCAGGGAATATTGCCTCTCTGATTCAAAACCAAACCGAAAAAGTCATGAAATATTTAGATGTGTCAATTACATTACGGAAGTCAGGATGGCCAGCTGTGTTTATTTCTGGAAAGTTAAAAAACAAAAAACAAGAGACAGAACTTTCTATCTAGGAAAAGAAAGGGACCTGATATTCTTTTTGGAGGCTGGAAAATGTTGTTGCAGAAGCTGCAAACATGCTGACCCCATAGCTTAGGTGTTTTTTCTTTGCCGCTCCCGTGCAGTCACAAAGTTAAGCAGGTCGATGGCTGTAACAATGCCAAACACCATCTGTCTCTTACTAGATGTGCCGTCACTGTGATCTATATGAAAACATAAAAGAGTTTTTTCCCCACCTTTACAAAACTTGAGCCAATAGACAAATGATCTTATACCAAACAGAACAGACTGAGCCACTCATGCAATTTTCACACCATGCCTTTCTCAAACTAGAAGTCAGGGCAAATAATTCCAAAAGTCCAGAGGTAGGGTCAGATATTACTATGTGCCGTAGCTGATGGAAGCCAACTCCTATTTCAACTGAGAGAACTCTAGGAATGGCTGAAATGTCTGCTAAGGGCTCCCAAGAGGTAGCTGTTGGCACTAAACAGTCATGGGAGGAAAGGCAAGGATCTGTTATGATAAAAAAAACCAACTGACAACAAGGGACATAAATAAGCAGTCTGTTATCAAGATGGAAAAAAAAAACCAGCTCTAAAATATGGTACTAGGACTTGATATTTAACATTCTTAGTTATCTGGAATTGGGGTGAACAAGTGTATTACTGAAGACTCCAGAGGACTGTGCATGACTTCAGAGGGAATTCAGCAAACAAACAGGCCTCACATTAACAGGTGAGATTCTATGTAGAAAATGCAAGATAACAAGGGAAAGAATAAACTGAATTATCATGACACCATGATGAGCTGTAAATTAATTGCATATATGCACCCCCCCCACTCCCCAGGTAAATGTTAAGATAGGCAGCTCACTGAAAACTTTTTCTCAGTGCCATGATGCACAGCCCCTGTGTCCGTAGCTTATAATACAGAAGGGACCTGGTGATAATTCATAATACAACACCACTTGCATAAGCCAATGGCACATCCTAACTCCGAGTATCATTTTTGGTCACCTCACTTATTACAGGATATTGCAGAAAGACTAGAGCATGGCAATGCAAATTAGGGGCTTCAAAAATCTCTTATAGGAGGAGAAGTTATTTAGGCAAATTTAAAAAGGAAATGAGCAGGAATAGGAAGTGTGGAATTGTTTTAGCGATGGTTACAGGTATGCTCTCATTTATCTTTTATCTGCTTCCAAAGAAATTAAAAGGCAAGAAGGTTTTTCCATTAAACAACAACAAAAACCAAACTAATAAAAGCCCCAGTGTGAGTTAACCTGTGGAACTCGTTGCCATGGGAGAACTGCAATTTAGATCATGGGCATCATAAGAAAAAAAAACAGGCTTGATTACAACATGTTATTCATTAACTAACTCCTACCAAAACAAAGAATAAATATAATTTATTGAAATGACTAACACAACAGGGTAGACAGAACCTGTTAGCACTGCTCATTTTGGGCCATTCTTTATTCTGGAATAATGCAACAGAAATCTGTGAAGCAACTCCTGGATTTAATTATTACTTCATACGGATAGCAGAAGCAGAACTGCTCCCATTGTTTGCGGAGTAATTATACAGAAATACCACAATATAATAGAGACCCTTGCTTTTGCCGACTTGTACCATGCAGGACATCAAAAGCCTCCTATACAGGGTCTTCCCTTGTCACATGGTACTGTGTACATAAGGGCTACATTTTAAAAGGTGCAGTACATTATACTTACACTGAATCTGTTCATGGACTACTAGAGCAAAGTGGTCTATTTCCAGGATATGAGAGAGTTTCCCCAAGTTGTCTTTCAGATGAATCTACAATGAGGAAGTAACATAAAAGCAAAGTGTCCTGTGGTAACTAAATGATAGAAAGCCCCCCCCACCACCACCCCTAACATCATTAAAATTAAAATAATAAGTACACAGATAGCACTGTTCATGATCAGAGTGCTCCATGATGCTATGTCCTAATGGGTACATCCACAACACAGAAATGGCATGCCCTAGTCTGGCCATTCACCTGCCCTCCCTCTCTCGCCTTGCACTCATACTCCAAACCCAGAAATGATTCCTGCGGCCCCTCCAGTGGCTGCTCTCAAACACACTGGAGACCAGAGTCTTAAGAGTAGAGTGGCAGTAGTGGCATGCCCTGGAGCAGCATTACCAACGTATTTCCAAGTCTGGAGTGTACAGTGGGAGCATGTTTGGAAACAGCCTGCCTGGGACACACCACCACTGGGGGCCTTAATATACCTTATTAAATGGTGCTGGTTTTGTTTTTTTTTTTAAAGAAGCTGAACCTTAAAAAGGAAACACAAAAGAATGTAGCATGTGACATTTTCATTCTGACTAAAATGTAGGAGAGCTGTTTTTTAAAAACAGGGACTAACGCTGATCCAAGCACCTAATAAGAGACCGACACCATATCAGCTCAAGAGTATGCTTACCCACAGAGCTCTGGAAAGACTGGGAAGAAAAAACAAATTCATTCGGGCTTCAAATTTAGTCAGAAGAGAATTTTTGGGGAAGTTTGCAAAGAGGGTAGAGAAAAGCCATAAGAAAAACAAACCCCCTCAAGAGTGAAGAATGCTGAGTTAATATCTTGTTCAGACTCAGGATAAAGAACCCAGGACCAAGAATTCATTTTTAGCATCAGTAAAGCTGTTTAAACTATTTCTTGAGCAAATTGGAACAATAAAACAATACAAGGGCCAGATTTTTTTAAAGGCAACATATTCCCATTTGAAATAACCATACTTAAAAAAAACCCTGGCCTCGACTATTAATCTTATTTGTTGGCAGTGGCTAAACGGAAACCAAAAACCCTACATTGCACAAACAACCAGTTTAATATTTTCTATGTGCTTCAATCAAGGCAAAAACAAATCTGTTTTTTTGGCTGGGCTACTAAACATCTGCTTTGGGAGGGAACTTTCATACAAGTAAAGGATGAACAGGTATAGCGAATGGCCTTTAGCTTGATAAAACCTCAGAATGGGACTAGGAAATAAATTTTGCCCTGAGAACAGTCTAGGCTGAGTTGTAAAACTGAGCTCTGTCTAGTATACTATGGACTAGACCAGGGTTGGCAACATGTGAACTGCGGGCCAAATCCAGCCCATGGAGCCACTGGATCTGGCAGGGGAGGAGGGTGGGACAGACAGCGTGCGGAGAACGATAGCAGTGTGGATACAACTTCCAGCTGCCTGGCCCTGACGCAACTCCCCACCAGCAGGAAGCTGTGCCCATGCTATAGCAGGGGAGCAAGGGGCTGGGAAAAGCAATGCTAGTGCTAGCACAATTCCCAGCTGGCTATCCATCCCACAAGTCACTCCTGTGTGCTTCACAAACCTGTTAAAGAGGTTTTCCCACCTCCCTGCAATTTCAAGAAGTTTCCCTTTCTTAAGCCAAAAATTTTACCTGAAAACTGTCTTCAAACCATGTTCTTTTATACAAAAATTTTCTACCATGTCACTGCAAGCATTTTATTCGTTTGAATAAACCACCACCTTTTCCTGGTATCTGGGTTTACCTACAGATTGATAAATGCTGAGGTGTTTCATAAATATCTCTTTCCAAACACTTCAAAGCTCAGACTAGCTAGGATAAGTTATCAAAGAAAGTGAGTACAAAGACAGCTACAACCAATGCTTAAATTTAAGTAGTCTTGATTCTTAATGGAAGTGAACTTATAGAATTTGGTCTGATTTCTTCCTCACCATTATTTTTCAAATGGCTCTAATTAAAGCACTCACCGTGTCTCGTGTATTCAGCATCCCACACTTTAAAGTGGCAGCAGGGATGCTTTATTAAAGCTCATTCAGCTAATTTTAGTTAAAGTGCCCCTAGTGCCATTTTGAAGTGTGGGGATGCTGAATACATGAGATCCTGAAGCTGCTGAAGCATGCTAATTAGCACACTCCAGCAGATAACTGAGTCTGCTCTGACACACTGTAATTACAGCATGTCAGAGCAGCACCCCAGCATGTCTACAGGCACCCAAGATGTCTAAAAGAGTCAGATTTGCACACAAGGCCCAAAAGAATAGAGGCAAAACTCTAAACAATGTTAATGGAACCAACACATATTGGATCAGGCTCAAAGTTTTCTTGCCAGCTAGCATACAAACTCTCTTCTGCAGTCAATGGAAACAAGATACAGTGGAGGTGTTCCCTATAAAGTGAGTAAAAAATGTAAACCATGCTAAAAGAGGTGGCCAATTAAACCCAAAATGCTTTGCTTGCAAATTCTCTCTTCTCCTACAGCTTTTGACTCTTTGGAACTTTTTGGTTCATTTGGTCTTCAAAGCAGTTACTATATTTTCATAGTTACATAGTTTCTAGGGTCAGAAGGGACCTGAGCAGATCATCTAGTCCGACCCCCTGCCATGGCAGGAAAGAGTGCTGGGGTCAAATGACCCTAGCAAGATGTTCATCTATGCGTCTGCATAACACCGGGCAATTGTTAGTAGCTGATGCATTATTCCATTGTTCTTCTGAAAGAATCTGGGAATAACATTATCCAGCTTCTTTGAGTCACACTTTTGTGGCTTGCTTGTGAGAATGGTCTTCTCTGCCTGTCAATGTGCAATACTTGATTGACTAAGTTATTTCATGACTTAAGCCTTCAGTTTTAGGATAAGGGTCATTTGGTAACTTTAAATCAAAGCTGGAGTTAATATTCTTCAAATTCAAGGTGACCAAATTGGTAAGAAAAAATTGTGACAGCCATTCCAGAGAGGGTTTTCATTGTCTTGGCAGCATCACATTGTCTTTTACTTGAGGTGTGCTGTGCCAAAGATCTTTATCTACAAAAAATACTATATGCTACCTTTGTAAAAGTGTAGCGCCCTTACTATCCCAAGTTCACTAGCAGAGGTTCTAAATAAGCATAACCAAAAAGAGCAAGAATCTATGGTGCTTCTGAAAGGTTGCGTATGTAACCATGTTGCTCCAATGTATCAGCAATTCAAAACTTTAAGAAAAGGAAAGTTCTAAAAATTTAGACAAGAATGAATTATACCATGACCAGTACATCTGGCATGATAGTGGTTACCAGGAGATGTAGTTGGAGGAAAGGTGGATATTCAATTTGAGACCATTTAAGGAAACTGGAGGATGGGTAGTGTGTCCATGGAAAAATACAACCTCAGAAGCACAGGAAATTGCCTGCTGTAGCTACAACCATGACTACACCATACAGCATAAGCAACACATGGCTTATCAAAGTGAGGGAGGATAGGAACTACACAGCTTTGTTACGCACCAGACTGTCACCTGACGTTTGATTTGCTGTCTGGGGAGGAAAAATATATATATTTTTAATTACATCTGCAAAGCACTAGTGCTTCCTTTCATTCTAAGCTATAAAGTAAATATCCAGTAGAGTATACACAAGGCTAATATAATAATTATATATGATTGAGTAGAGTTCCTAAGTATGGGATATTATTTGCTACTAAATGTAATATTGAAACTACGGCCTGGAGAAAGTGGTGTAAATCACTTCACGTGAAAGACAGGCCTTTCCTTAAACAAAGGGAAACAAAACACATAATTAATTAAACATATTTATGATATGATAAGTTTGGTCCATTGGGACTGTCAGTTAAAGCTGGCTGCTATAATGCATTGTGCACTTTGAGAACAGTTGGAATTAGTCACCCACCAAGCTGCTGAAGGGAGGTATTTGTTGCAAAGAGACAACAATTGCTAGTTTCAGCCAGCACTGGACTTTACCCCAGCGCAGTTTGAAATTCCATCATTTCATCCCAAGAAGCTTCACATTGCTCAGTTTTGTCATTCAGGTTTGGAAAAAGACAGACAGAAGTACTACAAGAAGTCCTAGCAACAAACACAACCCAATCACTATCAAAGTCAGAGAGAGTTTTAATGGTCTAATACAAAACCATGAATCAGCTCAAACCTGAGAACTTTTCAGTGACTCTGGGTTCACTTTATAAAGTTGGAAGTGTGCCCTAAACCCAGATCTCCATGGTTGTGTTCTCCTCATGAAGACATTGTCAAATCTCCCTTCTAATCTTATCCCAGTTGATGCCAGTGTAGTGTTGAGACATCTCCATAGTACTTTAATCATAAAGGAGAAGTTGACTTAGAATACACTTACCTGTCTGAACTGCTTATAAATTACTTTGCTGACTTGGTCTGAAGGCTTAACTTTCCCCGCAAGTAATGAAGAAAGCATGTTTCCAAGGGTAACCATTCCCAAAATCACACTGAAAAGAGAAGGCATGGTCAAACAATGACAAACATCCAAGGTTTTCTAGAGACAAGTGACACATGCTCACTCTGAGCAGGTTTCAGCAGTGCAGTGCCCCAAGAGAGTCAGTTTAATGGGCTTAAAGGTTTAAACACTATATCCTGAGGCATTACCAAATGCTGAGTGTCCACCTGGAGTTGCCCTAGGTCTGGTTTTCAAGCGTGATGGGTACCTGCTCTCAAACTGAAATCAGTGGAAGATATAGGTGGTCTGCACTAATGATCAGGTGCCTTGTCCCTTCAGCTGGGCATGCACATTCAGGGAAGAGTTTTATATATTAGACTTTGTTTTTACTGTATCCCACTTTGACCTACTGAAAGCTCAAGAATAAAATTTCTCTCTGCCTCTACCTATTGTTCTGGCAACCTTTCCCCATTTGGCAAGCTTTGACTTTTCCCTTATGGTGCTTTAGGCAGTGTAGCTCTTTCTTGCCTCTGTACCATCATCACAAAGTGCCAAAAGCTGAATCATCAGTGGCCTGCTCCAGCCTGAGGTTCAGAACTAGCATGATCAGAAATGGCCGGTTTTTGCATGTCTCATTTCTGGGTGTAAACTTCCTGTCTGGATTAAGTGGGAAATCCCCAAGGTGTATTTTTAAGTTTCTTTAGGACCTGGTTAATGACACTTTCCTGATTTCACTGCAGCAAAAAGGTGTGTAGAGCCTGTAGAGGCAACAGAACCACGGTAGTGGTATTTCTTGCTTAGTTTCTTTTAAACAGGAGGTTGTGTTCTGACCTTTTCCTCACTAGAGGCCCACAACAGTCACCCAGACATAAGCAGGGGGATAACTTCATTATAGACAGACATTGTGTGTCATATCCCCGTACTTGGAGGCATATTAGATCAACAGCAGGACAGTTCCAACCTAACAACATTTTAAGTCTGGGCTCAGCATGGCATTTAAGCAGAACATTTCCAAAACCTTGTAGACCCTTCCTGAAGATGACAAATGACAGAATTCATACTGCTTATTTACATTTGCATAAATAAACCTGTTATCTGTTTCCAAGGGGTTTCTGTATTTGCAAAGGAGGAGGCCAAGAAGGAAAAGATGGATAAATGAACATACCCAGATTCATTGACAACTGGTGCCTGGTCGAATCCCTTCACCCGGAGGATTTCAATGGTCTTTTCACAGGTGACAGTAGGGAGTACTGTCAGGGGAGCAGAGAGGCTTAACTCCTGAACGCTGAGGTGCCACCACCTGAGGACCAAAAGTCAATCACCAAAAAATAAATTTGCTCCAAAACCAATGATAGGTTATTTTAAAAGCCTAGAGCACTACTGGTGCCATAAATCTCAACAACAACATGTTTTCTGCAGAGGGCCATTAGCCACGTTTAAAAATAATCTTTATTTAAAATGTTCACGGCTTCCTACCTCAGCACCAGAAGGAACTCTAAAAGATTCTAAGACTTGGGAAGGGAAATGGTTAAACGTATGTCCCTTTTCCATTTTATTTCATTCATTTTGTTTCATAATCTTACGCAGCAGACAGCCAGTAAAAATTACTGACTGCCCTAGTATGGTTATTTAAAATTTCATTTACAAAAATGGAAAGGAAAGGTTTTAATTACTGTATTTCACAGTGTATAAGTTGACTTTTGAAGCCCAATTTTTAACTCTTAAAATTCAGCCTCGACTTATACACTGTATCACCATCCCTCTTGAGTGGGGCCAGACTCAGGGCTAAGCTGGGGCAACCCAGGCAGCATCACTCGCAAGGGATGGGGGCACGCTACCTGAGCGCCAAGCCCAGCCCTGTCTGCTATGAGTGGTGCTGCCAAGCACTGAGCCCAGCCCTGTCCCCTGCGAGTGGTGACAGGCTCAGTGCCCGGCCCGCAGTATAGGCACACAGGGTCCGGTATTAGTTGACCCCATGTTTCCAATCCAAAAAGTTAGAAATTTCGTAAATCTGGTATACAAGTCGACTTAACTTTTTGGATCAGAAAAATGGGGTTGATGTATACACTGTGTTGACCTACACACTGTGAAATATGGTACAAAATTTCAACTATGTAAGCACCTCGATTAAGTCTGGCGCTATGTGTTCCTTTCGCTGCTGTTCTGAATCTCCATTTCACGTGATTGTTACAATTACTCACTGTAGTTGCAGCTTGGCTCAAATTATAGCACCAATTATTTGCAATGTAGTAATACCTAGAGACCCCAGCTCAGACCAGAGTTCTTCTATGCTAGGCACTGTACATACATATTGTAAATGTCAAAGGTCAAGGCAACAGGTGTGCTTGTGCCTAGTTCACCCTGTCTAGCATGGCTAAGGCCTATCATTTTCTGTATGCACACAGAGGAGTCATGTGATTAGTGTCACATCTGGCTGCCTGTAACCCACTCACGCTCCAAGCTTGAAAAATCAGGTACTTGTTTACAGCTGGGTTGATTGGCACTGGCCTTTGTCATGAGTCTGGTGCGATTTGTGTACAGTCAATTTCCTTGGCCTATCTAGGCAGCTAATAGAGTTTCCTCTTTGTATTTGTATGTGGGTTTTCCACAGAGTAAATAAGAAAGAAAAATATTTAAATAAAAAAATAGCAAAGAGGGATTGTAAAAACCATGCCCATTACAAAGGTCCTGGTGGCAGTAATATACTTGAAACTATTTTTAATTCTCTTGCTGCTGACTAGATTTCAATTAGACAATGTCCATTTCCTGGGAAAGGATGCTTCACAATTGGAGGAGGAGTTTTTTCCAATAATTTTCACCAAGACTCACAAGTACCAATCCTTACCAAAAGTATAACTGAAAAGGAAATATTCAAGTGATTTAAGAAGGCTTCCTGTTCCCACAACTGTACCCAAACACCAAGTTCAGTGACAAATAAAAATACCAAAGGAACCTTGGTAAGTTCGAGAAAAAATGGAGTAGTTATAACAGAATAAGCTCACAAAGCTTGAGTTAACCTTACAAACTTACCAAGGTTTGTTACTGCGGGTATCTTCTTCTTTCATGAACCCTTTCTGTGTCATCCATTTGTCACTCAGGAACTTAGACCTAGAAACCACCAAGAACCAATGAGCAAGCCAGGGGTTTACTAATCTACTAACAATATGTAACACCACATAATACAACATTGTAACTGCACATCCCATCCTCACACATAGGGGTAACTGCAAACTTGCAGCCTTTAGGAAGTCAATTCTAACAATTAGGAGAAATGGAAGTAGAACATTATTAGAAAAAAGAATAGAAACCCCTAGAAAACGGAGCAATGATACAAATATGTACCTTGTAATGGAGGAGTGACTGCATGAAATTAGAGTGTGCGCGCAGTTTCAATGTACTTTATAACACGAAATGTAAGAGTACTACATAACATTACTAAAAGAAAGACTGTGGGAGGGTATTTTCAAGGTGACAAGAGAGGAAGTTACCAATGGAAATTAGGCCAAGAATATTACGGAGCTCCCCTATGACACTGGCTGTTACTACTGTAGGACTTTACACTGAAGATACCACAAGGCAGGGAGAATAAGGAACAGGCTTATATATGACTTTCAAACCATTAAATACCACTAACAGTTTCCATTACAGTAACAAAAGAGAAAATTGGGAGCAAACTTTCCCTTATATGGGTCCCACTTTCAGAAAATGCTGAGCTCCCCACCTATATCTGACCCCAGCAAGGCTGTCAAAAGTTGTACCTAAAAGACATCTGATACTCAGGGAAATGTTAGCTGCAGTATGTACACACACTGCCACTTCTGTGACAGCAGCCAGCATGAAACAGGAAGTAAACCAGGTCACTTTCTTACATGTAGTTCCTGACAGAGTCGGGCAAGATGACAACACAGCGCTGACCCTCCTGCAGATCCTTGGCAGCCTTCACAGCGATGGACATTGCGCTACCCGAACTGCCACCTGCCAAAACCCAGATCATACAGTAAAAAAAATAAAAATAAAAAAATAGAAAAAAATCACCATATATGGAAGCCATTTTTTAGACAGAAGGTGGCCAGAACTTTAATTTCAGCACTGCCCAGGTGTCCCATCACTAGTGTAAAAGATGGGCATGAGGCCACCCCACTGAATTTAGAGGAAAATATGGAGGACTAGTACTGGCTCTTACCACACAGCAATCCCTCCTCTCTGATCAGCATGCGTGCCAAGACAAAAGACTCCTCATCATTGCTCTTGTACCACTTGTCCACCACCTATAATCATGTGGTGGGGAAGAGAGTCAAAACAACATAGTTTTAATTTCTCCCTGAATAAACAGATGCCGTTCAAATTATATATGTAGAAAATTCCTCGCAAACTGATCCATATATTCTGGCTCACAGCCTTAAAATGCCTTTTTGCTCAGTTAACATTACTGTGTTATTTGCAGTTTTCAGTATTCTAATAGAAAGTATCTTGCCTTTTAAAAAGGCAAGCATGGAGAACACTACAAGGAAAAGCAATTGTTCTACTTTCTTCTCACTTGACTTTCCAGGAAATATACTCCTCTTTGGCACTTAATGATACTAAGGATCAAGCTTTTGGGTTTTTTTTTTTTTAAAAGAACAATATTAGGTTTCCAAGGAAAACTATCTGCATGGCATGTTTTCACCCAGAACTGCAAGAAAGTGAGAGGTATGTGCACCATGTAGGATATTTTAAACTCTGGGAGGCAGTGGGGAGGGCCTTTCATTGTGAATACAGTTCTTTAAAATTAAGGAATACTTCTCTTTTTCCCACTCACAGTGCTATTCCAATTTATCCAAAGCCTTTTCTTCCTCAAAGCAAAAAGTAAAGAGCGTCTGACTTACTGATCTATCCAGCACCGTAGGGATGAAATCATATCCAATTCCCTCCACCTCATATGTCGTCACGTCCGTCTTATTCAGTACTTCAGGCTCAGCAAGAATGGAGCCTTCGGGATCAACGCCAATGATCTGGAGAAGCGATTTCAGATTTGGCTGCTGTTAGGTTGATTTTCAAAATGCAGTTATATCACATCAAGTTATTCAGGCCTGACAGCTATCTCTCCAAACTGTCACACCAGCCATCCAAATGCCAGCCACGCTAACGGCAGCAAGTCATATCTATTTATTATTTTCTGACACTTTGCAAGTTTCCATGGATGAACTCTCCTGCTGCTGTCAGCAACTTGTTCTATTTCAAATGCCAGCCTGCATGACACTATATGTGAAAGGCAGTGCTTATTCTTTGCGGCTTTCATTTGCCTCCAAGGAGGCTATGGGGCAAAGACAGCCTTGGATCCCCATTCAAATGCTAGTTCTCGTTATGGTAAATACATTGTATGCCAACAGAAGTCAGCAAGTCTTCCAGGGTGTAACAAGGCCCTGCTGTTAGAAACTGGATACTGGCCTAAATGGGAAATGGAAAGCAGCCACCAGGAGTCATGAAGAGAGAGAGGTGGGAAGAATGTGTAACCTAGCAAGGGATGCAAAAATTGCCATCTCACTTGAGAATTTTCACAAAAAAATGGTAATTTAGTAAAACTGCCCACTGTAAAACTCAGTGAGGGTATGGAGATGTATAAACATCTTTTAGAAACATCAGAAGTGTCTGGAAAATTTGCTACAGAAGAAAAGACCAGCAGTTTCCCAATCGTTGCCACCTGTAATTGGTGGACCAACTTTCATTTCAGGAGCAAAATGTAGACCTGGGTCACAAATGAAAAGAGAATGTGGTGGCTTCGCAACTTTGTGAGCATCTTTTCATACCTCATAACTACCATTCAGTGATGAACAACTCAGAGCCCCTCCCCCTCCCCAAGGCACAGTATTGTAATAACAGGAATGGCACAGGGAAGTAGCGAGAAGTTATTTCCTCCCTTGAGAAACTTGGCAAGCCACTTGCACCTAGACCAGTGGTTTTCAACCTGTGGTCCATGGACCCCATGCAAACTATGTCTAAGGGGTCCATGAAAGATGACTACGATCAATCAAAAGTATGCGAGTACTCGCACTTACCATTCCAAGGGGTCTGCACCTCCATTCAAAATTCGTAGGCATCCGTGAATGAAAAAAGTTTGAAAGCCACTGGTTCAGAGGCTTAAGAAGATGCTTTATTTTTGCCACTTACTTTGCATTCTGGGCATTTCTCCTTCAACTTTCTGGCAATGCCAGTGATGGTTCCTCCTGTTCCAGCTCCAGCCACCACCATGTCTACTTTTCCTATTTAAGTAAAAGGAAAACAAATGCCACAATGAAAACAGCTCCTAGCATTATTAAAAATGCTTTTACAGGCCAGAAAGGGGAAGATTTATTGCTTTGTCCAATGAAAGTACAACTGGTGCAAGAAAACTGATAATGTAAATGGCTTATTACCTCCCTGTAGGTATATTCAAAGTCCTAATTTTTTACTTTTTTCAAGCCCTGCTTTGTCTAAGAGGACCCAGTTTTATCATCAGTCTTTTGGGTGATCTTTAAGGCTCTGAGGCAGGGCTAAGAGTAGGTAGGTCATATGCACCATGTTGTTTCATTATAATTTGCTGATACATATGTACCTGTCCTCTAAAATGGGATAAACTGTCCATTATCAAATATAAATTAATGAATTTTAAAGGGGCCCATTGCATGGAAGTCTTTTATAAGTCAGAGTAGAGAAAAATAATTTCTTACTTTCATGACAACAATAATTTATTATTGCTCTTTGCTCCTCATAGCATGCATGGCATTTTAGTGCCAACTCATTTTAGTTCTTCATATGCATCAGCAGCAGTGTTGACTAAATCCTGATTGTATTGCTCATATTTCCAGTAATAATTTACTTGAAAAAAAAAATAGCACTTAATTTCCAGGCTTTTATAAAAAAGCTAAGATATGCAAACCAAAACAAAGACAGACAAACAGGGCCAGATTCTGATTTTACACTGAGGTAATTCCTGTGACTGCCAGAATTACTGGCATATTCTCATATAACTGAGATTTAAAAAAATGCTCCAGACTTCAAGAGACCAAGGGAACTCATCTGGACTCTCAGGCCAAGTCCACATGTGGTGTGGATATTTGGTTCCCTGGGGACAACTAGCACTGGTGTACCTTGTGCCACCACTAGGTATCCCTGGGGCATGCCTGTGCCACGTGGACTGTGGCGTGCAGTAAGTTACTCTGGAGGCAGTAAGGGAGGCTGGGGCCGGCACTGGGATGGCCCCAGCAGACTAACTAGGGTTCTTGGGGCCTCCCGGGGCTGCAGAAGTGGTGGTCTACTGCACAGAGCCTGGTTGGCAGCCACAGCACAGTTCCGGACAGCCTGGCTTTGCTTTTGAGTGGTGTGCACTGCCTGTGCATGAACTGCTCCAGATTTTCCCTCTGTTTTTTTTATCCAGGGGTCAAAAAACCCCTCCACACTGCTTCCTTGCAGCATGAAGAACTGAACATGAGGTATGTGATGCCACAGATGTGTCTGCAGTGCCACCTACTGCATGACCACGTTTATCTGGATGCAGCCTCAGAGGCTACAGTTAGCAGGGGTGCCATCCCAACATGTGTAAACTGCGGACAGCATGCATAGACAAAGCAAATAAACCCATTCCGCTAATTTTAAGAGTGCAACTACACTTTACCATCCAGATTGTTTTCATCAAAAAACCTAATGTAATCACATATTTTGTTATTAAGCCCAATAAACACAGGGAGAAGCTGAAACCAATAGTTTTATAGGAAAGACCAAGAAACCTGATATAATGCTCCCCTTGAAGCAATAACTGACCAATAAACTTGTCATTAATACAAATCACCTATGCAAGGCAGGTATATTCCTATCATTAGTTATGAACACCTTGTTTTGAAGGAGTAAAGGCTTTTCCACAGCATCTGGTAGACTGGAATTAAAATCATGCATTAAACCAAATAAAAAACCCCAAAAATGAATATCCCTTTCAATGTAAAAAAAAATCCCCCAAGCATGGTTTAAGCTAAGAGAGTGTAAAGAGCCAGGGCTTTTCAAAAACTTTTTGGGTGCTCATAAACACATCGAAAATGCTTGGTACTTTCACTCTTCTGAAAGTTTTCTTTATCATTATCATCATCTTGCTTGGCCAGTCACATTGACAGAACAATAAAATACAAGGCTGGGCGCAGGGGTATTATGAGATAGTTTTTACTTCACCCCACACATCTCTTCCCTAGCTAGAGGTTTGCCTAATTTCATCTGTTTAAAAAGTATCCTGAACTGTACGAGAGTTAATACAGTTTTATGCTACCCTGCCCCCAAGAACACCTTTCTCCTAATCGCTGGTATAGGTAAACAAGGATAAATCTAGAGACTAATTAAAAAAGGAAATGATCAGAAGAATAAATATACCATCACACTGCTGCAGAATCTCCTCAGCTGTGGTGTCATAGTGGGCCAACGGGTTACTGACATTGCGGTACTGTAACAAAACACAGAGGAAAAGATCTATGGAATGATAGAAAAAGTGATGAGATCAGAGTTTAAAAAGCAAAAGGAATGGCAAATAGTCTTCAAGCCCCACATTGGCAAACACTACTCTCATTAGGTTTTAAATTCATCAAACTGTCTTGGTTCAGAATTGCCTCCTTTTAATGCATCAGTTTAAGCAGGATAAGCAGAAGTACTTCTAAGGTCTCAGCATTCATTACAGCTAACATCAATTTGCTTCTGGGCTTATTAGCTGTAAAAGTTTCAACTTTTCTACAATTTGGAAATGTAGAACTGTTGATTTAAAAGAGAACACTTTTCACTGTGTAAGCCAGGCTAACTGTGTGGCTCTTTGCTCCCCTCTAGTGGCTAAACCATATGTATAAAACAGTGTTTCCCAAACTTTGATACCTGGGGGGTACTTTTTACCTGGATTTAAACTAGAGGCACACTTCTCTCTTACACTTGAAAAGGTGCGTGTATCTATATATGTGCGTGCATATATGCATGTGTGTATATAGACATAAACGTGTGTGCGAGGGCACACATGTTTGTAGTGTATTTATGCATGCACATATATACACCAACCCTTCTCACTCCCCCACTTCACAGCTTCTCCTGATGGCCCAGGGAGCAATGAAGTAGTGGAGGGGACAAGTTGGGTTGCAAAGTGCGGTTCCATTTGTGCATTCATCCACTGGCATCAGAGCTTGCTACTGGGAACATGGGGGAAGGGAGGTGGCACAAGGACTGCACAGGGCTGGGGATGAGCACAGGAAAGATAGCAGCAATGGCAGCAGTCTCCCGAGAAGTAGTCACAGATACCACTGGAGTAGTTGCACAGGCACAAGGTGCCAGACAGAGGAGGGCATTTACCTCCTCACACAGGAAGATCCTGTAGCACTTCTATCACTCTTGCAACACTCTAGCATGCTGGTGTGGAATCACTGGTATAAAAGACAGCATCCATGAGAATTCCTGCCTCCATGTACTTCCTGGACCACCATGGCAGTAACATCATCTCAATACTACTAAACCATCTGTCGCTATTTAGGAGTCTACTCCTTTTTCTGAGCTAAAGGATGCTATAATCTTATGTCTAGGCCCAGAGGTCTTCTGTTCAGATTCCACAGAGAACTGTCTGGGTCTGGTGTTCTGGTTTCATCCATGGAGACCAGAAGAAGACATTACTGATCAATCTGTCTACCTCATGGGGCAACTCTATTATTCAGGACCATATACCTGGTCTAGTATGTGAGAATTGGGAATTTCATTTTTCAGTCTCCATGCTACTCCCACATGAGATTCAGGCGAGTCAAATCTAGCAGTTGTCGGAGTCCTCACAATCTCAGCACCAAGAGCTCTCAGAACATCCACCTGCAATCAGACAGACAGTCAGCCATAAATGTCCATCAGCACAGAGATCTTAGGGGCAGGCAGGAAAACAATAAAATTAACACAAACAGAAGTGGGATTTCTCAGGCCTCCCTTGCCTGCTGTCCAATGTCTCTACTGTTAAGCTTCTGGGGGTGAAGGACCAGATCTAAATAAAGTTTTAGGCACCAAAGGCACATCCAGATGAACAAGCATGCTCAGGGGCACATATACTGGTGCCGCTGGTTTATGCCCCAGGACATCTGGCATACAGCACATTGTCCCAAGTAAGGTAGAGGAGGCTGGGGCCAATACCTGTGCTGGCCCCAACAGCCTTACCTGGGATCCTGAGGGCCTTTCGAGGCAGCAGCAGTACTGACCCAGCCACATGGAGCCTGGCCAGCAACCAGAGTGTGGCTCTGGATGGCCAGGCTTCACTTATGGTGGGTCATGCTGGTATTGAATTTTGGTGCCATTCTGGTATCAAATTTTGGTGCCACCCTGCAGATTAACAGCACAGCAAGTGGATGCAAGTGCGCTGCATGCAGTTTGCAACTTAGGAGAAATACGGGTACCCAAGTTTAAGTGAGTGCTCTACAAAACTCTGCCTACCTGCTTAGACACCTGAGAGACCACGAGTATCTTAGTTTTAACCAATAAAGGTCTAGTAATGCCTATGCCTAAAACTGCCACCACCTTAGTTAAACTGATACAGCACCTCATGATGAAGTCCATGTGGGATCCACAAACTAGGTGTTCCCTATGTCTCAGTGCCCTGTGGGGTTCTATAAGGAAGGACCTTATAGTGGTTGGAACATGGACCCAAGGAGTGGAAGAACTCAGTTTCAGGCCCTCTTCAGCCTGAGGGTGTTCAAAGCCACAGATCCCACCTCCTAGAAGAGTACCCTATCTCCAATGTTATAGGAAAGCCAGGATGAGGGATACTTTCTTCCGCCTCCCACTGGCCACCACAGAGAAGGAATGCAAGATTCAGGAAAGCAGAGGATGAGGAAGCGTGGCTTCCTAGTCCAGGAATGAGGGCACACCCCTGGAAAAGGTCAGTCTTGGTTCCAGCCTCTGCTCTCAACAATGTTCGTGTATTTTACCCAGTGGTTCTTTACTGCAAAAAAGCATGAACAGGTCCCGAATATGAACTTGGCCCAGAACCACTTCCTTTTCCTATGGCCATGCTTTGACTGGGACTTCAGGAGCAGGGCAGAATTGCAGACATGCTTTTCCCTTCTCCATTTCATGTGGATCAAAATTTCCTTAAATCAAGGAAAGACCATCTTTGCTTTTTATCTATCTGCCAATATTCCAAGGACTGAACTTAATTTTAGACCCCCCTCTCTGATCTCACCACTCAATAGGTAACGTGGTGGTAGAACATCCTGTTCTAAGCTGTTTCCATTAAATTTACCCAGAGCATCTAGTCATCCTTTCTTTCCCTAGATAAACACCTTTGTATTTCTACTCGCATCTGATACTGGTCTTGTCAGCAGGCCTGTCACCACTCCTACATTTAGCAGTTTTACAATGGCCGGCAATGTCACCTCTACATAACCAATACCTTTTCTGTTTGCAGCTGCCCACCAACCTTTCCATCAGCTCCAACAGCAAACTATACAATGCACCTTTGTCTGACCAATTATTGGCAGTACATCCATATTCAGTTTCACAACCAAGCACAGAGCATCCTCCTCTGTGATCTCTGCATGTTCAGGCAAGTTTAACCTTGTGAAGCACAAGTCATTCTGACTGACAAGCCCAGTCATAGCCAGAGGACCCACTCATAACCACTCTTTCATGACTAAGAGAGAACCAGTTTAAATTGGAACAGATCCCCGCTACTCCAACTAGTTCTAACTAGCTGGAGCAGAATAGAAGACAGCAGTAAACCTTAGTCTGGAGAAGAGAAGACTGAGGGGGGATTTAATAGCAGCTTTCAACTACCTGAAGGGGGGTCACAAGGAGGATGAAGTTAGACTGTTCTCCATGGTGGAAGATGAGAGAACAAGGGTCAACAGTCTTAAGCTGTAGTAAGGGAAGTTTAGGTTAGATATTAAGAAAGTTTCTCACTAGGAGGGTAGTAAAGCAAGCTACCCAGAGAGATTGTGGAATCTCCATCCTCGGGGGTTTAAGGCCTGGCAGACAAAGCTTTGGCTGGGATGATCTAGTTGGGCATGGTCCTGCTTTGAGTAGGGAGCCGGACTAGACCTCCTGAGGTCCCTTTGACTACTATGATTTAAAAATAAGGTGGATGTTGAGCTAGCTGCAGTATCAATGTCACTGTATGGGCACTGCTATTCATGTATGATTATATGGTTAGAGTAAATGAGTATTGACTAATACGGTCTTAGTTCAAAAGCTGAAAGATGTTCTATATTTCCCCCCATACACTTTCACTTTATTCTCCCCCACATTACATGTCCCCTTCTAGGTCAACACTGACCTTCTCCATGCTCATTTTTTCTGGCATCACAATGATGCAGCGGTAGCCTTTCACAGCAGCAGCCAGGGCCAGCCCAATACCTAGAAACAGACAAATACATACAGAGTATGTTATGAGGGATTCCACATATCTCCATTTTAAAGAGGAAAATTCTCAGACTGACAGGGATGTTATTGCAGCAGCCAAAAGGGTAACCAGATCTTGAAGGTACTCAGAGAACTGGATTTTTGCACTGTTGGCATGTACTGACTCACTTCTGACCAAAGTCAGAAGCAAGCTAAGCAAATTTTAAGTAAATCTAAGTTTCCTGGACAGTTTTCTCAAAACCACTCTGGTACTGCACCCCATTGTTCAGAGTAAGCATGGATGTGAACAGGAATTCATGGATTTTAAGGGCAGACGGACCATTGCAATCATCTAGTCCAGTGGTGCCCAAGCTTTTTCCCCGTAGGCCAGATGGGAGGTGCTAGGTCCATCTGCAGGTTGCATCTGGCCAGTGGACCCGATCCAATAAGCAGAGCCAGTGAGGTGGGGACCAGATCTGGCCATGAGGTGAGAGGGATGCACAGCCCAACCCTAATCCATTTGCCTGGGGGATGAGTGGGGAGTGGGCTGGTTCTAATCTGGATGCATGGGAGGGAGAGAGGAAGGGCAAAGCATCCAGGCCCCAGTGCAGACATGAGGGGAGGTAGTGGGGAGATGGAGGTGTGAGCAGCTCAGCCCAATGTGGATGTGTGGGTGGCAGGCCTGGCCCTGATTCTGCTGTGCAACATTGGCCCAGGCAGAGTGGATCCAGCCACACAGAGCTTCTACCACTCCCCTACTGCCAAATTTTCCAACATGTAGGGAACTCCATGGGCTGCATGCCATGGCTCTGTGGGCCAGATAGGACACATGGGCAAGAGGTTGAGCACCTCTGTCTAGTCTGACCTTTTGAATAACAAAAGGCTGAGCTCATCAAATTTTTGTCAAGCCTTGGGTTGAACTGTAACTTTTAGGAAGATGTCTACAAGTACTGAACAATTTACTGCATCTCTGGATAACTTGTGCCAGTAGTTGATTACACCCCCCCTGTTAAACACTGTACCACATTCCTAGTCTGAATTAATCTAGCTTCAAGCTCTGACTGGTGGCTTTCATCATGGGGTTTTCTGCTCGGAATCTCTTCCCCACTTATACTCTTATAGATTCTGACCCAATCTCCACTTAGTTTTCTCTGGGATCAACTAAATACATTGATCCTAACAACAGACAGCTTTTTCAGGCTCTCATTATAGGGCATTATTGCCAGATCTCAAATAATTCCTTTAATGATACTCTAAACCAGGAGCATTAAACTCATCTGGCCCTGTGGATCAGATCTGAGGGACCACACATTCCAAATGAGGGCTCAAGCTGCAAAGGAGAAGGGATGCATGGAAGGAGAGAAACCCATCCCCATTGCTAAAGTGACTGGTTTAGTAGCTATGGGAAGAGACACGGGGAGAAAAGCACTTCCCTGTAATGCCTGCCTGATTGCCTTCATTACCTTTAATGAAACAAGGCACTTTTCAAGAAGTCCTTTACCCTGTACCTTCTGCACCAAAGATCTTGTGGCAGGAAGGACTACTTGATTAGGAGACCTCACCTTATAAAAGAGCAGGCCATTACTTAAAGCCTGCAGTGTCACCACATGTGAGGAGATGTGGGAGATGCAGAATACAGATTCAGACTCCTACACCTCACATATGACTCAGGCCTCTGGCAGATGTTACACTTACAATGCAATCAGTCTGTTAATCATGCCTTAAATTGTAACCCAACCACATGTTCAGGGCATTAATGGCACCACAAAAATGGAAACCAGCTGCAAAATCTGTACACATTTTTTGTGTAATGGTTTTGTGGCTGGCTTCCATCATGTCTTAAATTGAACGTATGGCAAGGTCAGGACTGCACCAGAATCTCCAACCAGTCTTGGTGGGGTTCCTGCCACCTGACAATAAGCTGATTGTTGGCAGGTTCTAGGATCACATGGGCCGGTTTGAGCCCTGGGGCAGTCACTATCCAGCTGATCATCAGGCACCCAGCTTTCTACTTGCTGGTGCAGGTGGAGCCTGGGATCATGAAGGAAGACTGGACAGTCACCTGGCTGGGGTCACCTGATCCCAGATGTCTTTCCTGCTTATGCAGGGGGCTGGACTCAATGATCCTTTGGGGTCCCTTCCAGTCCTATGATTTTATGATTCTATGATCTCTGGGTCTGATAGCACTAGCAAGTAGGGTGCAACTGGGATTTAATCCCCAATTCCAAAATCATACATTTGCCTTTAAATGAATGTGTGCCAGCAGCCGCAGGCTGCAGTTGCAGATCTGGAAGAGTTAGTGGCAGAAGCAGAGTGCTGCCAAGATTCAGTATTTTCTATTATGATGCTGTTTCCATGTGTCAGAGGCTCTACCCTTCATACTACTTTTCTTCCTCCTTTCCAGAGCTCTTTCCTACCTATGCTTTAGAGCTGAATGTAATTAAATGTGGCCCAAGATACCAACTGCATTTGCAAGCTGAGCAGGAGCCACCTGTATCAGCTCTCCAAAGGGGCACCTCTGTGCTACAAGAACTGATTTTGACAATTCAACAGGCAATGCTCAGTTCCCAGCCAGCTCCTCAGAAGAGTGCTCTGTACTGCTGGAAGTGCTGCCATTGAGACAGGAGCCCTTGGTTAGGAATCACACTCTACTCTTCTCAAGAGGAACCATGCTGTTCTGGGCTATTTCTGATGCAGTAGCAACTGGAAGCCCTTGTAATGAATTAGGGCCCCCATCCATCCTAAGTCTTGCTGTCTCTCTCTGCCATATCCCTTGGGTACAGGATTATTCATTTCCTGTCCTCAGCTATTGGGCAGGGTCACAATTACAGAAGCTACTATAGAGAGGAACGAACTAGCGATCTTCATACTTCGGGACAGAAGTGGAAAATGAATTGCAGACTGTACCCATCAAACGCTCTTCCCTCAATCACTGAATAACTTAGGAGTTTGGAGGGAGGGGTGGGAATTACACCTTCCTATCAGACATCCACCACTGGCCACTGTCTGAACAAGATATTGGACTACTGATTTACTCATTCAGACAAAGGAGTAGGAGGGATGACCTTTAGGATAGGGACATTGGATAAGGGATGACCTTTAGAATAGGGACACTGCAGGGACATTGGATAAGGGATGACCTTTAGGATAGGGACACTGCAGGAGACCTGGTTCAGCTCCTAGTTCAGCCACAGACTCCCTATATGGCCCTGGGAACTTGATCTGCTCCACAGGTAAGTACATGGCAGGGTGTGGAAAGGACAAACATCCATTAATAATGGTGATACAGGCTATACGATTTACCAGACAGACAGGCAATGAAACTCCTATATATGTAGAAACTGTCCCTGCAAAATCTTAACCAGCTGCTTCCCAGGCACTTAGAGGAACACCACAGTATTGTATTTCTACCCCATCTGACCTTGAGTAGGGAACAAAACCACTGTGATGTTGTCCCATCCTACCAAGAGAAGATTTTTTTTAGTCCTTTGAGTGACCAGACCTCTATAATCAGATACCTCTCCTGCTTGTGCTATGGAAGGCGTCAGACTGTTTCCCCAACATTACTTCGTGGTCTCTGGAACCTGCAAATTCCTACCTGTGTTTCCTGATGTTGGCTCAATGATAGTGTCCCCAGGCTTCAAAATCCCAGCTCTCTCTGCATCTTCCACCATCCGCAGGCTGATTCGGTCCTTCACACTCCCCCCAGCATTGAAGAACTCACACTTTGCCACTGAGAACAGACATATCAAACAGATTTCTTTATTCTTTTTGAAAGAAACAAACGACAAACATTCACCAGTAGCATTACAAACAGCCTTCTTGGCTTCAAAAGGGCTTCAGCCAAAATGGCTTCTGCCTCAGTTTTAAATTCCTCCCTAGCCCAGACAAAGCACCTCTGGTGTTCTTGACCAACTTGTAATAAAAATATTAGTATTTTTTTGTTAGTCACAGGAATTAGAAGCCCTGCACTGCATCTCTTTCATCATAACCAATCACTACCTTCCTTTGTTGGCTTGTCTCTGCTTGTTGCAGTGAGGCAGAGGATCAAAAAGGATTAGGAGCCCAGATGCAGGTGAAATCTAGTGAGGAGGAGTACGGAAATATGCTGCCATTGTATTTAATCTAGACAGTATTTTAAAAGACTGTTCCTTCATCAATGAAGAATTGTCCCCTATTGCACTTTTTCATCAGGTAGGAGCCTGCCCTAACAGTTGGGAAGTTTCTTAAAATGTTCTGCCTGCCTCATTTCATTTCTTCTAGTTCTCACACCTGGGACAATAGTGAATAGAAACTCTCAGGTCTCTACGATTATTGACTTTTAAACTGTACCCATGTAGCAGTCACTGTTTAGCCAGGTTATACCAATGACATCTGTTCATTTCAAGCTTTCCTTAAAAAGTCAGTTCTCCCAGCCCTTTTAACATTTCTTGTTTCCCTTTGACTTAAAACCCTGGACCTCCCCCTGGCTAAGCTCATGGCAACCACGAATATTAAAGTGGGTTAACAGGTTCATTTAAAATGTGGGGGGAGGAGGGTGCTGTTTAATTAAAGTACACATTTTGTACAATAATTTCCATGCTTGATGGAGTTTGGGTGAGTTTTTTAACTTTTTATTTTTCAGTTTTTCAGAAGAACAACAACAGCTACCTCTAGCAAATGCTGTTATGTGGGATTACCCGCAGACTTAACAGTTGTATCTGCAGCCTGTACTCACAGAGCTCACACTTTAGTCCAAACTGCTTTCCAACCTTGTTGATCCGCACCATGGGCGTATCACCAATTTTCTCCAGGATACTCGGCAGGATGTTTGGCGTTTTTGACCTAACACACACACACAAGCATGATTCTTGACAATGACAACAAGCAGGTCATACAACAGCACTAGGCTCAATTCACTCCTTTCACTACTTCATTGTTTTCAATGTACTTTTTAAAACCTATTAAAGTTTAGAAAAGCCAGAAAACCCCTGATCCAGAACTTGTGCGATAATTGGCCATCAGCCAGGTGTCATGGATAGACTAAAATATGTTGCATTTACTCAAGCATCAGATAGTTTGGCATCATCATTACAAAGCACTTCACCAAATGAATGAATGAATAAACAATTTAAATTATTTACCCGATTACAATAACTGCTTCACCAGGTTACTTAAAATGAGTTCATTTTGGTTCAGCTTCTCTGAACAAGAGCTTGACAGTAACTGAGTGATTACAGATTGTTGTGAATATGTTTAAAAGAATAGAAAGAGGTCTAATTTATTAAAGTTGGTTAAGAACAGAGTTTTCCAGCTTGGAAGAAACAGGTCCTAGTTTTAAGAATATTTTACTTAAAGACTATTTCACTCTAGAGTGGTCACTGAAGGAAGAGCATAAATAGTACCTAATGAAATGGCCAGAAAACTAGCCTCCCACCTCACAGGGAAGCATCTTAACTACCAATTTGAGGAGTTATGCTCACTTTTGCTCCCTCTTTCTGACTTAGTGAATCTTGAACATTTTTCTGTGCAGTGACACATCTTTACCACGGTGCATGGCAAGTGTCCCCACCTAGATTAGCCTGTAGCCTGATGGTTGCAGCCCTTTTGGGAGATGGAGTTTGGGGAGAGATGCAAATTGGAAGCATCTCAAGCTGAGGAGGTATTTAATCACAGGTCTCCCATCTCCCTGGCAAGTGGTATAGCTACCTCACCACCAACACCATCCCTTTGTCCTCTTGTAGTGCTTTTAAAATAAAGCAGCTGCAACTGTATTTTTTAGAGAGCCCCCATCCTGTCAGATGTGCACTGACACTGCCTAAGACTGGGTCCCTCAGGCTGGACACTTAGGGCATCTTTACACATATCTGGGGGGGGCGGTGCTTTAATTAAAGTGGCCCTTGGAGTTGTTCTAATTAAAGTGCCCACAGTGTGTCATGTATTCAGTGTCCTGTGCTTCAAAATGGCAGTGGGGGTGCTTTAAATAAAGCTCTTCAACAAGCTTTAATGCACCCCAGATGCCATTTTGAAGCACAGGGATGCTGAATACATGACACACAAAAGCTGCTGAAGCATACTAATTAGCACACTCCAGCAGACTTGAGTCTGCTCTGACACACTGTAATTACAGCGTGTCAGAGCAGCATCCCTGCATGTCTATAGGAGCCCTTAGTTCCTGGATCCTGACCATGCTTAGATATTAGATAGGTACCAAGTGATTGAGACTTGACCAGTTCTGGGTATACGCAGGCACACACTGAGAGAACATTAAGGCAATAATTTAAGATGCTCAGTGAGTTCAGGTGCACCGGTTGGGTGGCAGCTGAGCAGGAGTTTTATGGATCATGATGTTGGAGTTGTCTATATTCTCCTTAAATCCTGCTCAAGCAGGGCACCCAAGTTCTTAACTACATCTAGCCTCAGATTCCTGGTCATCTTATTAATGTTCTGCCTGCAATTTCTTTCAAGCTAGCGATGTGTAGGTTAGAGGAAAGGGAATGTGTAATCATGACAGAATGAAGGAGCTAGGAAGAGAAACAACATATACACTTTAAAGGCACAAGAACTGGGTCACAGCAGGATCACCCACTGTAGGCATCATCTTACTCAGCAACAGTGTTCACTAGAACGATCCCTGTCCTCCTGAACAGCTGCTTGCTTAAATCAAAGAAAATTCAGAGTTTGGGAAACAGAGAGTGAAGTCCTGACTTCACTGACGACCCATTGGGAGTTTGCTACTAGCTTCAGCAATGCCAGGATTTCACCCAGAGCATCTGCACCAGCATAAATTATTTCAAAAAACACTAATTAACTAAACTGATGCAAACCCATCCCGTAACACAAACTAAGTTAAAATTGTTATCACTTTGGTTTGAACTGGCCAATTAAAGCTATTTTTAGTTAAGCCTATGAAATTCTTGGAGGGGACCAGCTCCTGCTTAACAAAGTAGACAGAGCAGAAACAGCGGTATTACTTACAAAGTTGAATGATAATGAGGGGATTCTGAAAGGGGTTTCCCCAGTTTCCAGGTACACTTGCTAGGTGTATCAGGTCGGATCCACTTCCTTTCTTTCTCCCCAGTGTTACAGGGCTCCTTCTCCAGTCCTCCATTCTGCACACAATTGGCAGACAAGTGAGGGCAAGAATTTGTGTCCATCTCAGGTTCGGGAGGGACAGGAGGCATCGGATCCTTCAAAGAGAAAAAAGAGCCTGCCATTACTCATCCTTACCAAAAGCTATTTGCTGGTCAACAGCAAATATCATTCAAGTCCACAACAGTGTCAAATCATTGGTGTTCCTGCTGCTGTCACTATTATTATTACACAGCCCTACACACTGGCATTTCTTCTTCTTTTGCAGCTTAGCTAACCCTTGCCTGGAATTTCACCCTGTAGATTATGTAATACTAACATGATACATATGGCAGACTACTTAATTCAGTCATTGGCACTAAATCCCAATGGGATACATAAAGTGATATATTATTATAGAAGCAACCCTATATGATGGTGGTGCCAAGTTACACTACGTCCTGCTACTGTCTTGCCAACATTAAGCAAAATAAAACGTATGCTTCCTGGAACCTGTAGATCTCCTTAGATGCACCATGGATTTATAAAGTGGCATGATGATACTTTTAGTTTTGTTTACAATTTCCTTTTTAATAATCCCTAATATTGTTTGCCTTTCTGATGACTGCTGAACACTGAGCTGATGTTTTTAGTAAGCTATCCACAGTGACTCCCAGATCTCTTTCCTGGATGGCAATAGCTAATGTAGAACCCAACACAATGTAGTTTGGGTTATTTTGGGGTTATTTTTGCCCAGGTGCATCACTTCACACTTATCTACACTGAATTTCATCTAACATTTAGTTGTCCATTTGCTCAATCATGCTTAGTTCCTCACAGTCCACACCGGTTTTTACCACTTTGAATAATTTTGTGTCATTGGCAAATAGAGCCACCTCACTATTCATCCCCTTTTCCAGATCAATTCTGAAAATGTTAAACAGACCTGTTCCCAACACAGATCCCTGGGGGACCCTGCTGTTTACTTCTTTCCATGCTGAAAACTGATCATTTATACTCAATTTTTACTTTCTTTGAGCCAATCTCTAATCCATGAGTGGACATTCCCTGTAATCCCCAACTACCTAATTTAGGTATCAGCCTCTGATAGCGGACCTTTTTTGGAAGTCCAAATATAATATATCAACTGGATTGCCCTGATCCACCTGCTTATGGACACCCTTAGAGAACTCTAGTAAATTGGTGAGGTATGATTTCCCTTTGACAAAGCCATGTTATGTTCTCTAGCAAGTCATGTTCATCCATGTGCTGAACGATTCTATTTTTTATTTTTGTTTTTACCAGTTTTCTAAAAGCAGAAGTTAGGTTCACTGGTTTGTAATTCCCTGCAACCCCACTAGAGCCTTTGTTTAAACTGGCAACCCTCCAGTCCTCTGGTACTGTTTTTAGTGAGAGGTTATATTGGAACAATTTTTGAACTAAGTTCCTTCAGAACCCTAGGATGAATGCCATCAAGTCCTGGTGATTTTCTACTCTTTAGTTTATCAGTTCCTCTGCAACCTCATCTATTGAAACCTCAATCTGGGTCAGCAATACTAACTTGTCCTTAGCATCTTCCACAATGAACACAGATGCAAAGAATGCATTTAGTTTCTCAGAAATAGCTCAGTCATCCTTTAGTGCCCCTTTTACATCCTGAACATCTAATGGCCCAGCTGACTCCTCTGGCTTTGGTTTCTAATGTACTTAAAGATTTTTTTATTGTCACCTTTTGTGTCTCTACCAAGTTTCTCCTCAAATTCTCTCAGCTTGTCTTATTCCAGTTTTACATTTGATTTGCCAGTTTGTGGTCCCCCCATTAGGATTTAACTTCAACTTCTTGAAAAAAGCATGTTTTCTGCTTATTACTTCTACAACTCTGCCATTAAACCATGCTGGCTTTCTTTTGCTCCACTTTCCATCTGTTGTTTTTTTTTTATTTGCAGTAAGCCTTTGCTCGGTACATCCAGTATGGTGTCCGTAAGCAGTTGCCACACTGTTTGCAAGTTCCTCACCTCCTTAGGGGCCCTTTTTAACTTCTCACTTCCTCATTTTGGTGAAGTGTCCCTTTTTAAAGTCACAGATGACTGTGGTAGGTTTTCTTCTCATCTCCCCTCCTACATGGACCCAATTGCATTGTGGTCACTGTTGCTGAGCAGCTCAGTAACGTTTTGCACCAAATCCTGAGCATTGCCTAGAACTAGGTCAAAAATGGCCTTTTCTCTTATACATTCCAGCTCTAGCAGAAGTTCTTTATAACATCAAGAAATTTGGTCTCTGTATCCTGACTTGACATTATATTGCCTCAGTCTATTTATGGCTGGTGGAAGTCCCCCATTATTGCTGTGTTTTCTGCTGTTGCAGCCTCTCTCATCTCCCTTAGCATTTCTTGCTCATTACTGCTATCCCAGTCTGGGGGTCAATAGTATGTTTCTAGATGTACTTTTTTCTATTTAAACTCACGATTTCTATCCACAAAGATTGTATGATACCTCTCTTACGAGCTGAAAAATCTACCCTATTTGATTTTATGCAGTCTTTGATGTAAAGTGCAACTCCTTTGATGTGAAGTATGACCTACTCCATCATAGCTGTATCATTTGTATCCTGGTATTAAAGCATCCCATGGATTTTCCTCATTCCACCATGTTTCAGAGATACCTATTATGCCAATATCATTATTTACTGCTAAGAATTTGAGTTCCCCCACCTTTGATCTTAGACATCTAGCATTGTTAACCACTGCATATTAACCAATTACTTCCAATGTCTGGTCAGTGCAATGGCAGGACAGCAATCTCATCTCCTTTGCTTCTACCTATGGCATATTGCAAGGGATTCTTGGTTTGTGCCAGGCGGTAGAGTTGGATATTTGAGCGGTCAGTAAAAACTTTATCAATTAACTGGTCAAATAATGTGTTAAAACAGTAAAGAGAAAGACTTGAATCTTCACTAGGTTAGATACTTAGGCTGTTACAAAAATCAAATTAGTTGTTATTTAAGAAATAATGAAACTGAATTCTAAAAAAATGAAATGAATTATTATAGCTTAGAATGTCAGGCAAGTACAATTCTGAATGGCATTCAATAACGAACAGCTCTCTTCTTTGGCTCTTACTCTGGACACCCAGGGTCAGCTCAAACAATTATAAAATTAAAAAAGAAAACAAATTAAAGCACATATAACAACTATAATACACCAAATCCAGTTTTTAAATGTAGGTAAGCTAAGCAGGCAACAAGCCAACTCTTCAAGCATCTTGCTGTTTGAATCTTCCTGTTTCTGTTTGGAGATTAATGCAGGCACAGCCGATGACAAGTAGGAGAAACATTTCTATGCTGCTGGTTTGGGTTTTTCCTTCAGCACAGAGTAGCTCTTGTAGCACCACATAGCTTAAAATGGGGGCAGGGTAGTAGCATAATTAGGGGTGGGTGAACAAGGTGCCAGCTTAGGAGGGGTGCCAGAATTGTGCCCCAGCACTCCAGAAAAAAAAAAAAAAAAAAAGGCTCTTGCATGGACACTGCACTGCTACTGTAACAGCAATTGTTGGGGTGGGCAGACTATGATGTGGCTGCAGCAGCTGGGGGCTGTTTGAGTCTCTGGCTTAGGCAAGTCTCCCGAGTTTCCTCTCCACACCCACCATCTCTTCTCCCAGCTCTCAGAACATCTCCACCCACACTTCCCTGCCCATGTCTCCACGGTCATCTCCCCGCTCCCCTGCAGGACTTGCCTGGACTGCATGGGTGACTGACTGGTGCCTCCTGGCTCTGGGGGGGCACCAGCCACTGATCACCAATGGGGGAGGTCCCCCACTGGCCGATCGCTGACCTGGGGGGGGCGGGGGTCCAGCTGGGGTCAATAGCTGCCACCAGCAAAAATGCAGGCACTTATTGTGGGGGAGGAGAGGCAGCACCCACCAGTGCTCCCCATGCTGGAGTGCAAACCTTGCTCATTACACCTTTGAGAAGGTGGGGGAGGGAGAGGAAAAGGCTGAAAAAACTCAGGAAAGAAGAACAAGGTGGGGAGAGGTACCTGCTCCTAAATGGGATGTGTTTGTATCTCTTGACTCTTGTCCCTGATGAAATGGAATAAAAACTGATCAACTGACAGGATGGTCAGGACAAGTGTTTACAATGGGACTGTCCCAGCAAAAGCAGAAGCTCTGGTCACCCTATTCATGGAATATTTAACAATATTTGAGCATAAGCAAATAATAGGCAGTCAGTTGACTATATCCGACTGATCCATTGACTGGCTTGCCAACCCTACTTGGCAGGGGAAACATGATGTATCTGGGTCCATGAAGGCAGTTTTCCTTAAGCATGCTTAGAGATAACTGCTCTTCTGGCGTGGTTTAGTACCCACCAAGGTTTTGGGGCTTTAAGCCCACTTTATGGAACTGGGAGGCCATATGGCTGAGAGCAGGTGAAACTTGAGGGCATCCGAACCCCAAACCTCCGGGCTTGGGCCTGCACATAAGATGCCTGCCAAAGACCTTGGAAATAACTGAAGCCTGAGGTGGGGGTGGAGGACGTTTGCCGGCTGTAGGACCACTTATGGTTCTGGACTGACTCATGGATTTGGACTTGATTTGGCTTGGAACACAAAAAAAAAAAAAGTCCTTAAAATCAGCCAATCAATCTTGGGAATAAGGATTTAAAGTGGCAATTTTGATAAACCCTTGGTTCAACAGTGACTGCTCAATGCAGAAGACCAGACTCAATGGCCTGAGAGACCTCCTTCAGCCTTCTGTTTGCCTCTCCCCCTGTGGGTCAGAGACTGAGACTTGTAGGGGGCAGAGCTGTGCAGCTAGCCCTGCCAGCAGTGGGAGGAGTGGGGGAACCCCTCCAGTGTAGGGCCGCTCCTAGCTGGGTAGACCCCAACTTGAGGGGAGCCCGGGGCCAGGCTGGGGGGGCTCTGCTCTCCTGCCTTTCCCCTGCTGGGCTGGAGAGGAGGCAGGATGCAGGGCTAGGGAGCAATGGCTTTGCTGCCTCAGCTCTGTGACAGCCCAAAGGCAGGGCCAGCCTAGCTCAGCTGGAGCACAGGAGTGTAGGCAGAGATTAGCCTGCCCATTAGCAAGGGAGGAGGAGAAGATAAGCTGCAAAGCATCCTGGGATGCTGGGGGACTGCATCCTAACTTCAGTTGGGAGGGAATCTGACACAGAAATCTGATAGACCAGTTTACCCTAATCTGCTTAAATCTGATACTACATCCATCCTAGTCTATCTTTAACGGTGTTCTGCCATTTTGAAGCCAGTCTACGTGCACTGAACTTCTGTTCTGTTACAACCCTGGACTGGTTTCTGACCACTTATACCAGTTTATATGCAATGCATGTCTATAGCCAAATGGTTCTTCTCAGTCTCTTCAGCAAGGTAATGAGGGAAATGGGTCTGAGCATATAGAAAATTGTTCAAAACAAATAAAAACTCACGCACAAATTCAAACCAAGCCCCTTCCTGAAGTTCTTTCACCACACCACACAGGACAGTAAACAAGGGCAGGTTCTCATGGAGGGTTTTACAGAGGTTTACCAGAGGTTTTTTTTCCACTAAATACATTTCCTGAAATACTCACTCACTGTCCAATGTCTCACTAATGAGGAATATGGGAGTCCGTTCGACAGACATGGTTAAAGCAGGTCTTTAGATGAAGTTGTGTCAAAAAAAGGCCCAATGAAATGGCTTTAAAAAATGAGAGGTAGGATTTGTTGTGGATGATCTCTTTTATTGGATTGACTGCATGGTTGGGATAGACCTGAGGAACAGACTTGAGGAAGGGTATTATGATACCTGAAAACTTACCTATGTCTATTCCAACCATGCAGTTAGTCCAATAAAAACAGATCATCCACAAACATTTTTGCCTCATGCACATTTCCTAGACTATCATGGCTACAGCATCACTTCAACACTTTAGAAAATACAGGAGTTCATTTTCTAACTACCTTACATGGAAGTTGACATTAACACTTCCCTAGCTTGAAAGATTATGAATTGTTAAAGATTCTGTCAAAAATGATTATACATTCACTACATTAGATGGACATCATCGCTTGCCTTTTTCTCTGGAAGCTGTTTTCTAGAGCTGTGCTAAAACCAGAACTTCAAACTTCTTGAAATTGTTACTGGATGGAGAAATCTAAATTCTCTTTCCTTGTATGAGCTTAGTTCCATGTCAGAGCCAGTACTAGAAGGCATCCGTTTTCTAGTAATGGTTAGGGTGGAGCTAAATTCTTGCAAGGGCTGATTTTGTGATAAAGCAGCTAAAAAGGCAAAATTACTCAATAACTGATCTTGTTACACATTGGAGCCACCTTGGCCCCAGGCCAGCTTAAAATTTGAACATTACTAACGCTGTTTTCATGCCTGAGGTGCCTGACTCTCATATTCCAGCTCTTTATTTTGTCTCTCAGATCAATTAGCCTGCTTGAAGGTCTGTAGCATGTTCAAGATATGTACCTCAACAATAAAACATCTGTGCTCATGAATTTGGTTCCACTGTCTCAATGAAAGCATTTTAAGTCCACATCTAGACCAAGTTCTATCCCGATTAACCTGTGAAGCCCCACTGAATTTGGTGCAGAGCAGAATTTGGTGTTTTTGAATGAAGTAGTTCAATTGTTAGACAAACTACAGATATGGATGAGGGGCAAAGCACGCTACAAAAGTGGTTACAATAGGTCTCTGGGTCAAGCTGTGCATAACAAAAAGGCCCTTTACCCAAGCTCTGTTTCATTCACCTTCTCGCTTTGCATCTTAACAAGACTGCCAAGTCATCTGCTAACATTATGTTCAAGCTTAACGGCCCTTCCCCTTTATGTCTTAGAGATTCATTTCATTTTCATTGAACTATAGCCCTTAGGTTATAGCTGCTGGTGCTATAAGCAATGCTGGCAGAGTTATGTCCTTATCTCCTATCACAGCCATGTTGTCTGAAGTAGGAATGGATTTTCAGCTGGTAGCAAGTTACGATACCACCATGAACAGCATTAGCTGAGCCACGTCTACCAGCAGAGCTGCATCCAAACAAGGGGTTTTGCTGGCACAGCTACATTTCCTATGAGTTGTGACCTTCTCACATCCTGAAACAATAAAATAATGCCAGCAAAGCCAGATCTTAAGAGAAAGCTTCCACAGAACGAATCCCATCAGACTGAGTACCTCAAGCACGGCACCAGATCTCCTTAGTGCTGATTTCGACATGTTCCTAAGCGTGGATTTAATACACAAGAGACTCAATTCACTCCAGAATCTCTTTTTGCTACTGTTCACAAAGAAGAACGAGTTCTCCAAGGCTTCAGGGTATGAAGGTTAAAATGTTGAGCCAGGCAAACTTTTGTACTGGGTGTAAGACACATCCGCTGCTTTTAATGAGCCAAGATGCTGCAAAACAAAGTGGACAAGACATGCAAACATATAGCATTAGGAAGAGCTGGGCAGTAGAGGTACCAAATTAAGCCAGATCTGAACTACTACATAATAGTTGGAAGATTCCCTCACAGAGGTGAACAACTGAAGTTCTTTTGATAGCACTCATCCTATTCAATGCCATCCTTCATCTCCATCGAAGAAGCACCCTTGATGAACCAACCAAATAAGCGCAAGTGTCACAAGAGGCACCCAGCAAGGGAACAAGTTGAGAAATGACTTCTCAAAGAAAACATTGGCAATGTTCTTCCCATTCTGCTTTTCCTCCATAGGAGGAGTCCAATCACAAGACAAACCTGTAGCAAATTCTTCCTACTGTTAAATTAGTGCTGCCTGTATGAATCCAGTAGAACTGCATGCAGCATACAAAAAAAATGTAGGTGTTAGGAAATGAAATCTAAAAACAGTCTTGGTGTTTTATAAATTAAATTATGCCTGTAACAGAATGAGCTAGCATCTCCAAGTCCAGCTGCACAAAGGGGATTTCCCATGTCTGCAGAGATGTACATCTGGCTCAAGTCTTTCAAAATATCTGTGCTTTTTCTTATTTTTTTAATTAGATTCTGTAATCATGTTGTGGTAGGTTCCATATCTACTTTCATGTTTGTACAGCACCTGGAACAAGGCCCCAGTGTGGCGCTTAGTCTCTGGGTTCAACCACAAAACAAATATTATGTAAAAAGAGACACACCCTCTGTATATTTGTCTGATCAATGGAAGAGCAATGAGAGCGTGGAACCACGTGATACATGAACTTCAGTATATAAGTCTCCAATTCAGCACACACCATTGATCACTTTTACCTTCTGCCCACTAGTTACCTTCCCTGCCAATGATTCAGGAATGCTCCAAATCCCTAAACAGGTTTAAATAGTCACCACTTAGAACAAACATAAAACAAGCCACAAACCTAAAACCTCTTAGTCGAGTGTTTCTTTCTTTTTCTCATCCCATCCCAAATTAAAAACTACATTAGTCTAAGGCCCAGCACAGGACAAATTCAGTCTCAAGGCTTATCAGACAGGTACCAATAAGGTCTAATCTGTCACAAGCACACAGGGCTAAAAGACTTCAATCTCATCAGTAGAAAAAGGGATATTCTCAGCTACCCAGTGAAACCCAACACTCACTTTTATTCTTGGAATATCCTGAGATGTACCAAAAATGGCATCATTTGGGGCAATATAAGAAAGGTCTTTTACAGAGGGTTTTGTGACTTCTCTTGGTGTACAAATTGTTGCGTAAAGGATCACTAAGAAAGCATTCGCTGAGAACGGGTGTGTGATGTCACTGGAGGCTGGGAGCCAACAGAATTTAAGAGGAAATAATCCTAGTTTACAAAGCAAGTCCAACAAGAACCCTGTGGTCTAGCAATGCCAATGCCTCTTGAGTGTCCCATAAGAAAGGAGGCAGAGTTTGTTAACAGGAAAGGAATATGATTATTTTATTACTATGATCTGCTGTGCAAGGAGGGTGTAGCTTAGAAACAATTCTGCACCTGGTACTTACCACCACACCTCTTTAGCCTTCTTGCTTCAAGAGGCTCCAGTAAAGGTTTTTTTCCCCCTCTCCTTCAAAAAAAAGAAAAAAGGGAAAACGCATTAAAATGTTGTGAAAGTCTTCTTAAGGGACAGCAACATCGTGTTCACCATAATGGAACCAATATCACCAGCTTCATCGATAGATAGCTGCAAGGCACAAAGAATACAGATTGTTCGCTATAACGATAAGCGGCAAGGAGAGAGGGCTTTGAACACTGCCTTCTGTTTTCACAAAGGTGCTCCGTGCAATGCATTTGGAAGTGAAGAAGGCAGAAGGCATTTTCCAAGAGTAACTCTCGATCTCTTCAGATTTTGCTGTCTCTCTCACAAAGGCTTTGAGAACACTGCTGTGTCCCTACCAGCTGAACATGGAGTGTGATATGTATATACATTACAAAAGACTGTGTATTGCAGGGAGGGAAGAACCCATAGAACTGCTCCCCAGTAAACCAACAAGATTATAAACACGGATCCTGGTTTTCTCTGATAAAAAAAAAAAAAAAAATCCTCAATTTTTGGATTAAAAAAAGTAACCCAAAATACACATTTTTTGAGATTAAAATAAAACACCACTCCCACCTATATATTTATATCTAGGTGGGAGTGGTTTTTCATATTTATATAAATAAAAGCAGATTGCTGCTTATAAGAAGCCTTACTCCTTCAAAGAAACTCCCTACTCATTAGTTCACATACTCCTCAATAACCCCTCCCATGAGACAATTTCATGGATAAGAGGATATCTTCCCCCCCACAAACACACACTCCCTCTCCTGATACTGACTGCCCTACAAACTCCCTCATCATACCCTTTCTTACAGGGCCAGTGAAGTCTGCTTCACAACAAACCCCACAGACCACCACTACTAACTACGCTTGGTCACAGGGATGTTATTTCTGCTTAACCAGAAATAACAGAACTGTTAAGAGGAAAAAGCTGTGTTTGCTGTGTCCAGCCAGATTTTGAGCACATTCATTTTGAAAGAAGGGGACACAGGTTCAGAATTTTAAACAACGTTTCTGGCTGGGACTACTATTTTTGCTTAAGAGGAACAATTCCAAGGTAGAAAAAAGTAGAACAAATGGTCACAGCTGCCACAAAACCCCTATCCTGGGACACAATATTGACTTTAAAAGATACTGCTCCCAGGAAAAAAAAAAAAATGCAAGGCTGACACTTGGCAAAGACTCCACAAACAAAACAGATACACCAACATCTTTCCCGCACCAGCCCAGATGCTGGTATATTTACCAGTAGTCACCAGAACATAGGACAAGCTGCTGCTACGAAGAACTAGACCCTGTAGTACTTCCAAGAATACTTTTTCCAGGGTGAGGAATATTGGTTTGGGCCACGTTGGTCTAAAAGCATAGGCAGATAAAACTCTTGGGGTAGAGGCAATATCTTTTATTCGACCAACTAAATAGTAGCACAGAAATTTTTTGCTACTATTTAGTTGGTCGAATAAAAGATATCATTTCTACTTCAAGAGTTTTGTCCGTCTTTCCCAGGACGACACCCTCTTAGTGAAGACATTCTGGAGGGCTTCAACAGCTTGGAGGCAAGGACCAGATTCATGCCAGAACCTAGCTGGGCTTTGCTGCTGGTGGCCCACTACTGGTAGGAAATACATGGAGGAAGTGGGATAAATATGAAACAAAGTTGTAGAGACAGAAAATTGCAGCAACCTCCTCTTTTTCTGGTCTGCCTCCTATGAGCAGCTGGCAAGGAAGGGTTGGAGAAAGGGCATAGACTGGCCAGCCAAGGCGTACTATGACTCAATGGACCTTACCATCAACCTCTACCAGGGAGCAGTGTTGCTGTGCTGACTCCCCTATCAAACTCCTCCATCACAAAAAAAAATCTGAGGCAGGTCAGCAGCACTAACCCTCTCCCTGAAGGAAATCTCTCAAGGGCCATAAGCTTTTAGCCAGGTTGTAAAAGCTATACCTATATTAGGAATAAATTAGCCATGCTAATTAGAAAAGTTGATCTAACCTCCTCCACTACACACACACAGCAAGACATTGGAGAGATGCTGAATAGAAAAACATGTATAAATTGTGGAAAGGCATTTATTCCAATGGTCATGTCAACTACTTTCTAGAACATAAACCCAAAAAAAAGCAATATACAGAAAATATTAGTTGCATCCAATCCCTTAAATTTGGGGAGATGAAGAAAAATGTCCTTAAAATCTGCTGCTCCCCCTTTTCTATAGAACTTTCTTCAATCAGACAGCACCCAGCTGTGAGCTTTGTATCTCTTATTACTGCAAATCACGGTATTCATCCATGAAGCACCAGGCTAGGTGAACAGTGGCTACAAGCTATTACCATTTGGTGGGTGTTTGGTACACTGGTAATCTCAGATGAACCAGGAGCCACATACCCAGGCAGGAGCTTCCAAAGACAATTTTCCAGCTGCCCTGCCTTCCTGGCTGTAAAGATCAAGACTGAAGATCAGCTTGGGAATTTGTTCCCAATAGTGTCTGTGCCGCACTTTTTCAGGATGAGGAATGTCAGTTTCCAAAGCTATTAATCCAATGTGTTCCGTGAACACTTCACATATGGGTGTATTTCCCACACCATTTAAAAGAAACGAACCAATTAGATCCTGTCTGCGCAGTTTCTGAGTCCTGCCTGCAGCTTAAATTTTGTCCAAAAGGCAGGTCCACAAGTTAGACCTGGTGGATCAGAGTCAACAATACTAAGGTTTGACTGCCAAAGAGGAGGTAAAGTGTACAAGTCCCTTCAGCCTTGGCCTGAGAATGGGATATACTTTACTTCAAGCATGCAAAAAATCCACCTGAAGGTAGCAGGCATTCTCATGGTCTTAAGTGCTTTGCTGGAGTGGGTACTTAGCATCCTTCCTAGCTTTGCCTCTTATAGGTATTGCTGTAACATCTGGATACCACACACAGCCGTTAGAAGCCTCTAGGAAGACCGCTAATGCCACAGGTAATTTTTATGCTCTCTTTGCATCTCCCTCAGAGCAGTCAGTCTGTGTCAGTCGCATCAGTCAAGGACCACCGAGCAATCTGAAATTACTGGGGACTGAAATAATCACATTCTGGTTCTGGAAAAAAGACAGCTGAGAAGAGGGGGTGCAGATCTGCCCCTAGAGGAGTTAAAAGCCCAATTCTCTCTCAGTGATCTCATTCAATAGGGGACGGTGTGGATGCAAGCTTTTCCCTGGATCAATAATCATCTTCAACCTTGGATTAGTATATCCAAATACTCTGCGATTTGAAATGGAACATTACAATTTTCCCCTGCCTTTTTAATGCTCCAGGATTTTACAGCTATGCTGGCAAAGAAACTGTAAATGTTTTGTTTAAGAACTCCTGGCCTAAGGACAGCAAAATGTTCTATTCTGCCATCTTGCCCAGATGAGGAGGATTGCATGTATGCAGTTATGGAGCTGGTGAAACTGGTGTAGTGAGCAGAAGCAACTAAGGAATAGTAGAATTGCAGAAGAAAGGCTAGCTTGATCAGTGGAACATCAAGATCATTGAAAAGGAGAGAGAATCATTAAACACCCATGAAATAAAGAATTCAGACGAAACTAGGTAGATTTGTAATAAACCATGAATTCAACTGACGAAATCAAAGGGAGGATGTGAGTGCACCAGTGTAAGCCCTAGATACGCCCCTGGCCCCAGCTGTAATAAAAACCTTGAAGCAGACAGAGAGAAAGAGCTTAGACTGGAGGCAACTCATAGACTAACCAGTGAACATTTGAAAACAAAAAATTAACCTAGCTCAGCAGCCTTGCTCTTTCAAACAAAACAAACCACTTCTGGATGCTCCCCCTTACAAATCACATGTCACAAGAGATGCTTCTTATATAACACAACATAAGATTAAACATAGCAGATAAAATCAATATACAACAGCCTTAAGATAGAACTTTGCCTTGGTTATGCTTATCACATTGAGAAAATTACCTCCTGCTTTGGCAGACAAACCATATTAGAGTGGGTTTGCCAAAAGCAGAGCTACATCATAATAAAAGCTTAACAACAACTTCATAACTCTCTTTCTAAATTAAACAAAACAAAAACGCATGGGGGATTTTGTCATCTTGTTTTATTTTAGCTCACTGCTGTTTAATCACCCACACCAGTTAAATACTAGGCTTTGAGCCACAGACCTCCTTCTCCAAAACCACAAATGGCAAGTTTTACATTAGACAGAGAATTGCCGAGTCACTGTCAAAAACAGAATTATATCAATTCAAGCAGTTGGACTAGCCTATAGAAACCCATCTCAGCAACAGCAGGCAACTGAATTTTGCTTGTGCTGTGGTTCCACTCACACTGAGAATTACCAGACGATAGCAAGCCCGATTTTTTTTTTTTCAGGTAACCTCCAGCAGCAGCATTGATTTGTTATCTCTTTCACTCATACACCCTTTTATTCTCATATGTAAAATTCCCAGACCCCATTTTTATTCCTCTAGAACGGCCTTCCCCTTCAAAGAGAAGTTTTGCAAGGGGCTGAGCATGCCGGCCCAAATTCTGGCAAGCACATGCTTGATTAGCTCAGTGGATCGGGGCCATAGTGCTCAACAGTCTTCAGGATCAAATTCTTGAAAACATGCAGGTTTCCTATGAGAATCAGGGGATTATCTAAAACAGGGAAAAGAAAAAATATGAAGCTCACTATTACCATCAATAAAAATGCCATTGAATTGACCATTATTAGTAATCTGTTCTACTGTGGCAGCTCTCAGAGGCTCTAGTCAGGTTCAAAAACTCCTCAAGTTGGACAGGCTATAAAACAGGGATGGCCAACCAGCTGTATAAATGCCACTATGGCATGGGCAGCCTATGTGTGTGACATGGCAGGTTAGGAGGGGGACAGGGAGCACAGACCCTGATAAAGTAGGAAGCAGAAAGCAAGTAGATCAAGCAAATAGCACAGGGAAGGAAGTAGAGAGCAGAGCAGCGCATCAGGCAGGGGAAGAGGACTGGAGTAGCATTTTGGGAGGGTGCTGGGCTGACGCGTGGCATGCCTGCCAAAGGAGGTTGGCTCCCATTGAAAAACACATTCCTGTCCCAACAAGCTATGCAAATACTGCCAAACAGGTAAGAAAAAAATATGTAAGAGAGGGTCCTGGGCAGAACCATCTCCCCAGAATGGGCAAAGAGCCAGTGCCAAGCCTGTAACCGACAGGAAGAAAAACTTGGAGATTATCTCACAAGCATGAGAAAACTTCAAATGTGGCCTGTGTTATCAGGCTAGTAAGGGAGGTTCTTCTAAAAACAGTAGGCATCAGAGTAGCAGACTTGGAGCCCTCCCAAGGTTCTGTGCTTATAGCTTCATAGCCATTAGAAAAATAAACTCGAGCATTACAGAACATGCTCTCATTCAGCACTCCCTGCAGAGCCATCCTTTCCTTGCAATTCAGTATTACATAACTCTCGTTATTCTTCTACTTTCAATCCCATCGTTCTGTTCACCACTGGGAAATAAATGAGTCCCAAACACATTTAAAAAAACAAAACCATCCACATTGTGATCTGGTTTTCAGGGGCTGGAAAGACAATAAAATTCATCAGGGCAGGGACATCAGTGGGAAGAAATCGAAATCAAGCCATTAATAAGATACTTCACAAAAGATCATCCTGGGTGTGTCTACACCAGCTGACTAATTAGCTCTGCAGTAAATGTCTCAGCATCTACATGTGGGGATTAATAAACTCTGCAGCACGGTAACACTTGTAAATACAGGGCAATAAACTCCTGTGGAGTTTTTTCATGTGCAGCAATGCACATGCTGATGGGGTTGGCTCAGGCATGAGGGTGCTTCAGCATAGGGGCTGCCTGCAGGCTAGCCCCATGCTGAAGCACCCTCCTGCCCCAGCCAGCCCCTCCACAGCACAGCGAGCCTGGTTAGAGCAGTCCCAGGCTGGCAGACTGACCCCACTAGACTCCAGCACAATTGAAATTTTGTCAGGACACAATCTGGTCCAAAACCTTTTCTCCTGCATGCTGCAAATGGGGAAAGCAATGATGCAAGAGGAAAGCAATCCTACCCCCATGCCTGCAAAAGACATTTGTAACCCGAGCGTCCACTTGTGCTTAAAGAGGATCCTGTTCATAGCGTAGCAAGTGAGCAGCACTCAGGATTTCAGCGAGGCCTGGAATAGGAGACGCAGAGAGCAGGCTCTGGTGTCTGCACTGTGGCCAAACTGCTACACATTTTCTGACACTCCTTTGCATTGCAACTGTGGCACTTTGTCCAAAGCTCATCCACCAGGCTGAGAAGGCAGACAGATTTCAAGGGGGTGGGGGGGGGGTCGCCTTTGTATTTAATTTGCTTGGACTAGCAAACTAGCAACACACCTTGCACCTCTCCCTAGACAACCCTTGCCTTGGGCCCATGGCTGACCTGGGATTAGGGCATGTCCACATGGTGCCCTTACAATGAAGGAGAGGGTTCAGTGAGTGGCTGAATGCAACCATTGACCAGACAAAGGGATCCCAGGGGGAGGAGGTGGGAAACTGCTCCGGGCATGAGACACCAGAATGAACTGGGAGCAAGTGAGGGTTCACCCTGGGGGACCTAGCTTTGTCCCACTGGGTCTCCTTTCAGGCTGGGGGAAGCAGGCAGCACCATACCCAGACTCCGGGCAGCCCTGAGAGAACTTTTATTATGAACCCACCTTCACCAGAGATAATGAAAATAATCACGGAACAATTACCATTTCCGGACCCCCTTTGTGTCCCGGCCCTGGGTGGCTCCCGGGGTCGCCCATGCCTGTGTCCAGCCCTGGAAGCAGGGGCCTCTACCTTTGTTCTCTGAGCCTAACCCAGCGCCCTGCGGAAGACCGGGGCCCAGCTCCATCTCTCCTGGCTGCGGGGGCCAGAGGGACGGCAGGGGCGGGCAGTGCCCAGCCTCTGAGGCCCGCAGGGCCAGAAGCGTGCGAGCCGGGCAAGGGAGCAGGTGCTGCGGGATGATGCAAGAGGAAAGCCAAGGCACAGGGACACGGCCTCCCCCGGGGCGCCCCCCGCCCCGATCGCAGCGCGCGGGCAGGATGCAGCTGGGCTCCAGCACTCCTGCCGGGGGGGAGGGGGAGCGGCGCGCGCTCTGATTGGCTGGACCGTGGGCGTGGGGGGCATACGCCCCACCAATGGGAAGGCGGAGAGTCATTCCTGCAGCCTTGTGGCGGGGGGATGGGGTTTTCCCCTCCTCCCCTCCCCTGGGGGGGCATCCCCCGCCGCCCGCTTTGTGACGTCACAGAGGGACGGGGCGGGGGGCCGGGGGGGGGGCTGGGGGTGCGGAGGGGGAGGGGCAGGGGGTGCCCCCGCCACGTGCCCGCCTGGCAAAGGCCCACAGCTGACCCGGTCCTAAACCCAACCACAGCGCAGCGGCTCTGACTTGTGCGGGCCCAGCACAGACTGGAGGGAGGAAGAAGGGACGCCCGTGGCACCCCGGCCCTGGCACCAGGCAGCCTGGTCACGTCCCGCCTCGCAGCCACCCTGCCCCCGCGAGCATGAGCACCGGGCCTGCCGCCGCCGCCAAAAGGATTCCTCTGCCCGCTTTCCCTGCTGGAGGGGCAGGTGCTTCCCCCGCACCCTGCCACAGCCCTGGTGCCCAGACAGCCTCCCCTCCCCCACATCAGCAGGCGGGTGTACACACACACACACACACCCACACCCACAAATAGACTTATCTGCATCCAGCTGCCAAGCTTGCACCCACTGCCCTGCCTGGCTACATGCGGGCCACGTGCGTGTGCACATGCACATGGTACCCCCACCCCGCAATCCCCCCTCCCCCTGCTCCTACCATGGAGCAGAGAAAGGTCCTAGACATTTGTTCAGATTTCAAAACACTGCTTGGACGGAGATGAGAGGACCTAAAAAGAGGACGTGTCCAGAAAACCCAGACGTATGATAACCCTGTGCCTGCCACCTGGCCCGGCTGCCCCCACGGCCTTTGGAGGCAGTGGGGAAAGGGCCAGGAAAGCTGGCTCAGGCTTGTCCCTGCCAGCCCCCTGTGCAAGGAGGGCAGAGCTGGGATCTAGGCAGCCATTTTGGGAGTGGGGGGTGCCCCTGTCACAGAAGTGATGGAGGAGACCTCAAGGTCAGTGAGGGGGACCTTGAGTCTAATGGGGGGGGCCTTGAGTTCAACAAGGGCTTTGAGTCCAGTGAGAGAGGCTTTCAGTTGGTGAAGGGAGCCTTGAGTCTAGCGAGGGAGGGCCTCAAGTCCAATGAGGGGAGCCTCCTCTAGTCCAACAATTTTCGAGCTATGGCCTGAGGCCCCCCGGGGGGAGGGGCACAGACTATGTCTAAGTGGTCCATGAAAGATGGCCATGATCACTCAGAAACAGGTGAATACCCACACTTGCAATTCAACAGGGTCCACACCTCCATTCGAAATTTTGTAGGGGTCTGAAGATGAAAAATAGTTGAAAACCACTGCTCCAGTGCAATGACAGGGGCCTCCAGTCCTGCAAGGGGCACCTTGAGTCCAAAAAGGTTGAGAACTACTGTTCTGGGCTAACTACATCTCTAACTACACAGAAGTCCCAGCACCAGACTAGGGGTGTCTACATACATGGATGTGATGCTGGACCTCTGATTAGGATGGTTCCCAGGGGAAACACAGAACCTAAGGTGCTGAGTGGTGTTAAAAGCACCTAAAGAGAGATTTCACTAATACGTTAGAATAGACTGCATTGATTACCTTGACATTATCTTTATCACAAAGCAACAAGTTGGATCTTCTGTTTAATGGGGAAAAATTAAAACCTGACAGCTATTGCCATCCCTGACTAGGGACATGGAAAACACTTTGAGTTCCTCCTTCACTTTAAATATGGGGGTCATATCCCACTACAAGTAAATCCTTAAGTGATTTGTTAGACTTGGGGACTGAGTGGTAGATGAGCTGCAGGAAAAGCAGTCATCATGCAGCCCTGTAAAGGTTCAAACTGTAACCTAAGTAGGCACAGGCAGGTGCAGCATTTAAAATCAGTCCTCACTGCTACAGTAGATGTGTCATGCCAGTGATGCAAAGGAGCCATAACATTTTAATTCATGTTTTTTTAAGAAACAATATAGAGAAATTTGCCTGTGCAATGCACTGTTCATTAGTTGTTACATGCAGTACTGCTTCTTTAAATATTGCAAGTTTATATGCCTCCCCAGGAACCCCGTTTGCTTTCATTTGGGGGTCTTTGCTCAGAAAAATAAAAAGTCACCAGCCATGATAGTTGTGCTGTGGAGTTAAAAAAGATAATAGTTCAATCTGCAGGAAGGCCTGTGCTGCAGTGGTATTTTTATCAATGTGGAGAACTGTACTTTTAAGAGGCTCACACACTGTAAGGCAAAGGGAATACAACTGGCTGGTCTGAGACACCTTGGAGTCTCAGACCAGCAGAAACTCCCTGTGCCTGAAGAAGGGTGATTGCACCCAAAAGCTTGCTAAGAACTTTTTTCCAACTACTCAGTTGGTCCAATAAAAGACATCACATCTACTCAAAGAAGCTTGCCTGCCAGGAGTAAAACCAGCATTTAAAAGGATGCCATGAGTGAGTGTGTGAAGCAGTTTAAAGCCCCAAGAACATAAAACACTCTAGAAGTGTAGAAGGGAAATGAAAGATCAAAAGATACTTTACTCTGCATCTGCAAGTAATGGATGCCAGTAAAAACTTAAGACAATGTGAAGGTAGATAGTGACTGATTCTGAAGTAAGCAAATGTTAAGTCATTCTTAACATTTAAGTTAAGAATGATTAAGTTAAGTATAGATAGTTCTGGATTTTCTGAGCTGACTGTTAAGGCAGAAGGAGGTTAACCCTTGATAAGGCAATTCAGATTTGCCAGGCTACGGTCATCTAGTACAAAATGGACAGTGATTTTGCTATCAGCATAACTGACAATATGCTCAAAATAGATTCACAAAGTAGGCAAAACACAAAGAGCAACGTGGAGCTACACTTTCTGTAATAAACTAGTACAGCTATGTGTAAAAAAGATGTGAGAAATACAGTGGATCACTGCAAAAGTTTGCACAATGCGTACGAAGAGGAGGATGACACTCAGATGAATTCTTTGGAGGAACAATGGTCAAGACTGTAGCAGATGAGGGCTAGCTCCCACCAAGAAGGGCTGGGCACTAGGGCTGTGCGAGGTTTTGGACTGTGCTTCAGATCTGGAGAAGCTGCGGATGCTTTGGCATCAGAAGCAGCATGTCCGGATCGAAGCACTGGCTTTGTTAAGCTTTCTGAAGCAGTCCAGAGCTTCCGAACCGCTTTGGAAAAGTTTCGGAGCTGCTTCAGAGATCTGGTCATAAGGTATAATGGGGAATCAATGAAATAAATATCTATAACTTTGTTGTTTTTTGTCAGATTTGGATGAAACTGGCAGGGGGGTAGCCTCTGTTGAGAGCGTGAAGCCTGCCTAGTTTCAAGAAGATTGGCGCAGGGGTTCAGGGGGAACTGCACCCCAAATTCATGAAAGCAAAACTCATGTCACATCTGTTACACCACAGTGGGCTGAAAACTGCAGGGGTGCTAGTCTCTGGTGAGGCCACAAAACCTGCCAAGTTTCAAGGAAATAAGTGCAGGGGTTTGGGGGGAACTGCACCTCAAGCAGATGACAGGCAAAACTTGTGACACAGATGACACTGTGTGTGTTAAGGCGCAGCGGGCTGAAAACTGCAGGGGTGGTCACCCCTGCTGAGGCCACGAAGCCTGCCAGCTGTCAAGGAGATAGGTGCAGGTGGAGTCTGGCTTCTGGGGCCCTGTACCTCTGGCTGCTGACAGGCAAAACTCGTGACATGAGTGGCACTGTGTGTGTTAAGGCGCAGCAGGGTGAAAGCTGCAGGGATGGTGGCCCCTGCTGAGGCCACGAAGCCTGCCAGCTGTCAAAGGAGATCAGTGCAGGGGTGTTCTGGGGCCCTGCACCCCTAGTTGCTGACAGACAAAACTCGTGCCATGGGTGCTTGTGGGACTGACTGTGTCTGTCTTGGGGCAGTTGATTGTCTGTATTGATTCTTTCCTTAGTCTGGCTTTGTAGGTGCTAATTGATGGTAATTAACTGGCTCTATTAGCTAGGTCCTGTGTATTGAGCTGGTCCCTGAGTGAATCATGATTGATTGGTAACTGGTAACACAGTAGCTTAGCAGCCAGACCTGCAGTAGTGTCTCCCATGCCCCAAGACAGAGACAGTCAGTCCCACAAGCACCCATGGCACAAGTTTTGCCAGTCAGCAGCTAGGGGTGCAGGGCCCCAGAATCTGTGCACCCATCTCCTTGACAGCTAGCAGGCTTCATGGCTGCAGCAGGGGCCACCATCCCTGCAGCTGTCACCCTGCTGCCCCTTAACACCCGCAGTGTCACCCATGGCACGAGTTTTGCTTGTCCACAGCTTGAGGGGCAGATCCCCCAAATCCCTGCACCAATCTTGAAACTTGGCAGGCTTCATGCACTCTGCAGAGTCTACCACTCCTGAAAATGTCATCCAAATTGGACAAAAACCAACAAAGTTATAGATATTTTATTTTTCCCCGTTATACCCCATTGCCGGATCTCCGAGGTGGCTCTGAGGTGGCTTTGAAGCACTTTGGAAGCTCCAAACCACTTCAGGAAGCTGAATGAGGCAGCACTTCAGCCCTGACATGCTGCTTCAGACCCCGAAGCATCCGAAGCTTCTCCAGATCTGAAGCTCTGTCCGAGCCTTGCACAGTGCTACTGGGCAGTAGGAAAGTGCTGCTATCTCTCTTTTAGAGCTAGGGAACAGGGCTGGCTCTTAAAAACTAAAAGATCCAGCCCCACCAAGGTGCCAAATTTCCTGTATTGATTATTTCCTCTCCTTAGTTTGTGGTTTTGTAGGTGTTAATCCTTGTTCCTTAACTCATTATGTAGTAGCTAGGTACTGTGTATTGAGCTGGGCCCTGAGTGAATCAGGATTAATTAGTAACTAGTAACACAGTAGCTTAGCAGCCAGGTCTGCAGTAGTCTGTCCAAAGCTTTGGAGCTGCTTCGGACAGAATGAAGCTGGAAACCGATCCAGAGCTCCGGATCAGATCCCTGGCATCTGAAGTAGACAGATCTGAAGCCGGGTCTAATAGGTGCCTACTCGCACAGGCCTACTGGGCACACGTCCCAGTAATAGAGATTTGTTTTTCAGCTATTAAGTGTATAATTCATAAATCAAGAGATTTGATGACTGTAGAAGGGGTGTGGCTCATTTTGTACAATGCAGCACCCACCTGGGCTGATTTAAAATGCTGACTTGAGTGAGCACTTCCAAGCAGTGCAGCCCAGGACCAAGCCCCAGCAACTGCCACAAGCAGCTTATCCCAGAACTGGCCCCAGTGAGTGCTGCAGGTGATGCAGCTCAGGACACAGCCAAATCCAGTACCCCACATAGCACAGGGCCAATCCAACAGCATGTGGGTCCACAAGACAACACCCAGGGCTGGGTTATGGGGCTCTGTGTGTTTGACACCTACGGTCTGGAGTGTTTGATAAACGTGCAGTACAGCACAAGTATAGAGAAATCTATAAGGCGTAACAGAAGTTAAAAGCACAATGTGGTTTTTGGTCCCAGGAACTGACCTCATTTCAAGAGTGAGTCAATGATTGCAAATGCTTGAGGCATTCCAAGTGACTTTCCCCTGATGCAACAAAGTTGTCATAAAAAAACCATACATAACAAAGTAACGCTGTAGGAAGCTTCATAGCTGGAACTCCAGCCTTAGGGGTGGGGAGCTTGGGTGACTGCCCAAGGCGCTGTGGTTAGGGGGTGCCACAGACACACACACACACACAGAGCTCTGCTCATGCTGGGTGGGAGATGTCAAGGGACTTTGATGGCAACATATCCTGGGGGCTGAGCAGCAGGGCCTTCCCTCCTGGCTATGCCCAGAGCTGATTGGAGCCAGCTGGCCAGGGCAGCAGGCTAGAAAGCCCCAGGCAGCAGCAGCAGTGGTGGCAGATGCAGCCAGGGACCATGGTGGGGTAGAAGGAGGGTGCTGGGCCAAGGGCAAGAAGATGATGCCCAGCAAGTAGTGTGGGTGGATGGCCCTGGCTTATATGCAAAGAGCTTCCTCATCAATAACCTACTAGAGTTGGAGGCCAAGCTGCAGTGCCATCCCCAGCCACCTGACACCACCAAAAATGAGGGCAAAGGTGGGCAGCAGCACTCTGCTGCTGGGCTTGACTTTCTGCACAGACAGTCCTGCCTGCTGCCACACCTGCATGCGCTTCCTGTGCGGGCAGCCCTGCCTGCTGCCTCACGCTGAGCCCCTGAAGGCCAGCACCAGGCCAGCATCTCTGGTGAGCAGACACACACTGCTTCATGATAGTCCATGGGGTCCCCTGCCACCCATAGCCACTGCATGCACACCTGTCTCTAGCCCCCACCACAGCACAGACAACTTGGGCCAAAATACAATTCACCCAGGGCACCATTTTCCCCTAAGGCAGGCTTTGGTATCAAGGGCTGCTGCCCAGCTGCAAAAAAAGTGATTACAGGCCTACCCAGGAAGACTGGGCCAGCTGAGGAGAATAATTGGCTTTGTCAGGGCCAGAGGAATTTAAAAGCTCACAGGGAAGGAAGCCAAGAGAAAAAGAGGGAAGGCTTCAAGGTGGCAGCACTGAGCCAGGAGGCACTCTCAAGATCTGGGAAAGGACTGCAGGGTACTAGTTAACCCTTTATGTATTCATTTGTTTATGTTGTTGCTGGTGGGGACAAGTTTGTCTCACCGACAAGAAACAGTGCTAGAAACACTGGCAACCCTTTGCAGATCCAAGACTACAACTAGTTACTTTTGGACACCAAGAAAACAGCAAACACCAGGGATGCATAGGTGCAGGTCAAAGATTTAAAACTAAGGATCCAGAGGGGAATGCTGAGCAAAGAACTTAGATGCACCATTTTTGCTTCAGCCTCTGGGCCAGATCCTGATTGCTGTTGCGGGCACATTCAGGATGATCTAAAAATCAGCAGTGTTAGATGGGGGTTCAAAGCCCTCAGCGCAAAGAAAGTCTGGATTGCAGGTCTCCATTTGAGTGCTCAAATTACCAGGCTATTGCAGAAGAAGCAAGCACCATAATTCCTATCTCCTGTTTGAGAGGGAAAGCTGATGCAAGTGCTGCACTTTCCACTGCGCTTAATGCTGCTGCTGGTATCAAACTGGCATTAGGTGTGCTCTGTAGGCTCCTACCAGGCCAAATGAAGGCAAATTCCAGCTCTAGTCTGCACTGCAGTAGAGCATCAGGCAGAAGGTAAGATAGCTGTGTGAACTGGCTCAATTATGAGCATGCCTAGAAGCTTGAGTCTAGGCATCAAGGTATCTAATGAATCTAGCTGCCTCCACAATTCTGTAGCTACTGGAAGAGGTGCTACATGACTTGCTTTTTGCAACTTAAGCAAGTAAAATTCCACTTAAGTCCAGTTTAGATTCCTGTAAGAACTATTAGCATCTAGCCCTATATTCTACTCTCTCTTACTATAATCTCTTTACACTGCAATGCTGTAAGTTGTTACAGAAGTCATCACACAGATCCTCAAAAATTAAAAGACCCGGTTAAGAGCCAGAGGGGACTTATTAAGCACACTTTAAGGATAAAGTGAAGGAGCCCCCAGCTGACACTTCATGTAGTCAGCCAAATCAAAAAGCTTATAAAAAAGCCCATATGAAATAGTCCCAAAATTCAGACGTGCTAATTAATGCACATTGTGATCAGATATTACAATAGTTAAGTGGCCATGGACAAGAGGGAAGTGTGTCAGCTGACTCATGGTAGGTAAACAACATCACTATTTCAAAACAGTACAGACCATATTTTCAAGGATGGGGATGCACTTCAGCCCATATGAATTCAGTTGACTTTCATATACAATGTCAATAACTCATCACAATTGGACACAAAAGAAATGTACCTACTTCCTCTTCAAGTGAGTAAGTTTTGGTGACAAAGGTTCAAGTCAACTATTTTAAAATGTGGTAACTTATCAATTCAAACAGAACAAAAGTAAGTCTTTCTGTACACTTCCAGTTTACTTAGATGCCATGTTCATTTTCAGAAGAAAGAGAGGCCTAAAAACATTCCATAAGCCCAGAAAAAGCACTAAGCCCTGAAGACTTTAAAGAGGTCTCACCTCTCTTTGGTGAAACTATACTTCTGTAGACCGAAGACAGGAAATTCAGATTTAACCTACCTGTGAAATAGTCTGAAATAAACAGGCGCAATGTGAGCAGAGGAATCAGGTGTACTCAGTGACCCTTGGCTGAAAAAGCAATTTAACAAATTGTTTTGTACAAGGAACAAGTGTGCACTGGGCTTCCAACACACTAGTTACTCATTTGCTCATGCTGCCTCTGTACTGTATTCTGAAGTAAAAACAAGATCATCCAAGTTACGTTCTCTATAATCAAATATGAAGTTTTGAAGAAATCCTCCACCACTTACTCAAGTACAACTCTTTTTTTCTTAGAAAATACAGAAGACTTTCCAACAGATTGCTAGAAAAGATTGCTTTTGGATTTAGAAAACAAAAGGACATTTTCCAACAGGGTTTTTTTTTTTGTTTTGTTTTTTGTTTTTTAAGATACGGAAGACATTACTTGGGAACGGGGATTCAGTGGTTTAGTTGTGAACTGGAATTTAAAGTTTGTGATCTCACAATAATCTGGATGACGTGGTTTTAAGGAGTACCTGACTAAAAGAAAGGGGTTATATTTCTATCACGTTCATGTTCAGTATAAAAAAAATGCTTTATTTTGAACAAATTATCTCCATTTGGTGTTACAGGCTTAAAATACATCATATTCATGGGCAAGCAGCATTTCACAGAATAATCAGATAAGCCTAATACAAATAAAGAGGAAGCCACTTGGGATTATCAGTCTTAATTGGTCTAGTCAGACTTCAGGAGGTCCTGTATGCTGTCACTTATTTGAGGTCAAAGAAATCCATAAATTAACATTTCTGTTCAACAGAAGAGAACCTGACATTTGCAAGTATGAGAAATGGGTGTCTTTGGAAAAAAAAAAAAATCTTATTCTAGGCTTTGAAGATGTGGGAAAGGTAGGCTGGGATAAAGTAACCTCTCTTTTAATTATTAAACCTCATTGGCAGCTTTAGATGGCTTGTGTAAATAATCAGCAAATGTACCTTTTGAAAACTTGCATTCAAAGTTTTACCACTAACAGGCAGTATTAGATTAATTGGAAGGCTTGACTAAAGACTGAGTGTATTGCATAAGTATTTTGTACTTATATACACAATATATAGTTCTATAATACTTGTATTTTGGTAGTTCAGCAATGCCCATACTATGCTAGACACTGCATATGTAGAGGAAGATTTTGCTGGACATTGAACTGTACCTAGAGAAGCACAAGTGCAATACTGAATCTCACTGAACGTGGGAATACATTAATGCTTTGTCCAACTTAGAGGCCAATGAAGGACTGTGTTAATAACTTGGTTTCAGTCTGTATCAATATTACCACTGAGGTCTTTCAGGCAGTGTGGAAGCCCTTCAAATGAAAGGAAGCTAGGATCTGATTTTCAATGTGCTTAAAAGCATAATTTAAATAATGAAGATATCTTTATATATCATATTAAAGATTCTGTTGCTTTTAAGGCATTAGTCTTAAAAAAACCAAACCCCCAAAACAAAAAAACCTTCAAAATCTAGTTAGTGGAAGCATTCAGCACAGGGCTAGGTTTAACTTGCATTCCGAGCTGGCCCAAAAGTTTATTTAGAAGTCAAGATTCTTAGTTCCCTCTGTCACTATTATTGAACTAGTTTCTAGTCCACAATGCCAAGTTCAAGCAAATTAAATCAACTCTTTAGGCTCAGGTTTTGGAGCTAACAAAATAAGAACTAAATGTGAATAGTCACTATAACCATGCTTCCATATTTATTACACTTTAAAAGAGCTGTTCCTCAAATTTTTAAACACATGTTTTTGGCAGTTTCAAGACAACCTACAAACACCAGTAAGAGTGTTTCCTCCTTTCTGAGAGCTATATAGTTAAATTGGGTATTTCTTCAGATTCCTACAGATCAAACTTTTATACTCGTTTTTTAACTGCTACATAAGCAGACAAGAATTCAATTTTGGCTAGGCAGCTTGCAAAGTCAGCTAACTGCAAAAGTTATTTAGCTTTTAGTATGTGCCAGCATCCTTGGTTATAGTTCTAAAGCCTTTAAGAGACACTAAATGACAAAATACATATTCTACATGCCGTATCAATTTATAAGAATGTTTTACAATTGCAATGAAAAAACAGCTTAGACTTGCAATTAAAACTGCTCTTTCTGGGTGCATCTACACATGCACCTTATTTTGCAGAGTTGACTAATTAGTGCTACAGTAAAGCATCACCATCTACACGTGCGCTGGTATTAGGGTGTAGTAGATTAACTCTGCTATAAGACAGTACTGTTGGGGACAGCACTTCCTTAGAGCAGAGTACTTAATTCTGCAAAAATGCATGTGTAGATGGTGACAGAGGCTGGGTAGGGCACAAGGGTGCAGGGTCTGCCTGCTGTCTAGCTCCACACTTTAGTACTCTCATGCCACTGGTCAGCCCTGACACTGTCACAGCCGCCCAGGGCTGACTCCTTGTGCCCTGTCACCTCAGAGCTGTTACCAAGCACACATGGAGATACCTGCTCCTAGGAGCAGCTGATTCCTGCATAAACTGAGCCAGAGTTTAATCACATCGTCTTAATAGCATGTGTAGACACACCCTTTGTCCATTAACTTGCTGTGCTATAAATGCAATAGGTAGGACAAACGCTTTGAATCCATTTCAGGCATCTTGGAGGTGACAAAGGAGTTACAGAAGAGACACTACTTTAAACTGGTGTCCAACTTACTGATTATCAAACAGTTAATGGATCTTGGAGCAAAAGACAGCTTCAATTCTTGAATTTTTCTTCTTAGATATCCTTATCCAGAAATTACCCTGCTGCATTCTGGCATCATAACATGCTGACTTACTAGAGGACACTTCATAATTTTAAAGTTACACACTACACTAGATACATTTTCTTTCTAAGCTATTATCCAAGAAGTGTGTGTGTACGTATGTATAGAATCCCGAGTAAAATTTAACTATGAATTCTGGCAAAGCCAAGAGTAGTAACTCAGCTACTCTGCAGTGCTTAGAGAATAGGCTTTAGATTTTACACCAAAGAACTGGATTTATTGTAAATGCCACAGTCACAGTGATAGACAGTGCACAGACTTCTAGTAACAAACAAACATACATATTTTGTAACTAAGCATTTCTATTGGGTAAATAAAAGCACTTCGCACAGCCTTCCTTTAAATGTGCCTAAACTAACCTAAATAAGCAGACAGCATAGCAGAAAAGGAAAATTTAGGTGGGTAACTTTCTTAAGCAGTATATTTGTCCCCCCATGTATATAATTTATATTATATACATGCATTTTCATTAACAGTTCAATTCATACCTGAATGACTGGCACACCTCTAATACAATTGCCACCTTTTAACTCAAGCATAGTTAATTCCAGGTATTTGTCAAGATAGAGGAATGACAGTTAAAAAGACTTCCCCCACAAGAAACAAGTTACACAAAGAATACTGTATCACTACAAGTTTTTATTCAGAAGCCCTTCTTTAAAAAAAATCTCATTACGAACTTGTTTGGTCAAACTACACCACTTTCTAGCAGACATACAGTAAAAATGGCATGGCTCAGAATCGACCAGATCTTTCACGGTCTCTTGACCGCCTCCTATCACGTTCCCGTCCTCCACCTCCTCCTCCGCCGCCACCACCACCGCCACCACGACCACGATCTCTGGATCTAGAACGACGTTCACGGGACCTTGACCTGGATCTATGCCTTCAAAAAAGTTGTAATACATAAATGTTTCACCACATTCAATACGACAGTAACATCCTACAGAGAACTCAAAGATCAACTAAAGCAGTAATAAGATAGCACTCAGGCAGGTGTGGTCTGCAAGACCACAGAAAGAAGTTCAATTGCAAGAGTCCACATGTGTAATGAAGACTGCTGTCAACTATTAGATATGGGGTAACCAACTTATGGCATGCATGCCACAAGTGGCACAGGCAGCTGCTTGGTGTTTAGCATGAGGCCCAAGCACCTCCATTCCATCAGGCCAGCCCGGGGTGCAAACTATCAGGTACATCTTTGAGGGGGCAAGGATGAGGATGGCACTCAGGAAGGGTCGGGGCACACCTATCAAAGGCTGGCAAACACTGGTAGATTTCTTGTCCAAATGGCGAGCAAAAGGCTCAGTGACAGCAAGATTCCTCCCTTTAACTGTACTAGTACGTAACAGGTTGTAGTAGTGAGAAAAGGGAAAATCTTTACAGCCATCAGCAGGTTTTCCTGAACACAGCAAATCTACAGCCCTTTTGAAATAATTTTCATTTAACATATTAGACATCTCAGAAAGAATTAACCAGTCAATTCCTCTATTTCATACGCATACATTTCTTTGTTTACATGTATGCTGGAAATTCCTGTTTACAAGAGGCAGCCCAGATTTAAAAGGCCTCATTTTTTAAAATTAAAAAAAGTGAGGATTTTCTGTATCAATTTCTACAGTAGCAATGTACCCGAGTAACTAGCACATAGCCACTTCCTCTCCAGCCTTTACTTTCTCTACCACAGAGGAAGTCAAACAATGAGTTCTATCACCACAGAGAATGCAGATCTATGGACCCATGTTTCTTAGGGGCAGGAAGTGCACAGGTCACAAATATAGTAGGAAAAAAAGTTTTAAACCAACCAAAATATAAAAACCATGCATTCAAAGCTTTCAAGGGTATGCTATTTTATTTCGAAGTATGGTTCAGGGCTAACATAAGAACTTATATTCTGCGTTCACCCCAACTGCTAAACTTGCCAAGTTTATTATCGTAGAGGAGTTCAGTGATCAATGTGAGGAAGACTGGTTCTGCTGTGATACAGGAGAAACTGGTGCCTTAAAAAGAAGGCATGCTTGTAGGAGGCAGAAAATGAAAGAAGTGCTCTGTGTTGACCATTTACTTTATTGCCCTTTGATTCTGAGATGTTTGGTACAAGCTTCAGTCCCCTTATGGCTGAACTATTTGCATGATCCATTTAAAGTCCAATTCACAAACTCAAAAGGGAACAGGTTCCAAACCGTGCTTCCTTATAGCACAGCTCATTGCTAGTATGGGTCAACTTGGGTTTCACAGATGATTTATTTGCAACCTAAGATAAGTAAAGTGGGGAAGGGAGGGAAGAACATCAAATTGCTGTTTGTGCTAACAGAGGTAGAAACTGGGATACTGGGGAACTGCTACATTCCAAGGCCAAATACAGACAAGTGAAAGTTCTCACTGCAGGAAGAGTGTTTGGCAAAGGGAAAAGAGGTCAAGATTCAGAAAAAAGTGACAATATGGCTCCTAAATTGATAACATTTTGACGTTTTATTTTAAAAGGTTCTTAGCGTAAATGTCGAAGCCGATACAGACATTAGCCTGCAATCTCAGATGGACTCGTATTTAACTGGGGAATTCTCATTAAAGCAGTTACTCAACTTTTTTTTTTTTGCACAAACGATACAATGTATACTTTTTGCAAAGCACTTTCTAATCCCTAAAATACTCCAAGACATTGATAGCATTTTTAAACACTAGTTTTGTATATTTGAGGGGAACAAATAAAGTGTCAAATTGGTTGCAGTGGAAATTGAAGTCTTATGAAGAAGATGCATATTGCATTGATAGAAGCAGTATTAAATTGTCCACAAGGTAAACTTACTTCACATTCACCAGTTTATCAGAAGCTTCTTGCCATTCTGTGACGTTCACTTTCCTTTGCCACCTTTACATCAATCATAATAACTTCAGGTGTTTATCAAGACAGTTAAAGAGACTTGCTTCACAAAGATGCAAGTTACACTAAATATTGCATAACTACAATTTTAGTTCAGAAACTATCAATACTAGAACCCTTACCAAAGACAGGAACAGGAATACTAACTGTCATAAGTTTTGTGATGCTAGCATCAACTTGTGGTATGGCTAAATTTCAGGACATCCTTTCCAGTTTCTGCCCACATCCTAAATATAAACTCACAATCAGTTATGTGAAGCGGGAGACTTCCTTTCTAGATCCTCTGATAACACTAGCTTTGGTTCTTTAATTTTGTCATGAAGTAGCAAAAATAGCCAGAATGAAATTTTGAACATCTATGAATAATAGATGACTTTAAGGCATAAATGCAACAGGAGAGCAAGCAAAAGCTTAAATTCTTACGTTAAATCTTATTGTTTTGGTTAAAAATGTTTAGGAAATAAAACAGCTAAATTACTCCCATCGGTTGGAACTTAATTTCAATTACAGATACTCACTTCTTACGACGACGTCCATATAACTCACGTCGCAATTCTCGAGAAATGGGCTTCAAATGCATAAAGTTACAGAAGCCTCCTCGTGTGCACTCTCTGAAACAAAATTAAGAAAAAAAAAGTTAGCACAAAGAAATTCTTTCCTCCTTACACTGTCAATTTTTTGTACTAAATTAATTAGTACAACATTTTGTACCAAGTCTGAGTGGTTATTTAGCCATGTCCACTAATTTTAACTCTCATTTTTAATATCATTTTAACATCTGTTTGGTAAAACATTTCAGCTGGCCAGAAGTGGTAATTCAGCTTGATTGTGATTCACAGGAACTAGCTATGTGCCCCACATCTGAACGAGAACCAAAATTTATGGATACGAAGAGACCAAATGCACATAGATACTACAGTCCATGAACTGCACCGACACTGCATGTCAGTATTACTCTAAGGTTCTCCCCTGCATTTGTTGATTGCTTTGTTTTTCACGCAAGCTATTATGAAAAGAAAGTGTGGGGGGGTATTTTTTTTTACCCCATTTCATATTGACGGCAGCAAGCTTCTCTGAAGTCAGTCACAGGAGAGAGCTCAGCATGAATTGGCTGCCCATTAAACCAGCGGTTGTTCAGGTCAATCACAGCTTTTTCTGCATCCTCTTCACGACGAAACTAAATAAAATAAAGAACCACAATGATTTCTCAAGAGGCTGCACAGAAATAGGTCAGTTATTCCCACTAAATCAATGACCGAGTACCCAGCAGGTCATTCAGAACAAACTAACCACTTGAGAATTTTTTTTTTTTTTTTTAACACCACTAGCCCACTGAAGCAAGTGCAAGTATGATGTGGCTTTTCACTAACTGTTGTTCAAAATGAGCCCAAACAGCCTAAAAAATTCTCTATTCCACATTTTATTTGGCTTTACTTTTAAAGCACTGTAACTCATAAAGACATGAGTGCATTTGATTTAAAGAGCAAACAATATTAAGTAAACAGGCAAAAGGTCTGACAATCTTCCCTTCCCAGATAAGTATTAATTTACATGATTTTGCGGAATACTAATATTCAAGACACTAGTCTAGCAAGTATGCCACATACTGCCTCATTCAGATGCCTGAAAGTTACTGTCTACAAACATGAAATCAGCTTAAGGATATTTGATAACTAGGGCTCAAATCAGCTATCCCCCAAGCTTTAAGGTTTATTAAAAACTTCTAAGCACACAAGTTTGGGATCATCCAAGTCAGGGGTGGGAAATTATTTGGGCCCATGTACCACATAGGCAGTTCTGGGGAGCTGCTGTGGGCTGGTCAGCACCCCCTCTCCTGCTCTGGAGCCCACATACGTTGTGGCTCCTCCCCACCACTGCCAACAGCGCACAGCCCCAGCCCTGACCCTGGCCTGCTCTGCCTTTCTAGGCAGCCCAGGCTGCAGTGGTGGCTCCTTCTGGCTGCCATTGCCACTGGCCCTAGCCCTGGAGTATTGGTGGGGACCCACACACAAAGCCCTGACCCCAGCCCACCCAGCTCCTGCTCCAGACTTGGCCCAGAGCGGACTAGCTGGAATCTGCATGCACGGCCCTGACCTGGCCTGCCATGTGCCTACTCTGGACCACCCAGCCATGCTGAGCAGCAGCCAAGAAGCAGCATGGGGGAAACCTCCCACCCCACCACTGCCAGGCCCTTCTTGCTGAAGCTGCAAAAACCCATGCCCAGGCTGCCTTGCTACTCCTCTCCGCCACCTCTGGCTTGCCTGGCAGGGCAGCAGTGCCAGTGCAAAAGCGCTGCAGAGCAGCCCAAAAGCAGGCTCAGGGTGGCTGCAGCAAGAAGGGCCTAGCAGCAGCTAAGGGGAGGGCTGTCTTTCCCCCACACCCAGCAGCAACTTCTGCTGCCATCACCGCCGTTGCTGCTCAGCATGGGCAGGTGAGTATGGAGCAGGTGCGGGGTGGGACAGGGCTTTGTGCACATGCTCTGGGTGATCTGAAGCTGGGCTGCTCTGCTGGAGCGAGTCCGGAATGGACACAGGGCAGGCCAGGGTCGGGGCTCTGTACATGGGTCCCTGCCAGTACCACAGGGCTGGGGCCAACGGCAGCAGCAGCTGGAAGGAGCCATTGCCACCTGGGCTGCCTAGAAAGGCAGTCCAAATGCAGAGCCACTCCACCCCACCCTGCTGCATAACCAGAGGGCAGCAGGAAGTGCTGTGGGCCAGACTGCAGGTGGGCAGGGCGGGACCAAGGGACCCACTGGGGTCTGGACAAAGTCCCTCCTGTAGACCATATTTTGCCCACCCCTGAACTAAATATTTCTACATTTCAGTATTTGTAACACTGCCAAGGATGAAAAAGCAGGAAGCAGGCATATGATTTTTTGTAATTAATCAAACTACCCACAAGAGCACACAAAACATCACTCTCCCTACTCATGAAAAAGGGTGTTTGTGCCTAAAAGCTTGCAAAGAATAGTTTTTCAACTATTTTGTTTGTCTAACAAAAGAGATCACATTTACCCAAAGAATTCTGTCTGCCTACATCCTTACACCAACATGGCTACAATTAACAACCCTAAAGGTTAAGGGTAGCACCGAAAATTTGGGACACATTGAACACAGCCACCCTCATATTCAAGTAGCAATGGTGACTATCCAGCATTCGTGTTTTAAAAAAAACATTAGGCTTGTACAAATACTGTTCATTTGTATGCTAAACAAAGAGATGACAGTTTGAATAGAGGCAACCACCATTATATGTGTAAATTAGCTTTATGCCCAGGCTGAGCAAGGTGAAAAGACTAAGAAGGTTATTTGCATTCCAATACTCAACTGTTAGCAAGACCAAAAATAATTTTTTTTTCCAAGTAGCTGACAATTAAGCCTGTTTCTAATTTTCAGGTTTATATGGAAATTAGAGAAGTAGAGCTGGAAGGGACTTCGTGGATCACCTAGTTTAACCCCTCTCTTGAGGCAGATCATTCCTATTCAAACCACCCAATACAATCCATGATTTAAACTCTACAGAAGACTACTGTCAACTCTGATGCAACACAGATATAAAATCCTAATCTGCTGCATGTAGAATAGGTGAACCATAGCAGCTAAGTGGATTTGTCCAGCAATTACCATTTAACTGCAAATTTCTTAAGTTACTTTTACAGTACACACTTCTGGCAACTATATTCATTATAACAGGAAAAGGAGAAAATGGTCTTGTTTTCATAAGCAAAATTATTTTAAGAGTGCATTCTTTTTAAACTTTCTTCTATACCCCATAACATTTGCCTTTCCATTTTCCCTGGTTTGGATTCTAACTTCAACACATCACCAGACTGTAAAGTTATATGCTTTCATTAGAATGCTATCATGCTTTTGCAAATGTTAACTGTATGCATTAAAGAAAATCAGAATTCATGATATCTGTGGAGTTCCTGTGTCCTACCTTGACATACACATTTCCAACTAGATGGTCTCCAAGGTTATCACAAACATTCATCTCCTCAACTTCACCATACTTCTCTTCCATTTCTGTGAAGACCTCCTAAATACAGAAGAACCGATTGAAAAAAATCTTGTGCAAGTTAAATAACTTCTCCGCATAAAAAGACAGATGATTAATGCCAAGTAGGAAAAACAGTTCTCTCTCTACATGCCTGTTGCATGGTTTTCTAGACATGCCTAGGCAACATCTAGCACACAGTGGCTATTACTTGGATAAAATAATGAACCATAAAAATTGTTCTTTTTTTGTATTTGGGAAACGTATCAGTGTTTTGGACTGCTCAAACGCACGTAACTTTAAGAAAGTAAAGTCGATCTGATGTTTCAGTCCACTTCATTTCCAAATTTATTCACCAAGACTGAAGTATATTTTGACGTCACATAGGTATAGGTGAACAAAGGGAATTATATTCTAGTCATCCATTAAGAACAGGTTCTTGGAACAAAATACTCTAGACCCCAGAGCCTTTGCAGGATTAGGTTCTCAATCCCCCTATTGAAGGTGAGGGGTTCATGAACAAATCAGGAGTATAATAAAGCTGCAGCTGTTTGGGGTTTTTGTTGTTGTTTTTAGTCTCAGACTGAAAGTTTACATTTTTGTTCACATCCCCCCCGCTTCCTCTGCAATAGGCATTGCCACAAACTACTCACTTTTGCAACATCAAGACTGTCTAAAGATTATGATTTATTTTAATCAGTAAGTTAACATACCTCAAAGAATTCATCATAATGTTCCTGCATCTCAACATCGCTCACAGCACCTGCAAATACCAAGTGTCATATTGATTAGAATGCATATTTTAAGTGATGAAAGGATTCTGAACATACTATACAATAAAACTTAAGAGAAACCAGAAGAAGCCATCTACTGGAGCATAACAGATGCCATGTAGCATGTAGCTAACCATTAGGAATATTAAGCATAATTGTGAGCAGCCTTGAGTCCCAAAAGAAATAGCTCAAAACGTAATATTAATATGGTCCAATCAAGACAAGTTTTAATCAGCATCTAATTGATAAACTCAGAATTTAAAGGGAAAGGACTTTGAAATATTACTCTGGTTAACAGTAGATTCCCACCCTCAATGATTTTACCTAAACTTAAGGCAAGTGATTTGTCATATTAACTGTTTTAAGGCATTACAATTAAGAATTTTCTTCCTACAGGAAGAGTTCATTTTAAGTTCTTCATTCCTTCAGTAGAAATACACTGAAGTTTAGGGAGAAACTGATGCGATTAAAACTGCAGCCTATCATTATCCAAAGAATGTGTTTAGAGCAGTTCCCAAAGTGATGCACTTTTCTCATGCCCTCAGTAAAGTGTGAAGCTATATGCTTTGGAACAGAAAGTATTTTTTCATTTAATTTTAACGCCAATTTGTTTTTCATAATATTGCAGAAGTCTTTTAGCACAACAGAAGCTAGCCACATAGGCATTTTAGATATTTTTTATGCTCCTTTGCAGGTGAATTTCTTCTTACCTGCTGCTACAGAAACTGATGTAAGTTAAGTTTTGCTGATTTTTTTTTCCAAAGCATTATGACTAGCAAAACAAATTACAGTCAATATTTCCAGTCCTATGGCATTTTATTATACATTTAAAAGCCATATACATTAAAAGCTAAACTGATTGTTTCCATCAGTTAAGCAGCTTAATTAAGATTAAGGGAATTTTAAAAGAGGTCCTGCATTTAAAACTTAAAGATGGATGCTTTTTATAAAATTAAAAAGTACCCCAATCAAGTAGTTCAGGCTCAAGACATTTAATCAATTTCCGAATTCAAAAGCAATTTTTAAGAGTCCTTTGGTTATGCAGGAATGCACAACAACCCCATTTAGTCAATATTCACTACAGTTTAATAGCTAACCATATTCCAAGGGCTGTGCCAACAATGATGATAGCATACTACCACCTAGTTCGTTTTGTTTTAAAAAACATCAGGTTCCATAGGGAAAAAAAAAAGAGGGCATAATCAAGGGCATAATAAAATGTTTACAAAGTGGGAAATTGCTAAAATCTAGTACGGAGATCTCATTGTCAATTTAAGAGGCTATAAAACAGAAATACATGTCAAAAGTACTTGAGTGTTTTTCTAAGGTGGGAAGGGTACACATCATACACAAGACTTTACAAACATTCAAGAGCCAGGACTACCAGCCTCTCACCCTTGAGAAGCCCATCTATCAATTAAATCAGTCAAAAAACTATTACTGGTAAAAACTAAGGTTAATCCTTTACGACGACAATGAAAAGGAATACAGTCAAGCAACAATATAAGCATTAAAATATCTACCCAGGTTATCCGTTATAAATACATGCATTGTTTAGAACAGGGATAACATTCACAAGCCTGGGGAAAAGAGGGTTTCAGCAAACCCACTGATAACAGGGCTATAGCTGTACCACATCAGGTACAGTTAGGCTCTGCTAAGTAATTACCCATTTATCAAGATTTTAAAAAGCTAAAGTTTGATACCAACATTTAAATGCTAGTTTGGATAATGTTTACTTCAATTAAAGACTTTTGCAGAGTCTGGGCAAATATAATCTAAACAGCTCCACAGCAGGCCAAACTTTGACTTTGAGCAAATTAGTTACCAGCTCACTGAGAATTTAGCTGATGTGTAGGAAATACCCAATATCCATCCATAGGTTCTTAACAGTATACAAACACCACCTCACTGCTAGAATGAAAGGCCCAGAGGCCAATAATACTAAGGCTATACAAACAAGTAACTTATTCCATTTTTAAACAAATGCCCAGTTTGATAACTGTAACACTATAAGTATTTAAGTGCCCTTTAACAGGGGCAGTAATTTTGTTTCAAGAAGAGTGGTGCTTATTCTACAAGACATTCATTTTGCAAATCATAGTGCCCATTCTGAAATGGGTCTGATTTCACAAAATGCCCAAGTATACGCTGGTAACTAATCTGAACTAGTCTAGGATTCAACGGTTAAAGGAATAGCTAAACAAAACTATTACCACACAGACAATGTCCAATTCATAACAAGGTAAGAGTTAGAAAAATACCACCCGTTCTTTTTAATTCTAAAGCTCGTGTCTTATTTTAGTGTAACTGATCAATTACGATACATTAGGAAGCACAGATTGACAATTATTAATGTCATTTCAGTTTACTTTTTGCCCATTTCCTACTTCTAGTAAAATCAGGAAATAATTTCCTAACACTACCCAAACAGCTTCCTTTCCTTAAGTGTACTCTTTATATTTTTCCTACTATATAGATATGCAACTCAGTAACTTGCTTTGAAAATTCAAATTCCAGAAGTCTTAAACATCTACCTAGCTAAAAGGACAACTACCCAAGAGTAGCTTTCAGCAGTCTAAATGCACCTTCCAAAGTAATCACTAAATGGAAGCTGCATCATTAGCCTAAGAAAATTTTTTGCATGCAATCTGAAAAGTTCCAAATTCAACTGCTTTTAATATGAATATAGGGTGGCTAACATGTTCAGAATGAAATTAGTGTAGTCTGTCCTACTTTTTGGACAGTAGAGTCTAATGCATTAGCATAAAACATACAGCAAAACATTTCTAGGATGCAAGTGGCAGGGAGGAAGGAGGGAAGGAGAGAGCAGTAGATAAAAACTGCTCTATAGGGGATACCATTTTGACCACTTTTTGTTTTAAAGCATGAGTATCCAAATTCTCCTCAGAAACAAGTTCTTGTGGAGGTGAGGACAAAAAAAAAAACAAACAAAAAACAAAAAATGTTTGATACATTATGAAATGTGGTCAGTTTGATCCGTTAAAACTAAAATGGTAGACCAGCTTAAGTCGACACTGAGCTCTGACAATCAAGCCCAGGGAACCAGTGAAGGAACTAGTATGAACTTACAGCGCAAACCGTCAGCAGACTGGGAAGAGTTTTGAGGGTTACGGTAAATGTTCAAGAGGGCAATGGTCTGAAATACAAAACGCAACAACTTTATATTATGGAAAATAAATTTAACACGAAACTGGTTTCCTTTAGGTGATCGCTTTAGTCGAGTTCCAGGGCTGAAAGAGAGGTAGTTATAATCTCCTAAGAGGGAGACTTTTCCCTTAGCTGGTGGCCTTTCTGTATAAACCTAACGCTGTAAAGCAATAGAGATCTCATACTCCATTATTGTATTTTTAAAATTAAAAATATCTTTGCTCACCAATGTCATCATGAAGGAGTTAAGATAGGGTTGCACAAAAATATTTATATAATCAATGTCATCAAAATGTCACAGCAACAGCTATTATATGCAAGGTTTTAGGCATAATCATTTGTTTGAATCTGGCTTTATTCAATATTTTAATTTTTTTTAGAAACATCACAACCCACAAAATACATTGAAATAGAATAGGCTCTGTTCTATAATACAATAATTAGAGCACAATATGAAATCTCCATTCAAATTAAAAAGTGAAATAAAACCTGTAATTCTGGGCAACTTACCGTACATAATACATATACCTATGTTTTCATAGCATATCAAGAACTTGAGAAATGCCTGCAGTTTAATTACTTAAACAAAATTAGAATGCAACACTCAATGACAAGGTTTTAACAGCACATCAACAAATTTTGAACTGAGAAGTCCAACTTGTTTACTCTCTTTAAAACAGACTTGTTGCACTCTAATTGCATACATTTAACAAGTTCTTGATATGTGTGCAAGAAGAGTTCCATCACTTGTCCTGTTTGCAACAGCTTTATGTCAGCAGCTCAGAAGTCAACATTGTTTTCTCAATTAGGAGTGGGCTCTTTAACACCATTCTTTAAAAAAATTTCTCCAACTGTGGGACTTACAGTGTGAGCCGTCAGCCGTCTGTGCACTGTTTTGGGGGTTACGATAGATGTTTTGAATCAAGATGGTCTGCGGGGAAAAAAAATAAAAAGGGGAATTCTACTGGCTGCTGTGCATATAACAGACAATTGCAAAGAGACAACTTGTTTGCAAACAGCTAAAAATAAAATTTTATTCACAAGATTCCCTTTTTTATTTGTGGAATATCTTCTGAAATAGCATCTCAACCATCATATTATGAAAACAGTTAAATTAACCACCAAGAAAGAGCTGTGTACATTTTTTCTAGTGAAGTTTCCCAAAGACAAGATTTGGTAGTGATTATTTGACGATGAGTTCATGACAGCCACAAAACATCTTGAATAAAAGATGTTGTTATATATTTTCTTGAACTTTGATTTTGCCAGATTTGTTACCATGGGCCTAGAAAAAAGTTGTAGTCTGTAACACATGCGCAATATTGCATACAATACCTTAAATGCTTAAAATATTTTCTCAGACACCATCAAGCTATACCATTTTGCTTCAACAAGCATTTTCTTGGTGGATTCTCTGTTTATATAATATAATAGTTTAAAAAATGTCCACGTTTTCCGATCCTTCAATTAAGGACAATATCCTTCTAGCCCTTCTGCTTTTACTTGAAGAATTAGACCAGGCAGACTTGAAACCTTACATTTGTACCGTTCTTCTTAAAATCAAGTTGTCTGAAAAAACAAACCATGTTTAAGTTAGTAAACTAACATTACATAAAATTCCAATGTCCACATCACTGTACGTAGCTCAAAAAGATTTAGTCAATTACTTTAAAGCGCAAGTTTACAATTAAAATTAGCATGACTTTTCATCCCCAAATTAATTTTACTAAGGCAGTAAAAAATTATTATTTAAAACATGGAGCCAGCAACCTATGTATGGTGGTCCTACAATATGATAAGGGACATGCTAGGTGATGGCTATAAACTTTCCGAGTCATAGAGACTATGTTGCTGCTCACTTGCCAACATTTCTCAATGCCACCCAGTGGTAAGAATATATACTGTCATAATTAAATTGTACACTGATTTTATCAACACGGCACTCCCAAAACAATGTCTGCACAATGAGCACCCCATTAGTAAAATCTGTTCATCTATTTTCTATCACAGCTGATTTCTATTACCTCCATAAATAACTAATTCCAAAAAACAGATCAACTGCAACTGTCAGATTCATTACCAGCATCACAATCTAGCATGTCTGCAAAGTGCAGCACTACAGACACAGGTCAGTGATGCCACTAAAAAACTGTAACAAGCCCAGCAATCCACTTAACTGCCATTCCTTTTTATCACTTCCAGCAAAAGGAAATCTCTTATCAGCACAGAAAAACTGATTTTGCTGGTAAAAAAGAGGCTCTGCAAACTTATTTAGAGACCCAACATGGAAGGTAACTATCTATTTCTAAAATTACGTGACAGGAAGTCAGGGGCAGAGTTGGAAATTAAGTCCAGGTCTCTAAATAGGCTGGCATATTAGCCTCAGTAAATAAAACAAATAATTTAAGTCTCTCAGATGATACTACAGTAAAAGCTGTGTTAACCAGCACCTTACAAGCCGGCATCCTCTATTAACCAGCACGCCAGCTTGTAAGGTAAAAGTGAAACTGGAAGTGCCTACAATGGCACTTCCAGTTTCGCCGAGCCCCCATGGCCCAGGGCAAAGCAGCCTGTGCTGGGTTCACCTCCCTGTCCCTTGGGGCCCATGGGAGGGGCAGCAACACCCCAGACATGGTGGGAGAGGTGGTGGCCTGAACAGGCAAAGATGCCTGTTCGGGCCTCTCAGTTAACTGGCATATTTTGTTATCTGTCACCCATGGAGATTGGGGGGTGCCAGGTAACAAAGCTTTTGCTGTACTTAGTTTAACAAGTTTGCGGGAACAATTTTAAAGCAGCTACTTGAAATGGGAAAACTCTACTTTAACTGAAGTATGGGAAGCAATTCCCCTTTGTCATAGCTGAGGCATATTAGCAGGGGACTCCACTGTTGCATATGCTACATTTATAGGAATAAAGTCAATAAAAATGTTCATATGCACCAAAACAGTTTTGATGAGTATGAAAATTATTTTATTGACTTTAACAAATACAGGAGAATCTTTTGTGTGCTGTGACAATCAGCAGTGATAGAAAACAAAATAGAAAAGCTTAAATAAGAGGTTCAATATATTAATTTTTGCCAGTGTGGAAGAGGTTCTTTGAAAATTGTAGTATTAATAAACGTGCTGTAAAAATAAATAAATACAGATATTTAAGCCCTATTTTGCTGCTAACACTAGTTCAGCCAAGGGCAGGATAGTCTGTATGGTCAACTAGTTTAGGTCCATACACAGGTAGACAGACACTGCTGAGAAACCATTCTTCCACACCCAAAGTGCCGGGCAAGTCCAAGCCGAATGTTTACAGCCTGGGTCAGAGATCAAGAGACAAGGAGGGAACTGTCTCTTTCGTTCATGTCAGAGGAAAGTCCTAATTGGTAAACAAAAAAGAACTTGCGTTCTTTTATTTGGGATTGGTGCCACTGTTTGTGATATAACCAGTTTGGGATGGTTTAAGTGCCTACACATCATCGAGAAGGCACACTCACCTGAAAGTTAGCACTGGTTGGTCTCTACTACAGGCAAGCTTACAACAGCATCGCTTCCTGCAGCCATTAAGGGTGACAGGAGACAATTAGAAATGCTGGGAGAAGAAAATTGGAACACCCCCAGAAAAATCCCATAAAAATTGGGGCCAAAACCAAACTATTTAATTTTGAATGTTATAACTATTATTTTAAAGAAACATATATACAAGTTCTATTAGAAGACACAAACCTGGCTAAATGTTGGCTTATTGTGTAATCGAGAACATCTGTCTCCATGACGACAAGCTCCAATTTTGAAATAAAATGAACAGTTGACTCTGCAACAAACACAAAAGATAATTAGTTGCCTATAAAAAAAATCAAAGTGAGACTACATTAATCTGCAATTAGCAAAACATGCATAGTAGCTTGCAACTTAACCCCGAAGTCCACAATTACTTGTTGAGCAAGTCCAGCAACTGGACTAGCTGACATGCAACCATTCTCCTTTCTCCACCTAGTCCATGAACAGACTGATCAGAACAGCCTAGAACATGGAGATCATCTACAACCTAAGGTTTATTCAGCCCCTTATTGTTGCATTCAGCTCGTTAGTGGGAAAAGACCCTGATCAGCCGGATGATCATTTCTTCATTTCAACACCTACACCAGCCTCCCATGTCTCTTTCTCCTTTCCAATCCTTATATCCCTATTCATCATGCAGTTTCACATTTCCTCTTCCCCTGTCAGCTTCATCCCGTTCCATTTTTTGATCCTAAGGGCTAAAAGATCATCTATTAAATACCTGAAATTTCAAAATGTCAGTACCGAGACTTTAGAATGAATACTTCGAACAAAACTAATAAAGGACAGAGCAAGAAACACATCTTACAGTCATGCTTTCAGAAAGTCTGCAGACTCCACCAGTTAATCAATTTACACCTGAAGGATTATAGCCAGTCAATCTGGAATATAAAAGCCTGGGCTATGTCTACATAAAGAAGCCATAATAATTATAATACAGACATAGTTCAGTGATACTACATCTTACTGTGGACTACAAGAATCAATAGCAAGGTGTTTTATGCCAGTATATTTCCATCTAGTATAACCATAAGGCTTAACCACACTCCTGCCACACACACACCCGCCCACCCACCTGTGGTTCCACTGCCATAACTTTCAAATGTACAGAAGCTTAATTTAAAATGAAAGCTGAGATTGTACAGAATCTGTTAAACCTACATGTGGTGTATGCAGTTAAACCTAAGGGTTGGCAACATATAGCCCATGGGCTGCAAACCTATGGAGCTGGAGAGTTTTGCTTGTGCCTGTGTTCACACCCAGGCCAGGGCAGCACAGCTTCCACCTGTGCCCACACCACTACCATTTCTCCTTGCCCCCTGCCACAACTGGCAAGAGGGCATAGCTTTCAGCTGGTGGGGAGCTATGCCAGGATTAGGCAGCTTGTAGCTGCACCCCTACTTCAGCAGAAAGCAGTGGGAGAGGTGGTGGGAAGGAAGCTGGGAGAAGCAGCAGCACCCATGCTGCAGGCAGGGAACAGGAACTTGAGAAAAGTAAGCAGTAGCAGCAGACATAGCTGCCAGTGGCTTTGCCCTGGCATGGGTGCAAGGACCCCCCCCAACCCAAAATTTGCCACAGAAGCTGGCCAGCCCACATCAGACCTGAGCCAGGTTATTCCAGCCCACAGTTGGGCAAAGGCTGGTGGCTGCTGACCAAGCAGATAAGATCCAGACTATGACAAATACGGCTGATGCCACTGTTTTAACTTAAATCCATAACATGCAATTTTATTCAGAAGGTAAAATGATCCAAGGCCATTCTTTTGCCATTTGAAAAGAAAAAAACAACCTGCAGGGGTATGGAGCCTTGGATATCCTATTATGACAAACTGATGTAAACCTTGTCTTGACTTACGCATGTGTGCACACGCGCGCACGTGGGCAAATCTGTATGTTAGTTTAAACAAGTTCCCTGAACAAAATAAGCAATAGGAACTTGTTTCCAGAACTACCGTATTTCACAGAGTACAAGTCGAGGTTTGAAGTCTAATTATTAACTATTAAAATTCAACCGTGACTTACACACCATATCACCATCCCCTGCAAGCAGCACCAGGTTCAGTGCCCAGCTGATGCAGCCCCATTCCCTGTGAGCAACAATGGTGCAGTCCAGGCAACGCTGCTCATAGGGGATCTGGCTGTGCCAGCAGAGCCCAACTCCAACACTGTTCACAGGGGATGGGGACTCAGTGCTGAGCTGACATGGCCCCATCCCCTGTGAGCATCACTGGCTCGGCAACACCAGTCCTGCTTACAGGGGATGGGGCTATACGAACTGAGCACTGAATCCAGGCCCATCCCCTGCAAGTGATGCTGGGCTTGGCAGTGTCGCTTGCAACAGTTGGCCAGGCTCAGCACTTGGCTGGTGTGGCTCCCCTACAAGCCTGGCACTGCTCACAGGGGACAGGACTGAGCTTGGCGCTTGGTTGGCATGCGCCCATCCCCTGCAAACCTGGCACCACTTACAGGGGATGGGGCCGGGCTCAGTGTTTGGCTGGGGATGCGGTGCTCGTAGGGGACAGGGTTGGGCACAGTGTTTGGCTGGCATGGCCCCATCTCCTGCCGCTTGCAGAGGATGGGGCTGCACCAGACGAGCACCAAACCTGGCCCTGACTTATACACCATGCGTATGAAAACCCTTACCTTTCAAAATTGGAAAGCTGGGGGTTGACCTATACACCATGAAATATAATATATCTACATTAGGCTTTGCTGGGATAGGGACTGCCTCCTCCCTTACTTCTCAAATCCTCAAGATCAGCTGAGAGCAACCCTCTGAAAGGTCCACCTGTGCACCAAATTCATTTAGCAAGACTACGTGGGAAGCTGTTCGTGGTAGTAACTCCTCCGCTTTAGAGGCATCCCCCACTCCTCCACCACTGAAACCCATTAAGAGTCCATAACTGGACATCTTATGCCTGCTATGGGACAGGGAGATCCGGGTGATGGGGATCCCCTACCCTCCATAAATGCTGACCTCGTGAAGGAACACCTTGAGAAGCTGGA
>NW_017728906.1:43361376-43367051 GCF_001723895.1 Crocodylus porosus
ATTGGATGCTTATCTTGCTGGGATCCTATGACCCCAGCTGACTTCCTGCCCTTTGGGCAGGGTGCTGGACTCGATGATCTCCTGAGGTCCCTTCCAGCCCTAATGTCTATGAAATCTATGAAATCTTCTGGATGTGGTACAAGATCTTTATTTTGGCAAGCTTTTTACAAGTGGGATTAAGTATTGGGGTAGTGTTTAGGGAGCTGTTTCATTTTCATATTTTATCTGTTGCTATCATTTATTGTAAGCTGCCCTGAGGCTATTTTGGGGGAGGAGTGCCATATAAATCAAATAAATAAGTGAAAAGATGCATCATTTAAAGGATGTGATTTTTCTTCCATATATTCCTTATCCTTCCTGATGCGATTAAACCACCAAAATTTTCTTGTCTTGAACTTACCACTAACAACTTGGGTTTCAAGCTAATAAATCACTAGTAAGAATGTCAAGGTTTATATTTATGAGTGGGGAACCCCAGGAAGCTAAATGTCAGTTTCTGCCATGAGACTACAGAGCTTTTTAAAAACATTTTTCAGCATCCTGCTGCCTCCCCAAGAAACAGTGGTAGTGAAGGCAGAACACTTGTACTTCCAGAGATATAAGACCTACCCTGGACAGCTTTTCTTTAGCATCTGAAAGGCAATTAGCACCACACTACAACTGTAACCTCCTAGCCTGATTTGGCAGGCTGCAGTAGTATGCCAAACTACTGTAACCTAATCAGGGAAGGACTTTATTCCTTAAAACTACTTTGCTTAGGAAAGATCTGTCCCATGGGGGAGGCAATTAGATAGGATCAGTAGAAAACTTCTCTGTATGGCTAATATGGCCTATGTGCATGTATGCAAAGTATATGAACTTAGAAAAAAAGGTTATTTTTCTTTACCACTACATTAGTAACTTATGTGGAAGAGAAAGAAAGGTAAAGCTGCTCATATGCTAGGTCCCTCATACTCTTCACATTAACTTTGGTACTCTCCACAGCTGTTTCTAAGGCTCCTGGTACACATTACATATATTACGCAACTAACTGTGCAATCCCACAGCACATGCAGACTGCCTACACATGCAAAGTACTTATCACACCATTGACTGGTTAATCCGGGCAATCAACGTAGGCCGCAAGTGCAAAGTAAGGATCAGATGATAAAAATGACCATCTGGTTACCTACAGCCAACCAACTACAAAGTTAATGCTTGAAATGGTGCACCAACTCCATTGCTGGTTTCTACCTGGTTTGAATATGAATGTGTGGCAGGGCCCTAAAGAGCACAACTTGTTGCCAAGTAACTAAGTAACTGGAAAATTTCAATACTGCAGTTCCAGCTGCCAACTACACAGGGAAAAAGCAAACTGGAAGGCTTTCCTCCTAATGGGGTAGGGGGTGTGCATGCTACACAGCCAAAGCCAATACAAAGCATTCTTAATAAATTCCCCTTTGCACGGGCCTGGGAGATATTAGCAGGACCCCAAAATACAGAGCGAGTCTAAGGTTGCTGACTCTGTCTGAATCTATTTGGGAGGTTTTATCACACGGTATAAAGACATTGACTGATCTACTGTACTGTACTCAGGAAGGCAAATGCACACAACTATTACATTTAAAAAACCAGACTACTATACAAATCAGATTCAACATTTAACATTAATTTTAATAAACACTGTATCACTGATCTTCTGGGAGACTCCCAGCAGTTTCCTGGAGATTTATATCAAATTTCTGGAGACTCTAGGGAAATCCTAAGCAAGGCTGCAGGGTTGGAGCAGTAACTTCTCACGGTCGGCCTAACACATGGTACATATAAAAAAGAAGTGCAAAAATCTCGAACTCTGGGTTTAGAAATGATACTTTTTTATGAGACCAACTGAGAATAATAAAACACATCATCTCTGAACCAAGAGTTCGAGATTTTTGCAATTCTTCTGGTCTCAGACCAACACGCTGGCACACATCAAAGATCATTTCATTTCAAACACACCCCCGGGGGCGGGGAAAGAAAGGAACAAACCCGATGTAGGCAGAGCCCTGACACCACTAATAAAGACGAAGTCAGTCGGCATTTATTCCAACACGGGGCCGGGCGGCCAGGTCTGTGCAGCCCCAGGCCTGGCCCCGGGTTCTTCCTACGGGCGAGGAGACCCCCACGAGGCTTAACCATTCCACCCCCCAGCGCACGCGCTGCCCACGTGGGGCCAGCAGCCAATCCCCAGCGGGCGGTAGAGCAGCGCGCGCGGGAAAGGTTCCGCCGCACCCGCATGGCAGGGGGGAGGGGGGAGAAGAGGAGCGCAACTGCTCCACGCATGCGCATGGACTCCACCCGCCCGGGTGGGGGCGGGGACGCTGGGCCGCGGCGCGCGGCGCACGAGGGGGGGCGGGGGGAGGGGTAAGGAAGGCGCGCGCCACAGCCACAGCCTAGTGACCCCCCCCCGTGGGGCCGGGGAGCAACGCGAGATGCGTTCTCCACACTGCACCGGCGCTGGGGGAGAGGCGCTCTGCCCGCCCTCCGTCACGAGTCCCGAGCCCAACCGCCGCCTGGGCCCCGCCACTGACTTGTCCTTCTCGGTCCCGAAGATGGAGGCCAGATACTCCGCCATCTCCTGCCGCTCGCCCGACCGCCGGCCAGCCCGGCGCCGACCGAGTGCGTCACACGCAACGCGCCGGAAAGAGCTGGTTTCGAGCTGGAGTGGGAGGGGGGAAACACGCTGTACTCAGCGCATGCGCCTTTGTCTGTTCGTTCTGCCCCCGCCATGTCCGAGCCGGGTGGGCGGGGCATCTGGGAGGAGACGCGGAGCTGTCAATCATCACTCGCCCCACCCCTACGTACAATGATAATGTCGGCATAGGGGTCGGTAGTTCCCCATCACTGGGGACGTTCGTGTAGTCCTGGTCGCCGTATAGCTAAAAGGGTATTGCAGAAAAAGGGGTGAGGAGGATGAACAGGGATGTGGAAAAGCTCTTTAATGAACAGAGATGAAAAAGATAGGAGTGTTCATTTCAGAAAGGGAATTAATTTGAGGGATCCTGATTAAAGTCTATCAAATAGTCAGTGGTAGAGATAACGTGGATCAGGAACCTCCTTCTCACTTCTTTGGTAATGTAAGAACAGGAGGATATTCCATTCTAATCCAAAAGGGATATGCACAAAAATAAAAAAAAGGAATTATTTTCCTGCACAAAAGAGAGTTATATTCATTGCCACCCAATGCTATTACATCAAGGAGTTTATTAGTATTCAGTGCAAGGCTAGCTAGAGTTACAATGATTAACGCTAGAAATGGAAGGTTAGAAGGAATATTGCATGTTACGATTTGGGGCTTAAGCCAATCTTCAATGGTTAAGAATTGGGACGAGAACTAGCGTAGGAGGTACCTTATCTCACAACAACTACCTGTTGCAGAGCTTCTTTTATGTTCCTTGTGAAACATCAGCTACCGGCCAGTTGGCCCGGATACTGAACAGTAGTAGTTCCTAAGTTCTTATGGACACGCATGTGCTGTCTACCTGTAGACACACATGCACACTTACCATATACCTGTGCATGTTCCTGAGTACCTTTGTGTATCATGTGCCTTTGAATGGACCCACACGCCATACACTTCCCATGTATGTGATGCCTAAGATCATTAAAGTATTTAAGGATCCTAAGTGAGAATTATTCCCAATCAAAGTATTGGAGCAACGTCTGATTAGTACACACAAGCAGAAAGTGGGTGCTTGTGGAATTAATGAAATAAAAGTATGTGGATACATTTTTAAGAATAGTCATTCATTCTGGATTCCAAAAAGAAGTTTTCATGGGTCATGACTTCTTTTCTGTGGGTGTATTTTTGTAGTCCTCTACTAACTTATTTACAGTTATTTATTTTTTAAATGTATGATACAAAAGCAGCAGAGATGGTAATAAAATATTCCCGAACTAAAGTCTGCAGTCTGCTTGTGTGTCTAAAGGTGGATAGCCATGGAGGAGAGCTAGAAGTTGCTCAGGTGGGTTGAGTGGGTGGGCGGGGCTTGGATTTTGGGATAGTGACAGCCCGAGGCTGGGGTCAGGGGCGCGATCTGTTCCCTGCATGTCTCTGACTGCAAAACCAGTTCCTGTCATAGGGGTGTGTGGGCAGCAGATTGCAGCTCTTCCCTGTGCCCTGGCTCCATGCTGCATGGGGCCAGAAATATGGCCCCAGGCAGTGGTGGAGAGCCTCAGTTCCCCCAGCTGCCTGCAGGTAAATCTATGGGAGGGGGCAGATTGAGGGCCCCATGGTGAGGGAGAGAGTGGGAGGGGCTGAGCCTGGGGGAGCTGCCCACCCAGGGCGGTACATGGGGATTGGGGCTGGGGTGGGGAACAAGACAGAGCCACAGGTGGCTCATCAAGAGGGGCAGAGGGTGTGGGGAGGCTACCTGCTGCCGCACACACTCCGGGGAAGAGGACATGCAGAGGCAGGGGGCACAGATTTGTGCATAGGGGAGAGGCAGATGCAGGTTGCTCCCCTCCACTGGGAGCCCCACACCATTTTCACTCCCGTGGCAAGACGCCCCTTGCCCACCCAGAAGCTGTGGGGCAGAGTTGTGCCCCCCACTGCAGTTGGGTGGGCAGGGGGCACCTCACCATGGTGGCATGGCCAGCCTGGGGCTCCGAGGGGAAGAGCAGCAGGGTGGGAAGCCCCAAGCCCGCAGTCTGTATCCAACCCCCACAGGCTCCGTTTGGCTCTGCTTCAGCCATGCCACAAGGGTGCAAGGTGGCATCATCTTAGGCCTCCACCTGGCAAAAATAAAAGTCAGTATCTATGAGGCGGTGTGCTCGGTGGGGCCAGGTCCAGCAGTGGCAGTCATAGGAGTTGCTGCTACTAAGGCTGCCAGGAAATAGTCTCTGGCCACTGCATTGTGGGCTGGGCAAAAATCCCTCTGCAGGCCGGATCCAGCCTGCAAGCTGGATTTTGCCCACCTCTACTTTAGAAGCTCTGGTAGTCATCCTGCTTCACCACCAATACTTCCCCTTCCAACGTTTCCTGTTGCTGTCTTCCTGCTGGTCAGTTCCTTCATTGTTCCATGTGGTTATGTTGTAGATGCTTTAATAAATTCCAGACAGATGAAAGATACTGTTTTTCCTTTGTCTAGAAAATATATTATCAGTGAAAAATATCAGGTTAGTCTTTCGTGTGCTATCTTGGCTAAACCCACATTGTATTTTATGTTTATTTTCATACTTGTATATATTATTTCCTTCAACATTTCTTCTAAAGCTTCACATCATTTTGAGTTGAACTGACAGGCCAGTACTTGGACATAACATTTCCCCTCCTCTTTTTACCTACAAGCACCATGTTTGCTATTCTCTAGTCTTCTGGTCTTGACTAGATTTATTAAAAATATGTGTAACTGGATCTATAATTTCATATGCCTGTTTCTTCTGGATTCTGAGATGGAAATTGCCCATTATTTATATTGCTAAGGAATGTTTTGGTTCTTTTTTTTTTTAGTATTCTTTACTACTTCTAACTTTGCTTGCCTTTTAGAAATTCTCATTTTATCCTTATATTTCTTGACCTTTAAGCCATAGCGTTCTTAGTTTAATAGTTTCTAGGGTCGGAAGGGACCTGAGCAGATCATCAAGTCTGACCCCCTGCCATGGCAGGAAAGAGTACTTCTAACCTCCTCTTAAACACCCCCAGGGTAGGAGCC
>NW_017728906.1:43367790-43543426 GCF_001723895.1 Crocodylus porosus
CTGGGTGCGGCCCTCCAGCCAGTTGGCAACCCATTTGACTGTGTGGGTGTCGACGCCACAATCCCCTAGTTTTTTAATGAGAATGGGGTGAGAGACAGTGTCGAAGGCCTTTCTAAAATCTAGAAAGACTATGTCCACTGCTACCCCTGCATCTAAGGATTTGGTGACCTGATCATAGAAGGCCACCAGGTTGATGACCTGCTGCCAATGAACCTGTGTTGGTTGCCCCTAAGCATAATCTCCCCTTCTGGCCCCTCATGGACATGTGCCAGAATAATTCTCTCAAAAAGCTTCTCCAGGATTGAGGTAAGACTAACTGGCCTATAGTTTCCTGGGTCCTCCTTCCCCGGCTTTTTTGAAAATGGGAACCACACTGGCCCTTTCCAATCCTCTAGCACCACACCAGAGCACCACAAGTGCTCGTAAAGCCATGCCAGGGTCCTGCAATGACCTCAGCTAATTCCCTCAGCACTCTGGGGTGGAGATCATCTGGACCAGCTGATTTGAATACGTCCAGTCCCTCCAGAAGTTCCCTGACTAGATCCTCACTGACCCTAGGTCTGGGTGCGCCCCCCCTGGGGCCTACAGAGGTCCCGGTGGATGGAGTGACCTGGTCCCTGCTCAGGAAAATGGAAGCAAAGAAATTGTTAAATACGATAGCTTAGTTGTCTGGTGTGATGACCAGATTTCCTAGCGTGAAAGAACTCATCTTAGTTGATGAATTCTTTGTTTTGTTCTTCAGAGACTCTCTGTTTATTAATGATAGAGCTGATTCTTCATCCAGTTAGATCTGGATGAAGTTTTCTCTCTGCTTGGTATACAGACCCTGATAGTTTTAGCACCTTTGACTTAAAATAGTTCCAGGCCTCCCCTGCTTTCAAGTACCTGGGATCCTCAGCTGAGATTACAAGACTAATTAGTCGCCACAGTCTATCACTTTTGTCCTTTTGAAATTGGGAACCTAGGTTACAGTCCTCCTTTTGTTTTCCTTCTATTTAATTTCAGTGGAGTTGTCATGGTCACTTGATCAAATACTATTTTCTATAACCAGCTCCTGTTTAATATCCTTATTTTATACAAAACCCAAGGCTAAAATAGCAATATTTCTTGTTGGCTCAAAGACTGGGAAAGAATTTTGTTGCCTGCTAGATCCAGGAGTATTTGAGTCCTATTAGCTGCATTTGTTCTTCAGTCTGTAACAGGGCAGTTGCTGCCTACACACGTGCTCATTTGTGTTCTAATTAGAACGCATTAGAGCAGATTTGATTAATCGAGTCTGCTCTGCCTTGTAATTAGAATGCTCCAGCATTGCCTCACTGTCACATTTTTTAAGTCCCCTTGCATTTTACAATGGCCACAGGGGTACTTTAGCTAAACTTCATTAAACGAGGTTTAACTAAAGCGCCCCCACAGCCATTTTGAAATGTGCAGGGCATAGAAGATTGGTAGGGGGTGCATGGGGGCGCATGTGCCCCCCCGACAGGGCCAGTGTCCCCCTGATAGCTGACACTGATGGCGTCAGCAGGGCTGGTGCCCCCCTTGACAGGGCCACCACTGGCAGTGGCTTCTGCGGGTGCCCTCCCCAGATTCAGGAGGCACCAGTCACTCATGGTGCAGGGGCTTAAAACATATGATTGTGAGGCATTTTAATAACCGTGGCTGTGTAGGAACCGCTCTAATTAAAACACCTCCACTCCTCCTCACCTCCGAGCAAGTGTATAGGCAGCCTTAAAGTCTCCCACAATGATACAATTCCTGGCAGAATGTAATAACCTTACCGACTTCTCTGTTCCAGTCAAAATACAACTCTGGGGGCTAAAACTCTACCCAAACAGATTCTATTTTACCGTCCTTTCCCAATGGGATTTGATTCAAACAAAGCCTCTCTTATCCATGTTACCCTTTCTTATTTCTTTCCACCAGATCATGTCACATAAGTTATTCCCATAAACTACACAAATAAATGATTCTAGCATAAGGCACCTTTTACGCCTTATCCAGCTGGCTCTGTGGCTTTAATACTACCAGTTTAAAATCAGTACAATTAAAACATTGCAAAGACTGTGCATAAGCCAGTGCTGAGCATATCTTTCAGAGAATGAATGAAATGGGAGGGGACATAGGTTTGTAACGTCCCCAGAAAACTGGTGGCTAGCTTCTTGAGGAAGTTGCAACTGGGAAATTGATTACTGCTGCAGGAAACCCTTTTATTTCCCCTTGCTTTCCTCCAAGTGCCTTTTGAGGTTAAGCTGTGGATGCCATTGTAATATTAACAAAGCTGTGGATCCTCACATGTAATACTTTTCTTTTCACTATGGACACATGTTTGTACTTTAAAAGCTGATTTCTGATAAAAGTGATTTTTGCCAGTGAACAAATGCCATATTTTCCCACTGTGACAGGCTCAAGAAATGCAGCTATGCTGAAGGAACAAGAACATGGAAATGAAGATCAAGCCTGCCTATCAATTGGCCACCGTTTGCCATTGGGCTGGTGTGGTTAGGGCACACCAATTTGTGTAGCCAACAGCACACCAGGGAGTGATGTCACTAACACTGATGTCCAGTTTTCTCTGTTCCCCAGCTGAATCAAACAGGTACATATTGGGTTAACTGGGACCAGCATTAGGCATAAGTCTAGTGAAAAGCTGATGCCTTACCAAATCTGCCACCCCATCCCTGACTACTAAGCCATAGTGAACCAAACTACTAGCGCAAAGAAATGACCGCTACAGTTTAGTTACATTCCCGTGAGCCAATGTAACAACTTGTCTTAAAGTTATAAACGCTCTAGAACTTGAGGCCCTGATCCTGCAAGCATGTATATATGTGCTTATAACTTTATGCATACAAACAGTCCCACTGGAATCAGAATGCATAAAGGTAAGGGTGTATATAAGTTTTTGTGGCATTGGGGCCTAACACAGTAAGAATTGAAGTTTAATAGCCGCTGCAATTCTAGGGATGGTGAAGATGTACTGAGTCTTTATGTGTATTTCTTTGGTTACAAAAGAGACTTTAAAATACTTTCACTTTTAAAAATACTCAGCTTGATGAAGATTATTTGTACCCGCAAGCTTGCAAAGAAGAATTTTCCCAACTATTCAGTTGGTCTAATGAAAGATATCAGATTTACCCAAAGAACCCTGTTTGCCTATGTCCTTAGATTAACACGGCTACGACCTATACCCCTTAAAAACACTTTTGCATTTTAAAACACAATGGAAGTTTTAAGAGTGTTTCAATACCTTGATAAAAAGATCACCCAGTGAAAGGCAGTCTGTTGATCTCTGGGCGTATAACAGTTCTACACAAGAACAGAAAATGTCACTATGGGCGTCTTTTGAGCTGTTGATTGTCAAGGATGCATCAGGGAAAGCAACTAACAAACCTGGCAAAAACTGAGTGGTAAACACTGACATTTTAAAATTAGTTTACTGAAATATACCAGCCACAAACTTTTGCTTAATTATAACTTTCTTAAAATGGCAGTTGTGGAGTTTTGATGAATGGAGTAGGCTAAAGCCTATAACTATTTGTTTCATTTTCTAAATCTTACTTTTTACAAATACCACTAATCCAACTTTTTACTTTCTCATCTTTTCAAGTGAATACAAAAACAGTGGCTCAGCAAGAACATTTTATCTTTTATGGTGAAAGAATTCAAAATTCTCTACACACCATAAGTGAATACAGAATCACTGAACTGGAGCCTCTTGGTGCTCCTGCATTCAATTCTGGACACCTCAACATAAGAGGCATCATGACCCAGTGCAGGGAGTGTTAGTCCCTCCTGGAAAACTATTTTCAGTTCTTTTTACCAGAAAGTTTTTAATCATTAGGATAGCATTCAGGGAAGAGCAACACAAAATGTAGGCCTTTGGAGGATCTGACACACAAAGAAAGAACACATAAGAGAGTCCCTTTCCAGAACAGATTTTAAAAAATTGTTTTTATTTTGTGTCAGAAGAATTTAAAACTCATAAATATATATATATACACATACATACATATACATATACATATAATTTAGTTTTAAATTCTTCTGACACAAAATAGAAACATTTTTTAAAAATCTCTTATGGAACAGGAATTCCACATCTTCAGCTCACTTCCATATATATATATATATATATGGAATTTCCAGCAGAACAGGAATTAAAGTTTATGGCCCACTCTGCTTACTAGAGAAAGGTAGGAGAGGTGAGGCTGGGTATCAGGTTAACTGTCCCCACAAGGAGGAAAGGTAGGTGACGTATTGGGTCTTCCCTGTGTTGCTGCCTCAAAGTATACCACGTGGGAATAACATTGCTGTACTAAGATTGACACGTACCAATTTAACATCCTTGTCTCTGTCCTGTGGTGCAAGTAGTGCTGACTTCCAGCATGCCAGCACTTTGGATGACAGCAGCTGGGGTATGGGCACTCTGATTTTGTTCTGCTGCTGACTCTGCAGGGGCTTGCCCTTCTTTCCTTTAAAAGCATTTTTAAATCTGGAACACAGGCTCATTTGCTGCTTGGGTACTGGAGTGATGGCTCTTCTGACTCTCTCAGGGTTGCCTGGTGCCAAAGGTAGTAACCATCTGAGATGCCTCGACCAGCTGGCAGGACTAGAATCACCCTGAAGCATTCAAAGAGCTGGAAAGAGAGAGAAAAGGAAAGATCTTTAATGTTTATCCTTGCAAATTCCTGCTAAAGGAGTCTACAGAACCTTTTCATATGTGGGCAGTTGCTATATATATGCAACGGGTTAAGATCCTTTATAGAGATGAAGGGCCACAGCTTTAATAGGGAAGGCCTATTTAGTTACATCATCTTTCACTTACATTCTAGATTTACACCTGTTTAAACGAGAAGAGAATTTGCCCTACTGTTTCAATTGTGACTGTTGTGCTTTTTGTCTTTTGCCATGCTCCAATGGAGATGCTTTGAGTCACCATGGATAGTGACTGCGATCAACAGTTTTGTGTGACATTTATGATAGTTAAGCAAATACAACTAATCCAGCTGGTGGACATGTGAGGTTTTCATAGCCTCCAAAAGTACAATACAAGAAACTTGCTACCACAAGAATACTTTCAGGTTTCTTGGATTAAAGGCTCCAAACTACATGGGGTACGTCTACATATTCATTAATGCACTTCTGCTAATGCACATTAAATTTTAGTACCTCCATTGTGAGGTACTAGAAAAGGTGCTTCCTGCTATGCCATAGTCATCTTTGGTTTCTTCACCCCTATCCTGAGTCTGTGCAAAATTCACATGACCTGTATCACTCTGCAGCTTGGCAATTGCCTTTTGCCATTGCTTCATGAGGCTGCTTGACTGAGATCTCCTCACCTGGTTGTAGTGGCCACAGCTCAGTGGCTCCCTTGTGGTGGATTGTCTGTCTACCTGGTTATCCTTTTATTGTTTTTTTACATTATGTTGTCCACTGCTCTTATTTTAAGCTGCCTTCCTGTCCATGTTTCTTTAGCTATCCGACCCTGGTGGTCTTTAATGTATACTTGATGTACCTTTTATTGTGTAGATAAACATTGGAAGACATCCTGCATTCAAATTCTTTTGTATTGCCCTGTTTAAATTCTACTATAATAGTCTATTACCTGATTATGGTGGAACACATATCATCCCTTGCAAAATGTGCTTTCAGTTTCCTAATCATAATTCCGGTCTGAGTTTCCTTCAGAAGTTCAGCTCTCAAACTGGAGCGGATTACTGTATCTGCACAGTATTCACTGTTAAAAGTGGATGTCTATTCTAATCTCTTCTGAGATTTCAATCAGCATATTCTTTATATGTCTTGAATGGTGCCATTTATACCATTTGGTGCCCCTGCCTAGCTGGTAGATATACTCCCCAGCTAATCTCAGGCATGCCTTTATCTCTAGGTATCTTGCACAAGCCATTAGCTGGGATCTGAGGGGTAGCCAGGGTCAAAGCCAGAGGGTCAGAGTCCAAGCCAGGTCCAAAACACTAGACAGAGCTAGGTCAGAGAGCAAGCCAGATCATATATCTGTGAGAACTTCCAACAATCCAAAACAAGAGGCAGAAAGCAGAGGTTGAAATCTGAGCAGGGTCAGCAACAAGCAGTCAGATCTAGAGTTAGGAGGCAAATGCAGAGAAACAGCAGAGGAGTCCAAGGACAGCAGGAGCCTTGTTGTCTGGATGGCTTCCTGTTTCATGGGGAAATTTTATATAGGTTTCCTGGGAAAATTTATACAGGATCCATTAGGGGCTGGGAGCCTCAGGCCAAAGGCCAGTGACAGAAAGCCTTTCCCCAGTGGTGCCCCTTTCCTTGTCACTCTGCCTTTCATTATGAGCTGTGGCCTGGTGTAGGGCTAAGCTGGTGCTTGGTACCTGAGCCCCAGGGTTGGGTTTTGGGACCAGGTCCTGATATAATCTTATGATGTCAACTTTAGACTTTCTGGGACTTTTGCTTAGCCACCTTTGAACAAAATCCCATCTTTCACACACAGCTCATTCTTCTTCTGGAATCTGTAGGAGGAAATCTTTGGTGGCTGCAATCAGAGGTAGTGGAACTCTACATTTTCAGTAGTCTTCAGAGCTGTATGTGGGGCCTTTCTGTAACTGCAGCCTGCCCTCCAGGTGAGTTATCTCCTGGAAACGAATCCTTGCATACTCTGCTGAAATGCTACATGGACTCCACAGCTGCTGTTTCTTCTCCCCTCTTTTGTTGAAGATATTCTGGTGCTACATTTTGGTTAAAACCATGGCTTATATTGGCCTGCTGCCTAGCAATGTGATACACATCTGTGTCAAATCAAAATCGTAAAGTCTCTTGGGTTTCTTATCAACAGACTGCATATTCTCCAGAAAAGTTCTATTACATATCAGCAGTATTTGGTGGCATTTCTCCAGTCTAATATTGCTGTTTTCCAGTTTTGCCAGGCTAATATGGTTATACATTCCCATTAGAATCAAACTGGTCACAAGCCTAATGGCATATCTGGAAACATGGCACCAGAGCTTCAAACTGCTAGCAGTTGCAATGCTTGTGCATTGAGAGTGTTTGGATCTGCTAAGATCATGCTGCAGAGATTCTCCACTTCATTAGAAATCTTTGTATTCTTAGTTACTGCATGTACTGCTGCCTTTTTCTTCCTAATCTACCTGCAGCAGTAGGATGTAAAATGGTTCTTTTCCCATCCTGCATGGAAAACAGATTTTTTTCAGCATCTTTGGCTGCAAACAGACATCATGTTTATCCCCAGGATAAACCACTTTGTTAGGATGAAGTGCAATTATATAGACATCCATGTCCATTATCCTGGGTTAAATCCTAAAAATGTTTCACAGATAAGAGATAGTAACAGTTTACCCTGGGATATTACAAATTACATCTGTACAGTTTCCCAAGGATTGGGAATCAACAGCAGAAAGACAGCAGTGTATTCAGATTCCCCTTAAACCCTGATAAGAAGGGAAATTATAGGCACAGACAGAAGTGTAGGTCCTCACTGTAACTCATGAAACTTCCTGTGAAGCCTCATGAGTTACAGCAATCTCCCAAAAGATGTTCACTATTGGGTCCTGGGGGTTAGGGGACTGAGCTGTAGTTTAGAGTGGTTGTGAAACTACAGCCACCCTCCCCTAGCCTCACCCCTCCCACCTCCCAGCTCTGGTGTTGTCTTCAGAATGGGAGAGGGGAAAGTGTGTAGCATGAGGGAGTTCATTCTGGGGGTTGCCCACCCAGTACTAGAGGGTAGGGTGGGTGGATTAGAGCTCCAATCCACCTGCCCTATCTTCCAATGCCAGCTGGTCAATCCCCAGAATGAGCTCCTTCCCCCCTCCCATTCTGAAAACAGCATTGGAAGCAGGGCTAGGTTGTGTCAGGCCAGCTCTTCTCCCAGTGCATGCAGATGCATCTTAATGAAGGGGCTCCCCTTTGGAGCCCCTTCATCTGAATCCTCATGTAATTGTCACAGGAGCAGGTCCTTTTAAAGCACTTTGCAGCCATGTACTTGTGTTAGATTATGCCTGTAGAGTTCTTTCAGGGGCCAGATTGGGCGAAAATTGTCACTTCTGTCTGGGCCTTATGTGTACATTCCAATCCTAGGATTTTTTTGTTCTGGATCAAACACAGGCACAATTTATCCTGGGACAAATGCAATATCTGTTTTTAGCCTTAGTGATGTCTTCTACCATATATGCACTAGACCATGATGCCTGCATCTCAGTCTGTCTTTCTCTGTGTCCTCTTTTCTGGGCTCCTTCATTAGAATCCTATACACTAGTGACCTTTGTTTTGATCCCTTCTCTGGAAAGTTCAGCTGTCTTTGCTATTTGGAGGCATTTATCTAGATTTAGGTTTATTTCTCTCAACAATCTCGTCTGTAAATTGGAAGCTTGTGTCCCACAAAGAATCCTACTCTTAATTAGGGAATCTTTAATGTCTTCAGAACTACATGTGGTAGCAGAGTTTGCAACTCAACAAAGTATTTGCTTCCTCTTTTGCTGGTTGTTTGGTGGGGGGTTTGGATAAATAATTCAGATGTCTCTAAAGCCTCAGTCTTTCTGAAGTCACAGGATTCTTCATAGACCTTTATCAGTTGTTCCCATATTTCAAGCACTGTTCTCTCATTCAATTCTGGTCCTTTATTCCCAATGGAAGAGCAAAGAACAGTTTGATCTGCATGCCATCATCCTGCCCTCCAAATATGATCACCTCTGAACACTGACTCAGCTTTCATGCTTGTTCAAGGCTTTTTTTCCTGGTGGCCAGAGTCCATTCATGCTGTTTGCTCCCTCTGCAGGTGTTGCTCTGTTTGTTTGTTAATCTGCTCTATTTTTTGCTGTGGCTCGTGCCAGACTGATCACTGCCGCCATATTTCATATCCCCAGTTCACTTGTAGCCAAGGGGCAAACAGCATTCTCATGGTACCTTTCTACCAAACACCGCAACACTGGTTTAAGTAGATTTTGGTTCTAGAGGCTGGAGTGACTTTTTATGCAGGGGAATCAAAGATTTCATGATCAGCACTCAGGGTTTAGGAAGCAGATCTGGCTGGTTTTACTATTTCAGCAGAATTAGAGACAAGATCCAGCTATAGAGTTTGTATCTAAAGCAGCTGAAGGGTGATGGTGGGGAGTGGGGATGGTATTCATAGCTGAGTGATTAGACAGGGGTAATAGTTAATAGTTCCTCATGGGAGATAAGTGGCAAGATCTGACTGTGAAAAATACGGGACAGGAATCTTGATGAACTAGGCTCAGGCACTTATACTTAATTATTCATATCTATCTAAAATTAAGTGTATGACTGTATGTCTGAATGTATCTTTGCTTATAACTCAAGAATGGGTGGTCCTATCTAGTCTAAACCTTCCAAAAATCACTGAGTACCACCCAAGGAAAATTATAGGTGGGTTATTTTTCACTTGGCCCTTTTGGGGGCTTCCATTGACTGGGATTACTTCACTTCTCAGATAACAATCCGGTACCCCTCCATTCTGCATGCAGTTCATTTGTCATTATTATATTGATGCTTGCCTGTTTTTTTGCTCCACATTAAATATTAAATGTTAAATATGTTGTACTAGGTTCATTAACAATAAACAAACTTTTCGACCTAAATATGTTATACTAAGTTTTTTGAAAATAAACAAACACTGCAATTACAAAAATTACAACCTGGGTGAAGAACGGGTACTTCAGCTGGTACATGTGTGTGCGTGTGTGTGTGACACACATGTTATATATGTGAATAATGATCCCATATGAAGTATGATCCCATCAGGTACTGTAGGTTTCTCAGAGCAGCCCCAAGCACATGTTCTCAGTCTCTCTGTCTTGGGAGTGCTGCTTAGCTTCCACTCAAGGCCACTCTTGGCCTTTATAAACTGTGTCATTCCAGGCTTTGGAATTCACACAGAACTGGAGTGAGGGGCCAAGACTTACTTCCTGGCAGTGTTTCCAACTTTCCAGGCTCAACAGGAAGGCCCCAGAGACACAGGTATAGTCTGGAGGTATACTTTTCCCCAGTTCTTGGTGCGTCCAAATCCATGTCTAAAAGTGACAAGTAATTGGATTCGTTACTGACAGAATGAGTCTCCATTGCAATGAGCAAAACAAATTTTCTGCTTTTGATTTTTGCTTTCATAATTTATTTTCCCAAGGCCTCAGGTGACAAGGAATAGGAGTTTAAAATGATTTTCATGCTCACTCTGAAACGTAAGTGCAGCATTAATGATGGTTCTACTTACCCAGTAGAAATGTCCTGTATCCTACCCCGTGTAATGAAGGGGAAAAAAAAACCATTTACATTTCAATACTGACCCTTATATCATGCTGTGTTGCTAGGGTGCTGCTGCAGGGCACGGCTGTATTTTGGACACTCTGAAAACCGATTCTTATCTTGAAGCCCACCAGTACGGAGACAAGCATTCCACAGGCAATCAATGTGGGCTGGAGACGCTCCTTAAAGAAAAGCCAAACCAAACCGGTTGCTCCTCCAAGTTAGGAATCTTCCCCTCATGTGCCATAAGAAGAAATCTTAGGAAGCTGCTAGGAAAAACAGATGCCCTATAGAATATTATAGGAGTGTAAGCAAGAGGGAAAACTGCATAAGGACTCCATTTTATAGGTTTCAATATCTGTACCAGTCCATCATACTGTTAGCCAGGTGACCACAGCTCAAGCCATAGCATCGTCCTTCCTTTGTTTTATGTGACCATAACTGCAGAGCTAAAGCTACACTTTCCAAGGAATGGGACTGTTGCAGAACAAACTTATGTTTTCTCTTCCATTTTCCCATCGATACAGTCAGTACCTGTGGCTAGCCTGTTCCCATATTACTTCCCTGTATAGGCCATAGCCCAAATCTAGTTCTACTTTTTAGATGAGTAAGTAGCACTTATGCAGATAATATAGCTATGTCAGTGACACTTGGGCTGCTTATACAGGTTTTAGACACTATTCCTCCTTGGAAGGTCAGAACTTTATGTAAGTTTTCTTTTTTCAAAAATAGAGGAGGCCCTACCTTTTAGCCCAAAGCCTAGTAGTAATGACATAACCCGAGGAGTCAGAGATCTAGTTTTCAGGTCTTTCAGCCTGAGGGGGCCTGTACTATACCTACCACTTCCCAAAAAGTTCCCTAACTCCCCTCCCCTCCCCAGCTATGGGCTAGGCATTGCCAGGAGCACCCTTCAGCATCCCTTGTTGAAACTGGCCCACTGGGTAACCAAGATGAGAAAATATGTGAACTCATCCAGGAGATGAGCAAGGCAAAGGAAATGTAACTCAGTGGGCATGTCTACACATGCATTTTCGCTGGCTTAAATTTACGTGGGAATAGGCTGGCATCTACATGTTAAAAAACGCTGTGTGGACTTACTTGGGACTAAAGTTAGTCCAAAGTCAGTCCACACACACAGTGTGTTACTATGCAGTAACTAATTGGGCGTAAATTTGATACCCGCATAATGTATTAGATTTATGCTCAAGATGGCATAAGTCACCATATTTACTGCACAGTACAGGTGTTCATGTGTAGACACATGCCTGTACTGTGAAGTAATTTTGGTTACTGCCCAGTAAATGTGCATATGTAGACACGCCGTGTAAGACGGACACTGCCTTGGAAGAGAAGGGTCCTAGTTTCTGATCTTGCTGTAGTCCTTAAAAAGGCAAAAGCTATCCCACTTCTATTTATTTTATCCAATGGCTAGTAAAAGCAAAAAAAGGAAACACCACATCCTTCATGCTGGGTGTGGCATGGAGGTGGGATAGACATGCTTTGAGGGGTGGAGAAAGAGAAAACACCAGCTGTGAAAGAAAAATGAGAGTTTAGAAAGATGTAAGAAGATTAGGACAGACATCAAAACAGCTTTTCAAAGCTCATTCCACAGACAGAGGCACAAAACCAGGCTAACAACAGGAAGGACAGTGAGAAAAAGAAGTGAGTGTATTTAGCTCATTCCCTGGGGTAAAACACTGTATTATTTAAGTCATGGTCCCTTTCTTATGATGAAAGCAATATGTAGAGTTCCAAAATAATGCAAAGGGCTGGCTTTTAGTAGTTTAAAGGTATTTCATAAGCAAAACAGATACAGTGGTACATAGTAATTCTCAGCCAACAAGACTTCAGTACCCTCCACCCCACAAACACCAGCTACTCAAAGAAATCTTGTGTAAACCCAAGTGAAGCACTAACTAGTCATCAGATGTAATCTCTTTACATAGTTACACTTTCCCAGTCAGCACAGCACCATAAGTGGACATCATCAAAGGAACTAAGCAGAGGCTTAATTAAAGTGGCACAAGTAAATACAGTGGAGCACAAAACAGAGGGGAAAACATCTTTACAGCCTGCAGCTTAGTGTGCAGCTTTACAGTGTGCTGCTGAACCCAAAGGAGAGGGATAGTGATTGGTAAAAACTGATTATGAGGATGTTTTAACTGAAAGCAGTGACAAGCAGGAAAGAGCTAAGAGCCTTCTGAACCACATGAGTCCACCACTGACAACGTGAGTGATGGATGCTCTGGAGGGGGTGAAACTTAACTAGAGATGATAGTAGGTGAGGGACACAGAGAGTATCCGGGTAAAGCTTGGGTGGAACGTGGGGTGATGAGGGAGGTGCTGAGGAGATAAGAAGTGTTTGGGGTTCCATTTTTAAAGACACTGCCAAGGGAAAATGAGGAAACAGGCATCACATGAGAGCTTTTACTTAGGTAGTTTAATAACTGCCTCGGAGTATAAACAATGCTGAATCACTTCAATCGTCACATTTAAAAAGTGCCCTACAAGTAAAAAATGAAGCAATGACGCTTCTAGTACAATAGTGCCTAGAAGCTCCAGCAAAAATGAAGGTCACATTATGCTAGTTACTAGCCTAAAAGAGTATATACAATTCAAACAGATAAGGTAGACAAAGCATGGGAGAAAAAAAGTACTGACACCCCACTTCTGTCAATGAGGCCTAGATTTCATAGATTGCATAGACATTAGGGCTGGAAAGGACCTCATAAGATCACCGGGTCCAGCCCCTGCCCAAGGGGCAGGAAGTCAGCTAGGGTTGAAGGATCACAGCAAGATAAGTGCCCAAATGAGATGTCTTGCCCAAGGTCACGCAAGGCATTTCCATTCAGCAGGTTGATGCCCTCTAAGGCTCTAACACCACCAGAAAAAGAAAGAAACCTGCCAAATTTATCCTAAAAATGTCTGTACAGAAGAGATTTTGGTTTAGAGGGGAAAAAAGTCCATCCATAAAAATAAAAAAATAAAAAAATCAGCAGTACTGAAAGACACAATACACCTAGTGGGAACCCTATTTAGTTCCTCTTAGTCAGACTATCCTCCCACCAAAGTCACTGGGAGATTTCCCAAGACAGGAGTGTGTAAGGACATACAGACAAAATGACTGCATCTCTATCAAAGGATACTCATGCAAGTTGTTATAATGCAGCTGCTGTATCTGTAAGGGGGGTTAATCTAGCTTGGCTCACTACAGGCTCATTCCATGACTGCACACAAGCTGCTGTACACTCTAGAGCAGCACCTCCCCTTCCCCTTTTATAGCGGCTAAAATGTACATTTGTCCATACCTTAAGTGCTGGGGAATAGGGCCTTTCCATGGTCAATGGCAGAGCTGCACTGACTGAGCAATGCAGCGTCATTTGCATCACTATGGCTCCCTCCAGTGGTGAAAAACTGAACCTCTTGTGCAATGCTTTTGGTGGTTTAGGTGTAGCCGTGTTGGTTTAAGGACATGGGCAGACAAGGTTCTTTGGGTAAATACGAAATCTTTTATTTGCATTGGTTTAATAAAAGACATTGGCTTTACCCAAAGAACTCTGTATGCTTTTGGTAGAGCATTAACAGCCATTTGCAGACTAACAGGAATAACCCTTTAGGCGTGTCTGCAAGGGGACAATTGGAAAAGCGACAATAAATCAGCTACAGCAGTGATGCATGTTCCTGATATGAAATAAGGGCTGTTATTGAGAGTCCCTGAGATAGAGGGGAGTAGAGAAAATGTAGATAGTGAAGGAACTTATGTGGAAAATAGAAGAATGCAAGCTGCCCCTGACATGTGCAGTAAACTTGGCTCTATGTGATCCCTTAATGCAGCTTATTTTTTGGTATATCTGCAGTTATGGGCTTTTCACAAAAATCTCTAGGGGCAAGCATGGCTTCCTGACTCAGTGGGACAGCAAGGTAAGCTGTCTGTAATCTCTTCTTCACTTGGGAAACCCAGGGGTGGACAACACAGCAAACCTGGCAGGAGAGTGGGTGAAGCTCCCTGGCAGGGAGATATGCTACTTCAGGTCAGCTTGCACAAAACCAGTGCACCACATCCCCCTTCCCTCCCCTCCCTGATCTCCATAGAGTACAGTCATATATATGTTAAGGTTATACTTTCCAAGTGGAGTCAAATACCCTCAGTCTGTGGCCACAGACAAATGTGAATTGAGGTAATTTCAAAAGTGGAGGGGGGAGCTGCTGCTCCAAGTTCACAATAGCTGTTTCACTCTAACTGGTATATGTGTATGACCCTGTAGTTACAAAAGGGGTTAAATGGCCTCCACTCCATTCCTGGATGAAACAGAATTAAATCAGAGCAAGTCTGCAGCAATAAGTGCTGCAAGGTCCCACTGAATTTCTGGTTTTATACATAAGGACCTATCTAATTCACAGAGGCTGCCTCTGCATTTCCTGGTCCCAATGCACATTAGGTGCCATTTTTGTGGCAAAGCGTGGTGCCCCCATGCCTCTGATTGGCTGAGGAACCCCACAAGTCCTGTCTCTCGCTGGAGATTTATGGATGGTCAATCTTGTTTTGGCCATCTGTCAATCTCAGAGGGGAACGGGGTATTTCTTAATAATAAGGGGACTCCATTTGGACTATAGCAACTGAATCTTTTAAGTTCATGTTTGCAGCCAAGCTGTGCACTTGTGTTCAGAACAATTATTCTCTGCCTGATGGAGCTTCACAGAAGCTTGCAGGTGCACCCTCAAAATCATCCTTTCTGCATCCCTGCAGGTTATTGGTTATCATCAAAAAACTGAAGATGACTTAAGTCAGACAAGCCTTCTAGTTACTGCCTCAAATACATGTTGATATGAGCTGTCCTAGTGACTCATGGCTGATTCATTAGGGCTAAGTACAGTCAGTCAGAAAGTCTGAGGCTGAATTGATTCAATCTTCCCAGGTTAGTCTAAACTGCATAGGTTGAATTTAAGACATTCATTTTGATTCTGGAAACACAGCCATATGCTTGCAGTGGTCTAGGCCAGAAGCCAGAGGGTGCTAGAGCACACCTCCCTGCTTTGATGGAACAGACAGCTTGGGCCAAGCCTAGCTTGCCCAGCCTGTGAGGAGCAGGCTTTGTAGCAGAGGTACAAAGTATTCTGGGATGCTGGGGGACTGTGAATTAACTTGAATCTGGAGGGGATCTGGGACAGAAGTTCAATAAGCCATTTTAACCTGAATCAGTTAAGTCTGATGCTACATCCATCCAGGTTTATCTTAAACTGCTTTTGGCCATTTTGCAAGCAGTTTATGTGTACTGAATTTCAGTTGTGTTACAGATCTGAACCGGTTTCAGATCACTTATACCAGTTTGTGTGCAACTTCCGTCCCTAGACTAGAAGTCTGCTACTTTTCATCCAGTCACTGAGATACCATCTCAAAATGTTTCACGATCTGATTTGTGACTTGGTGTGGAAACCAGCTCTTCCCCACCCTGGGGGGCTCAAGAGGAGGGTGAAGCCAGCAGTGGGATTGCTGAAGTGCCTTGGCAGAAAAATCCCAAACACAAGCCCAGTGTCAAAGCACCAGCAATATCTGTTCTTCATGCTGCAGTAGTTTTCTGCACGTGTACTCAGTCTCTTTCCCTCTCCCTTTCTCACACACAAATCAGCTGCAAATACAAGTGCCCTCAGGCAAGATACAAATGCACTTTATTTGATATGCCAATGATTACAAAGAACTTACTTGTTTTCTTTCCCAGGCACACTGTTTTCCCAAGCAGCAGTCTTCACTGGAATGTTATAGGAATTTTCCCTTGCTTTTTTTTTTAGACAAGAAATTATTTTTAAGGTCACAACTGCAGAAATGCTTATTAGCAGAGTTCAGTGATAGGATTAGTGATGCAGGCTAGTTAAGAGCTGATATTACCTTGCAAATACTATAAACTAGCTGTGTAATCAAGACACGCTCATGCAGCTGTTACAAGACATAGTAGGTTTTGTGGGCCTAGCCACCAGCACTTGTGTTTTCTGGCTGAAGGACAAAAGAAAATTTTCCTGGTTCCTCTTGTATTTCCTCTTGATTTACCAGCCACAGTTGTTCAGTCTATCCCAGATTATTTTGCTGTCAGGGCAGAGGGTCAGACTAGATGACCTACTGAGTTCCCTTCTGACTCTATCATCTAATAATATCTGTGTTGGAATGCCCTCCTTATCTCTCAGCAGAGTTGAGAGGAGCCTGCCAAGGAGTTTGTTAGGGGTCCCTGCTTCTGAAGTCAGTTCTATTCCAGCCCCAGCCCCAGCCCCAGCCTAGATTAGACTGGCCCAGGGCCTCCTCTAAAGTCTATCACTTGTCTGCAGTCCCCATTCAACAGTGGTGAACTGGTAGAGTCCAGTATTGCTCTAATCATACCCCACCCTACCTCAACCTGCCCACTATAACTATACTTGGACTTCATTGGAACTAGCAGTATCAGCTGTGGGCCACAGGGGACCTCTTGCACATGAGCCCAAGTATCTGAGAAAATCTTGACTGTTCTCTCATCTTCAGGCCAAGAACACTATTCTACTCATAAAGCTGAGACAGACTCAAGCCACAAACTTCAGATCTGGGTTTTGAACAACTGGGAGTCCAGAAGGTTTGCTCATTCAGTATAAATATGAGGAACATAGGAAGGCAGGGCTAGAAGGGACTTCACAAAGTCATCTGGTCCAGCCCTGCGCCCTGGCTGAGGCAGGATTATCCCTGGCATCCTAACCTAGCATTTGTCTTTCATAGAGTTTGATTATAGATTCAAGCTTGGACTTGGTCAATATTTAAAAACATTCAGATTTAAAGATTTGCTCGAGACTTCTTTCTCTCTTAAATATAGGTGGATTATCTCCCCCACAAATGAAGTTATGTCTACATGGCATACTTACCATGCTGGGCAGCAGTGTCCTCAGTGTCCATGTGGCTGGCTTCTCTAAATAGCTCTGTTTGCATGAGGCTGGAGGCAGGCTAACTAGCCCTCTTGCTGAGCAGTGCTAATTAGCCCAGTGGAGAAGCCTCTCCACTGCTTCCAGTGTTTGAGTACACTCCTGCCGGGTGTTGTATTAGTCTTAGTCACTGTGAATTCTTTTATATTTCTTCCTCTTTCTTTCCAAAAACAGAAACCATGATCTTATAAAGAAATTCAGACACTCCAAGGGAAACTCCTATGTAGAAGAAAGACGTAAATGTAGAAGGAATAAAAGAAAGATTTTAAATTGAACACTCAGGGAATGGCCAGACAGGAAGACTCATGGAGGTAATGTCTATTTGAAAGTTTTTAGGCAGCAAGAAAGAGGTAATTCAGCTCTCACATTTCTCCTCCTCTTCCTCTTTGACATTTACATTGGCTGCCTTCCCTCTCTCACCTGCATCATGGCTCAGATTTTAAAAAGTGCTCCAAACATTGAGTCCTGAGGCACTGGGATCAGAGTGGGGGTTATTCAGTGCTAAGCACTTGGATAATCAGGTTCCAAAATGAGAGCTGAGTTTCTTTGAAAATTAGACATCATGCCCCTCTTTATGGGTGATCACATTGTACAGGTGTAGCTTGCTCACCATGCAGTATGCAAGGGGAATGTGGGATGCCCACAAACTTAATCAGAACTCCTTGGACACGACTGGTAGTTTTCTGAAGTAGCATAAATTCTTTTAGTGTGACCTAAATGTGGCAGTGAAGAGCCCTCCTGAACAAGAGATGAGTCTGATCTCCTCCAGGATTAGCCAAACCTTAATAGTGCTGACAGGACATTTGGCTCCAACTGGGTTATGGAGGGAAAGCCAGCCCTGTGTCACAGTAATCCCTGGGAAGATGTCCTGGATGGATGTGGAGCACGTTGTGATTTTAGCTGTCGATTACCCAGCACTTCTGATATGCTGGGTACACACTGGAAAAATTGCCTGCACTACAGTTTTTAGAGATAATGAAAAAAAAAAGCTCTCACCATGTGAGCTCTACAATCCTGTGTTTGGAGCAGCCTTGTTAGAGATCTCATAATAACAGTCACAGAAGACAGCAGTTTTTTTTCAGGGCAATTTCTCTTCTCTTTCACATAAAGAAATTGACTACATCCCATTTCAAAGACAGTAATTGTGTTTACACATGCTGGTCTCTTTCTGAAGTCCCTAGGCTCTGAGAATCATGCTGGGAAAATGACACCCCAGATCACTGTATTGTGCTTATTTCCTTGGAGGAGTGGGAGGGGGGAAGGATGCTAACCTTTCATGCTTCAGACAATTACACTGTGTGTTCTCTTTTCTGCTTGTGTATTCATTCAGACAAGCTATATCTTTGCTGCCCTGAATGAACCATAGCACTCTGTGTCTGAACCTGAGCCACAGTGTAGTTATAGGATTTTTCACCAGCTGAAGGTGTGATCAGTGGCAGACTCAGAGAGGGTGCAGTGGCCTGGTCATACCCCCATTTTGGATCATACCACGGGAGCAGCAGCCAGCCCAAAGCAAGTAACAATTTCCCCTCCCCCTTTCCCTCTGTGCTTCCCTCTGTCACCTCCCCTTCCATTATCCCCATCCCACCCACTGCTGCTTTTGACTCTGTCTGACCTAGGGGTGGGAGGAACTCCAGAGCTGCTCCTGCCTTATTAAAGCTTATCTCATGAGCCACCAGGGACCTCAGCTGACAGTTCCTGCATGGAGCCATCTCCATGGGTGTGTACATGGCATGCTTCATGGACACCTACCCCTTCTGCCAACAGAGGGAGACCTTGGTGCATGCTTACCTTCAGTGCAACAAACTACAGCTTCTTCACTGCCTGCTCAGAAACCTCCTGCTGAGGTTGTAGCTGCACTCCTCCCCTCCCCTTTTCTTTTATGTGTTCTCTGTCTGTGGCCCCACCAAGTCCTGGGACCTCCTTGTCAACCTCCTGGTGCTAGCCAAGCTGGCCATCTATCTGACCAGGAAGGAGGATCTGACTGGGGGGAACCCCGGTGACTGTGGGACTGTTTTCTGGTTTCTCAGCCACTCATGTCTCCCAGCAGAGTTTCACTGGGTGATGTCCTTGGATTTTTTTGAGGGCCAGTGGGCACTGGCCAACATGTTCTGCTCAGCATACTCCCTTGGAGCACTCGTTACTAACCTGTGACTACTTCTCCCATCCCTGGTTTTTCTCTTTAGTTGTCCCAAGAATTCTGTCATTACACATTTAGTGCCACTGTCCCAGAAAGAGAGAGGAGCTTATGGCTTCTATGTGGGCCTTGGCCACAGGCTGTGGCTGAGTGGGGTGTTAGCTTCAGCAGGGGACAGCACTGACAGAAGATGGTTTTCCTCTTTCTGCACCTGTTCCCTGCTGCCACCTTCTGCAGGTGTCCCCTGCTGGCTTGGAGCAGGCATGGAAAGAAGGAACTCATCTGCTGACATTACTGCCCCCATCTAACACACAGGGACAGCCTTGCAGCTGCTCCTGTTCTGCTTTAGCTGGGGCAGCAGGAAGTGGTTGAGTCGGAGTCGGGCTCAGCTGCGGGGGGGCAGCAGCAGAGGCAGCAATGAGCAGGTTCTTCCTCCCTGCCTGACCCCCCACAAGTGCTCCCCACCAGCCCAGAAGCAAGCTCAGGAAAGGGGAACCTGCCCGCTGCCACTCCCTGAACCTGCTCATGGGCTGGCGGGGAACACCCACGGGTTGGGACAGATATTACACATAAACTGATTTAAGTAATCAGAAACTGGTTTAAACCTGTAACATAACAGATGTTCAGTGCACATAAACCAGTTTGAAAATGGCTAATACTGGTTTGAGATAAACCAGGTTGAATGTAGTATCAGACTTAACTGATTTGGGTCAAACCCATTTATGCAATGTCTGTCCCACACCCGTTCCTGGTTTAAGTGAAACCAGAGCCTCCCAGCATCCCAGATGCTTTGTAGGACTGTCTGCTGGGGCAGAGCAGGGTTCGTCCTACCCCTTTCCTTCCCAGCCAGAGCACTATCACTGTACTGGCTGGTTGAGGGACTGCAGCAGCTGCCAGGCTTCCCCTTCTCCCCCACTCCCCTCCCCACTGGCTGCTCAAACAGGTATCCCCCCTCCCACCCCTCTCCTATGGCAGGGACCCCAATACAGGGACCCAGCATCTGGCCATGCCCCTCCTTCCCTGATTGCTAGCTAATGCTGAAAGGTGTCTGTGTTGGTCTCCAATTTCACTGGAACAAAGGCAGACAGCTAGTGGCTTGTGAATGCTAATGCACCCTGCAGATAAGAAGAGCTTAAAACTAAAGAGTGAGAAGTTTTATTTTGTAGGGCTTGATGGGATGATAAATTTTGTTCTGACAAACAACTTGCTGGGTGCAATCTGTCAGTCTTCAAGAGGGGGCAGAGAAAGGTGTTAGAAATGACCTGGTTTGCAGTCTGAAGAAGCGGGGAGACAGAGGTTGAAAAGCTCAGTATCGACAGCTGCAGGGTCTGGCAACACTCCTGCCCCTTGAGTAGCCAGTGGGGAAAAGCCTGGGACTGCAGGACAGGGTGGGGGTTAAAACCCTTCCCTAATCAGAGCACCCTGCCAGCGCCTGGCCACACACCTCCTCAGCTCAGGACCGTGGAAGGAAAGGGAGGGCTCACTCTAGCACCCCACAGCTTCTAGTCTGAGCCACTGGAGGCATGTGCCTGCATTTATGGAATAAAAAGGGAATGTCTATCCATCCCCAAATTGGTTCAAGCTTTGTAGGTTAGACTGACCTGCAAAGATTGAATCTATTCAGGCTCAGGGTTTTTGAATGTCTGTCCCTAGCCAGGGGGATAAGGCAGGGAGGAAGAACCCATTCACTCCTGTCACTGTCTGGCCCCTGTGCAGCCCTGCTTGAGCAGCTCTAGAGCTCCCCTTCCCCCTGGGTCCACCAGGACAGTGGCAGTGTGATGTAGCAGAAGGGAGAATGGGAAGGGTGGGGATGTGTCACTGAACACAGATGGGAAAGGAGAGGGTGCTGAGAGGGGGAGGGGTGGAAGGATGCTTACCTGATTTGGGGACTTTAAAAAGTCCCCAGCTGCTGCTACTGCAGCCATGGTCCTTCCCTAATGAAGAGGAGGATGGGTGTGGGGAGGGAGGTAAGGTAGAAGCAAGGGTGCAACCACCCCTGCTGTGCTGACCACTGCTCCCATACTGCCCTTTTCAAAATCCCAATTCCGCCCATGAGTCTGGCCCATTTTGAATTGTGTTACGTTGGGAATCTACCTGATCTTCCCCGGAAGCAGAGGTTAGTAGGACATTCTAACCTTTTGTGGTGTTCCTGAGTTCTGTGCAACAGAAAAACTGCTCTAGTATTTTTCTGTAGTAAAGAAAGGAAAAATAAGAGCTGGTATTTTCCTAGGGAGGCCTTGAATCTATTGAAGGATGCCTCAAATTTAAGAAGGTTGAGAACCACTGTCATAGCTTCTCCTCACACTGCCTTTCAGCTACTACCTTTCTTGAGATGAGATGTCCCAAGCATTGTCAGGACACTGTGGGCTCTGTGAAGGGTTGTATGCAAATGATAATACACCATGCTAAAGGAAAACTGGGAGATCACTGGGCATCTTTATACGTGCTCTGGGGGGTGGATGCTTTAATTATTGCAGGTCTCAGTGCTGCTCTAATTAAAGTGCCCACAGCATCTCATGTATTCAGAGACTTGCATTTCAAAATGGCGGTGGTGGAGGTGTTTTAACGAAAACTTGTTGAATGAGCTTTAGGTATAGTGCCCCTACTGCCATTTTGAAGTGCAAGGACACTGATACATGAGACATGGGAAGCTGCTGGACCACAGTGATAGCCACAGTCCAGCAGATTTCATTAATCGAGTCTGCTCTGACACCATGGAATTACAGTGCATCAAAGCAGCCTCCCTGCTTGTGTGTAGGCACCCTATAACTCTGCCAAACCCAGGAGGATTTCACTGGATACCCGAAAAGCTTGTCCAAGTACTGTAATCCATTCCTGCCTGATGAAATCCCTGCATCTGCATGAAGCCACATTGAATTCAGACTTCAAGACTGTGTCAAGGAGTTGAGGCTTTAAAAATGTCCCATAATACAGGGCAAATGTTTTATACTACTAATAATTCCCATTTTCTTCTCATTCAAACATGGCAAGAAGGTTTTCTTTCCTCCCCCTCAGACTTTGCAAAAAAATGTTTAAAAATCACTCCAGTTCAGAATAGATATAACAAACTTCAGATTCTAATAGAGTTGTAAAGCCTCTGAAGAAAAAGAGAGGAGAAAGCATTTTAGAATGGAAATGCTGGGGCAATATGATCCTTTGGCTTTGCTATATACTAGATACTCAGTCAAAGGAGGTACACCATTTTAAACCAGCTGAGAATCAGTATGCCAATAATGAATATGAAGCTCTTCCATGGATTATCATGTGTGGAATGTGATGATTTTTCTACTGATTTATTCCTATGTGTTGTGCCCCAGACCCAACCCAGTACTTGAATCGTTGCTTCGTGTACTGTTTATTACTCAGTGAACTCTGGAGAGATACAGAGCCAGACTTGCAGCTTTGCTCTAGCTGTTTTCCCTCCTTTTGTGATGCAAAGCAGTCATAAACGCAGAATGTAAAACAACCAGTGTAAACTGCTGAGTCTGAGTCTTTGTGTTTGCAATGGGTTCCTACATTGACACATACAGAGCCAGTCTCAGCATTTTCCAAGCCAACCTAGGGAACTAAAGATTGATGTGTGCCTGCTTCAAATTCACTTTACTTTTAAGTGAGGATTATATTCAGTGAGCTGATGTCTTACTTGGCATAATTCTGTTGTTTTGCGAGACAGACAGATGCCTACTACTGCTATCTCTACTGGTGTGTGTAAGTAAGCATAGAGTGGATGCAGCTAACCCTCCCTTGAATGATGATGCCAATTGTGCCACTGTACAGAAAGACAGATCAAGGGATGCCTTTTACATAAGAATGTATGGGACCAGAGACCTTCAGTCTATCCAGGAGTACTGCTGTGTAGCAGTAGGCTAGGTGATCTGATTGGCGTGATCTCTCCTGGCCTTATCAGTGAACAATATTCTCTTTGGCAAACATACAGCCTGTAGGTCAGAACTGGCCTGCACAGCTGGGTCATCTGGCCAACAGGGCTTCTTGCTGGCTGAACCATCTACCTCAATGGACCAGATTCAGTCCATGGGGTTTGTTGCTGTGGCTGCTGGAGACCCTGTGGTGGCGGTGTTAATCTCTGTAGCTGCTGTGTAACCCATGTGGTACTCCAAGAGGTACCCCCTCTCCAACTGAAGGGATCAAAACAGGTGCACAAGCACTGTGGGAGGTGTAGGGACTCTCCTCCCCCTATAGAGCAGAGCCAGACCACCAGTGGGGACTTATCATATACCTTTTGATACTGGGAAGATAACAAGCATAAATTAGAGGATATAGTGGACACTACAATGCCCCAAGAGAGCAGGATTCAAAGGTTAGACACTTACAAATCATTGACAAAAAACAGGGTTAACAAAATGTAAAACACAAACAGCAGAACAAACAAACAATATTGGTTGGTGAAATATAAAGATGCACAAAATGCAAAATGTCAAGTGACAAGGAAATATAGGGCCTTGGTACCTAGAGGGGAAAACACAATGGCCACTTTCCACTGCAAAATTTGCTTTTTATTTCACTCACTTCAGCTGGGACTTGAACCCAGGTCTGCTATATGGTAGGCAGGAACACTGCCACACAACCAGCACTAGTAGTACTATTCTATCCTGCTAGGGGTCTTGACCTTCCTGGAGCCCTAGCCTCACGTCATGCTGCCTCGCCTCTGATTGGAAGAGCTGGAAGCAGAGCTGGGAACCTCTCAGGTCACTGTTCAGATCCTTGCTGGAGCGGGGGAGCCTCTCCTGCTGGCTGCAGCCTCTCGTAGGGGGTCCTGGAGCCCAGCAGGGAGCCTCTCCTGCGGCCGCACGCTGCGTTGCTGAGGACCCCACTGCTGCCTACAAGCCCTGCTCTTCCAGGCTCTTCCAAAGGAACTTCTCTGTGAAGCTCCTTCCTTGCTGTCCCTCATTGCTCTCTCCTGAGTCAGCCCACGCTGCCCCTTTTATCCCCCTCCAGGTGACCCAAGGGGCCAATCGGGACATGGGGGGGATGGGGAGGGTGAGTCTCTGGGGCCTGATTGGTGTGGAAAGGGAATCCCAAGTCCTCCAATCATCTTCTACCCCTTCAAAACCCCTGGGCCAAATCATTACCAGATTGGTGAGGAAAGGGAATCCCAAGTCCTCCAATCATCTTTTGCCCTTTCAAAACCCTGGGCCAGGTCACTGCCAGCCAGCCCATCACAGCTGTTTCAGCAGAGCTCCAGAACTCAGGGAGCTAACACCATGCACCTTCCCCCCCGTCCTGCCTTTATCTGCCACCAAAAATTAGGGGTTTTAGTCTTCCCTGATGACTAAAATCAGTGGCAGGTAAAAAAGGGCGGTCAATATCACCAGGAGAATTAACTTCCTGGGCTCCAAATCTATGCTGAAACAATGTCCCTGGCAGCTGTAGGGGTTAATACCATTGATCATAGGTCATCTAGCTCATAGGAAGCCCTGTTTGTGGTCTGGGTTCAGCTGGTAGAGCCAAATGCATTTAACACTCCTGCACAAATCAAAGTTGCAGCAACCTGAAAGCTGAGATTTTTTTTCTCTATTATGTTTCTAGTTCCTCTAAATCAGTGGCCACAAACTTTTGCAAGCCATGGGCTGGAAAAACTCAGCACTAGTCCAACGCCAGGGCTGGGCAGCTGGGAGCTGCATGCACACCACTATTTTTCTCCCAGCATGGATGCAGCTGGAATGTGTCTATCCCTAGGTCATGTGTGACTGGCTGGAAGTTGTGCCCATACCACAGCCAGGGATGGGGAGAAGCAGCAGTAGCACAGGCACAGCTTCTAGCAGCCTTGTTCTTGTCCTTGGGTGTGGATGTAGGCAGAACCCTCCAGCTCCACAGACCAGATGCTGTGGCTCTGTGGGCCAGTTCTGGCCTGCAGGCCTTATGTTGCTGACCCCTGCTCTAAACAATTGGACACCTGAGGTTGCATGCTTTGCAGGGTCCTGTAATTGGTTTTGATCCCATGCTTCCAGGGAGGCCTATCAATAATAATTCATTGTAGAGATTTCACATCCAGGCTAGGGACAGGTATTCAAAAAAATGGAGCCTGAATTGATTCAAACTTTGCAGGTTAATCTAACCTGCCTAGGTTTGACCAATTTGTAATCACACAGACATTCCTTCTGGACTGAGGAAATGCAGGCACGTCTACAGTTGCTTAGGCCAAGCGCTGGGGGGTGCTAGCGCGCACCCTCAGGTTCAGGTAAGCTGTGCTGGGGAGGTGTAGCCAGCCCAGGGAGTAGCCTTGCCTGAACTGGTTAAAGAGGGGTTTAATTCCTCCCTCCCTGTCCCACTGGCAGGGACCTAAGCGAGGTCTGCCAGGTGTTACTGCTTCGCTGCTGTAGCAGTGGGGCTGGGTGTGACCAGAGGTGGGCTGGCATGGCCCTCGAGTCAGAGGGGGCAGGGAGGGAGGTTATTGTTCCCTCTACCCTGACTGCCCCTGGGGGACTGCAGCGGAGTCTGCCCGCCCTGACCACCACTGCTTGCTCACTGCTTGGGGCAAGTGACAGAATAACCCTCCTCCCTGTACCCTGCCTAAGGGGACCTGCCAGCTGGCCTCTGGCCATGCCCCTGTCCTGCCCTACCACTGTAGCGGTGAGGGGGCAGGGCTTTTAATGGGGGTAGCACTCCTATCATGGTACCGGGGAGCACAAGCCCCTTCCCAGTGGGGGGCCCTGCTGTGGGGTGGGCAGAGCTGCAGTGGACTGCATTCAGCAGCACCAGAGTTTGGAGGGGGCCAGAGCCCTCCCACCCCCCAGCACCGCTGTTACCTCCGCAATCTGCAGCAACTTTCCGCACTGTGCAGTGCAGTCCCCCACTGGGAAGGGCCTCCCCCACCCCCCCTGCACCCATCATGGTCGCTCCCCTCTCACTACTCCAGCAGCTGGGCAGAGGTGGAGCCAGAGGCCAGCCAGCACGGCCCCTTAGGTGGCAGGCAGGGAGCAGTGTTATTCCCCCCTCTGCCCCTGGGGGACCACAGCAAGGTCTGCCTGCCCTGACCACTGCCACCACCACTGCTCACTGTATGCCTGGGGCAAGCAGTGGAATAACCCCGCTCGCTGCCCCCAACCTAAGGGGCTGTGCTGGCTGGTCTCTGGCCCTGCCCCCACTTGGCTGCTGGAGTGGCATTGGGGGAGCGACCATGATGGGGGAGCAGCAAGGAGTGAGTGGCAGTGGTGGCAGTTGGGGTGGGCATACCCAGCTGTGGTACTCTGGAGGCAGTGGGGGTAGAGGGGGAAATACCCCCCTTCCTGCTCCCTCTGCTTCAGGGGCCAAGCCAGCAGGCTTCTGGCCATGCCCGGCCCCACCACTGCAGCAGCAAAGGGGGAGCGCCCAGCAGACCTAGCTTGGGTCCCTACCAGTGGGACAGGGAGGGGAGAATTACACCCCTCTCTGGACAGTTCAGCCAAGGCTACTGCTGCGGCTGGCCTTGCCCCTGCTGCTGGAGCTCCCTGCTCCCTTCTGGGGCTAGTGTCTGGTCAGGCTCCTACCCCTGCCTGTCACTGCTCCAGCAGAGGGGTGGAGCCAGGCCTGCTCAGCTAGAGCAGAGGACCCAGACCAGAGAGCATGCAGGGATACTGGGGGACTCTGGTTTAACTCAAACCAGGAAGGGGTCTGGTACAGACATTGCATAAACCGGTTTGAGCTCAATCAGCTAAGTCTGATACTACATTCAATCAGGTTTATCTCAAACTGGTTTTGGCCATTTGGAAACTGGTTTATATACACTGAATGTCTATTCTGTTACAGCTTTTAACCAGTTTTTGATCACTTAAGCAGGTTTGTGTGTAACGTCTTTCCCTAGCCACAAAGAACAAACTAATTTCAATACAGATCTAAGTGTGTATGCAGTTTGTATTGTAGATGCATCAAATGATCTATTTAATTGTATTTAACATTACATTGCATATAAATAATACTGATACACAGAGTGCAACATATAAATAATTGTGTGCATCTATTGTATGTACTCTGTAGTAGAAATAGAGTGCTGAGCATAACCCTACTAACACCCTTCCTCCCCTGCCTCTCGTAATGTCTCTTCTCACCACCCCTCTTCTTTGCAAACACATCTCAAAGGTTGCTTTATTTCCAAAGCATTTCTGACTTGCAGATCCACTGTTTGATCAGCTAATTCCAACTCATCCCAGACCTGTCCTTCATTGCCAGTTCACTTTGGATTAAAGACCTTTTTTTTGCAGAAATCTTGTTGGTCTAATAAAAGATATCATCTCTACTATGAGTCCTGACCACTTGGGATTAAGTAGTTTATTGGCCTTTCCTGGGTGGCTCAGCTAATCTCACTGCCACATGCATACCTAGCCTATGCTTAGCATTTTGCATTCCCTTCCTCCCTCAAGCTCTGCACAGACAACCTGAGGCAAACTCAGCAGTGCCTAAACAATTCATTGGAGAATTGCCACACAGCTCCAGTGCTCAGCTGCTGCACAAACTGATTTCTACGATGCGGTCTCTTACATCTTGCGGCCTCCTTGTTCTAGCTGCCCTCCTCCAAAGCTTCCCTCAAGCCCTTAAGTGGTCTCCCAATCACTGCAGACTCATTGCCTCTCCCATTACATCTACTACTTATCATTACTTCTCCTCTCCACATATCCCAAAAGAAGCTCTGTCTTACCTCTTGGGCAGTGCACACTTCTCCCACCTGCCGCAGGTAGCCCCTTCTGCTTGCCAACACTTCTCTATTGCCTCTGCCTTTGCCATATGTCCATGGCAGTCCCCTCATTATACCTTCTTCACTCCTCTAGCTCTGTCAGAATGGGCTTTGATCTCGTCTCTGTCTTCATCACTTGCATTCTCCCGAATAACATAGGCACAGATTTTGTTCCTTGCGGGAGCAAACAGTGACTGTTCAGGAATCATGTGTGATCTGTCAGTACCAGAGGAAATCACGACAGGTTTGGGTTTTTTAAATAAAGGAACCAGTTCTTGAAAAGGATTCTCTGTGCCTGAAGGTATAGGTCCTAACACCAAACCGAGTTTAGGTAAGGATTCACATTATTCATGATGGAAATGGAAGATTTTATCTAAACAGATAGGCCTGCTAAATTCCTCCAACATTTGCTATAAAAGAAAAAATTAAAATGTTCCCTGGCTTGAAAGGAACCATTAAAGTTTTCTTGGCAAGCAGGGCAGGGTGTGGGTGGGGGTTGTAAAGCAAAGTCAGGGATTAAAATGAGTTCTTGTAAATGAAAGCCTGAGTGCAAGCCTCTGGACCTCTGGGTAATAGCTCCATCAGTGTGGAAGGCAGGTTCATCAGAAAGACTACTGGACAGGAGACTGAGGAGACTTCTCACAGTGCCTCTGTCTTGGCAAGTTACCTCCCCTCTCTTTATCCCCATCACTAAAATGGGGATAATAATACTCACCTCCTCCATTGAGTGCTTTTTGATCTACAGAAGAAGAAAGCTAGGTACCATTACTCAGCAGCTGTAAAATTCCAGCCCTGTTGTTGTTCTCATTCTCCTGCTTCCTCACTCTCGATATCTCTCTCTGTCTTGTAATGCGGCAGGCTGAGGTGTAGAGACCACCTCATTCATTACGTAAATCCACCGATGAAAACACTGAATGCATTATGCTGCTGAAATTTGCTGAGTTTGTTTGAACAAAGGACAGAGATTAGCACCACATAAATTCACCATTGATGCTAAAACAATGATATTATATACCCCAAACACTGATGGGATTTATCCAGTGTGCAGACATGGGCTCTGAGGTGGAAAAAAGGGATTGCTAGTCATTTTTTAAGCCTTTCTGGCTGCACTGAGACAGACTGTTGACATTATATAAATTCTTTAGATAAAATACATTTCTGCCTTTGTATGAGGAGAGCTCATATTTAGCTCTGCCAACATACAGCTGAATTGTAAAACTATTTGAAAATAGGCATAAGCTGTACAATATAAATAACCCCAGAGCTTTAAAATAAGGAGGAAGGTGATAAAGCAGTGGAAATCCATCCCATTACAAAGGCCAGCCATCAAGATGAAGAATGACTGACTAAAGCAATTTTGAGGCATCTTCTCTAAAAACCAGTGGTGTGGTGAAGTAGTCAAAGGTAGAAAGCAACAACATTTCACCACCATCATTGCACCCATTCTGTGATCTCTTCCCTCATTTTAACATGCAGTAGCTTGCCAATCAGTCTTCAGTCCTACAGGGAAGGAATAAAATCAGCTATAAATAAAGGTTTACTACAAGTGACCCCTCTTGTATGGTACACAGGTTGGTAGCGCACCAACCAGAATGATGGAGGCTGGAGGGGGGGCAAGAGAGATATGACAATGTATTTAGCCACTTCTTTCTTTAAAGTTAGCATCCTATCAGATTTATCTTCCACTGTAAGTCTTAGAAGAAAAAGAAAACAAACTTTGATGTCCCAGAGTCTTTAGTAATCTCTGTCACTATGTAGGAAGCCTAGGAACTTTTCTGCTCTTATTTGCAGTTCCTCCAGGCTACCAGGGTTTGGCAGTGTTAGAAAGAAAGCTCAGTCTGAGGGGCAGGAGTCTCTGCTCGCACGGCACTGCCCCACAGAGTTGGTCAATTAATGGGAGTGGTAAGCTGCCAGGCTGCTGGTAGATGTCCCACTGACTGCCCACCGGAAAGTTTGGTGATCACAGGGAGAAATAAGGTTCATGAATTTGCAGAGTTGTGGAAATATCTTTTAAAAAAGAAAAGCAAGAAGGTCACAATTTAAAAACAAAGTTATAAAAAACCCCTCCCCCTAACAATAACAACAATAACACCCCACCCCAAACAATATGATTTTTAAGCGAAAAACAAAATAAAAAAACCCCATGCTTCCATTAGGGCTCCAAAATCTGCATGTAGGCATGTAAGTGGCCTGTTTTTCCAAGGTGCTGAGCACCCAGTAGCTTTCACCGACTTGTCCCCTACGATAAGCCACCCACAAAAAGGGGCTTTTGGGTGGTGCTTGCAGTGCTGGTTGTTAGTCCAGTGGAAGTGAGCACAGCACTCTCTGTGTCCTGTGACTGTATTCATCTATAGCACACCCACCCTCCTTGTTCTCCTACATGCAGTATGCAAATTCTAATAATCTTCCAGTCCCATTTGTCATCCATGGTGTAAGTGCTTTGCAAGATGGTAATGGAATTCAAAATTAGGAAGGAATGGTTACCTTTGTTGCCTTTGTTGGGATTTCAGAAGGAGGGGATGTGTACTGCTGTAGATATTAACACTGTCAGTTCTTTAGATCTCATTTCAGTGGCCACTCCAGCATGCCTGACTGGAGTGAGGGCAGGCAGGGCCGATGCACTGTGGTGGAAAGCTTCATTGACTTTCAGTCCAGGAAAGAGAAGAACCATTCCTGGATGTGAACAGTGACTCTGCACAAATGGGATTGAAGATCGCAGAGTGACATTCATCTCTCTGAGCCAGGACAGCATCAGGGAAATGAAGCAGAACATTTCTATCCCTTTAGGGAAAGAATATGTGCAGCGCAAACCCTTTCAGATGGCTTTTAGGTACCTGAGGTCTCGATTGACAGGAATAGTGGCATGATTAGCTTCTGCAGCTGTATCTGTTCCTTGTATGTATCACAAAATGAAGCCTTCATACAGGGAAGTATTTAATGCTAAGCAGGTACATAAATGCCATTGACTTCAGTAGGGCCTCAGTAAGGCTAATCCTACTTATTGGGTTGTGAGGCCTTTCCCAGCATCCTGCTCCATTGCAAGATAGTCAGAAGGAAAGCTGGAATCAATAAATTCCAGTATACTGTATCTGCAGTCCTTCATAATCCGCTATTAACTTGTTTTGCAATCACAGCTGGCCTGAAACCTTCTTCTACCTCAAAAAATACATTTCTTTAAAAGGACAAGACTGTCATTTGCACATCTGAAACACCGTTCTTTGATATCAAGAAGTACCCCCATTCACTACTCCATATAAACTGAAAAAACAAGTTAAGTACAAATGCACAAAATGACCTAGCCTGGCACTGTTCAAAGTTGCTAGCAGACAAACCTTTATTCAAAGTAAACACTAACAATCTGCTTGAATTTACCATAAAAGAGTAAAAACAGTGTCAGTGCTAAGGCTGTTATCGCGCATGTGCATGCATTTCAAGAGGTTGACAGTGACTACTTGACTTTGAGGTATATGAACCTGTGAGAAGGTGAGAGGAGGGATATTTTTCTTCCTTTAGGTTATAAGATTTCAACCCTTCATAACTTTACTTTTTCAATGGCATTTTGTGTTTCCCCAGGGGGTTGTGACTGGTTGAGAACACAGAATTACCTTAAGCTGCCTCAAAAAAATCCCAGGAAGTAGCAACAACCATTAATGACAGCCTGAATAATGAGGCGTTTCATACTTACAAAGTGTCAGTATTAGCGTGTGGATTGGGCCACATGCTACCTCTGAGCTGGGCAGCAAAAGGCTGGAGGCAGGGGCCTGATCCTTGTTTTCTGAGGAGCCTGCCCACCTCTCCCATGGCTGGGGGGGTGAGCTGACAGCTGCAACACATGTTGCAAACTAAACTACATCCAGATATAGTTTAGTTTGCAATTATGCAAACTCATCTAAACTCCCCCCAAACTGGCACATGTGTAAGGTATGATGCCATTAAGTGATACAAATGACAGTTTTGGCATGGGTACATTGTGATGACCATCACATGTACAAGTGCCCCAGGAGTTGAGATGTACAGGGTGCCTTAGACTGGTTTAAAATTCCTGGAACATGTCAAAAGCAAACCAGAAATATCAAGTACTATTTTGAGCTGGTCCTCCTTGAACAGGTTCAATCTTATGTGCAGACCACAGCATTCTGTGCCTAGTGTCTGTTCAGTCCTCCAGCATCCTAAGCTGCACTGCTCCTCACTCCCTCCCACACCCATGCAGGGCAATGGGGCTGCTCTGGGATGCAACCAGGACCTTTCTGCCCAAAGATCTATTTCCTACAGAGACCACAGTCATCAGGGATGAGGAAGCAAAAAGCCTACTAGAAGCCAAGGACTGAGATCCTAGGCTTATTTGGAGTGGGAGGGGGTCCACTCGTCTGGATGTGCCCTTAGGTTTCAACACAAACTCTGGCATGAGACTGGAACCAATGAACTTCTGGGCTAGAAATGAGACGGCTACCAGGTCAGTCATGTAGAAGGTATGGCAAGGCTGGTGCCATAGGATAAAAACAGACCAATTTCCCATTGTCCCATCCCAAGTATTACGAAGAACAGCAATAACGCTTTCTCCCCAGGACAATTCAAGCTGTATGAGTAAATGACTGTCCCTAGCTTGATTTGATGCCAGTCAAAGCCCAGGACAATCAGTCGCAGCCTAGATAAACCAGTCATCTGATTTTAGCCTTAGAGACTAACTGGCTCAGAGCAGCATAAGGTTTTTTAGGCAACAATCTACTTCATCAGATGCTATGAATGGACCAACAAAGTAGGTTGTTGCTTACACCAGCTTGTGTCTCTCTGAACAAGTTTGCCTCTAAAGGTGCCATCCTACCCTACCTTCTGCATGATTTCAGACTAACATGGCTAACCACCCCTGTGCCCAGGCCAGTCCTGTGGACAAACTAATGATAATTTTAAAATACTCTGGTCCAATTGCTACTTGTTTTATCTGAGGCTCTGATTTGTTCTCTTGGGCAGCACTGTGTGGTAGCATGCTCTTTTGGCCAAATAAGAGGTTTTGCATGTGTGTGTGTGTTTGTGATATTCCATGTTAATAAAGGATTTTTTTTTAAATGCCAATGTATATTAGGCATGCAAATTCCACTGATAGACCGTCTGAATGGGATGTGTGCTTCTACCTCATTTGGGTGCTTTAGAAAGTCCCACCTTTAGTGCAGGGTCCTTTAATGCTTAACTAGAAACATTCCTGCAAATACACAGACGCTGCAATATATGACTCTTAGTGGTTTAAACCATGTGAAAGCATTGAAAACAAAGTAAACATAAATGAGTGGGGCTCTTCAGAAAGGGACTATGAGCGGCTCATCTGGAGACAGGGTGGCTGCTGTGCACACTCCCTTGCAGGGGCAGGAGGGCACATATCCCCCAGATTTGTGTACAGGCTGCCCATTGCAGGCTCAAGTTCCCCACCCTGCTGCCCTCCCATGGGTCTCTGCAGCCCAGCAGCAGCAGGTAGAGTGGGGTCAGGTGGGGAAGCCTGTTGCTGCTGCTGCAAGCCCCACCCTGTCCTGGCGAAGTGCCCCCTGCCCACCCAGCATTAGTGAGGGGCACAGCTCTGTACCACTGCCCCCACTGCTGCTGGACAGGCAGGGTGCATTTCACTAGGGTGGCACAGGGCTTGCAGAGACAATGAGCTTTCCCACCCAGCCCTGCTCTGCCTTGCTGTGCCAGGTCCCACCTGCTGGACCACGGAGGCCCTGGGGGAAGGCAGCAGGGTGAGAAGCCCAAGCTCACAGTGGGTAGCCTGCCTCTGCCCCCTTCCCCACCACCAAGGCTCCGCTCTGGTCATGGTGCCAATGTGGGAGGGGGAGCCAGGCTCTGTGCTCAGCTCCACTGCAGCAGCTGCCACTTCCCATGGGCAGTAGCTGGGGCTCAAGCGCTCCTGCGGAGGCAGGGGGATGTGGACCTGAGTCCCAGGGTTCCCTCTGACAGGGCTGGGGGGTGGCTGTGGGGGCTGTGGGTGGGGAGTGAGGGCCACTATCAGGGCTGGGGGGTTGTGGCTTGGGAGTGAGGACCCTGGATCTGCTTCCGGGTGAGTGAAGACAGCAGGGGGAACATTGATTTTCCATGATAAAAAATCCAACATCAAATACCAAAATGTATAGGCACTTAGAATTTATTATATTATAGTGACTGAGGCACTGGTAGGCTTCCAAATTGCTTTAACATTATAAATTTATCAATCAAATGTTTCACACGTACACACACACACACACACACACACACACATATAGGAGACAGTTCATTATAATCAGAGATTTGGGGGTTTTAAAATCAGAGAATTAGTTATTTTTATAAAGAATTTGAGATTTTTAAACAGAGAAAACCAGGACCCCTGCATATGACACCCTATGCAATAAGGACAGCCCATCTGATGACTCTTCCTCTCTCCCCTGTTCAGCTGCCCTGACCTCCCCTTCCATTCTTCTCTTGATCCCCATGAAAGAAGTCCAAAATGTCCTTTGGTCCTGTTCACAGTGATTTTGTATGCAGCCATTTACCGTTGATTCAGAGTATCTTTCAGGTACATTTTGGGAAGAATAGTGAATTGAGCGATCACGGCAATGACATTGGAACAGCTGTCACCCTGTCAGCTGGCCTGGCATGAAGAAAGGGGATCAGGAGAGAATGGAGGGAGGGAGGGAAGGATTGTTAGGAGTGCAGTTGTAGTGTTTAGAATAAGCCTTCTGGAATGGTAAAGAGAACAGGATGAAACCATACAGCTTGTGGTGTACTAATTATTAGAACAGACAGTGGGCTCATGAAAGCTATGGTTTTGGTTGGGTCCATATTTTGCAAGAACAAGTCATAACTTGTTCCTGGTTGTTTTTTATGGAGGGTTTGGGTTTCTTGCATCAGATCAGCGTATGCTCTAAACCCTTAGTGTAGACAAAACATTCTTGCTTTTACCTCAGTGCTGTTACAAGGTCAGCCTCAGTTAGGGGCAATGCAGTATTGCCCTTGATTAGGTCTATCAAGGTAAACACTTCTTGTGTCGTGTTTCAGGACAGATTATGCAATATGTTGTGAAGAGACCTCTCTTTGCAAGAAAGTAACAGTATTTTTTGTTTCTCCTGCTTATGAGCACCAGCAATTGAACATACTCAATAGTTAAGACAATGCCTAAAGTCTGTTCTTCACTCTGGTGGTGAAGTATGGGCTCCTGGACTCAGAGAAATAAAAAGGCTTCTCATCCTCAAGCTGCATGTTCTTTATGTAACCCTGGGACAATAACCTCCAAATATTACATTTCTTGTTTTGTAGCACATATATGCAGCTTTCTTCTGACAAGGGACAAGGCATAATTTATAGGCTACTTGGAGAGACATATGGACAGATCTTAAACTATTCCACTTCATTCTAAATCACAAAAGCTTCAGTATCCATAAAAACCTGAAATATGAAATTACATTTACTGCCATGGTGGAAAAGATTCTGTCTGTCAAAGACTGAAATGTTGTCTTGCAATTTAACAAATACCACAGGTATCCTTAACAGGGTGTGTACATACCGTAATAAAATTAAAGAATAAAACTGAGAGTTAGTTGAACGTTTTGTAAATATTTGAAATTTCACCGAGATACTGCCAGCAATTTGTAAAACTAATTCATTTTTTTCCCCATTCAGTTCTGATCATACACAATACCCTCTCAACAGCCTACTCCAGTAATCCAGATAGCAAGAAAAATATTACATTCAGCATACATTCTGATCCCGATAGGAGCTTTATACAGTTGGACCCTCTGTCTGGGTGTACCTTGTTCATTTTATTGGAGTGTTGAGAGATTGTGTTTGTGTGTTGGGAGAGTATAATGACAAAACAGTTATGGTGTCTCATTGCATCTCTAAAGATGCAAGTTTCAGACCTATTCCAAATTTGAGTCAAGGCTCTTCTGTCAAACTGCTGTTCATTGACACAGTTAAATAGATGTTGGCCATTTGGGCTCAATAGTCAAAATTGGCTGCATGTGTTATTAGCTACAATGCTCCCTCAGATGCTGTGTGGCTACAGGAACTGATGTACCTTCACCCTACTAATCTTATAGCTTGATGTCTATTTGGAAGGAGGTATTGAGTGGGGCTCTTGAGGGGTCTGTCCTGGCTCCACTACTGTTTAATACCTTCATGAAGGAGTTGGAGGATGGGATTGAGTATATGGTGAACAAGTTGACAGATGAAACCAAACTGGGTAGAGCTGCAGTGACTCTGGAGAATAGGATTCAGTTTCAGAATGACCTTGATAGATCAGAAAAATAGTCCAAAATTCACAGATTCATAGTTGGTAGGGTCGGAAGGGACCTCAACAGATCATCGAGTCTGACCCCCTGCCTAGGCAGGAAAGAGTGCTGTGGTCAGATGACCCCAGCCAGATGCCCATCCAGCCTTCTCCTAAAGACCCCCAAGGTAGGGGACAGCACCACCTCCCTTGGAAGCCCATTCCAAATTTTGGCCACCCTTACCGTGAAGAAGTTTTTCCTGATATCTAGCCTAAATCTATTCTCTGTCAGTTTGTGACCATTGTTCCTTGTTACCCCAAGAGGCATGCTGGTGAACAGAGTGTCTCTGATCCCTTGCTGTATCCCTCTAATAAATGTGTAGGTGGTCACAAAATCACCTCTCAGCCTTCTCTTGCAGAGGCTGAAGAGGTCCAGGTCCCTCAATCTCTCCTTCTGTAAGCCCCTAACCATATGAGTGGCCCTCCTCTGGACTCTCTTGAATCTATCGACAACCTTCTTGAAGTACAGCACCCAAAACTGGATGCAGTACTCCAACTGCGGTCTGACCAATGCCACATAAAGGCATGATAAAGTGCGGTTTAGCTTTGCTGATGATCTCGTGACATTGACGACTCATGTTCATCTTGGAGTCCACGATGAGTCTGAGATCCCTTTCTTCTTCTGTGCTGCTGAGAGAGGGACAGGGATCTCAGGATTTAATCAAAACTTTCTTTGAATTAATCAAATGAAATTCACTAAGGACAAATGCCAGGTCCTGTACTTAGGATGGAACAGTCTCATGCACGAATACAGATTGGGAAATGAATTGCTAGGCTGCAGTATTGCCAGTTAAAGTATCCTGTGTGCTCTTGTTGCAAAAAAAGGGCCAATAACATAGTGAGTTGTATTAACAAGTCTTCCACTTACAAGTCAAGGGAAGTGATTTTCCACTGCATTCAGTATTTGGTGAAGCTTCCCCAGGAGTATAATGTTCAGTTTTAAACACCGCACTTCAAGAAGGATGGACAGAAATTTGAGCTCCACAGAGAGCAACAAAAAACAACTGGAGTTCTGGGGAATGTGATTTATGAGGAAAGGGTGGAATAAATGGGATTATTTGGTCTAAAGAAGAGAAGACTGGGAAGGAGGCGGTTGACAACAGACCTCAAATTCCTGAAGGCTGGTTATAAAAAGGATTGTGATGGATTACTCTCTGACTGCAGGGGACAGGACAAGAAGCAATGATCTTAAGTTGCAACAAGGGACATTTAGAATGGAAGAGCTTTCTATGAGGGTAGATAAACGTTGGAATAGATTAGCCACAGAAGTTGTGGGATCTTCATCCTTAGAAGTTTCTAAGAGCAGGACAGATAAACACTGTAAAGGTTTAGACAGGAATGAGCCTGCCTTGAGTAGGGGTTTGGAGTAAGTACCTTCCTGAAGTCCCTTTCAGTCCTATATTTCTATTGTTCTGCAGGCTCAGGAGGATCTTGGCCATGTGAGAAGAGTAGCTTTTGCATATGGGAAATTATTGCAGGGAAGTGAAAAAGTGAAGAATGAACAGCTTTCCTGAGTACCTCTGTGGTTGTTGGCAGTCTCTTTAAAACTAAGGGTCAGCTTATAAAGCACACTGCTACTTGTGGTAATCCTGAAAGATACATCTATTTTGTTTGATCCCAACCAGGGATTTGAAAGATGAAGGGAACTTTTCCAGTGCACTACAGAGATCATATTACAATATGCATGGCTTTAGTCCAGAATGCACGTATAGTGGCCTTGAGACATTATCTCTTACTTCTCTTCTTTACTTGCTACTGTACCAGCAGACCAAATAATTCACACAGCACAGTCCAAGTGATTCCTAAATCTTCCCATTTGCTCTACATTGGAGTTCAAGCTTCCATCACACTTTGTAACTCTTCACCTCATTAAACATAGGTTAGCATGTATCTGAGCCAGGATGGGAGAAATGGAATTCCACGTGTCATTGCATTGCAACTCTGCTGCTTAACCCTGAACCTAAAAGATCTCTTGAAAAGAAAAAAATATTTTGAAAGCAGCTGGTTTTGGAGTCACAAATGCATTTTTCCTTTCATCCATTTCCCCCCACAAAAAGATAGATTTGGGACAACGTGGTTTAAACACAGGGCACTATCAAGGGAGGCCTAAATACTGGGGATGGAAGTCTGTCTTGTTTTCTCTCTGTTACTTGTGAGAAAGGACTATCAAGTTTAGAAGCTTAACTCCAGGGAACGATTTATAGCTCCAAATCCTGTTTTGTCATAATGGCACGACTTGGAATTTTTCCTGATTTTCTTGGGAGAAGTTTGAGGCCCAGTATGATGGTGCTGTATCACAAAATGCTGGTGTGATGAAGCACACGGATGATATCATGATATAACCACTTTGCCCTGTCGGACAAACTAATAAACAAGGAATCTTTGCTTTGACTGATACTAACATCTCAAAAATAAATACAAAATGAACCCAACCAACTGTGTCAAAAGTTAGGAGGTATATACAAGGATTAGAAAGCATCCAATAAGAAAATACATGAAAAAGTACACGTGTATGGGAGATTTATGCTATCAGCTGGATGAGGAAATGGTTTTATCACAAACTCCTGGATATGAAAGAAAATAAGCTCTCAATAAGTCTTTTCTGATAATTGTCATACTGGATAAAAAAAAATTTGATTTTCTTCTGGCAAAACCATCCAAGATTGACCTTTTTTGATTGCGGGAACTACACTGACTGCATGTTACATCCTCCATAACTGTCTTCTACCTCTTGCTGAGGAAATCCTACTGGAATCTCAATATGGTTTCAGGCCATCCTGTGGGGTAGTTAACATGATTTTTTTTGCTTGGCAGGTCCCAGAAAAGTATCAGGAACACTACCAGGACCTGTATATGACCTTCACTGACCTCACTAAGGCCTTTGATTTCATCAGTTGTGAAGCCTTATGGAAAGTACTGGCCAGGTTTGGATGTTTTGAAAAGTATATCAAGGTCCTGAGGCATCTTTACAACTGATGACTGTGACAGTTTTATGTAGTGAATTGTCATCTGAGCTGGGGTCAAGCAAGGATGTGTCATTGCCCCATCTCTGTTCTCCATTTTTTTGACAGTCACCCTGGTTCTCATTAAGGATTGCCTTCCCCCTGGAATTGGGAGTGACTATTGAATATTCGCTCAAAGACTAAAGTATTTAAAATAACCATCCTTGACCTTCAATATGCTGATGACTGTGCCATCCTTGAGCACACTGAGGAAAACCTCTAGACTGTGCTAGATCTTTTTGGACCTTTGGGCCTCCCTCTCAACATTGTGGAAACTAAAGTGCTCTATCAGCCTGCCCTGGGCCATGAATGTGATCCACCTCCACAAATTACCATTGAGGGAAAGACCCTGGAGGTAGTTAGATACTTCCCTTACCTTAGTAGCCATGTCTCAGAGAGTGAACATTCATGAAGAGATCCAGCACAGGACCCGGTGTGAAAATGCCTCCTTTAGAAAATTGCTTTGGCATGTCTTTTTTCATCACAGCCTCTGGAAAGACATCAAGATCCAGGTCTACTATTCAGTCATTATCCCCACTCTCATCTACAGATGTGAAACATGGGTGACTACTGTCACCATCTCAAGAGCCTGGAGAGACATCATCAATTATGTTTCTGGAAAATCCTCCACATCAAGTGGTAAGATTGCTGCGCAAACACTAGGATCCTTGCTGAAGCCTATGCTACCAGCATTGAGTGGATGATTTTTGAGCACCAACTTTGCTGGACCATTGTGTGCAGATGCCTAACTCAGCTCCCAAAACAAATACTCTATTCCTAATTTAGTAATGGCCTGAGATCTTGTGGTGGCCTGAGGAAGTCCTACAAGGACGCATTGAAGGCATAGCTCAACAAAACAATTGCTGACATCAAGAGCTGGGAGGAGCTGGTTGTTAACTGACCCCAATGGTACCACGACCTCAACCAAGCAGCAGCTGGTTTTGAGGTAAAGTGTCTTTTCCTCAAAGCAGAGAAGAGAGAGTGGAGGAAGGAAAAGGAGAGGAAACCCAGCCTGCAGCCTACTTTCCCTTGCAGAAAGACTTGCAACTTCTATGGACTGGGTTGTGGCTCAAAAATTGGACTCTTAAGTCACCTCAAGACCCATCAATGAACTGTGGTAGAGATCATCCTCTAGTCAAGGGATTGCCAGTGGTGACATTATGCATCAGTGTTTCTTTCATCAGAATTTGGAACGTATTTCTTAACACTGTCACTGAAGCCTAGGGCACCTCTTCCTTTCTGAAGATTTTAGGACATGTGAAAACCTGTCATGAAATATGATTCCTTTCAACCTTAGTCAAACAACTTTAGCCTGAGGGGGAAACATATCACTTCAAAGACATTTTTTCCCAGTTTTAGGGACAGAAGGAAAAGCAATGAAGTGACAAGGAAGGGGCAGAGAATGGTAGTATAGATCCCCAAAACAGACCCCGTCAAGAAATTTCTGTAAGAAACCCACAGGAAGAGTCTCATTTTAATGACTTGTTTATGGTAAAGCTTGGCGCCTCTTTTCCATCTGGCTAGAAGTTGCTCCATGTAATGAAGCAAACAGTACAGCAGATATTGGCCAGGCAGTAATCTGGCACTGAGTCTAACCAGACTGTCATTTCTAGGTCAGCCTCTACATTTCTGCTGACCAAATTGCCTTCATCATGAGATCATGTCTTTCCAGAGAAATCCCACTAATGCCCTCATTCTGTGAAGGTGGTATATATAGAGGGAGGTTCTCTGTGTTAGCAGCGTGCAGTCCAGCAAAGACATCACTGTCCTCTAAGTGATTGCACTGTCTTCTCTCCTACCATTAAACTTCAGTAGAAGACATGGACATTACCATCCAGCACCCCTGGTTCAAACGTGCTCTTGGACCCCTGATTCCAAGCCGTTTGTTTGACCAGTTTTTCGGGGAGGGTCTTTTTGATTATGAACTCCTGCCTTTGTTGTCCTCCACCATCAGCCCTTACTACAGGCACTCTCTCTTCCGCAGTGTTTTGGACTCAGGCATTTCTGAGGTAAGACTTCTTTACTGAATATCTTCACTGCTATCAGTTCATGGAGAGTAACATGCCTCCCGCTACTTTCCATGATTCTGTGAAAGTATATTTATAAGCTGAAATTTTAAGACTGTGATGCGAGTGGGTGTAGGAAAACCTTTTGACTCAATGAAAATCAAGAGGTCATTTGTAGCGCAGGAGAAATCTTTCTTGTTACCATCTAGAAAAAGAAAGGCTTTGCCTATAGCATTTTTACAATAACTTCAAAGAATTGCTTCAGTCCTGTATTCACTAAGGGTGGGAAGAAAAGAAAAAACTTAGCTGCTTCTATAACAGGTTTTTTTTGTAACTGAGCTCAGTGTAAATACAAGCTTGAGTAGGAATATTCTGGCTCTCCCTCCCCCTTTCATGCATTCTGTATTCTTTGGAGTCCTACACTAGAAATCCCAAGAACAATTCACAAAAGCCTGAATACAAATTGGAAAAAAAAAAGCCGTGCTTTCTTTTTATACTTTGAGCTTTATTCAAAACCATCAGATCAGAAGTGTCAGTGAGTGTAGATACGCGTGCTTTTCCTATTCCTCCAGACTTTTCAAAGTTTCCTCCAAACGCTACCAGAAGCCCAGTAGAAAAAGTGATGGATTCACAAAATGCCTTATAGTATGAAACAATAAACTGATATAATTTGACCTCTAGCTTCTGAACACGAACCTAGGAGCCAATAAACCTATCCTGAGAAAAATAAAGGTACACCGATAAAAAATAGAGCAAGGAAGTGATGCAGACACAAGAAACAATAGAAGTGACTTGGAATTTTACTCTAGTCTCCCAATCACAGAGCCTCATCCAAAGCTTATTAAAGTTAATGAAGAATCCTGATTACTTCAGTGGACTTTGGGTTAGTTCTATGACCCTTCTATAGCCTTCTCAAATCAGTCACAGAGCGAGAGTCTGAGAACTATTTTGTCACAGTATTTGTATCAACACGATTTTTAACATGGATTTTAAAAATTTACTCTACAATTTTAATTTCAGGTGAGATCTGACCGGGACAAGTTTACAATCATGCTGGATGTAAAACATTTCTCGCCTGAAGATTTAAGTGTGAAGGTTATTGATGACTTTGTTGAAGTCCATGGCAAGCACAATGAAAGACAGGTAAGCAGAAAAAATTCAGCTGGGGGAGGGCAATATTTCTGCTCTGTTTCTTTTCTATTTTAAAATATTCCTCAGTTGAAAATAGTGTTTTAGGGAAAAAATGGAAGATGATAGGTTTTCTTAGTTTCTTCCCACACCATTATTTTTCAGATATTAGAGCAACCAAACTAAATGTACATGCCTGAGTCTGGTGAAGATGAAACTTGTTTTCTGATAAGAAGATAATCCAGTTCTCTTTATTCATTTTAAATTGTCATCTTCCAGTGCAGTCAGATGATCAGATGACAAAGAACAACGCGCATTATTGATGTCTGACTAGAAAAAGAATGTTATTTGAAGTTGCCAAAGAATGGCTGGGTTTGCATAAGCCAGGATCACTAATGAACGCAAAATTTTCATATGCTGAGTTAGATGAGAAGACAAAAACAAAACAAAAACCCAGTAAGGGCCTGAGGCTTGGAAACTTAACATATGCATGACATGGGAATTTCCAGAAGTATAAATTTGAAGTATAAATATTCCTAGCAGAGGGTCTAACTTTTCATTCAATAAAGATCCTTTCTGGGAAAACAAAATTTGTTATCAGCATTGATTTTTTTTCTATGTATTTTTCTGAGGCTGCTATTAAGACAGAGGGGAAGAATCACCTTTATTATCTGTCATTTTTTAAAAAGATTTCTTTTTTCAGCCAACAGCATCAGCAGGACATTTGCTCTCCAGAGGTGCCAAGCACCTATGGCTCCTGCTGAAATGGAGGCCAGCCACAGGTGTCCAGCACAGAGAGAGATCTATTTTGTAGTAAGGCCAAAAGTCACCTTGGACTCTTGGGGATGCCTTGGGGACTTCAGTAAAGCTGCACAGGATATCAGGCAGGACAGATTTTGTTTCCTAGTAGAGCGGAATGCAGATTATAATGTACGAACTTTCATAGTCTTGTCTGAAGTAATGATCTCATTATAAGTCAAATCTGGATTTGAAAGAAGTGGTTGGAATATGGAGTCACACCCTGGCAGTGCAGAGGGCCAAGAGAGGTGAAGGATGACTAACAAGTGGGGTAACACAATATTTCTGACTGAACCATCTCTTTTTCTCCTGTCTCTTACCAGGATGACCATGGCTACATCTCCCGCGAATTCCACCGCAGGTACCGCCTGCCTTCCAGCGTGGACCAGTCTTCCATCACCTGTGTCCTGTCTGCTGATGGCATGTTGACCTTCTCTGGTCCCAAGGTCCAGTCTAATGTCGATACCATTCACAGCGACAGACCCATTCCTGTAGCCCGTGAGGAGAAGCCCACCTCGGCTCCTTCTTCCTAAGCTCAACCTGCTACTGAAGCATCCAGGCTGTCACAATTCACAGGCCTCATTCACAGAGCCATTGCATAGCTATCAGTGCATTCTAGAAGGGTTTACTTTTTCTTTTCACTTTTTCCCCCTTGGATGGAATGAGAGGCTGGGTGAGCAGCTAGTGGTCTTTGAAGCTTAAACCTAAACAAACTGTGCTGTCAGGATGACATGATACAAGGATGCTGCCAGGCTGGCGTCTTTGCTGAAACAGTCATATATTGTGGTGTACAAGGTAACATCTACCAGATATTGAGGAGTGCACAACACCAACACCTGATATACCGATTTTTAATATTAGGCTCAAGCAGGAGAAAGCCCTGCAGCCTTGCTCTGTTCTAAGTGAGAATTAAGCTAATTGCCTTAAAAAGAGCCTGAGACACTGTGCACCTGAAATGAATGTACAATGAATTCCTTGAAGCAACAGGAGAACCACTGACATGTCACATGCAGCAGCTGCAACAATTTTTCAGTAAAGTTTTTAAGTGTATCTGTTTATGCCACTCGTGTCATCTTCCCCCAGTGACAACTGATGCAAGGATAAGCACGCTGTTCCACTGTCTTTCTAGATCCTTCATGGGGTCCATCGCTATGCTGAGGCTTCAAAATCCCACCAAGCTCTCCCCAGCCTCCATGTCTCACACCATTTTTCATAAATCTTGCTGTAACTCTAATGTAGTCCCACCTGTTCTGCTGATACCTGGCATTCAATACAAGCACTCAGTCAATGGCAGTCAATAAAGAATATAAATAAGAAGCAAAATACCAGCTGCTTTCTTCATTTCCTTCCATGCTCTTTGAAGCTAAAAGTGGAGTGCATGTTTCTCTGCACAGAACATGCAGAAACAAATACCAATAAGATACCAAGTCTTTCAGTAGCTGAACAAGAGGTGGGCAAGCAGGGTTCTAGCCCCAGGTGCCAATTTAGAGGTGGCACCAGAATGGCAGTCCCCAGGGAACTCAAGTGGCAGCAGCAACTGGGCAAATATGCAGGAAACCTGCACTGTGGCAGCTGCAGCTAGCCATTCCCTCCTCCTGCCTCCCCCCATTCTCTGGCACTTGGCACTCTCCCTCTCCTATCACCTCTTGATAGCATCTCTGTCCAGAGGGCTAAAATGCTAGCCATACCTGTGAGTTCTTTTGATCTCCCATTTTTCCTTATTAAAATGCCGTTTCCTAAGTCAGTTGCTTTTACAAAGGGGCAAGGTAGACCCTGAACACATAATACCAAAGAAGAGAGGATACTATTCCTTGTTCATGACCAAAGATCTCTCAGGGTAAATACAGGTACTGCCCCTTTACACTCTTCAGCACTTAGGTTATCAGAAATTCTCATACCAGTATACACGTATCTCTACAGACTGCATTGAAGAAAGAATCCCTGCAATGAAGCACCCTCATGCCTCAGCCAGCTCCTCCGCAGCACATTGAGCCCCGTTGGAGCAGCCATGGGCTGCTGCCAGCCAGGACTGCTCCAAACAGGTTCAATGGGCTGCACACGAATAAACTCCAGAGTAATAAACTCTGGAGTTTTATTCATGCACATCAATTGCATGTGTAGCTGCATCCAGAGTCTACAGGGTTAAATTCAAGTTTTAACACCCATATATTTTTGCTGAAAGATTTCAAGATTTTATATAATGTGAAGTAGACTGAAGAACAAACCAAGTGCATGGCTTTCAGGAGTGATCACTTCTCTGTACCCAAAATGGGGGAACCATTTCAAGCAGAGTGTTAGCTGAAAATCAGGTTTTGCTAACAAGAAATGCCCATCGGGAACCTCCTCTGTATTGGGGTTCACCTGGCAACAAAACAACTATGATGTGCCTGATACCAACTGGGATTAACCCTTTAATGCAGCATAACCGCATAACCATAGTCCTATTTAAAGAGGTGCATTTCTCCAGTCATGCCTAGTCCCAAAAGCAGGGGTGGAGTGTGGGATGAAAGAGGACATTAGCTGTTACTCAAGTGCCATCATATGACCTTGGGCACACTGAGCGACTGATATCACTTGGGGCCAGTTGTTGTAGTACTGTGATAGTAACGAAGATAAGTAAATGAAGTACCATCAGAGACACGTTTGCTTTATGCCTCATATCTATAAGGTACTGAGAACCTTCTACTCCCACTGAACTTGGAGGGCATTAAGTTTGTTCACCGTCTCACTGGATCAATCACATGATAAATTATCTTTTTTTTTTTTTTTTGCATCTTGTTTGAAGACAATATAGGCTTAAAGTTCTTCTCAGAGAACCCCAGATTAGGAAGAGATTTTTATTTCAGGAATCCATAACCTATGGCCTGTGAGCCAAATTAAGTCTGCAAAACCATTTAATCTAGTCTATGAACATGAGGCTTCAGCAACATTTGGTGCTGGGGGCTCCACCATCAGTCACTTTCCCTGTGCTGCCACTGGGAAAAATGCCCGTAGCTACTGGGTCCTAGCACTCATGTACTCCCTGCCTGCCTGCCTCTGACTGCAGCCAATTCCCTTTCATAGGTGCAGGATGCATAGTTCCTAAACCCAGGTAATGCCCAACCAGCCTCTTCCTAGAAACCTCCAATGAAAAATACCTTTCATCTTCCCTGGACAGTGTGTTCATTTGTCCTGAAGTTCTTGCATTTAAGAAGCTTATCCCAAAATTTAATATAAGTCTGCTTTGCTGCAACTTAAACCCATTGGGCGCATGTCCTGCCTTCTATGCAGGGGAGAACATTTTTTCCCTATCTTCTTTATGGTAGACAAGTTCAGAGGCCTCATTCCACAATGTCCTTTGTGCAATCTGTTCAGGGTAGCAATGTCCAACAGTCTCTGCCCTGAGCAGCGTCACTGACGAGTCCCTTCTCCTGGGGGCACATATCACCAAGCTAAATGCTCACTACACTACCATGGTCATCCCACTCCTTAGGTCTCTCCAGCCCTCTGCTCCACTCTGCAGGTCTCCCTGGCAAGCACCCTGCAACCTACCCAGCCTACTGCCCTGCCACTGGGGGCTGCCCCATACCAAATTTCTGGAACTCTGTCTCTTCACAGACCTGGGTCTAACATATTTGCTTTCCCTGCCTCACCTTTTATATATATAGCTCTGGGTGGGTGGACCCAGAGTAAGTGACTCTCAGTCTTTTAAAGAGCCAACTCCCAGAGGTCTACCCAACATCTCTGCAGTGGAATCCCTTAACCCAATTACTCAGTCTTCCAAATATGTGGAAATTGCTGTCATATTTCCCAATAATCTCCCTTTCTCCAAACTTATTCTATGTAGCTTCTCCATACACTTGCATTCCAACCTTTTTATCACCTTCTTCACTCACATCTAGATTCCTCTCCAGTTTCAATACAACCTCCTTAAAATGAAGTGCTCAAATAAGGACACAGTGCTCTAGCTGAGGCCTAATTAGTGTGGAGTACAGTGGCACCATCACTTCCCATATTTGTCGTATAATGCTTCTCTTAATGCAGGCTAAAATTGCATTGGCTTTCTTTGCAATGGCATCAGGTTTCTGGCTTGCATTGATTTTATGACCCATTATAATCCCCAGAATTTTCTCAGCAGGGCTACTGTCAAAGGTTCCCCCTCCCTCCACCCCATTTGTACCTGTCCATTTGGATTTTCTTTTCTGTTCCTCCCAGCTCACATCTGTGGCTGACAGATGTTAAGAATGACAGATGCCAAGAACTCAGCTGATAAGGGAAGGAGGAGAGGAGGCATAGGAGAAGGAGGAGAAGAAAGCAACTTGTCTTTTTGTGTGGGGCATTCCTTAAGTGCTCAGAGTGATACTTACCTCATTTGTCTATACTCAATTTTATTTTGCTGCCTAGAGCCAGTTCTCCAACTTACAAAGATCACTTTATATATTAATTTTGTTCTACAAAGTATTTGCAACTCCATCTGGTTTGGTTTTGTCTCAACATTTGAGCAGTATTCTCTCTCTTCCCACATCAAAGTCATTGATAACAATGTTAAACTTCACTGGGTCCAGAGCAGACCCTGTACAACAGACCCACCTGAGATCTCCTGCCAATCCAATGATTTCATAGATATTGGGGCTGGAAGGGACCTTGGAAGGTCATTGAGTCCAGCCTCCCACCCAAAGGGCAGGAAGTCAGCTGGGATCATAGGATCCCAGCAAGGTAAGCATCCAATTTGCTCTTGAAGGTGTTCAATGTAGGTGCCTGAACCACCTCTGATGGCAGGCTGCTCCAGACCTTGGGGGCTTGGACAGTGAAGAAATTCTTCTTTATGTCCAGCCTGAAATGGTCTCGCAGTAGTTTATGACCGTTTGACCTCGTCATCCCAGGGGTGCTCTGGTGAACAAACGTTTCCCCAGATACTGGTGCTCACTTCTAATAAACTTACAGGTGGCCGTCAGATCACCCCTGAGCCTGTGCTTTTCCAGGCTAAAGAGCCCCATGGCTCTCAGCCTGTCATCATCAGGTCTGCTTTTCTGACCCCTGTTCAGGCGCGTGGCTTTTCTCTGGACTCTCTCAAGCTTCTCCACATCCTTTTTGAATTGTGGGGCCCAAAACTGGACGCAGTACTCCAGCTGCGGCCTCACCAAGGCCGAGTACAAGGGGAGAAGGACATCCTGGGATTTGCTTGAGAAGCATCTATGGATGCAAGCCAGCATTTTGGTGGCTTTACTAGCCGCAGCATCACATTGCAGGCTTATGTTCATCTTGTGGTCAATGATGACCCCCAAGTCTCTTTCTTCCGTAGTGCTAGCCAGCGTAGCACTGCCGAGCCTATAAGGATGCTGCAGGGTTTTTTCCCCCAAGGTGGAGAACCTTGCATTTTTTGGTGTTAAACATCATCAGGTTCTTGTGCGCCCATTTGCTGAGCCTGTCCAGGTCAGCCTGGATCACCCGTCTGTCTTCTGGCATGGATGCTTTGCCCCAAAGTTTGGTGTCATCGGCGAACTTGGCCAGACCGCTCCTGACTCCAATGTCCACATCATTAATGAAGATGTTGAACAATATGGGTCCAAGGACAAATTCTTGCTATCAAAGAGCAAAGACTCAATTGATAAGAGAAGAAGAAGGTGAGGAGTATGCAACATGCCTTAGTGTCCATGGGAGACCCCTGAGTTGGGCAGAATGTCAGGTTGTGGCTTCACACCTGGGGCCTTGGCATGGCCAACAGAGTCACTAATCCTAGCCTGCTGCCCTGTAGGTGATCACCTGGACTAATCAAGGCTAAACTGAAGCCTCCACTAGAGCCTAATCCTCTACCCACTCCCAGTCACCAGAGTGGCTGGTCAGGGTAGATCCTGGTGATGTAAGGGCACAGAGGGGAACTGCCAGGGAAGCAAACAGCAAAAGAATGGGTAGGAGAGAGGTAAATGTTTTGTAATTAATTTGATGAACTGCAGTGGGTTGGAAACATTTTTAGTTTTATTGCTCTATTAAAAAATTTGATTAATTATTGAGAGGTTCTAAGACTTTTTTTTAAACTAGCCCTGTGCTGAATTCCCATCCTGAAGGTGAAATATGTGAATAAATATTGCAAGGAAAAAGTCTTGTAAAATAACAATGGTCCAGTGCAGACAGTGGAGATGGTAGGGAATGGCCCTGACAGTAAATAGTTCTCTGGCCTTTCATTCAGATGTAAAGAATTGTGTTACAGACTTGTTTCTGCCCCTGAAATGCTGTCTTGTATTCTTCCCCCAAGAGGAAAACTTATCAAACTCTGAGTTAAAACAGCATTAAACCACTTCCACATTTCCCACAAAATATTCAGAAATAAAACAAGCCTAAAATAAAAAGAAAACCCGACTGTAATTTAGAAATTAACAGTAAGCATCAAAGGCCATTAAATACATGTTTTCTGCTTATGGCATGCCATGCAAAAAAACACAGGTATTCCATGTTTAGGTAATTATAATGTCTCTGATGTCACTGGCAGGTTTATAAGGATGCAGGATGAACTGCTGAAGTAAACCCCAAATGATTTTCATCGGACACAATCATTTTATTATTGATCCAGTATTGGCAGTGGGGGGCAGTCCCTTGATATGAGTGTGGCAGGGTTCCGAGTGATTAATGAATTTTCTCCCTGGGGACTTACCTGCCATGCCTTGATTTGATGGAAAAATGAGAAAATAAATTCCCCAATGAGATGCAGATTAGTTAATCACCCCACACAGAAAGTAAAAGTAAATTGGTATATTGTGGTGCTCTCCATAAATCTTCAGCAGCAGCTAGATAACTGACTGGCCAATGTCCATGCTCCCTCCCCATTCCCCTATGCTCCCTGCCTTTAGGTCAGTCCCTTAATAACATTCTGTTGCCCACTGGTTGTCCTGACATCCCTCCTCTGCGAATCATCCCAACTGGTGGCCTCTACAAAGGTAAGTACCTCTTGTCTCCTCACCTTTTTATGAGTGGGTCTCACTGTGGTTATTTCCTTACTGACTGAGCCCGACTCTGGTGTTTCTCCATTTGGCAGTTTCTCCGCCATCTCTTTTCTCTGCACTGGCTTCCCTTGCTGTTCCTCTCCATCTCTTGTGGTGCCCCAGGGGGCAGGGAACTGCTCTCCTCCTAGTCCTTTTATTCGTTGCCAGTCGCCAGGTCGATCATGAAGTTCTAACAATTTCCCGGTGTGCTACCACCTCAGCTGAACCCTGTGAGTAATTGCCCTTACCCCGTCTTTGACCTGTGTTCTCTTTACTGCTCATCTGCCAAGCCCCTTCAACCTCCCCTTAGGAACAGGGTTCATCTTCACCCTGTTACAATGAGGATGACAGTCTTCCAGGAAACAAGGAAATCATCATGTCCGTAGGCAACTGAGGAGTCTTATTTGAGATCTCCATGTTCAACATGGCAAATAGTTCCAGGAGAAAGAGTAGATCCTGGTGATGTCAGGTTACCACTCTTTCCCTTTGTCTCTCTCATCTATCTGCCTCCATATTGAGGCGAGTTTGCTTGAAATGATTGATGCCTTTTACATCGAGGCATAACTGGGGACAATGCAGTGCTTGAGTCTCCCAAGTGTTGATGTTAACATCATTTCTTCAGATTGGCCTTCAAGGTGCCCTTGAAACTCTTCTTTTTCCCTACCTCTTGAGCAGTGACTATTGGTGAGTTGGGAGTATGGGACCTGTTTTGGGAGTGATCCTTATGACACATCCCATCCAACGGAGCTAGAGTCTTAGAAATATAGTGTCCATGCTGGTGGCATTTGCTTGAGCCAGAATGCTGGCTTTTGTTCTTCTGTCCTCCCAGTTGATATGGAGGATTTTCTGATTATATTGATGATGGTAATGTCCCAAAGCTTTCAGTTGTTTCTGAACCATTGTGCAATTTCACTCCATACAACAGAGTAGGAATGGCAACATCTTGCTAGCTTAGAACTTTGGTTTGGGTGTTGATCATGTAATCAAGAAAGTCATGATTTTGAGCATGCTCAAAGGCAACTCTGGCAGATTTTATCCAGTATTAAATAATGTAGTCTATGTTTAATTTTTGGGACAGGGAGCTATCCAGGTAGGGGAAATGTTCAACATTCTCTAAGGATTGTCCTCTAATTGTAATATGCGGAGGAGCAGCTAGTTGTTTTGGTGTGGGTTGGTGTAGTTCTAGCAGGTGGGTGAATTCATAGATTACAAGCTCAATTTTAAAATGCTCAATTTGTTCCATAAGAAGGAAATGAAGATAAGAGTAGAAATACACTGCTTTGTGTAAAAGAGCTATTCTAATTATGTTTCATTACATATAAACACTCTTATTATCAGTGTTATATAGGGGCTTCAGATGTCCTGAACATGTCAAGCACACTTAGTCTCATTAATACCTAGTTTGCAATCATTATGGAATGGGGTCCTGCAGGATGGCCGTGATCTCCCCAAGGCCCCCTTACCGTGCCAAGTTGGCCCAATGGGCACCCTCGATTCTCGCCCACCACATCTTTGATGGTAACTATATAGTAGGGAGGCTGCCTTTACATCCTCTTGGACACAGTTTGCTGTACTCTCTCTAACCCCTTGGGCTCCCGGACTCCTTATGGATCCCGTTTACAGTGGGTGTTTCAGGGCACCCTAGCCTTATTGGCTACGTGTGGCTCCAACCACCCCTTTACCATGCCCCAAGCCTCGCAGATGGTACAGAAGTTGTTTGGTCTGGGCCTTGTTGTAATTTGGCCCCCTGGTCCTCCCTGGACCCTCCATGGCCCCGTCTCACTTGGCGCCTTAACTGGCGCTCAGGCTCTCCGCAGCCCTGCAAAGTACTGCACCCTCTCTGGCGCTGGGGTCGGTGCACCCCCAAATGCTGAGCCCTCTCTGGTGCTGGGGTCCCCACGCTGCTGTGGGTCCCCTATGAGGCTTCTTCCTTCCCCTAATAGCCTCACCCAAACCACCAGTGTTATACAACAATAAACAAAACACATGGCCCTGGGCTGTAACATAAATTCAAGCCACCCAGCTATAACATCATTCAAACCCTACCAGGGAATACTCTGCCCCATAACAGTATCAAGAGCTGCTCATGCCATCAGGCCTCTCCCCTTTTCTTGCTCTGGGAGAGCTCCTTTCCCACTTGGCTGCTGACAGGCCTCAGCCCTGGGGTTTATATATGAGCTAGGCCCTGCCCCTTCCAGTCAGCTGACTGCTGATAGGTGTGCGCCACTAACTGGTTCTGGCTCCCCTGATAACCAACAGCTGGGGCTTCTACCTCACTGCTAGGGCTCTTCCCCTAGGAGTTTCAGCATTTTAGAGGAGCAGGGCACCCTAGTGTCCTGCAACAGCAACATTTTAAAAGTTGGTCGTATTTATATTTTGCATTATTTCATTGACCAGTTCCATTCTGCATGTACTAGAACATATATAGAAACCAGAATTAGAGATACAAGATCCTAACTCTTAGAACCAATGTAAACCTACTAGATAAAAGCTATCTACCTGCAGGTGCATCAGTTATTAAACAGATGCCCTTAGCTGATGATTCATATTGGGGCCAGCTCCTGGGGCCCTGCTCTATCTCTTTTCATCACCCTGGTCACTCAAAAGGCAAGTAATGTGCCCTGAAAGGGCTGCATGAGAGTGTTTTTGTATAGTGTTGCAGAGGTTGTGATGTTTACATGGCTGGCTATGCTCCAGCTGCTCCTAGCATTTGTCAGGACCAGCACGCACGCCACCCAACTTGCATCTGAGGAATCAAAGTGCTGCCCTCAGTTCTAGGGTGGGATGTGTGAGGAAAGGTAGTGGAAATCAGCTCTGGTTCCCCTCTTCAAGTACACCAAGTGCCGTGAAGCACTCATGATGCTTTGGTGAGAGAATGTGTTACTTGGGGCACAGTGAAAAAATGTGGGACACAGCAAGGGCCTCATTACTGGTGTACCCAGGTGTGCAAATCCTCATGGGCAAGTAAATAGTTTCTACTTCAGTCAATTTGTATCACTCAGGGGCAGAAAGGGGTGCAACTGGCCCAGCTGAGTATTCCCATAGTACAGGGATTCTCTCTTGGTGTTAAGTGGTGTGGCTCCTGCCCTGTCCTCTCTGATTGGGTGAGGAAGGGCTGTGTATATGGTGGTATTCTGCTAACTCTCTGCTGATTTCAAATGGTATAAACTCAGGTAGCCTCAAAGTATTTTAGACAGATGATCAGGGATCTAGGTTTTCTGTTCCCCAAGATAAAACATGGTAAAACCTGGATTTTCTCATTTTGCAGGCTCACAGAGTTCCAGCCTGTGAGGGTCCAGCTAGGACCATCTTTCTGGTATTATCCCTAGTTAGCAAAGGGAGCTGAGGCACAAAGAGATTAAAGCTATATCTATTTAGCCACTTTGTTGAATCTGGGAATGCCATGTGAAAACACAATCTACCCCCCAAACTCTGACATCAAAGTCCAGCAATTAAGCAGAGGTGTAACTGGGCACAGTGGTACACAGGGCAGCAGCAGTGCCTGAGCTGCTAGCAGTGGCGGCTGGGTTGGCAATGCAGCTTCTGTTATCTTTGTGCTCAGCCCCTGCACAGGGATTCAGTGGCAGAGCAGGGATTAATACCCAACTCTCAGTTCAGTACCTTAAACACAAGAACATCATTCCTTCTGTCTTTTCCCCATGAGAAATTCCTTGTTCCTGTACTGGGCATGAAGGAACAGGTTGTGTTTCAGGACATAAGACTAGAAGGAATTTCTTGGGTCACTGAATCTATTCCCCTGCTATTACAGAAGACCTTGTCATATAGTCCTGCTCATGAATATATCAAGGTCCACTCTGAATGGCTCCATCTGACTTGAAAAACAGTGCAGCTGTTTAGGAAGGTACAGAAGTCACTGCATCACTGAACAGACTTTCAGTGCTAGAGGAAGGCATGCCATGTACCAGGAGAGGGACTATAACTTCTGTTCACTAATTTCTGGAAGCAGAGCTGATTGGTAGTGCAAGAAGTTCTTGTGAATGATCACATGAATTCAAAATGGCTCTTAAGTCTTGATATGACTCTGAGCACCGACAGAATCTTTTTTATTGTTGCCATATTCCTCTTGAGCTGAGGCAATTACAAATGACAGTACTCCAAGTGGGTGGTTATCACTGATTCTGATAATAGCATCATATTCTCTTTGAATATAATAATTTAACACATTTCTACCTCATTTTTTATATATCCCATTATGTTTGGTTGCTTTTCTGACGCCTGTTGTTCATAGAGCAGACATTTGCTTGTTGCTTGACGTGAGTACTTACTGGATATTACCTTTTATTTGGAACTTCTGTCATACCATACTCTATGCCAATTGTGTTACATAAAAAAAGCTCAAGTGACTTATTTATCTTAGAACATGGTATCTTCCACAAGGTGGCAGCCTTTCCCATATTTCCAGCAGATGAGGTGAACTGTTCCAAGGAACCTTTCAAAAAGTGCAGATGTACTTAGTGATTTTTGCAATATTCTCACAGAGTTTGCGGACTGTATCCTATTGTGCACACACAAGAAGACTGAATTAAAGTACATGGAAAACCTTAATTCTGGGATTGCCTGGTTTGTTTGTTTTTTACTGATATTCAGCTTTTTTTTCTTTTTGCAGAAAAAAACCCAGAATGTACAGTGATGCTCACTATCTAATCCCCCTTCTTCAGCAGCAAGGTTTGAGCAAAGCACACTGCATTGCAGACTTCTTACATCTGAGTTAAAAGATTAACTCCCTTAGTTGAAAGCAGCAAATGGCTGTTACCTTCTGCAGACTACCCACTAAAAGAAACCCAAACTACTGTAACAATAGACTGCATATTCATGCATACTTCCCATCTTATTGCTAACACAACAAAAGTAGATTTGGAAGACTGTCTGCAAGGCATTGGGGGCCTATACTAGGGGTGTACAAAGCGGGCAGTATTCAATTCAGATTCAGATTTGGCCCAATTTGGGGGACAGTGATTTGATTTGCTGATTCAGATCACTGTCCCGATTCAATCTGGCCAAACTGGAATCTGAAGATTTGATTCTGGTTCGAAGAATCAGCAATTCAGCCATAGACACAGCTTTATATGTTTTTTCTACATACCTTGAGGTACCAGGCATGGCTTGTGAATGCTGCGATGCTGGGGTGGATGGAGCATCCCACGGGCGTGTGGGGAGGTCCCCCACATGCTCAGTGGCAGACCTGGAAGTGGACCAGAAGTACTTCTGGTCCACTTCCAGGTCTGCCACTGAGCGTGCACGGGGACCCCCTCCCCGCACTCCCACGGGATGTTCCATCCGCCCCAGCATCGCAGCATTCACAAGCCATGCCTGGTACCTCAAGGTATGTAGAAAAAAAACATATAAAGCTGTGTCTATGGCTGAACTGTCGAACCCTCCGAATCTCTCCCAATCAAATTGGAGGCTTAAGGCACTTCTTCATAGATTTCTTGAGGAATTGAGCCACCTGCTAAGTGGACCAATCAACTTGGAAGCCTCGATTCCTCAAGTGGACCAATCAAATTGGAGGCATAAGGAATTGAGGCTTCCAATGAGATTTGGAGAGATTAATGGGTCTCCTGATTTGATTCAGATTTGGAGATTCATCTGTTGAATCAGGCTGAATCTCCTCTGAATCAAATCAGTGATCAAAGCTTCGCACAGCCCTAGGCTATACATGTGCAGTGAGGCTGCTGTGACGTGCTGTAATTACAGCAACGTGGAGCAGACTACTGGAGCATGGTAATTACTAGGGCTGTGTGAAGCTTCAGTCCCTGATTCAATTCGGTGGAGATTCAACCCAATTCGGTGGCCGAATCTCCAAATCTGAATCAAATCAGAGGAGAATATATTCAGAGAGATTTGGAGACTCAGTCATAGAAACAGCTTTAAATGTTTTTTCTACATACCTCTAGGTAGCAGGAGCTCATGAGTGCTGCAATGCTGGAGTGCATGGAGTGTCCCACAGAAGTATGGGGGACTCCCCAGTGCACTCAGCAGCAGACCCAGAAGTGGACCAGAAGCACTTCCAGTCCACTTCCAGGTTCGCTGCTGAGCATGTGGAGGGCCCCCCTGCACTCCTGTGGGATGCTTTATGTTCCCCAGCATCGCAGCATTCACAAGCCATGCTGGTACATCAGGGTATGCAGAAAAAACTTTTAAAGCTGTGTCTATGTCCGAATCACTGATTCTCTGAATCAGCATCAAATCTTCATATTCAAATTTGGCTGAATCAAATCAAGAACAGTGATCCAAACCAACTAATCAAATGACTCTCCCTGGTTTGGGCCAAATCTTAATCGAACAGGGTCTGCTTTGCACACCCCTAGTAATTACCATGCTCCAGCAGACTCCAATGTCACATGTACCAGCCTCCCTGTGCTGAAAAATGGTGGAGAGGGAGCTTTAACGAAAGCCCACTCCCAGAGCAGGTGTATAAACATCCCTTGTGACCGAGTAGATAGAACTGAGGTCTAACACATTAGAAATCCAGGTTCCCCTGTCCTGTGCAGCCTCACAGTCAGATTGGGCTATAAAGTACACAGGACTATTAGCAGTAGTTAGTTCTCAACCAGGGTGTCATAATGTTAACACTGTTAGGTGTGCAAACATGATTCATGAGATAAATCCAGTGATTTCACAGAGGAATCTATACAGTGTCAAAAACATGGTGACCTCTTGAGGTCTTTCTGAGTTCTTTGCAACAGAAGAATTGCTCTATTTTTCTGTAGTCAAAAAACAAGTGAAAAGTAAGAGCTGGCACTTTCCTCAAGTCTCTCAAGTGCCTTAAGTCTAAAAAAGTTGAAAACCACTGAGTTATAAGAAGAGTGGTTAAAATTATTTTCCCCCCCACTTCTGAGCCCAATGCACTTACCTTCAGTCAGATGGCTGTCCATTCCTGCATACAGTACAGCTAGACTGGAATGGTAGCCACATTGTAGCTCAGGTTAAGTGACTGCCAGTTAGCTTGTATTAACCGACATTTTTAACCAAGCTCATTGGGATGCTACACAAACATCTGTGGTTTATTGTAGGGAAGCAGCAGTAGGATAGAGAAGAAGCTGTTTTGCTGGAGGTTCAACTCTCTGTGGAAAACCAAAGCAAATTGACCAGGTGTAAGCTGAACAAATCAGAATAGATTTAATAGCATGGGGGAAAGGCACCTCCTTGTTCTTAAGGTCACTATCCTGCTACATTTCATAGACTTACTACAAACCATGGAGGTCCTACAGCTTTTCAAAATCATGGAGTACAGAATTTTTATACTGGGAAGTGTTAGAGAATATTCATCTAAGACAGTGGGGCCAATCTTCTTGGCTGGCATGCCACAAATTAAGCCAAGCCCCGTCCTCTGCTTTCTGCTCCCTGCCCTGTGCTCCCTCTTGATCTGCAGTGTGCAACACACAGGCTGCTCATGCCACTTGTGGCACACATGTTACAGGCTGGCCACCCCAATCTAGGAAATAATGTTACTCCATCTATAATAATTTATATTATTCCAGGAAGTCCATCTCTTCTGCAAAGCACCCACCCCGCTATGATTGCATATTATTTTATGATGGTTTGCAGCAGCCTTTTTGGTTTCGCCTTCTGAAACCTGCCTCCTGCCACCCCTCTGAGTACACATGAAACAGAAGGCATTAGTACCAGTGGAAAAAACTGTGCCAAAGAAAGCCACAGGGAATATGTGGGTGGGTAAACACTTCCTACATCCCATAGAAATGGGGTCCATCAGTGGTGAAGCAAGGTGTATAAATGTAAGACTTGCTCTAGTGACTTTGCAGGCACTAAAACTTACAGGTTACTATAGAGTACATGGCTGAAAAGTGCTGTTCCACCGTTCCCCTGTGGAAGAGCCCTATACAAAGTGCATTTACTTGTGTCTGTATATAGGTAGCCACAGCAGATTATTTAGGCCTCAAACTATAATTTCTTTGGGAGGTTGCTAGGTCTTTGCTAAGCAAAGTTGTGAGCATCTAGTGCCACATGAAACATGATAGCAATGTCTAGAAAAGGTGATATCTAAGTTTTAGTGATCCCCCCCCAAAAAAGCCCAAGTCAATGGCCCCATGGCTCATTAATCAATACACCTACAAGGTTTTACTGGAAGGAAAATAAACGTCTTCAGGGCCCAGATGTGAAAAAAAATGGTCCAAAATGAGGCTTGGATTATTCATTAGCTCTTGAGTAGTAACTGTGCTACTCAGCAAAGTAGTTTTCTACCTAAACTGTTATTACCTTAAAGGAATGCTGCCATATTTTAATTACATTATTTCCAAAATTACTACTAGGCCAGCATTCTTTTGGGAATCACGCTATAGAGCTGGAGAAAAACCAGCTGGCTGATTGCAATGCAATTTCTGGAGGTAATGTCATGTGAAGCTGATGCATCTAGGATGTGCGCCACAGTCTGGATGCAGATTGGTGTACAATGGAAGGATTAATTACCCAGCTGATTTTTGGGTACGCATGACAGCAGACACTTTCATTCCTGGGTCTCCAGTGCTTTGTCCACAAGAATTTAAAATGCAGTCAATTACTTGTTTCATTAGCCTTTTATCAAGAAAGATATGTTTGCTACCATTGTTGCCAGCACAGCAATTTTGTCACTAGATCTAGCAATTCTGGGGTACTTCTAGTGACGGCCTGTACATATTAAAGATCTTATATCAATTCAGTATGTGCAGTGCTTAGTAAGGCATTTAGCAACATTTCTGACAGCTTTAGAATGTATACCTCATGAAATTTTTGCTCTTAAGAGTTAGTAACACTAGGTGTAATGTTCAAGTAATTGGATATGCCATGTCTGCTTATAGCGCTTATTTAAGACATCAGTGAAATAAAAATAAATATACATAAAATAAGATATTCAGTTATATATATATCATCACTCATGCGCATAGCACATTACATAAGTTTCATGATAATTATACAATTTATATATCATTTCACTAATAACTTAAACACATACTATGAGCAAAGATGATGTAACCAATCACTTGGATGCTGGATATGTATCTTCATAAAAAGCTAATGAAATGAACACCTAATTGTATTTTTAAATGGATAAAATTAGGCACACTCTCTCAACCTGTCTGGTTGGGTTGTCTGGAATCTATTCCCAGCTTGATCCTGAGGCAAAAGAGAATATAGAAAAGAAAACTCTTTTGCTTTTTCTTTACTTTTTAAAATGCTGGTTATCTTGTATTTCAGTCCTTCCAGCCTGAGCTGATGCATACACACACATTCATGCTCACAGACACACATGGTAAGAGAACTGTTTCTTTGTCGAAAGCCTGAAAATTCCAGCTCTTTGTTCTTCCCGTATTTTTGCTGCTGGTATTACTATTGAAAATGACAGTTTTAAACTCTGACAATGGGTGGCAGCAGCTACATGTCACTGAGATTTAACAGACCCTGCGATATAAAAGGGAACATGGAACCTGAAAGGTCACTTTGCATTTTTTAGATCTGTGAGTATATACGTGTTCTTTTCAGATGTTTTTCCTTAGCAATAATTACTTCAGTTTTCTTTTTCTTTGACAATTTATTGAAAAGTAAGCTGAGCAGTGCTATTGTCCACTCTGTCTAGTTTTTCCACCCACTCAGAATGATGTCAGCCTGTCACTGCAGGAGTTAATGCATTGTAGTCTGCCCTCCAAAATCACTAATTACATCTCCAGTTTTTCACTGAAAAAGTCTCTTAAAGTCAAAGCATCACTTAAAGCTTCATTAAGCTTTTTCTGTCTGATGATTCCACATCCACTTCCCGAAAACATTGGAACAGGTTACCCAGAGAGGCTGTGGACTCTCCGTTGTTGGAGGTTTTTAAGACCTGGCTAGACAAAGCCTTGGCTGGGATGGTCTAGTTGGGGCTGGTCCTGCTTTGAGCAGGGGATTAAACTAGATGACCTCCTGAGGTCCCTTCCAACCCTCATTTCTATGATTTTATGATTGCATGGAAGTAAAAAGTGGGTGTCATGATGCACAGCTTTCAGGTGATGACATGCTTAGAGTTGTTAAACTAAGCTAAACATCACAGAACAACATTGCACAAGATGACTTGAGTCTCTGTGGGGTAGCTATGATGCCAAGCCTTCATGCTACAGACAAGAAGCGGATGAGGAAGATGAAGAGACAACAGCAATTGAACACATCTGCCTTTCTGAGGCTGTGGAACAAAGATGACTCTTTTATGGGGTTTGAATTCCCTTCAGTGAAGAATGATTATAGTGCTGGGCCCAGCTTCACTGATAAAAAGGAAAGCCAGTGGAAATATGCCCCTGAGGTCAAAGGGGCAAACTGTTTACTTATTTTTCATGTACTCACCTCCTGTTCAACCTCCTCGTCACAAGTTCCAGCTACTCTCACCTTTCACTAAGTGGAACCTACTCACCCCTACTACCAGCTCAACTTCCATTAAGATCACAGAGTTGAAGTCAATGTGAGATCTAGAGGACAGTTTTTTACTCCATTAACATTTGTGTTACAGTAATAGATCATGTACACATTCTTTTATTTATAGGTGAGCTACAATAGACATCTACAAAATTGGGCTGGCTGGCTTCTTTAGGTTGAATAAGGAGTTTTCCCTGCTTATTTTTTTTATGTTGGAACAAACAAGCAAAGAATTTCTATTCTGGTCCACCCTAATTTTGCTGGACTACCTCCTGGGGAGTTCAGAAGGTATGTACATTAAACTCTCAGTGTCTGTGAATGGTGGGAGGTGCTGAATTTTTATCAAAGATGTCTTCCCCCCCCCCCCCCCAAAAAAAATCATAAAGAACATATCATTGTTCATATCAAGTTCATTGGTAATTTATAAATCCCTTTAGACAGCCCATGCTAAAGTAATACAGAGAGCTTGAATTGTTTATGCACTTCAGCAGGATGTAACAATTAACACTAGTAAGAAAAGACAGCTGTATGTTTCTTTGCTTTGATACGTGGTTATTCTGTTATTCCACTGCAAGAATCAAACCCGTCACATATACTAAATTGCATTTGACTGGGATCATGGAGCCACACAGTGTGTTTATTCATCTTACAATATTTTGCCTCAAACTAAAGATTTTCATTTCTTACTTATTTTTCAACCTGCCAGCTGAATGTTAAAATGTCCTGAATTTAAAATGAAACAAACAATTCTGTTACACCTGTGGTGACCATTAGGCAGAAAACTGAATACAATAAACTTAACAATGTAATTAAATGGATTTTGTGAAAAAAAATCTTCAAAGATATGCAATTGTCTAAGAAAGATATTTTGCTAGGAAGCAACTTCTGACTCAAATTTACTGTAAGTGCTTCAGGCTGGTTTTCCCTTCCAAGAGCTAGGATGATTCTGCTGTCTTCATTTATTAGGGGAAATATTTTGTTATAAATATTATTAGGGATCCTCTATAGAACGGTGATATGAACAAGAGGTGGTATAAAGTGTAAGTTAGTGAGTTTTTATCAAGCATAGATTTATATCTTCTGAGCAGAAGCTAACAGATACCCACTAACTCCATCCTGAAGCAGGCAGATCATTCTGACCCAGTACATCCAGTTAAAATAACGAGAAGAGATCAAAGCTGTTTACAGTTCAAGAAAAACAGCAGATTTACAGTGTCTCTTTTGATGAGACCACATACATAAGACAGACTCTTACATGAAATACCTGCTTTCCAACAGAATGGAACAGAAATCAAACGGTGATTATTTCATTGCTAGGCTATATTAATTACCCTTACTCTTGGAGTTAGTAGACAAAGTGTTCAGGTAATGCATCATTTCAACCAAAAGATTAAGAAACAAACCATGAAGGAAGATGAACAGCTTTTACTTAGTAACTACTGAGAAAAGGCATTTCAACAGCGACTGTGATTTTTATTTACAAAGCCTTTAAGTACCAATTCATGTTAGAACAATTTGCACAGGAATACTTTAGAACCAGGGAGTCAGTTTGATTAATTATACTATTGAAAAGGGATCATCAACCTCACTGGTTTGTGACACCTGTCCTAGTTCCCAATGTACAACTGCTTTTCAGAATAAAGCCCCTCAAGAAAGCGGATGTAAACTCATTAACTCAATAGCAACTTTACGTGCAGAAATAAATCCAATATCCATAGACTATCAGATTATATTTGCACTCAAGTAACAGAATATATCTGCAAATCAGTTGATAAGAAAGTTCTTTCTCATTCTTCCTTCGGAAATACATCTCTCTCTCTCTCTCATATATATCTCTAGAGGTAGATGGATATGGTTTTAATCCCTAGTTTACATCTCTAATAAACCACAGAAGAGGGGAAGACAAGATCCACAAAAGAATTAAATGTCTTTTTTATAGATTTGATTAAGAGATTAAATTCTAATGATCTCTCACAAAAAAGCCCCTTAGATGGTTTGAAGTTCATACAGGCAATGCGGAGGTAAATTCACATGTGCATGATTTGAGTTGATAAGAACTGGATTAGATAAATAAACAAAACCTCCCTATTCAGAGGTGTCCTTACACCACAAATAAAAATCAGGAATAGGTCAAAATATTAGCTTCAATATCAGAAGCAACACCAAGTATGGGCCAACATTAACCTTCTGCCATCAAATGAAATATTATAATAAACACTGGACATGCAGAAAGAGTAAAGCCTCAGATTATGACTTCTGATTGAATCCTCCTCCCCTAAAATTCTGCATTTGAGGAGAAAGTGAGTGGGCTTAAGGAGGATTTGAATGTTGACAGGAATTTGGGGAGAGGTCAATGAAGCTGCATCATCCATAAAGTTGTGCATGTATGTAAGAAGCACCAGAGGCAGTTGCAGGAGAAGTGGACAAAGAGGTGGACTAGATTGGAAGGGATGTAGGGAGGGGCAACTTGATAAGGAAAATACGGGGATGGATGCAATTATCTAGTCCTTGACAGGAGTAACCAGATATTTAAATGTGACAAGATAGCAATTAGGGAACAAGCTGGGGGATATGAAAAGGTGTGTTATATGATCAAATACAGTAAATGGACAAAAAAAAGAAGACTCCAGCGCATGTCCCACACATGCAACTTTAGACACAATGCCACCTCTTCTATGGGACATCTGTTGAAGTTATTGACAGGAAGGCACCACCTTCTCTCAGAGAGTTAGAAATGGACTCTTATGGGAGGCCTCAAAAAAAAGAAACAGCTTAGGAAAAAATGAAATATTGCCAGTCTGAACTGAATTTAAGACAAGATTGAGCCACAGAGAGATAGTAGGCACATCTACACATGCTATTAGCATGCAGCAATAAACTCCAGTGCATATTATACTGGAGTTTATTATTCCCAGGCACACCATTTGAACATGCACCCAGGACTGCAGCACACTGAGCTGGGTCGGAGCAGCCCTGGCTGGGAGGATCCTAGGGGGGTCACTGGACTGCTCCGACCTGGCCCAACATGCTGGGGGGGCTGGCTGGGGCATGAAAGTGCTTCAGCACAGGGTTAGCAGGTAGGTAGCCTCCACACTGAAGCACTCTTGTGCCTCAGCCAGCCATGCCAGCATCTACACATACACTGCTGTGGACTTTAACTGTGCAGCAGGGTAGTATTTGTAAATACAGACTAATTAGCTCTGCAGTAAACATTTTGCATCTATACGTGTGGCCCTATTAGGTCACAGGAAACAAATTAACTCTGCAACAGGGTACTACTTGTAGATACAAGTACTCTCATATTTACAAGTACTACCCTGCCACAGAGTTATAGTTTCCTGTGGTCTAATCGGGCCACACGTACAGATGCAAAATGTTTACTGTGGCACTAAATAGTCTATTCCACAGTAAACATCTCAAGTAGACGTGCCCAGTGTCAATTTTTAAACTCCTTAGGCTACAACAAAGATGTTCAAACTAAGTTTAATTTTAGAAAAATCAAGAAGTACATTTCTTGTGGAAAAGAGTTACTTATTTGGCAATCCTCTTGCAGGTTTGACACTAACGTTGGAAGGGAACTATATTTGCCATTCAATATGACCATATATGGCTGCCAGAGCTCCCTTTTCCCTGCTTCGAAGGGACACTCTCTCCCTGTGGAAACAATAAGCAGCTGCTTTTCCCATTTCTTCTCGCACTGTGTTTCTGGGCCTTGCTACTGCTCAAGATGCTTCCAACCTGTATGCTGGGAAGTGACAAACCTGTATTGTGTTTTAGCTTGAGGAAAAAGCAATGAGTGTACCTTTAGCAGCACTGAACTGCTGACATTAATCAAACTATCATTTTACCCAAGTTCATGGGGATAAAGTGACACTGCCATGCTGAGAAGATGCTGGAAACGAGCAGGCAAGTACAATTCAGCTAAGTGTTGGAAAATGCCAGGGCCTCTATTCAGAGCTTCTCTTTTTCAGCTAAAATCTGCTGCTGAAAATAACCTTCCTTCCAAAGGATGGCCCCATTCAAGTACTTTGTGTGCTTGCAAGCTGTGACAAGCGGGGTTATTTATTGTCAGCATACTGGGAATAGTACATATTTTATGGAGAGAGGAGAAGCAGCAAAGACTATTCCTGCACAGGCTTTTACATGTAGCACCTGTTACTGAAATGATCACCATATGCATGCACACACAAACGATGCCTAGAGTCATCAAGGTCTTCTGTACCAGTTTCAGCAGAAGTCCTTCCTGAGCCTGTGAGTTCATTAGCTGTCATTAGTTTACTGGCCAGCATCCAGGATTCCCATACAGACCCTGGTTGTACTTTTACTCAGTATGTAGATTTGTCTCCTTTGGCAGCACACAGCTTCATTCTCAAAGGAACCTAAGACTTTCAGCAGTTGCCCTTTAAGTATCAAAGCCACAACTAAAATCAGAAGGTATCTAAATGTAATGAAAAGAAGCAAAATTGGCTGGCTGCACAGTCCTCTTTCTGTTGCATCTGTAGCTGTGTACATACTGAGAGTCCTCCCCGAAAGCCTCTCTCTGTTCTTCGTGCAATCTGACACTAGTTCATGCGTTTAAGTGGAGCTGTGGGGAAACTCAGTGTTGGAAAGGGCGTTGGAGCAAATGGGTTGCTTGAGTTCACAGATCGGCTGAGCTTTCAGGCTTAGCTGCAGAGTTCAGTTGTTATCTCATGCTTTCCAAGCAAAATTAACTGCCTAAGTTCACTGAAAGTTTGGGAACCTCAAGCTAATGTTCAGTTTTGGTTGGCCTGGACCGCAGGTTTGGAATCAAGTCCAAGCTTGAGTTTGGCCTTTGTTTATACAAGTGCAAAGTGTGCAAAAGTGGATCTAGAATACTCCCATTTTGAGTTGACAGCCACATTGTATATAAGCAGTGATGAAAACCCCCACCCCCAACCCAGTTTGACGCAGGCTTGCAGTATCTATCATAAAAATCATTCTTTTTGGAGATTTAAATCACACTTTTGCCAAAAAGGTACTTGACTTACAGGAATTGATTCACAACTTCCCACAGGACTCTGGGCTGCCTGAGTGGATCCTGGGCTCCCAAGAAGGGGAGGTATTACATTAAATTGGATTAGACTAACTTGAATCCAATTATTAAGTGACTTGTATACAATCAGACAGGAAGTCTGTGGCAAAGTCAAGTCCTAGTCTAATGCCATAATCACAAAACCATCCTGCTCACTAGCATGACATCTCTGCATCACAATATTAGGACACACGTGTTGCACCTTCATGTAAGATCACTGTATTATAAGCAAACATTACTGTCATGATGAGATGCAGAACCAGGATTGTTTTGGCAAAATTCCAATGGTCCTATTTTTCTTGTACAAAACTATCTCAAATCTAATTGGACAGGACATTGGATCTAAATTTTATTTATGCACACCCTCAGAAAGTTTCTGAGAGTGGGTGTTGGAAAAGCAGACATGTCTCAGTCACATGTTGTAATGCACATAACTGGGGAATGGTTTTGGCTATGCAACCACAAGGAAGAGTCATGTGGAACAGTATTTTAGTTCCCAACGGGGTTAGAGCTGTCATTTCCATTTTAAATCCTCTATAGTTAGGGTGGAACAATTCTGACTCAGTGAGAACATGTTGGCCCCAAAGAGATTTTAGGATAATTCTGTTTTTTTAATTCCCTACAATAGCTGAATTTTAGAACATGGGTCACTTGCATCAAAAGAAAAGTAGAAGATATGCCAACCTTACAATTTGCCATGAAATAAAGGGACAGCCAGAATTAAACTTAGAATAAAAAGATACACGGGGAAAAATAAGAGCAGATTATATTGATTGGCTTAAATAAATACCAAGGACCCAATTCTATCATCACACGTGCATGTGCATGCAACGATAAAATTTTAATTATAGCAGGAAGTTGTTGTAATACCATGTCAGGATCTCATCACATGGGCTTTGCAGTAGTTATAGACTACACATCATAACGTACTGGGAAACCTTTTTTGTGGATCACAGATGAGGTACTGATGATGCAAGCCTATAATAGCAGCATCTTTGAGAACAATGCTACAATAAGAAGGTTTTCATAGTTCAGAGGCGATGACCTTGTTTGCCTCAGGCCCTTTTTGTGCATTAAGTCTACTCACTAAAATGATCTATAGGATGTTTTAAGATGGTAGGAAAAATATTCCTCATCTGCTGTAGTCTAACTGTTTAAAATAAATTCATTTCAGAGTCTTCTAAAATTTTCAGGATAACACTGGTAATTCATTTACCTTATGGATTTAGTACAGGCAAGATTTCAATCCAGTCCCAAAATACAATTCCAAATTATATAGTAGACTAATTTCTTGGAAACAGATTTCCATTGAGCAGCAATTGGAATCGTTTATGAGCTATGCTATGACAAATTCTTAGTAGTCTGGGTATAGTTACAAACCTGAGTCTTGACCCAGGCTTTCCAAAAAACATTTGCTCACAAACTGTTGAGCATGCCCAAGACAAAAACTGAGTAAGTCTTGGCTCTAAGTTTGGAGTGAAATCTACATATTCTTAGGAAAGATTTATTATTTTAAGTCAAACCAGGCAGAGGGAGCTGCTGGTGTTTGATTTTTCAAAGCAAAACATAGGGAATGTAAACCAAGCAGAAAAGATTTTCACTTGTCATTCCCACCTCCCCCAACACCCCATGTGTCGTGCAACATCAATCATAGGATTTCGTCTTAAAATAAAAACATTTGTTTTCTATGGGTAGTCTTTAGTATGGTCACAGAGGTTTTAGAGGCATTTGAGGCATGTTATTAAAATAAAAGTTCCCCGTTGCGCTGCAATCCACTCTGCCATCCTTTGGCCCAGAGCAAATGTTTTTACTCCTAGTTATAAACATGTGTTGCCATGAAGCAAAATGAGTTCACATTGTTTTCCTTCTGCTGTAGTGATCTCTGAATATCGGCAAAAGCACAACTATCAAGATAAAAATCTGGCTGGGATAGCTTTGGAAGTATGTGGGGGTGGGGGAGCATGTGGACAAGGCAACCCTTAAGGTATCTTTCTAATCTTACGGTTCTATGAACTTTGTATTGCCATTTTTTTTTAAAGTGTGATGCTCATAGAGCATCAAACCCTAACACCATGGAAAATCATCTCTCCCCAATCCCCTACTCATACCCCATTAAAAAAAAACCAAAACAATCCTACTAGATCACAAGTACAAATCCAGCTCATGTCAGCAGTGACTAAAATTTATCAATATTTGAAGCCTGTGTAGTGATCTACATCAAAGAGGTCCATTTCCCTCTTCATTGAAGTTCCATCACAGCTGACACCAATAACTAGCCTTCTTGTTGGTTGCCAGAATAGAAAACCTTCTCATCCTAGACTACCTGCATCTAGGTCAGGGCTGAGACAAATGGGAGGCAAAGTATGAGCAACTTGCCATGTTTTGCTCAAAGCTATTCAGAGTTTGCACTAAGAAAGTCTCATTTTGTCAAAGGACAACTCTAGGTAGACATAGTAGCATATGTAATATCGTGGAGAGAAGGAAGCATATCAGACCTCTTTCATCTGCACACTCTTCCTCTATACACCCCCTTCCTAGGCAGCTCTGTCTCCAAGCATAAAGCTACTCTCAGCTCAAGGAATCTCTTTCAACTAGACTAGGCTCTTCTGTTTTTATTCTTTTCTTGGCCCCCTGGGTTGGTTGCTTGAGTTGCCTGGGTTACTGCTGGCTCCTAATGCTCTTTGGGTTGTTCTGTAACTCCTTTGTGGGATTGGGCCCACAAATCCCATGACAACTGCCATTCATTCTGGCACTACTCCTGGCTGGGAAAATGGCACAGCAGTGTGTCTTTGGTGAATGACAGTCCACATCCCTGCTGCTTGGCTTCATAGTTACAAGTACATTACAGCAATTATGACTTGGAAGAATCCATTCATTTATATGGATCATGAACCTAGGCCAGCTGACCTCAGTCCGGGGTGATGAGTTACACAACAACAACAACAACGCCAGACTCTTTTACTTTTAAGGAAAGATGCAGGCTAGGGAGAAGGAACTATCACAAAACGTAGGCAACTTCCCTCTGCTGGACTGTCTATTTTAATATTAGCAAACAGGGAACTTTGACGGGGTTTGTCTTGAAACACAATCCCGTGTCCTGGGGCCCTTACTCAATTTCTGTACAACCTCCTCCAAAGCCAATCTTTCTCTGGTCAAGGTGGAAACTCTGCTAGAATAAAGGCAGAGTATAAGGGCCTCAGGCTCTGGCCATGGAGAGGTCACTTATCTATTCTTGTGTTCTCATGAAGGATTTTCTCTTGCTTAAAGGTGACATTTGAAAAAAAATATTCAGGATTTCTGCGTTGCTCCCCTTCCCTGTCTCTTCCTCTCTCGATGTCCTTGGGGAGCCAGTAGAAGTCCTGATCTGGTGGTGCCAAGCTTCTTCCTACCCTCTCAGCATTTGTACTTTTGGCTGGAGCTGTAATCCTTAAACTCTATTCATGAAGCCCATGAAGTATTTATCAAAACAACATCACCATACCAAAAAATTAAAAATTAATTGGTTTACCATCCGTTAAAAGTAATTAAAAAAATAAGAAAAAACTTGCATTAATCAGTATGTTTTTCTACTCTTGACCCTCACCTGCTTCATTGAAAAATAAAATAGTGTTTTGATGAGCTATTGTTGAGAAACTATTAATTCAAGGAAATGTTAGCAAGGAAAGGAAATTTTAAATCAAGTGAGATTTAATCTGGACTGTTACTGGGTTACAGCCTAAGTGTCTACAGACCCTTACAAGAGCACAACAAGAGCATAGCGGCTTTCAAAGAAATTGCAGCTCAAAATATTCTGCAGAAGTAAACGCTAGCAGACTGAAGTATTCCCTCCTGCTTCCCTGAGCATCCAGACCTAGTTAAAAGAGCCTCTTGGCACTACAGCTATTCTAGTACTTGTCATAGAAAGAACTTGGAAGGGCAGGGCCACACAAGTGAAAAGGGAAGCAAACAAGATACCAGTATAGACCTGAATATTTTCTGATCTGAAAAAAAAGATTCTTTTGAAGAGCAATGTGCCCAGATGAGTGTGGACAAAGCACTGGTTTCATAGAGACTGTTCTGTAGAGACGACTTGAAGCTGCAAAATTCATATTTTTCCTTGGATTCCAAATACCACCAAAGCTCACTGATGTTTGGATTTAGGATTTTTGTTTAGCTCATCACTGTTAGAAAAAGAGATGGGCCCCTTGTGAAATTCAGGCCTGTGTGGACTTCCACATACCCTTTCTCCTCTCATTGTCACAATTCTGGGATTTGACTCAGCACCCCTTTAGCCCTATCCCATCCTGGAAACAGAAGCCATCTGCAGAATTCAAATCCTCATCCTGATTTGGATCTCAGTCTCTCTAAAAAATTCCAGACTCTGGTTTTTAAACACTTGGATAATGGGGTGTTAAGTGGATAATTATTTATCTACCAATGTCTTCTTGCTTTATAGCCTGTTAAGTAGGGATATAAAAACAGCTCAGAAGAGAACAGTGCTTTTAGTTTGAAAAGCCCATCCTCTGCTAAGAACACTCTGAAGTCTTGTTTATGGAAATCTTTTGCACTTTATCTATCAGTTTAAAGGCTAAACACTCTAAATCCAAAAGGAAATTTAAACAGAAGAAAGTACGAAAGAAAGAATGAACTAAGCAAGGGCTGATGTGACAGCAAAGATTGAACAGGTTTTAATTTATCTTGACAGCTCTGACATCATAGCATGCCAGACAAACTGTGTTACCAAGGGATTGAGTGGCACATCAGAGAGGGTCATGAACCCTGGGGCACACTCCCCTCCCGTGGGAGAAAACACACATGCACATAGCGTGTGGTGCCTCCATGTAGTATTTTCTGTCAGGCTGAATCATTCAACAGGCTGAACAGCATGAAAGGAATCATAATTTGGGTGAAAATAAGAACCCAAATTCTCCAAACGAGGAAAGCCATTGTAACAACCTGATGGCTAGGTCACTCTCAAGGTCTGAACCTAGAATCTGCAACTACATAGCAGGAACCACCTATCCCTTAAGCTAAAGAGGCAAGTAGCAAATGATCGTAGGCTAGTATCCCTAAGTGGCCAGTCTTTCAGAAAGTGCTATGGCATGCACTATGCCAGTCTCACTGAGATAGGGCATAATAGCTTGAGACAAAAAGATTTCTATGATCCATCTGGCCTAGCTCTGTTTGGTAGTCAAAAGGCAGTTACCATTAAAGTAAGGGAGTTTAATCTTGCATAAAAGTTGAGGACACTCAGCACTGCACAGAATCAAGCCCTTTGAAAGAAGCACACACCATTGCAGGGATGCAGATGATGAAATGTCAGGTGATGTCCTGGTCCTCTATTAACTGACCAGCCTAAGAATTCCAGCAATGTTTCAGGTTAGAGCCAAGGGGAACATACTGCTGCTAACTTAGTTAAATGCTGGAGGAAGGTGTCAAATTCAAGCTCAACTGCTGCCTTCCACTCCACTTGGATCACCCTCAGCTCCTGTCCAGGGTCTTGCAAGAAACACATGGCTTTGCAGACTTATTAGTGGGTTGACAGGTAGCCCCATATTCAAAGGCATGGGGAAGAAGCTTTATAATCATGTTTCCCCAAGGAAGATCTAACAAACACAGCAGTTCCATTTTCAATTAACTCACCTCCTCTCCTCACTGTAACCCCAAACCCAACTAAAATTAGCATTAAGTACAGACATGAAAAAGACACCCCAAACAAATTCTTATGCAATTCACAAATCTGTACCTGGGCTGATTGCTCAAGTTGCCTTATTAAAGTTGCACCTGTTTTAAATTGTGATGCTGCCAAATTAGATGGAAAAACATGCAAATACTTGTAGCTCTCTGGCAAATTAGCATGCGTAGTGCACAAGCGCGAAGATTGCTTGGAGGGGGAGAAGTACTACCATCATTTGACTAATTACTGAAGCAGGAAAATTAGGAGAAAGGGTGGCTGAAAAAGAAAAAAAAAAAAAAATCAATCCAGTCATATATTCAGCTTTTATAGAGCTTGCCAGACAGTACAAAGAAAGTACATTTGCACCTTTTCTATGATAAACTGAAAGTAATGGTGACTGACATCTATGATAATGGAGGTTACTTTGTAGTTCACTTTGTAGACAGTTCTACCTGTATACTTTAATAAATAAATTGTGGGAATTAGCTGTTTGCAACTATGAGGCTGTGGCATATTAATTTTATATACACAAACTATGATGATTTAGGTTGAAACAGCAGGCACCCTAAAGTTAAAAAACACAGATTTATGGTTGTTTGACCAACCCTAATTCCACCCATCTGTATTCCTATCTTGTGCATCTCAGGAGGCAGAGTATTGTGGAAAGAACACTACGTATAACAGTCTATATTACAATACATACTTCCAAGAGGAACAAATTACGGTTGCCTTCCTAACTACTGCATGCTTTGCTTTGCAATCTAAATAACATTGTTAATGTCACTTTTTAAAATAACTTCATTTTTTTGAAGGAATAAAGTTAAAAACTAATTATGTTATATGCAACTCACATTTTTCTGGAGGGACACAACCAAGAAGAAGGAATTAAGAGCTCATTTCTGAGCTAAACCTGAACAGAATTTAACAGGTAGAAACTTTTGGCCATAGGTTTCCCTTTTCAAGGCTAAGTACAGACAGTCATAAAGCCAAAGGCTAAATTGATTCAGTCTTTGCAGGTTAGTCTAAGCTGCAAAGATTGAACCAATAAGCAAATGAACAAACATTCACTTTTGATTCAGGAAATACAGCCACCTACCTGCAGTGGCTTAAGCAAGGGGGATGCTACTGCATAGATCTCTGGCATGTAGCCAGTAGGGCTGTGTGAAGATTTAGTCCCCAATCTCTGATTCTGAATCAAATCAGAAGACCCTTTAATGTCTCCGAATCAAATCTGAACCCTCTGAATCAATTCAGAGAGATTCGGAGATTCAGACAGACACAGCTTTAAATGTTTTGTCTACAAAGCTCTAGGTAGCAGGTAGCTTATGAACGCTGAGATTCTGGGGCACATGGAGTGCCCCACAAAAGCACGGGGGGCTCCCCAGTGCGCTCAGCAGCAGACCCAGAAGTGGACCAGAGGCACTACCAGTCCACTTCTGGGTTCCCTGGACAGTATTTTGGGCTCCCCTCCACCCCAGTGTCTCCCCAGCTTGGAGACTGGTGCCTCCTGCGTCTGGGGGGACACCTGGGGTCCCCCTGAAGCTGATTGTCAAGCCAGGGGAAGCACGGGGAGCTCCCCCATATGCTCCCTAGCGGACCTGGAAGTGGACTAGAAGTACTTTCAGCCCACTTCCAGCTTCAGTGCCAAGCATGTGGCCCCTGCCCCCACTCCATGAGACATTCCATGTGCTCTAGCATCACAGCATTCACAGCCAAGCCTGGTACCTCGAGGTAGGTAGAAAAAACATTTAAAGCTGCGTCTATGGCCAAATTGCCGATTCTCTGAATCAGCATCAAATCTTCAGATTTGGTTTTGGCCAAATCAAATCAGGGACAGTGATCCAAATCATCGTCCCCAATTCAGGCCAAATATGAACCAAATAGGGCTCGCTTTGCATACCCCCAGTAGCCAGCATGGACTGTGTGTTTGCTTTCTCTTCCTGCTGCCCCCAAGGTCTCTGGGATTTGCAGTCTAGACTCACAGCAGCAGGACCCTGCAGGGTTGCTCATCTGGGTTTTGTAGTCCACAGTCACAGCCAGTAGGACTTTTAGCAAGTTTTTAGCAGGACAGGGAAGCTCTGTACTTGGGGGAAGGGAAGTTTAACCACCCTCCCTGGCCCCAGACCCCAGCTGTGGTTTGCTTGGGGGGGGGGTGTGGCAGGGAGCCAGCCCTCACTGCTCTGGCTAGGGAGCAGAGGTGTGGGGCCAGCCCTGCTCTCTGAAGCAAACAGCCCAGCCCAGTCCAGGGCTGGAAAATGCTGGGATATTGGGGGACTTGGATTTAACGTGAATCAGGAGAGGGTCTGGGACAGAAGTTTCATAAACTGATTTGATCCAAATCAATTAAGTCTGATACTACATTCAACCAGGTTATCTTAAACCAGTGTCAGCCATTATGAACTGATATATGACATCAATCTCTTCTCCCTTGTCCAGGTGATAGGTCACCTGGTCATAGAAGGAAATAAGATTGGTCAAGCAAGACCTACCAGCAACAAACCCATGCTGGCTATCCCTCAGGATGTTGCTATCGGCCAGTCTGTTAAGAATGGCCTCTTTGATAATCTTTTCTAAGACCTTCCTCGGGACAGAGGTCAGGCTGATGGGCCTATAGTTTGCCAGATTCACTTTCCTCCCTTTCTTGAAGAAAGGCACCACATTGGCCTTCTTCCAATCTTTGGGCACTTCACCAGAGCACCAGGAGTTCTTGAAGACCCATGCCAGGGGCTGAGCTATGATGCTAGCCAGCTCCTTGAGTACCCTGGGACATAAACTGTCAGGGCTGGCTGACTTGAAGGTGTCCAGCCTCTCAAGGTGTTCCTTCACGAGGTCAGCATTGATGGAGGGTAAGGAATCGCCCTCACCAGGGTCTCCCTGTCCCATAATGGGCAGGGGTGTCCCATGGGACTGATGAAAGACCGACGCAAAGTACCCATTTAGCAAGTTGGCTTTTTCCTGGGCGTTGGTTGTCAGTTGTCCCATCTGGTTTAGCAGGGGTCCAATGTTGCCCTTGCTTTTCCTCCGGCTCCCCATCTATTTAAAAAAGGACTTTTTATTGTCCTTGATACTTGTAGCTAATTGGAGTTGCAGCCTTGGCTCTCCTGGTTCACTCCCTGCAGGTCCAGACCAGCGCAGAGTATTCCTCCTTGGAGGTGGATCCAGTCCTCCATCCTTTATAAGTCTTTCTTTTTAGATGCAGGAGGTCTGCTGTTCACTGGAGAGCCAAGGGGGCTGTTGTGCCCTTTTGCTGCCTTTCCTCCAAGATGGGATAGACTTTGCTTGTGCATCCATGATCACTCCTTTGGGGAGCAACCACTCATCTACCTAACAGTTATTTAGTTACCAGCTAACTGCGATGGCCTCAGCAGAGCTGACTTGGGTTTAGTATCTGATGTTTGTTTTCTCCAGAAACAAAAGTGTGGTACCCATAGATCAGACACCTCCTTTCTACCTATCATTCATTTAGGACAAGACCATTTCAAATAAAGTAAGTCTTAAAACAAGAGACTGACTTTATGCATGCCTAACTTACCTGACATCTGTCCATCTTCCATGTGGGAATCTGGGTAGGGGTATGCTTTTTATGGACACCCTGAAACCTATAAAGTTTCTCTGGCATTATCTGTTCCCAAACTATTTCTTTCCCCACTCCTGCTTTAGCAATTATTTCTTTTAAAGGCTCCAAGATGGAAAGGAATTAAAGTGACTAAATAAAAATAGTTTGTAACTGTTTATAAGCCTTTTGAGATCTGAGCCCATGGGTTAGCAAAACAAGTCTTACATGTTTCTTGCATGAAGGACAGGATTCCCAAAGCTAACATTTTCCTCCATTCAGAAGGTAGGACAAGTTGGCACCTTAAGGCTGTATACATATGTTCAAATGATCCTGCATTCGTTCTCCTGGTAAAAAAAAACCCAACTTAACAAAAGTGCCTGAAGAGACATTTGAATGCTGAACCATTCAAGAGCAGACAGCCTGCAGGGCTGAGACTGTGCAGCCGGGGGGCGGGGGAGGCAGGCCTGTATACACATCTCAGTGTATTCTGAAAGCTCCCTTAGTCTGCCTGGAGACAGAATGGCAGCAGTGCACAGTACAGCCCTGTTTGGCTGACCCAGACTGCTCAGGGTCAGCCTCTGTCTTCGTACTATACAAGGCAGGAATTCTGCAAGCTTTGCTCCCTGTTTGGCTAGAGTAGTAGAGTACAGTAAGTGACATGCTGTCTCCTTGAGAAGGCTAGGAGGAAAGCACACTGGGATGCTGGAGGGCTATGCTTTGGCTTCTTTCAAAAGAGAACACATTTTCTTTCTCAGGAGAAACTCTCCTGGGAGTGATTTAATTCTGGTTGTTCCCAGGTTATTTTTCTCCAGGACTGGCCATTTTTTTGCAAGGAAAAAAATCTTGAACATCTGTAGGCTCATGCAGTGACCCTCCCAGGAGAAATGGAAAGTCTGTGCAAGGCCTTAGAGACTAATTGGTTCAGAAAGGCATGAGCTTTCAGAGCCAATAACCTACTTTGTCAGATGCTCACGATGCTACTACTTAGTTTGGCCCCATTGTCTCTCAAGACAACAGCCTACTTCATCAATGCTCCATTGTCTCTCAGGAGTGCTCTAAGATTTGGAAAGCTATTGCTTCCTTTGTTCTACCATTGAATAAAAGCAGTACAAGCATGTAATAAACATTTCACTACCTCAATATATGTTATCATCTCTCAATAGCTAGGTTACATATCAGTAGTAGTAGATTATTACATAGCAATTCCCTATTTGTCACACAGAGGAAACTACTATCTCCCATTAAAATAACTGGAAAAAAGAAATAAAATTCATACTTAAAGGGTGACCTAGGATTGGAAAGCACAGAGAAGAAGCAAGCAAGATGATACAGCTGTTGTAACATGCAAATTAATTTAAAGAATCCAGTTTAAACACTACTGATTGCTTGTTTACTTTATCTGAATTATAACTGAGAGGCTACTGTTACCCTTACTAGTTCCTACAGTACACCTGAGTCCTAAATTTTTGGGCAGAGGTTGTCTCTTATTTAGCATAAATAGTGAATGGGCCTTGATGTTAGTCAGAATTCCCAGGCATGTTGCAGTTACAATTCATAATAATTATTTACAGAAAATCAGTGCTAGTCTGAAACCACACCTGAACAGAGATATTCAGTGATACAAAACTATGACAAGTGGTGTAGTAGTTTGTGGTATAAACCAATGTTTATTCAGGATGAGCTTAAAATAGGGGTAGGCAATTATTTCACCTGGAGAGCTACTTAACAAGTTTTGGTGAGCTGTTGAGGGCTGAACACAAAATTTATGGTAAAGTTATCATTTTAACATATTATAGATAAAAAACAAATCATATGCTAGTAATCAAACATTTATAAAATATTTTAATTTTATTTAAAAAAAAAATTTTTGTCCCGATTTATATTTTTTTGAGTAGTTTATGTAACAGCGACTGCATAATGGCTCAAAATAAAGTCTCTCCCCCAAGGGAACCAAAACCAGCTAACAGGACACTCAGCTGAGGGAGGATGTCTCCACCTCTGACAGAGCCCTGCTACTATCCAGCCACCCCTCACATCACAAAGGAGTTCCTGCCTCAGCCTGCAGGCTAACGTACCCATCAAGAACTGCCTGCCCCCAACTCGTTCCCATCCACACTTGCCCCCACAAAGCCTAGGGAAGCCCAGAAGCTCCTTCCTGCCTGCCTCACCTTTCCACCAGGGCCCACCCATTGCCTAGGGGCTCCCCTTCCCCCAGACAAAGCCCCAGCCCCAGAGTGTTAGGGGCAGCCTCACCTGGGTGGACAGGACAGGACTTGTGCTAGCGGCAGCTGGGAGGTGGCAGGTGGCTGGTGATACAGCTGGGAGGTAGCAGGTGATGCTGCATGAAGCAAGGCAGGAGCCAGAGCCAGAGCCAGGATTACAACTGAGGCTTCACTTGCTGGGAGGTGCCAGGGAAGCTCTGTTACCTCCAGGCACAGATGCAGAGTGCCTGCCACACAGTCCTAGTGTCCAGGGTACCTCCTGTCAGCTCCAAGCCACAGGCAGGCAGGGCACCACTAGCCCAGCCCAAGCAGGGGCACTGAGGCCCAAGTGGAGCTCACCCAGGGTCTGCCACATGGATGCTAGGTGGAAGCAGCCCCAGCCACCCACCTGGCTCCTTGCAGTGTTAGCAGAGGATGAAGCTGGAGCTGCTGAGGCCCAAGAGAAGCTCACAGGACAAACTCTGCCCTTTGTAGGGCCTCTAACATCCAACGCACACACTCTGGCCTTCACTGGGCCCCTTTTATACCACCCTCTCTCACACGGCCTTTTGTACTCCACCCACTCACTGGGCCTCTCACATATTGCCCCTCCCCAGGCCACCCTCAACCTACCTTACTCCACGCTGCACTTCAGGTCCTCCTTGGGCCCTACTCTCCATGTTACTTTGGGCTATCCTACTCACCCTCCAGCTGCGGTACACACAGCACTTCAGGCTGTCCTCTCACAGACCCTACTTTACATGACCAATGGCCTGATGCCTTACTCCAGGTTGAACTCAGTCGTTGGCCCCTCGCTAGCATAGCACTTCAGGCCAACCATGCACCCTGCTCTGTGCGGGCCCCCACATATTTCTGTCCCCTAACTGGGGCCATCAGGGTCTTCCACCCTAGAGGGTTCAGGTACCTCTCCAAAATGTGCCTGCCCCCCTTAACATTAGGGTCTTTTAGCTTACGGGCTCAGGTGCCTCTTTCTAGTTGTGCCTGTCCCCATGCCTGTCCCTACCTCAGGGTAACCCACCTGCATCTGGGCCTCGGGTTTCAAGGTGCCCCTACCCACCTTTCACTGGGGAGGAAACTGGTGTGGCATTTCTGGGGCACTACCCCACCACGGGTAGTCCCACCAGACAATCCTTCCCCAGCATGGTGCAGTTTTCAGTCATGCCCAGGACCAGGATCCTCCTGTCATCTCCATAGCTTCTGCCTTTACCTCCAATGTACTCCTGAGCAGCAGCTCAGCTGGGTAGTGACTTTCCAGCACCAGACTGCTGCCTAAGTCCCGAGAGCCTGAGCTAAAACGGCTGCCGCTTAGCCCTCTCCCTGAGTCACAGGGCTCTCCTGCAGTCATGTGACCACCTCATTAAGGCTAGTCTACACTTGCGAGCTGCCCTGCTGCCTGCTCTCAAACCTTTAAGTGGCAGGCACCAAAGGTACTCTGCCACAGTGGACCAGATACAGCCCACAGGTCATATTTTGCCCACCCCTGAGTTTAGTGGTTTCAAGTCATTTTCACTCTTAAAAGATTTTAACCAAGGTTTTGAGAAGTGAAAGGAAACAGTAACCTTTTGGTGCTCAATCTCTAGGCCCTGTGAGCTAGATAATTGGTGCAGGGCCCCTCTGCAGGCTGAATTGGACCCTGTACACCAGGATCGGGGCCCTCCGCCACCTCCCCTGACCTAGCATGGAGTCATGTTATCTCACCCATTGGACTCCCCATAGATCTGTTAATTTGGCAGCAGAGGGGTGTCCACTGCTTCTCTGCTGCTAAAGTTTCGGACATCTGAGAATCCTTGCAGGCCAGATGACATGACTCCATAGTGCAAATCTGACCCACAGGCCAGGGGCTGAGCACCCCTGCACTAGCTTGTTTTCCATTCCAAAATATGCAAAGAGACTTCTTACCAGCGATGATGACAATTGCCTGGCAGACTGCTAGATTTCAATCGTATGGTCTCCTCTATCCTTTTGTTACTCTTTAACAACAGGCTTAAGATGGACCAGCATCACTGAATGAATGAGCTGGTTTTCACAATAGTCAGTTGACAGTCAAAGCCCCTTACTGAGTTGCCCAAGGTGGTTTGGAGGTTTAGAATAGAACTCTACACATGTGACTCTGAGACTGCCCAAAATTAAAAAGCAAGTTTACAAGGATAAGTAACCCAGAGTCCTTCCTTAAGGAAGTGGCCACTGAGATTATATGGTGCATAAGAAATACTTGTGCCAACATCCCTGAAGCCAAACATATGGATCTCATTCTTAGATCAAGTAGTATTTTGACATATTTGGAAGAAGAAAACTGAGCTGTAGAGCTGCCTGCTCTACTCTCAAATGATTGCCTGCCTTTTTCTTCATTGTAATATGTGATTGTATAATTTTTATTGCTAATAATGAAGAGTTTTGCTGTCTACCAAAGACGCCCTCCACCCCATCTCAACATATATAAATTTAATGACCATCTGCAGACAACCAGAAAAGCTTTCCATAACCTTGGCTTGGGTTGTTTGCTGTTCTTTACAAAGTGTAATTAGCACTTCCTGCACACATAAACAGGTGCTAATCTAATACACAAGACATTTTTTCCTTTCCAACTATGTGCTAATAGTTCTCAATTTTGAAAAGAAAGCCCAAGGCAAAATGCTTTTTAATGGATCAAAATGAGAAAAATTCAATTTTCACACTTATCTCTGGGTGAATCATGCAAATAACTGTAAATGGAGGGATGCTCAAAAACATAAACCAAATGATGCAGAATCACAGAAGCTAGAGATGGAAAAGGTCAAATAGGTCATTTAGGACAGAATGAATGATAATATTTTTGGAACAAACCTTTAATAGTTTTCCCAGCCAGTCCTGGATTTTTCCTACAGTCCATAATTTTTTATTTATTTATTTTTTTTACTATGGGCAAAGTTTTCAAGAGTAATTTATAATTTTTGGACCACCAACATGAGACAAAGGATGGATGCTTAGCTGTTGCTGAAAATCATGCCTCTTACTGAAAACCAGAAGTCAGGAATTGAAGCAATTCTGAAATTCTCAACCACAGCGGCTGTGCCTACGTGAGATTCTTACTGCACAGTAGCATTGTGTGGCACGAACATGATGCTATTGTGCAGTTAGTGTCACTGGAAGCCACATGGGGAAGTAACTGTGCCGTAACACCCATTACTATGTAGTCATTTAGTACTTGGGTATGCAATTACTAAATGACTGCACAGTAACAACTGCGTAGCCAGCATCTCATGTAGACATGGACAGTTTGCATCATGGTAGTACTTTTAGACTCTCACTCATGACTGAGGCCCCATTTCAGCTATGTATAATACAAACAGAGTAAAAGATTGATGTTTCTCTCCATTTCAGCCTGAAATGTCCCCAGCAATAGTCACTTCATCATTTCCTTGGGAGACTTTCACAGACAAATTAAGAAATATCCCTGTCAAAAACATTTCCCAATCATGTACATATTCCAGGTCACCTTTTTATGTATTTGAATGTGCATTATATTTAATATACAGCCCCACTGAACAGATTTATTTTATTTTAGCTCATTTGTTGACTTTTTTCTCACTGTGCTTGTCTTCCGAGATGACGTCTCATTTTTTTCCAAGGGGCCCACAGATGAAAAGTTATACAGGGCCAAACTTAAAAACAACAGCCTCTGAATTTGTGCAGTTGTTGGCACATTCACAGAACTGGATTTACCTTTAGATAGTGAGGTAGAAAAAGGTGCCTCATGCCTTTATCTAGTGTGTGTGTGCAGTGCGATTTGCATTTGTACCAAACTATGGATACAACTTTTGAGGGAGAGCTGCAGTCTCTTTTGACAACTTGGCATACAACAGTATTTTGAACTAATTTTAGTTTTAGAAGGAAAAGGAAGCAACTCACTGCCATTTCCATTAGCAAAAACATAGTGCCTATGATTTGTCCCTCCATATTATAACCACACTGAGAACAAAAGGTGTAAGACACACAAGAAGCCTGTAACAGCTGCTATAAACTAGAACACTACAGGACATGGAAGCAACAAGTATAACTGTATCATAACGCCTCTTAGATAGGAAGTGCACATGTGATGTTGGCCCAGATGCTCAAACGCATTTAAAAAGCTACATACAGTTTGGATTTACCTCATAGGTTTAAGCATGACCTACAAAAGAACTCATTTTGTATCTCTATTTGCTTCTTTTTGGGGCCTTTACCTAAAGAGTGCTTTACCTGTACACCATTTTTTGTAGCTTTGCCATACATTTACCAGCATGACTTGCTTATTTTCTTTGACTTCAGGAGTTTGGCCTGCTCCAATATCATCATTTCCCCCCCCCCCATCAGCAAGAACAAGCTTTGTACTGGCTCACAAGACCTTCCTTTGTCAAAAGGAAGTCTGGGGATCTCTTTGGAAGATGAAGAAGATTGCAGCAGGCTTAAGAGGAGGTTTTAGGCAAGATAATGGAAGCCTGAGATGGGGTATGAAGGTGGTATTGGGAAGAGAGGAATAAAAAAGGTAGGGATGCTAGGACAGGAGACAACAGCCTGAAGTCCCGTGGGAAAACTAGAAGGAACTTGGGTGTCAAGTGTTGCGAGGATAATGGGTTTAGTATGACCAAAGAACATCCAGCTAAAGGTGGATAAGGCATTCATGCAAGTACAGAGTGTACATGAATTCCCTTAATTCTTAGGCGTAATTTTACAACTCCTCTGGTCAGGTGTGAATCAGTCCCTTGCGTCTTGAGAACAAAGGGTGAAGAGCTGAAGCCAGTCATCACTGTTGCTGGCTGTGGGGAGGAAGCACACATACAGTGTTCTCTCTCGGGAAAACTTGACAATTTATGTTTCTTTTTGTTCTGTTCCATTTAAAATAAAGGATACTCAGACTGATAGCATGTCAGTGGAAAAAAAGTAGAGCCAAAAACAAAGAAGGAAAAAAAAAGTTACCATGAACAAAAGCAGTCTCCTGAAATGCAGGTTATATTTTATTTAAATGGGAAAGCACAGCTTAACTTCTAATGACAGCACATTTTGGATACCACTGCAATGAAGTCTGGAGTATATTCGTGATTGCTTCAACCAGTGCAGATTGAAGAGAGAACACGCTTTCCCCTGCAACAAACAGATTAATTTACATACTTTATCCAGTCTTTCCAACCCAAATCTATTCTTTAGAAATTTTAGTTACCGTGTTCAAATTGCTTCTCTTCTGTGTCTAACAACATGCAGGTCCCTTCAAATAACAACTGCTGTTATTTAGTAAAATGTCTTCCCCAGGTCAACACACTTTCATTTCAGGGTAGATAATCCCGAGTATATTCTCTGCAGGAGGTAGGACTGCGCTCTGAAACTGAGAGATGCATTGTCAAGGTAATAAAATGAAAGTTGAATTTAGATGAAATTACTTAGAAACAGAGCCCTTTACATTAGCCTTTTAGTCTCACTGCTAGTCAAGTTTCCATAGGGGCTCTTCAAAAATATGGATAAGAAAATATGTATTTTTTATGGAATGAATCAAATGGAATAGTCTGACTTGACTTTCACGCATGAAGGAGAATGTGTAGAAAAGCAATGCGAGTGAAAGAGAAATCATAGATCATAACACAAAAATGAATTAGGATGAGAGCCATGCATTGCCTTTAAGCACTTCGCACCAAAAAGAGGACCTATTAAACCTTTACACAAAAAAGGCCATTTGTCTCTTAACTCTTACATTAAGTCACTTGAAAAAGAAATTGGACTATAATACAAACGGTTCCCAACAAAAATGAGTCATTATATGGATTAGTATACAACAGCACTTAGGTTTGTGGGGTTTAGGCATTTAAAAAACCAAACCAAACCAAACCAAAACAACCCCCCCCCCACAAAAACAAAAAACTAAGAGGCCAGTGTGGACTTACTATTAATGCATTCCAAATTTCTTGACCGCTTTGTTACTGAAGACACATCTATCTTTTAAGTAATTTCTAAATACTATTTCTCTTCATTTATGTATTTGCTACTTTTTTGTAAAAATATTTCATTTGTCAGTTTCCTTCACCCACTTGCAGTGTTTACCCGATTACCTTTCTAGAAGGTAATCAGAAAATGTGTAAAATATAAAAAGAAATCAATATTAACCCTTAAATTAGTGTGTATCCTCTGGAAAAGACCTCAAAAGCTACAAATCAGAGAACCCTTTCCCAGATCATTCCTCTACAATAGGTATCATCCAATCAGAAATTATGAAATCCTACTCAAGTAAATGTCCTTTGGATCAGAGTCCCATGTGGCCCGGACATCTACTAGGAGGAAAATCATACGATTCCCCACTCAAACTTAAAAAGCTCCTTTTTAAAAGTTATACTGTATCTTCACTTTGGATTGAAGTGTAGTATACAGATCATTGAGCTAGCTGTAAGTGAGCTAGTTGAGAAGTAGGATAAACCAGTTTGTGTGGCGCTCCATATGGGCAGTGACTAGACTGTTTCTGGAGCTAGCTCATGTATGTCTACAACAGATATTCCTCCCCCATTGCCTATTGAGGAAGTTCTAGAACTTCCTCCTCCAATAGTTTCCCCTACTAATTTCCAACATAAGATTTATTCATGGTGGATTAATACCTGTTTATTCTTGTGCCAACAAATGTTGTTTAAGTTAAATAGCTCTTTTTCCTTGGGATTTGCTCTTAATGTATTTAGAGTCATAAAATAGAAAAATAGGGTTGGAAGGGACCTCAGGAGGTCATCTAGTCTAACCCACAACTTCTCTGGTTAAACGGTTCCTAGTATTTTACAACCCTCCTAGTGAGAAAATTCTTCCTAACATCTAACCTAAACTTCTCATGCCGCAACTTGGGACCATTGTTCCCTTGTTCTGTTATCTGCCACCACTGAAAATAGTTTAGCTCCATCCTCTTTGGAACCACCCTTCAGATAGTTGAAAGTTGTTATTAAATCCCCAGTCAGTCTTCTCTTCTCCAAACTAAATGGGCATCTGTACACATCATAGGGTTTAATCCTCATTAAGTTCAATAGGTTTATAAAATTTAAAAACTTGTTTATTTTGGAGTGTCACATCAGTGTTTGCACGTACTAAGTTTTTGAACAAATTAAGCCTGGTCCCCGGCCAGTGCCACAGGAGAGTGGGACGGTCCCACACTGTCCCTCCAGCCTGGGCCCCCCCCACCCCGTGCCCTACCATGCAGCTGTAGGAACAGGGAGCCAGCATACAGCACAAGAAGAAAAAACAAAAAGTGGAAGCAATTCAAAAAGCAGCAGCATTTCAAAGGGGTGAACTATAAAAAAAAAAAAAAAAAAGTTGCAGTGCTATCTGGTGGACAAAGAGGCTCATTACACACCTTTGAGTGCCTGTGTTTGAATGCAATGGATCTATGGACACAATGCTTTAATTCACAGTAAACCAAGCTAAACTACATCTGAAGATTTTTAATTTAATGCACCAGAAAGACTTAAAGCATCCAGAAAACACACTTGTGCAAACAGTCATGCCACTGCAGCCCAACAAAGGGCAAAGGCCCTAAAAAATCCAGTTCCCTCAGCCTTTCCTCAAAAGTCATATCCCCAGCCCTCTAAACACTTTTGTTGTCCTTTGCTGCACTCTCTCCAATTTGTCCACATTCTTTCTGTAGTGGGGGGCCCAAAACTGGATGCAGTACTCCAGATGTGGCCTCACCAGTAATGAACAGAGGGGAATAATCACTTCCCTTGAACTGCTGGCAGTGTTCCTACTAATGGAGCCCAGTATGCCATTAGCCTTCTCTTTGCAAGAAGAGCACACTGCTGGCTCATATTCAGCTTCTTATCCATTGTAACCCCCTGGTCCTTTTCTGCAGAGCTGCTGCTTAGCCAGTCAGTCCTGAGCCTGTCCTGGTACATGGGACTGTTCCATCTTAAGTGCAGGACTTTGTACTTGTCCTTATTGAATCTTATGAGATTTCTTTTGGCCCAATCCTCAGATGTGTCAAGGTCTCTCCAAATCCTAGCTCTACCCTCTAGAGTATCCACAACTCCCCCCGCAGCTTGGTGTCATCCATGAACTTACTGACGGCACACTCCATCCCATCTTCCAGGTTACTGATGAAGATATTAAACAAAATGGCCCCAGAATAGACCCCTGGAACACTCCTCTTGACACTAGCTGCCAACTAGACGTTGAGCCATTGACTACTACCCTTAGAGCTGAATGATCCAGTCAGTTTTCTATCCAGCTTACAGTCCATTCTTCCAACTCATACATCCTTAGCTTGCTTGAGAGAATATTGTGGGAGACCATATCAAAAGCCTTGCTAAAGTTAAGGCATATTTTCCCTGCATCCACAGAGCTAGTTAATCTCATCATATAAGGCAATCAGGTTGGTCAGGCATGACTTGCCCTCGGTGAATCCATGCTGACTGATCCTAATCACCTTCTCCTCTTCCAAGTGCTTAGAAATGGATGACTCGAGGACCTAATCCATGCTTTTTCTAGGGACTGAGGCGAGGCTGACCAGTCTGTAATCCTCCTTCTTCCATTTCTTAAAGATGGGCACTGTATTTGCCCTTTTCCAATCATCCAGGATCTGTCATGATCACCATGACATACTTATAGAAACTTTTACTCTTACCCTTCACATCTCTTGCTAGCTGCAACTTCCTGATTTCATGCCTACGTGTCCCAGCAATGCTCTTCTACTCCTCCCTAGTCATTTGTCAAGTTTCCACTTCTTGTAAGCTTCTTTTTTGTGTTTTAGCTCACTGAAGAGTTCCCTGCTAAGCTAAGCTGGTCTTCTGTCATACTTGCTAATCTTCCTGTGAACTGGGATGGTTCCTTCCTACACCCTCAATAAGGTTTTCTTTAAAGTACAGCCAGCTCTCCTGGACTTCTTTCCTCTTCAGACTGGCCTTCCAGAGCATCCCGCCCATGAGTTCCCCAAGAGAGTGGAAGTCTGCTTTTCTAAAGTCCAGGGTCCTTACTCTGCTGGTCTCCTTCCTTCCTGAGGATTCTAAACTCAATCATCTCACAGTCACTGCTACCCAAGTTACCATCCATTACTACATTCCCCACCAATCCCTCCCTGTTTGTGAGCAGCAGGTCATGATCATGGCCCCTAGTTGGCCTCTCCAACACTTACACCAGGAAGTTGTCCTCAGCATTCTCCAAAAAACTTCCTGGATTGCCTGTGTGCTGCTGTATTGTCCTGCCAGCAGATGTCAGGGTGACTGAAGTCCTCCATGAGAACCAGGGCCTGTGATCAGGAAACTTGCACTAGCAGTTTGAAGAAAGCATCATCCACCTCATCCTCCTGGTCTGGTGGTCTATGGCAGACACCAGATGCAACGTCATCCTTGTTGCTCTCTCCTCTGACCCTAGCTTAGAGACTTTTGACAGGCCCGTCTCCCGATTGAAAGCAGTTGTATATCTTGTCAGTCTTTGTATATATGCAATATTCCAGACAAGGGTTTCAACAGGATTTTTACACAATGACAAGTCTTTCATACCTAATCAATGTATGGTAGGACTGTGCTCACCTTTGCTGCAGAGGAGGCAAAATATTAATTTAGTTTTGAGATCACATGCTTATATGTGGCCCCTTCTTCATTACCTAGCATTCCCACCTCTTGGTCTCCCATTCACATGGTCACAGAAGTCTTCAGTATGGGCTTTGCCTTTCTTTACAAGGTTTAACTCAGTTTGACTTCGGCTTATTCATGCTCTCTCTCTACCATTCCCAACTTCTATGATAGTCTTCTTAGCTGCTCGATTCCTGTTTCCATTTCTTGTAGGCTTCCTTGTTTCTAATATTCTTTAGGAAGCAATTATTCATCCATGTGGGATGGAAGTTTTTCCCCCTTGCTTGGGATGCAGATTTCAGATGGAATTCCTTTACTCAAAGTCTTAGGCAAACTGAGCTGGAAGTAGCTCAAAGGTGACTCCTACTGAATCACAGGCATATTCAATACGTATCTGAATACAGAGAAGGCCTTATTCAATGGATAATGGAGTCACTGTAATCCTATTGCAAATGGTAGCAATGCATGGAACAGATGCTAGGGGTTCGCAGTCCCTGTTCACAAGCAAAACTATGGGCAGGAGATGTATGCAACTATGTAGTCATTAACTGAACGTCTAGTAAAAGGAAGGTTCAGCAGCTGGAGATTTGCTGGAGTTAGGGGGTTATAGGTCATGAAGCAATTCTTCCATCACTTTGTGATCTTGGGGTAAGAATTAATTTCCCTTAAGTGCTATAGGACTTTTTGGAGTCTGGTGAATAGGTGCCAGGGCTAGAACCTGGCAAGTGATCCGCTTTTCTTCAGCTCCCTTAGTGGAAAGGCTGTTGGTAAACAATCTTAATTTAAAGTCTTGGATGAACAAAGCCTAAAATCACACAGGAATTAAGCTAGTCTGGGCATAGTGACATGAATCACTGAGACCCTTCAAAAAGTCTAACCCTCAGAAATTTTGCCTGTGCCATTTTAAAACTGCCATAACAATTCTCTAGTTACATGGCTTAAACAGACAAGCATCTTTTTTTTTACATTATACTTCAACTGAAAGTTGTCTGAGGCAGCGGCAGTAGTTTGTTTGGTGTACAGAATCCTGCTGTAGCAGGTTGCCAGCTAGCCTGGCTCAAATCAGTCCTTGAACCCTTTAATCTGGTCCCAGCAACAGTCTTTCTCTGGGCTCAAAAACACAAACTAATGCCCTGGTTTCTTCTACTCCCCAGGGCTCAGACAAAAGCAAACAATCCAACTGACTACACCTATAGCATGCCCAACAGCACAAGCTTCAAAGCCCTGGGTTAATCTGCACCATGGGCTCAGTTACTAATACAAAACAATTCCAAAATAAACTTTCCCAGCCAGGGTTAGCTCCTACCCTCTGGTCTTTCATTGGAGTCCTTTCTCTCCATGCAAACATCCTTCCCTCTAAGTCCTCCTGCTTCCTGTCTCCTTTTATATCCAGGTCAGGCAGTCAGCTTCCCCTCATTACCGAACAACTGAGCCATCTGTGGCCCCTTAGTGGGGTGACCTGTTACGAGCTGGCTAATTAGTTGAGGCCTCCAGCCTGTCACACCTGCATAACAGGATCACTTGGTTGACAACTAGGATCCCTAGGTACTAGCATAACAGGTATAACTGGTACTACTATGCACTTTACTATAATATCTTTAATATATAACTCACTTGCATCTGTGGGTTGTTATAATTTACAAATGCTTTCAGAAGTGAGAGACTTACTTAGTTGAAATAAGCCTGTAACAATATTTATGGTTCATGCCCATTGCCTAATTTGTCTTCCTGTCAATCTTGCCTTTGCCAACACCATCAGAAGATAATTTTCCATTTCAGTGAAAAGCTGACCTGTGAAAAAAAGAAAGGACGGGGAGACAAAAGAAACTGGGGGTCTATTGACAGGGAAGCTGTCTCAGTGAAAATGCAGACAATGATTTCTTACCTGTTATCATAACAAGAAAATGAAAGTCGATACTGAGCAGGGGAAAGTCAAATGTTGTGAAATCTCCAGTGTATTTATCAATCAATAACAAAACCTTCTACCTTTAATATTTCACCCAATAAAGTAGCTGTTACTTCTCTGCAGGATGCCTTCTCTGCTCTCTCTGGCTGGATATGAGTCACAGCTGTTTATAATGTTACATGTGCATTTTGAAGGGGGGAGGGAAGAGAATCCATTATTCATTCGATCGAGCCAACTGATTCCATGAATTATATAAAAGAAACAATTTAAACTATGAAATAAGGATATTATGCAGGAGAGTGATACATATACCAAAATAAGATGAGTCAGGAGCAAAATAAAAATCCTCCCTTGACAGATTAAACAAACAAAAAAGTTCAAGGAAGAAAATGGTAAGGCTATAATGACAGAGAAAGTCAGGACTAGATAGTAAGAACAAAAATAGTTTTGTTATCCTTTACTGATAAAAGATTTGAGGCCTTAGTATTCATTACTAGTCTTCATTGTTTGTTAAGATTTGGTAGTATGCCCAGTTTTCTGCAGGACATAAATTAAAACAAGTTTATTCCTTATTGATTTTATAGCCCCTAAACTTCAGGGCGCCAAAAGAACTTGGAAGGGCAATTATAATTTGAAGGGTCTCACATAGGTGTCTTTGGGTCTCTATTTGGGATTAAGAGCTAGAACAGAGCTCCAAAAAGGGATTTAGGTACCTAAAACACAACAGAGGCAGTATTTAGGTCCCCCAGTCCAAAACGACACACTCTTCAAAACCTTTGTTCAGCTGCCTTCTGCCCTTGGAAGGGCTTAGATTCTATGGACACCTAAGTTTCTGCCAGCAAATTTCCTTTAGCATCAACATTTCTATTAGTGTATATGCCCAGGACCACCTCAGTCTTGACAGGACCAGTCAGCCTATTTTACTCTTATTCTTCTTCAGCATCTACCAACTCGTGATTTCCCTGACAATCTTGCCTGAGGTGATCAATATGGCTGGAATTCTCATACCAGAGTATCAAGCTCTGCTTTAAATGTAACCCACAGTCTCTCGTACAATGTCCCAGTCAGAGCTTTTTCCCAGGCTGCGAGACACTCACCCCTCTACCTAAGGGGATTCAAACTCATATCTCTTATCTCCTCTGCCCTAGCTTTTAGACGACAGAAGCATTTTCCCTCTTGCTGACTCTAGCTTAGTGACTCATTCTCTTCTGCACAATGGCAGGAGGGGTAAAGGGTGCCCCCTACACAGACCAGTCTGTAGCTTAGTGATTAAGGCACTTATCCAGGACTGGGGTCTGTCCCTGCCCCAAGGGCTTTGGACATATTTGACATGAAATAGTAAAGTTAGTGCTGGGTTTCATATACACGTGCATTAATGTCCTTTAACGAATCATGACTAAATGTGAGACCTCCAAAGGCAATTATAATTTGAAGGGTCTCACATAGCTGTCCTTGGGTCTCCATTAGGGATTAAGAGCTAGAACAGCTCCAAAAAGCAATTTAGGTATCTAAAATACAACAGAGGCAGAATTTAGGCCGCTTAGTCCGAAACTACATTCTTCAAAACCTTTGTTCAGCTGTCTTCTGTCCTTGGAAATTTGATACTTGCAAGGACACCTATGTGAGACCCTTCAAATTATAATTGCATTTGCAGGTATCAAATTTAGTCACCATTAGACTAGTTTACTGTGCAGTGAGGGCATGCATGTGTAGATGTGCACCCGTACTGCACGGCAAACAAAGCTAAGGCACATGAACGTGCCTCCTGTAGATGTGCCCTATGAATGGTAAAGCCTAAATTGGGATGGAGGATGCTAGAGAGAATTAAAACCCTTTTTATTTTATACCGTCTAACTCTACTCAGAGTTGCACCTGTGGTGAATGATTGGTCTTAATTTTCCAACAGTTCAGTTTCTCTTTGAGAAACACCTGCCAAGGGGCTCACAATCTAATAGATAAAGGATAAAGAGCAATTAAGGAGACAGAGGCGATGAAAACTACAGCAGAAAAGAGCAAGTGACCTCAGCCTATTATATTATTATTGCCAGATCTGTGATATGCTCAAATATGGATTGCTGCTATTAGTCATGCCTGGTGCATGGTTTCCTTTTTGCATTGGCTGTGTTTTGCTTATCAAAACAGGGGTTTCTTTTGTTCTTTTGGCGAGACTACTCAAACGCATATCACATTCCTTGCATTGCATGGAGCCAGTCATCAGAACTGAGGAGGAGAAAGGGAGCAGGCAAAACTATATCACATGCACCTACCACTCACATGCCCATATGCATATGCTCGCCACATGTGATAAAATCACAGAACCGCAGAAGAACCTAAGATACATTTTAATCCAGCATCTTGTCTGCACCCTTCTCACTAATCCCTGGATATGTCTGCTTAAACCACGGCTGCAGGGTACTAAATCACACAGCTATGATAAATCCCATGTATCTGCTACTTGCTCTTTGCATGCCAACCCCAGAAATGAGACTGGTAACTAGGGCTGTGTGAAACGGCCCCTATTCAATTCGGATTCCAATTCAGCTCGAATCAAGGACAGTGATTCAATCTGTTGATTTGGATCACTGTCCCCGATTCGATTCGACCAAATCCAGATCTGAAGATTCGATGCTGATTCTGCGAATCAGCAATTCAGACACAGGCACAGCTTTAAAAGTTTTTTTCTATATACCTTGAGGTAGTAGCATGGCTCATGATTGCTGCACTGCTGGGGTGGATGGAGTGTCCCACAGGAGCATGGTGGGCTCTCCAGCATGCTTGGCAGCGAAACTGGAAGTGGACCCGAAGTACTTCCAGTACACTTCTGGGTCTGCTGGGGAACACGCTGGGGAGCCCTGTGCCCTCCCCGGCTCAGCAATAAGCTGCAGGGAGACCCCAGGTGCTCCCCACAGACCCAGGAGGCACCAGATGCTGAGCTGGATGGGTGCAGCCCCCCCCCCTCCGCACACTCCCCGGCAGACCAGGAAGTGGACCAAAAGTGCTGCTGGTCCACTTCTGGGTCTGTTGCTGAGCGCGCTGGGGAGCCCCACCTTCCTGTGCTTCTGTGGGACACTGCATCTGCCCCAGCACCACAGCATTCAGAGCCACCTGCTACCTAGAGGTATGTAGAAAAATCATTTAAAGCTGTGTCTACATCCAAATTGCCGAATCTGTCCAAATAAATTCGAAGGGTTCCAAATCGCTTCAGAGAGATTAAAGGTTCCTTTGATTCAATTCAGATTCAGAGATTTGGCCACCAAATTGGCCAAATCTCCACTGAATTGAATTAGGGATTGAAGCTTTGCACAGCCCTAGTGATAACACCCTGGGACTGTGCCACACTGGTATTCTTGAGCATATCAGAAACCGAGATACTGAGCAGGACCTAAGGCTGCCTCATAGCCTCATATATGGGACTGACGTATATGGAGTGGGAATTGGTGAACATGATTTATTCCCTGGGCAGCACGACTAAGCTCTGCTGCATGGTGTAGAAGATACCCCACTTACCAATGACTTCTAGTTTTCCAGAAATCTGAATACCTTCAGGTATTTACTTCATTTTCTAAATTCACCTTGCCCAAAATAAAGCCTTCCTCTGTCACCAAAATGTAGGCTGCTCCAATAAATCCCCCATCTCCAGCACCCCAGTCGATAATTTGCCTAGACATAAAAATGTCTGGGGATGAGGTCAATCACCTGGGAAACCCAGACTCCAGTCCCTACCCTAAAGTATTTAAAGCAAAGCAGGACAGACTCAATAGAAGGCAAGTCAAAGGTCTGCCCAAGCCTCATAGCTCATTAGCAGACCTTTGGGCGCACCAGTTTACAGCCAACTGCATACAAGGGAGCAATGCTGCTAGTACTATGTCTGGCCACCTTTGACACCCCAGCACCAGTAACCAGGTACTCCACTAGGTTAAGAAGGGGTAACCTTCAGCATGTGTCCAGAGCAGGGCTAAAACTGACCCCTCTAAAGCTGCAAGACACCTCAAGCTCTCTGCCACCATGCCTGGCATGTACGGCCCCATCATCTGGTCTCTGGTGCTGTCCCAGGTCCATAGTTGATCTACGCACCACACATGGCATGCACTGGACTAGCACCATACACAGCATCTGTGATGTGCACCATACATGGTACCCGATCTGGCAGGCCTGGGAGACAAACTGCATGCAGTGTCCACCTTAGCTAGTCTGGGATGCGTGCCACATGCAGTGCCTACCCCAGCCAACCTGGGATGCATGCCACATGAGCTGCCTGTTCTGGCCAGTCCAGGACCCACACTGCATATAGCACACCTCTCCTCCCCACTTCTGTGGGGTCGGTACCACATGCAGTGTAGGTCCTATATGATCCAGAGTGGGTACTGAGTGCAACGTACATCCCGGATCAGTCCTATATGGATACCGCATGTCACAGTCCCAGACCAGCTGGAGCAACCACCACATATGCTTAATCTGGCATGGATGGAGAATGAAGGTCTGTGGGTCCACTGGCCATGCACCATTCATTTCACTCAGGAGAAACTCTCAGTGATTTAGGCACTCACTTGAGAGACAGCAGAGGTTCAGTCTTTGAAGGGCCTTTACTGGAAGAAACTGAGGTGCCCTGGGAATTCAGATACATCTGCGGCTCAGGAGTGGTGGGGCTTTGATGATCTAACTTTTGGACTTAAGAATCTATTTGCCTTGTTAAAGGATTACGTCTCTTTAGGTCTAACCCATGCCAACTATGCACTGTGCCCCTAAAGTCATAATGTACCTATTAGGCATGTCTACACAAGACACTACGTCGCCATAGATCATTGCTGTGTCAACAGGCACAAAGTGCTGCTCAGTAGTGTGGGAAAAGACCCATGCGGCATCCAGACTAAGCAGTAATGCTTAAGCAAGTACTATGCACAGAAACAAGTGTGCAGTCCAGCGCACATGTAGATGCACACTCCCGCTGAACTTACAAGTCATGATGAGTTCTGCAGCTCACCCCAAACGTGCCCATTCTATAATACCAGGACATTGGGTGACCTCTATTGGCCACTGTCACAGAGCACTTAGGTGCCCTGCGCCTGAGAACAGGGGCGGCTCAAGAGACGCCCCTAGCGGTGAGAAGGGGGAGGCACAGCTGCCAGTCACCAGGACAGCACGGGTACTGGTTGCTGGGGCAACCAGCAAAACCCCCTGACAGGAAGGGGCAGGGCTTAGCCCTTCTTAAACCGAGGCAGGAGGCCAGGTTGGCAGTTCCTCCTCTGGCAGCCAAGGAGTGAGGAGCTCGGCCAGTGCAGAAAGGAGGCCAAAGTGGCTGCATGAGTATCCACGGGTTGCTTCCATGAGCTGGAGTATTTTACCTGGTAGGGATTCTGACCGGATGGTTTTAGCTTTATGTTATAGCCCGGGGGCTTTGTGTTTGTGTTTATTGTTTGACCAGAGGACCGGGTGAGGCTATAAGAGTTGGAGGAGGCCTCATAGGGACTCCCCCAGTAGCATGGGGGTTCCTGGCACTGAAGAAGGTGCAGTTTGTTGCAGGATGGATTAGCCTAGCCCCAAGAGTACAGAGGGGCAGTGAGGAGCCCCGAGAATGGCAGAGGGACCCCGAGAGTGCAGAGGGGCGGCGAGGAGCCCTGAGAGTGGCCGAGGGACCCCGAGAGTGCAGAGGGGCAGCAAGGAGCCCCGAGAGTGGCCAAGGGACCCCAAGAGTGCAGATAGGTGGCAAGGAGCCCCAAGAGTGGCTGAGGGACCCCAAGAGTGCAGAGGGGCAGCAAGGAGCCCCGAGAGTGGCCAAGGGACCCCTGAGAGTGCAGAGGGGCAGCGAGGAGCCCCAAGGGCAAAAAGAGGGCCGAGACATAACAGGGCCAGAGTCAGATTACAATAGCACCATCTGCAAGGCTTGGGCTGCGGTGTAGGGAAGGAAAAGGAGCCGCAGATAGTGCCCTCTGTCATCGGGGTGCATGTAAATGGGCAGCCTCCCACTAATTACAGAAATCTATTAAATACATAAGATCAAGGCGTGGCAGGAGAGTAAGCAGACGGTTGGCCCATTACAGGAGGGCGGAGCCTCTCTGCATACCCAGAGAGGCTCCAACAGTGGAACTCCTGTCACAGCCACATCATGAAGGAAAGTTTTGCTGTGGGGTTTTTAGGGGACTAATTTTCAGATTCCACGGTTGCTGTCTCACTTCTCATTAACCCAAAATGTCCTAGATCTGTTTGGAGCCCTATGAAGCTACACAAGCTCTGTAAAACAAATATTTGTTCTGTCTTAAAATGCAGCAGCTTTAACATTAGTTTCTTAGTACCTGCCATTGATAAGTAAGAATTCCCCCTTTTGCAACGGTGTGATGCTCCTGTTTCACAAAATATTGAACTTTAAAGCCATGGGGTGAAATCAATCACTGAAAATACTGTACTTCAAAATTCCCATTGACTTCAGTGATACTTCATAGAGATTAATTTGTTTCATAGCGCTGTAATTTATCACATGGCTATGATGCCAGCTTATGATTTTATATATGTGTGGGCTTGTATATTTGTGCATGTGCATATTCATAGTATAAAGTTATTTATGTTACTTTACACTGTTTTGTTTCAGGAGTAGTTGGCCATGGATCAATATTCCATCATGTTCAAGTTCCCAGGTAGCCCTTGCCAGGAAGGAACAGTACTCACCTGTTATTAGAAATAACAATATTTCCTATCTGAGGATGCAGAAAAAGTTGGCAAAAGTGTTTCCAGTGCTACCAGACAGATGCAAAGATCAGAAGTCAGAAGCCGACCAAAACCTGGGTTTCTTTACCATAGGCGATGTGTAGGAGGACCATGGCGGGGGGGAGGGACTTGCCCCCCTGAGATTGGCTGCTGCTGAAGCTACCGCCAGCTTCTGCAGGCGGTTGCCACTTGCCACCCAGCCTTCCTCGCCACTGACACCGTCACCGGTGTCTACAGGAGGTCCCTGCTCATTACTTGCCACTCTCGCTTGCTGCCAACACCACAACCAGTGTCTGTGGATGGTCCCTGTCCACTGCTCCCTGCCATGGTGCCCCCCTGCCAGTCTTGGGAGGCACCAGTCATTCATGTTTCTTACCATCTAAAGCATTCAGAAACCCAGGGTTTTTTCATTTTATTTCTCTGTGACTGCCTAAAATAAAACTGATCTCTGAAAACAGAACTTTGTGGAAAAGGATCAGAATATAGGAAGGCACACAAGCCACTCAGTGTAGATTGTTGCACAACCACCCACAAGCTGCTTTGTGTTCGTGGCCTTCCAACCCTGAAACATTACAGCACAGCAAACATGGGCAAGGAGTTGTTCTGTCATGTAAGTAGTATGTCACTACAGGCACAATTAGGGCGCCTCAGGAAGCTGATAATTAGGATCTTTGTATGGGGCATTTCAGGAGCATGCAAATTTCAGACAACTGAATTACTCCCAGAAATAACGATCCATTAGTACTGACATCTGAGTGCCATTCCCGCCTGCCTGTAAACAAGTGACATAATACTGGTATTATGGTAAAGAAGTTCCAAGGTAAATAGGAAACCCAGTGAGATTTAAGGCTCACGAATATTTCTTTTGACTTATTTTCTTCTGGTCACAGTATCAAATAAATTAAAATGGTTCCAACATAGTGCCTCAAAAACTTGATTCACTGTTGAGCCCATCTGTGATGTGAAACACAGACATGATTATTCAGGGTGATTGAATCTTGGGAGATCCTTGCAATTAAGCTGCCACTGGTATGCAGAAGGCATCATGACCTTCAAGAGTCTTAAATATGGGAGGCTTTTGTAAGGTTAGTGGAAGTCTTCGACGGATAACGATCCCATGGACATCCCCAGTCTACATTCTCACACAGTACAGAAAAAAAAAGATTTAAAGAGACACTGCTAGGACAAATTTGGCGCTATATGAGATTTTTGAAAACATACAGTGGTTTTCAAGACCAGCACTAATATATATAATATATATATTAGCTCCTACTATTATAATGATGATGATGATGCTCAGCACATTCTGTAAAACACAATATATGTTTCCTGGAAGCATGTATAAACATCAGGGTTACTTGATCTTCCCAAGAAGATGGAGATGGTGCCACTGCCACCCACCTTTTATTTAACAGTGTAGTAGTTGCGACCCCAAATGGAGTTGCAATATTAGCAGATGGGGTCATGATAAATGTGACTCCTGAGATTTCTGCACCCACAGTGGGGTGTGGGGCTGCAACCAGGCTAGACCAGTTCCAGGCAGGAGCCACCTCTGTGGCATGGTGGGTGGGACCCATTGTAGGAGGGAGTGCTACACCACTTTGGCTGCTACCATGAGGCACAGCAGCAACAAAGGCATGGAGTTGTGCCCATGCCGCTGCTGGGTGATCAGGGGGTGCCTCAGCTTTGCAGCCATGGCTCTGCTCCATCAGTGGTGCCTGTGAAGGAGGTGCCAGGCCAGGGGGGAGGTGGGGAAGCCAGGCTCTGCCGGCCACAGCAGCCACTGCTTCCTATGGGTGGCAGCTAGGGCTTGGGTGCTGCTGGGTAAAGCAGGGGGCTGTGAACCCAGCCCCTGTGGGATCTGGGGTTGTGGGGGGCTGCAGGTTGTAAGTGAGGGGCCATGCTGAGGCAATGGGGTTATAAATGGGGTTATAAACACTGAGGAAAAGTTTGGGAAGCACTGGTCTAAGCAGATTCAAACTCTCAGAGCCTATCTCACACTTATCACCAAGCCATAGGTTGTTCCAGATGTGGCCAGCAATACAAATATCCTTTCCGACTAGTTCTTTTCCAGAATAGAAGAAATGATCTACTGTGAAGTACAGAATGAAAGATACCCCTTATGTTAGCTCCCCTGATGCATCCACTGAAGACTTATCCAAGGACAATTGTTAAAAATAAATGACAATCGTTCTCTTATATAGCACCTTTCATCCAAGATGCCGTGCATCTCCAAGCACTTTAGCTAAATTCTCTACCACATGCAATCAGAAGCAAGCCTCTTGACCTATCTGGAATTGCACCAGTGAGGTGACACTTCATTTTCTGTTGTTGAAAACTCTGGCTTAAGCAACTTGCTCAACACTGCAATCAAGTCAGTCAATGGCAAAGCCAATAATTGGAGTTGTCTTCTAGCCTCTCACTGCTAAGAGGGACCTGTCCTTATGTCCCTGGCAAATTACTACGACCCACTCAGTGAACAAATTAAGCATTTCACACATATTTCAGCACTGCTGCAGGAAGCGGCATCCTTTGGAAAATGGTAAATAATTGACACTTTTCTCTGCTGGCATCCATGCCCCCCACAAGCAGCTGGGTTTTGTGCTTTGTGTCTCCATGGAGGCTCTAATTTAGAGTTTACAGTAACAGATGCACAAAGGGCTGTCGGCCTTCTCCCTGTTTTTTGAATGCCTATTCCCTGCTGCACTACACAGTGATTAGTGAGCAGTGAATGACATTTCTTCCTCAGCAACAGGGCTTCTCTTGGCCTCATGCAGAGGGAGAACTGAACCCTTTGTTCACTTTTCTCCATTTCATTTTTTGCTTGCACTGGGCAGCTGGGGGGCTGGGGAATTTCCAGCGCAGTGATTTAGTTGCACGAGTTCCATTAATGTAAATGACAGCAGGGCACTACTGAATCTGTGCATCTCTTTTAAAGATTTACCCCATGGGGTTATCATTTCGCAAAGGTCCTTCTCCCTTGCCACAGTCATCACATGGAGTGAAAATTGTAAGCCTTTGCACAAATTGAATGAGCAGCTCACTTATTAAGTCAAGATTTGCATAAAGCATGTGTTATGCAGGGGTCTATACTGGGAAAGGGGTGTTTGAACAAAGAGGAGATGCTGCAGCCCCATCTTTTTCTTCCTCCTTTCCTGCTGCGTTATCCCAATAGCTGCTATAAAGGGATTACAAGGAAGCTGAGACAAGGTCATTCAATCTTATAGACAATAACTTGTTTGCAAAACATATATCATAATGCTCTTTTGACAACCCTGTTCCAAGTTTTTATGAGTACAATTAGGTGAGAGGGAAATTACAGCACAAGACAAACCTTGTGAATGATGTCAGACACATGAGTGGTTTGCTTACCTGAAGGTATATCTCCTCCATTTGTAGCACCTGCTACAAAGAAGGCAGAGTAGAAGTGTACCATACACACTAACTGCACTGGAGACACACAAGCTTTCTTGAGCAAGAGCTCACTTCATTATCATTTAGTGATTTAGTCTATGGATGTGTCTACACAAGATACTTTAAGGCACATTAGCCTAAATTTAAGGCACATTAGGGGCATGTCTACATGTGCATGCCCTTAATGAACTTTAAAAATGGTGAATTTAGGCTATTCATCCAAATGTGGGTTTCACATTTAGGCACAAATAGTAAAAGCGCATTAATGAACATGTAGACATGTTAAAGTGCATTACATGTAGACCTGTTAAAATGCATTGCTAAAGTTAGTCCTAAGTCAGTCCACACACACAGTGGGACTAACTTTTGTTCCAAGTCGGTCCACACTCCATGTTAATGCACTTCAACTCCTGCATGTGTAGACACCTGCCTAAGCCCACTTAATATGCATTAAACTAATGCACATTCAATTTAGGTGCACTTAAATGCATGTGTAGACATGCCCTATATGGTGCATCTTTACCCTGACTTCAAACTAACACAGCTTGCTCTATCTGCTATATAGCTGTGCAACACCATTCAGTAAGGAGGTTATATTGCAGTCTTCTTGAAAGCTGCTAAGCCACAGGAGCTCTCTACCTACAGTTGTCCCTGTGAAAGGAAGTCTTTGTCCCTGTGTTATGATTCATAGATTTTAAGGCCATCGTCTGCTGATCACCTGCTGTGACCTCCCACATAACTCATGCTGTAATTTTTGCATCAAGCTCAGATATTACATTTGAGACATAGCATATCTTTCAAAAAGACCTCCAGACTTGATTTAAAGACTGCAAGATAGTAAATACAACTCAACTCATGGCAAGCCATTCCAATGGTTAATTAACTCACTGTTAAAAATATGCTTGTTTCTTGTCTGAATTTGTCTAATTTCACCTGTAGCCATTAAATCTCATTATGCTTTTTTTCTGCTGCATTAACAACCTGCCTACCCATGGAGGTACTCATAATCCATGCTCAAATGGCCTCCTAACCCTCTTTGATACATTTAAAGAAGCTCAAACTACTAAGTTTATCAGTTAGCCACTTATGGGCCGTATTGATTTTGTATAGTTAACATGATGTCAGACAGGGCAAAGTCAAATATGGAGGAGGCAGCTTCCTGTCCCTGCTGTGTCAGTGTCTTTAGATCTTAGGCAGAGTCAATCACAACTCCATTCAAGTCAGAAAGGAGCTCTACAGAAGTGCCATGACCCATGCATCTGGATTTGCTTGCAGAGCCAGGATCTTGGGGCACCTATACACTTGTCCAATGCTGCTCTAGTGCCTGCTAATTAGCACACGTCAGAGCAGACTCGATTAATCAAGTCTGCTGGAGCGCGATTATTAGCATGGTCCAGCAGCCTCAGTGACATGTGTATTCAGCATCCCCACATTTCAAAATGGCAAAAGGGGCACTTTAACTAAAACTCATCAAATGAGCTTTAGTTAAAGCGCACACAATACACAAGACACTGTGGGAGCTTTAATTAGAGTGGCTCTAAAACCTCCCCCCACACCAAGCACATGTAAAGACACCCCTAGTTCATAGAATCATAGATAATTAGGGGTGGAAGGGACCTCAGGAGGTCATTTAGTCCAACCCCCTGCTGAAAGCAACTTCATGCTGCCACCCCCACTGCTGCTGCCAGGCAGGCAGGGGGTGCCTCATCATGTTGGCACAGCCAGTGTGGGGCTCCTTGGGGGATGGCAGCAGGGCAGGGAGGTGCAAGCCCACAGTGGGTAGCCCGGATCTGCCCCCACCCTACACAAAAATCTAGGGGCCACATGCCCATGCCATGTTCCCCTCTCCAGAAGTGCATGCAGCAGCAAGGAGCTGCCCACCTTACTCCCTGAATGAGCCACCTGTAGCTCTATCCCACTCCTCTCCCTGACCCTGGCTGAGAAGTGCCCTGAGACCCAGCCTCTACCCCACTCCCTTCCTCACCATGGGGGCCTCAATCACCCCTCCCTTCCCCCCGCCCCTCCCGGCATAGATTTACCTGCAGGCAGCTGGGAGAGCTGCTCTCCACTGCTACCTGGGGCTGTATTCCTGGCCATGTGCATGTGTATGTGCACACACATCCATGTGGTACCCCCAGCATCCAGCTCCCTGCAACCCCTTGCAGGCTGGAATTCCACATTTGCTTTCCACATTTTTCCACGGTGAATGAAAAAACTGGATCCATGCATAACCCTGGGAATCTGGAACAAATGCTGTCCAGGAGTTATGCAGCTGGGGACCGGGACTTGATGTTCCCATTTTGGCACTGTCCCACCCAGTTAGGGACGGGTGGTCACCCTGCCCTCTTCTCAAGGGGGCCAGGGCCCTAGGGCCCCCCATGTACTTGGCACCTATGATGCTACACCAATTTTTCTAGGGTAGCCCAGCCCTTAGGAGAATCAGTACCATTGGCTTTAACTGGGACTAATGCCTGGTTTACATTTAAAAGCTTTAAATGTAGACATGGATGGCTCTAGGATTTTGAAAAGGGGGGTACAGATGGTGAGGTGCATCATCACATATAACACAACACCCATTTTTCTCCAGTTAAAAAGAAACTAGAAGCTTTACTAAGATGCTAGAGGCCTAGGGCTATATTACTCAGTTTCAGACTGAAGAAAAAGAAAAACTTTATTGGAGTGCGCATTGTTTTGTTATACCATATACCATGTATTACAAACTAGGTAAAATAATCAAAAGGTGGTTTCATTAGTTCTGTGGTCATTAGAATTAAATGTACACCTCTTTTCAGATTCATAAAACAAAATCTAGCCTTTTTGAGCTAGATCTTGTCAGTGCATCCAATGCTTCACTGAATGTTATTTCCACACCTGAGTTAATGTTTCTAACCAGGTTTAGAAACAATCTGCAGGGCTGGGAAACAACTACCTCAAAAGCAACATTTTACAATTCTCCTGTTAAAGTAGTAACTCTCATAATTGTGTAGATAGGATCCTATGAGCACAGCTGGTTGGGAATTTTCCAACAAAAAAATCTTTCACTGGAAAATATCACTTCATCTAAATCCAAAACTTTTTTGCAGAAACATTCCTGTTTTAACAAAACTTTTCTCACAGTGCAAAATAGGAAATGTTTGGAAAAGTCTAAAGATTATTGCAGGCCAGGAAAACACATTCCTATCCACCAGCGAGCTATGTTTTTAAGACGTGGTCTAAAGCCCCCATCTTTTGCCTTTTTCCTCCTGCCTCTTTACTACAGAACTCCAGATAGTTGTTTGTTTTTTGATGTCTACCTCTGTCCAGCTTTTGTCATTTATCTATCATGAGGGAGGACCCAGGCAACTATAAGCCAACCAGCCTATGTTGGGAAAATCCAGGGAGAATCCCGGAAAAACTCATGACAGAATCTATGTGTGATACGCTCATTGAGAGTAAGATTCTAAACAACAACCAGCATGGCTTCGTTGCGGGTAGGCCTCGTCTTACCAATCTCATCTCCTTCTACGACCAGATCTCTCGCCACCTGGACATGGGAGAGAAGATCGACATTATATTCCTAGACCTCCAAAAGGCTTCTGATCTAGTATCCCATGATATCCTCGTGGAAAAATTGGGAGATTGTGGGCTTAACTGCTCAACAGTTCAGTGGGTGGAAAACTGGCTGCATGGTGGGACCTAGAGAGTTCTCATGAACGGATCCGTGTCATCTTGGCATGAAGTGGCCAGTGGTGCCCCTCAGGGGTCTGTGCTTCGACCAGTGCTTTTCAACAATTTTATCAGTGATTTGGTTGGGAGAGTGAAAAGCTCACTGGCCAAGTCTATGGACCACACCAAGTTATGGGGCAGCTGGCCATGCCAGAAGATAGGTTGCAGATACAGGTGGACCTGGACAGACTGGAGAGTTGGGCAGACCAGAACCAGATGAAGTTCAACAGTCAGAAGTGTAAGGTGCTCCATCTGGGGGCAAACAATCCCCAACATACCTACAGGCTTGGTGGCGACAATCTGACTTGCACCATGGCCAAAAGGGACCTGGGGTAGTGATCGACTATCGCTTGAACATGAGCTGGCAGTGCGATGCTGTGGCCAGCAGGGCAAACAACACACTGGCATATATTAACCGTTGCATCTCATGCAAAACTAAGGAAGTGATACTCCCACTGTACTTCCCTCTGGTGAAACTGCAGCTGGAGAACTGCATCCAGTTTTGGATGCCGCACTTCAACAAGGACGTGGAAAAACTTGAGAGGGTCCAGAGAAGAGCTGCTCATATGATCAGGAACTTGCAAGACAAGCCATACAAGGAGAGGCTGAGGGACTTGGGCTTCTTCAACCTACAGAAGAGAAGGCTGAGAGGGGATTTGGTAGTGGCTTACCACTACATCAGGGGAGTACATCAAGAACTTGGTGTACAGCTGTTCACCAGGGCACCCCTGGGGAAGACTTGGAGCAATGGATACAGACTCCTGGAAGGCCGCTTCAGGCTCAATTCCAGGAAAAACTCCTTCACAGCCAGGGTGTCCAGACTGTGGAATAAACTCCCTCCAGTGGTGGTGCAGTCACCTACGCTGGAAATCTTCAAAAGGAGACTGGACAGTCACCTCGCTGGGGTCACTTGACCCCAGTTATCTTTTCCTGCCTGGTGTAGGGGGACTGGACCCCAATGATCTACAAGGTGAATCTATACAGCTTTGTACCTGTGCTATTTGAGGAAGTCTGCAGGACAGGGCCTGTGGCTATGTCTCTACCAGTGGGACCAAGCTTTTTGGCAGGAGTGCCACAAATTAAGCCCCACACTCTCCCTGAGTGCCACTCTGATCCCCTTCCTTGCCAGATATGCTGCCTTGCTTTCTGCTCCTTGCTGTGCATTCCCTGCCTGATATACTGCTCTGCTTTCTGCTCTTGTACTATCTGCCACTGTGCTCCCTACCCCGTCCCTAATCTGCCACAGGCCACATACAGAAGTTGTTCAGGCCACTTGTGGCACTTATGCCATTGGCTGGCCATCCCTTGTCTACAGTAGTTCCACAAGACTCTTGAGAGCACTGCCATGAAATAAGTTCTGTCCACCTATTGCATCTATATTAATCCCAAAAATATAGTGGCTAAGCCTCAAATACCTGTTTCAAGCATGCCAGAGATAGAGAGCTCAACCATAGCTCTCAGGAGCAGCCTTGTCCCTTCATTTCCTACCCTTGGTGTATGCAGAGTGGGAATAAATGGATGTGATCTACTCAGTAGTGCTGTCAAGAGATAGGGAAGTAGTACAGATGCATGCTGTGTGCCAGCTGAAGAAGTAAAGGGTGGGTGGGTAATGGAACAGCACAAGGGCTTCAAGGGGTTGTTACTTTCTCCTGGAAGGGAACTTCAGTCTTGTTCAACTAAAGAGCCCTGTATAGAAATGCCTTTGTGGGCTGTATACTTGCTTTGGCATGGAGGAGCAGAGCTTTGTTCTGCTGGTGGTTTAGAAACCTCAGGTGACAGCTGCATCCACCCGCTCCCTACAGAAGTGCTTCATTCAGCCCTTTTTGCCACCAGCTGCCTCCTCCTCTCCTGTTGAGAATGCCTGTATTAACAGCTGACTGCAGAATCAACTGACATTGCAGCACTGCATTGCAGAGTCCAGGACAGCTCTGCATGTCAGGAGGTATGTGTGGAGGTGGTGGGGGCTCATTACATCACTGAGGTCTAGCCATAAATTTGGGTGCTCAAAACCATCCGCAGCACAGAAATACTGGTAGATTCTTCCAAAGAACTGACAGTGCAAGAGCTACATTCTGGCATTGCACAGAAGGAATATTAAGCTTCCTGGTAAATTAAGGACACCAGAGGGAGAAGGCAAAAGACCAAAGTAGAGGAGAAGAGATAAAACAGAAGAGATGCAGACCCAAATCCTCCTTTAAAAGTCCACAAAAGCCCAGTCTGCTTCTGTTGGCCACACCTGAAGGTCAGATTGATTCTTTCATTGCATATTATTCAGAGGAGATTACTCCAGGCAGACAGGCTTGCAGTGCACAGCCACTTTTTTCCCCTCTTCCATACAATCAGCGAAGAGCTGACATTTGCCAGGCTGCTCCTGGCGTCATGGTGAGAGCTCATTAAGGGTTGCACTGACGCAGGGACAATAAGAGCTGTAACCTTCTGTTTTAATGAACTCCTGACTCTGCACTGCCTTTTCATTTTTGATTCCACCCCTTTTTTCCTTCCCTTTGGAAAAAAAAGAAAAGGCAAAGCAAATTACTAAAAGGATCCCTGGGCCGGCATTGCTCAGTAAGATGCTGAAAGCCTCAGGACAATAGGCTGGATGATGAATGACTTATCAATATGTTTCTTCTCTTCCTCTGCCCCAACCAATACTGAGTCTGCATTCTTTAGGGTCTGGATTTAATGAGGTAAGTGGATGAAGTCCTGCTTTATGGGTTATGCTGACTGAAGCTGCATCTATGGCACTGTTCTGTTTCTGGAGACCCCCAATAAAGTATGGAAGATTAAAATCTAGCTATGTTTGTGACTGCAAACATCTTGGCAAGGAACAGATATTCAAAAAGTCTGAGCCTGAATTGATTGAATCTCAGCAATCTCTGTAGGTTAGTCTAACCTGCAGAGATTGAACCAATTTGCAAGTGGATAGACATTCCCTCTTCATTCTGGAAATTGAAGCACATGCCTGCAGTGGCTCAGGCCAGAAGCCTGGGGGCACTAAAGCAGCCCTCCCTTCCCTTTTACAGGGAAGCTGAGAAGGGGGACAGTGTGGCCAAGCCCCAGCAAGCCTAAGTATGACAGAGGAGGGGTTTAAACCCTCACCTTGGTCTGCAGGGTTTGGAGGGTTGGGAAAGAGGGAGCCTGGCCAGATGGGGACGTGGGCAAACCTCCATGGTGGGGTAGAAAGAGGAGTGGGAGAGCCCTGTCTGCTGTAGCGGCTCCCTGACAGCTGGGAGCAATCCAGGTACACAGCTCCACCCCCAGCTCCAGAGGGAGACTCTTTCCCCTCCCCCTCCCACTGTGGGACTGGGAAGGGGACTGTGCACTGTCCAGCCCTGCCCAGCCTGGGCACAGGGAGTATGTCACTGAGCTGCAGCCACTGGGGAAGGCCCTGTGCCTGTGGCCTGGCCTGGCCTGGCCCCGCTCAGCCCCAGCCAAAGCAGCCACATGGCTGGGCCACAGGAGTGAGGCCCTCCCCAACAGTTGCAGCTCAGACTCTGTAGTCTGGCCTGGCATGCATGGGTGACGGCTGGCCGGGCAGTGGGCTACTCAGGCCAGCCTGGAGGTGCCGGTGGGTCTGAAGCTTGGAAGCTGCCTGTCACGGGGCGTTGTTGTGGACACACAAGCCCCCGTGGTGCCTCTGAGCTGCCCATACTTGTTGGCTCAGCTTCCGTGTCAGAGCTGCAGTCACTGGTGAGGGCCCCACACCACACCCCTGCAGCCTGGCCTGGCTCCACTGTGCAGGTGCCTCCACTGAGGCTGAGTGGGGCTAGGCTGGGTCGCGCATTCTGCAATCCTCCCCAGTGGCTGCAGCTAAGTGACAGCTGCTCTCCATGCCCAAGCTGGACCAGACTGAGCAGCACTTCACAGAGCCCCCCCTCCGCACCCCATGGTGTGGAGGAGGGGTAAGAGTCTCCCTCTGGGGCCAGGCAGTGCAGTGCAGAGCCCCTGCCTCATCCGGTGGCAGCAAGGGGAGAGGAGAGAGGCTGATCCAGCCCAGCTACAGTCCCCCAGTAGTTAATTAACTGCCTCCCTGCCCCCTTAGACTTAATGGGACCATGCCAGGACAGCTGTGGTCGCTGTTGGTGGGAGAGGAAAGGGAGGGGGGAATAAACCCCCTCCTCCCCTCCCTTCACTGATCCAGTGGTGGAGGCGTGGCTAGACACCATCTTGGCATGGCCCCATTAAGGCAACGGGGGAAGGGAGGAGGTTAATTCCTCCCTCCATCCCTTCTGCCACCTGCAGACAGGCAGACCCTGGCTATGGTGGGGTGGGGAGGGGAAGAAGGGAAGAATTAACCCCTTCCCTGTTCACTTTGCCTTAACAGGGCCATGCTGGGATGTGTCTGGCCATGCCCCCGCTCCTGCTTGGGCTAGAGAGCAGAGGGGCCAGGTCTAGCTCTGCTCTCTGGAGCAGACAGCCCAGCCCAGCCCAGCCCAGGGCTGAACAGCATGCTGGGATGCTGGAGGACTCTGGTTTAATTTAAACCAGGAAGGGGTCTAGGAGAGAAGTCTGACCCAAATCAGTTAAGTCTGATACTACATTTAAGCAGGTTTATGTGCACTGGTTTATGTACACTGAACTTCTATTCTGTTACAGGTTTAAACCAATTTCTCATCACTTAAACCAGTTTATGTGTAACTTCTGTCCCTAGGCTTTTGGCTCTGTTTCCACAATGCACAAGACTAGTGTGAGCTAGATTAAGTGGCTGAACAGAAACCTAGCCAGATTAACATTTTAATCTGAAGAGGGATAATGCCTAAACTGGAATGCCTAACTTGACATGGGGTGGAGAAATTCCTGAAAAGTCAATAAGTGGGGTACAAACAAGAAAAGAACAAAATATGGAACATGTTTTCCAAACAGCAAACAAAAATAAAGTTAAGAAACATCTGATTACACTACCATGCAAGCAGTTCATGGAACCCCTTATGCACTGTGGTGAGGAGGGGAATCTAGTTCTGATGTTAACTTATCCCTTTATTCATAATAAGAAAAACTGGATTTCTGAATTACCACTTGCCTTGTTTTTTTTTTTAATTTATCTTCTGTAACCTTCAAGGCCCCAGTAAAGCTAATCCTTACACTAGGCTAGGGCCAGATCCAAACTCCTATTTAGGGCCCCGACTTCTATTTAGGTGCCTAAACTTCCATTGAAATCTCACTGATTTTGTTAGGAATTTAAATGCCTAAAAACACCTTTCAGATCTGGCCCTCTGGTTATACCATTTGACTGCAGTGGGTCTTCTCATATGAATAAAGTTAAGCCTGAGCATGTTTTTAGGGAGGAGGTGACCACGAACTTGGAGTAAGAAACCTCCTACATGCTTGTAGAGAACATTTAGTGCCTGACTCAAAGTGAATAGAATCAGCGGTAAAACCCTGAAACCAGACCCTGTGAAGGAGGTACAAGTGATGGCCCCACTTTTACTATGAACTCTGCTAAAGTTCTGGGATCTACCCTTTGGAGATGTGGGCAGCATTTAACTCTCTTCATTTTTCTCCCAGTAGATTTTTTTTTTTTTTACTTCAGTGAATCTATTATTGCTTGTCCATTTACAAATGGACCTTGGGCCTGGATACCAGTAGCATTAACTCTGATGTAATAAATAATAATTTTAGACACAGATATAAATTACCCAAGCATCTAGACCAGACATGTGATCAGTTATGCTGTGCACTACGCTAGCAATGCACTAGAGCTTAGCTAGTGATATTGGAGGGAAGTGTAGTCGCAGCCTACACAACTCCCTTCCATTCTGGTTGAAAGAGCAGTGGTCATAATAGGATTTCCTGTACAGCAACATTCTTTTTCTTTTTTTCCTGAGGTCCATTTTATGGTCCACCTCTAAGTTAGGCAGGAGAAGTTTTCCAATTCTGCAAACATTTTCCTGCACTGCTACAGGAAGAAGCCAAGAACTTCTTAAATAAAAAAAAAAGCAAAACAAAACACAACACTAAGAGAGAGAGATACAATCCTCATGCCCCAGGAAATAGCTGGTACTTAGGGTCCACACTGAGGGCGTGCAAGCCCAAGGTTTAAATCATGTTTCTGCTGGAGTCCAAACATTTGAACTTCAGCTCCCTAGCCACCAACATATTCTGGATTTTGGAAGTGCAGGGGATCTGTCTGTTTTGTTGAAGCTGTTTCCCTTTAGATAAATTGCATACGTGCTGAGCCAGAGAAAGCATGAACCCGAGGCTACAGCACAATGGATAGCGGACTCACCTGGGAGGTGGGAGATCAAGGTTCCCTGCTCTGACACAAGCAGAGAAGGGCCTTGAACCTTGGTTTCATCCATTTCAGGTGATGGCCCTAAACATTGGGTTATTGACTGTTGTTGCTGTGGGTGATAGGATTTCAGGTTTACACCAGAAATCCACCCTTGGCAACACTGGCACATGCAGTCCCAAGACAATGTAATATTTTCTGATGAAAAATGTTTCACTGGGAGGTTTCCAATCCAGCTCTAGTTCCAAGAAGGCCAAGAACAAGAGGCCAAGTCTGAGAACTGAACTCAAGGCTGTTCTGTGAAAACAATTCACATCACCTCAAACAACTCAAATGCCCTCAAATCCCCCATTTTTCCATGGAAACACAGACTGGGCCTTTAGCAAAGTGGCTGTTTCCTCTGGGGGGTTTTTCAGGTGAACATTCAGAGTTGGAGTCTCTGAATGTTGAAATGTTACTCTAAATCATCTTTTTTTCCAGAGAAAGAGGCTCAAGGACTCTGTTTTTCTGTTATTTCTCAAACAGAAAAAAAGCCCCTTTGCTTAGAGAAGGACTGTCCAAATGGATTGCACACCAAACCAGTCATGGGCCCTAGGCCAAACACCTTATGTACTGCATGCTGTGGGGGACCACACACTGTGTGGGCTCCCCAGAACCTGGGCTGTGTGGGCAGGGAGTTCGTCAGGCCCCATCCCACTGTGCTGCCCTACCCTAAAGACTCCATGCTGCAGCACCACGAGGAATTGGGGGGGGGGGAGAGCAGCTGAACTGCACATTAACCCTTTGTGAGCCACACTGTCAGGCTTTCAGTTGGACACCCCTGGCTTAGCATATTCTCAGGGCTGCCAGGTTAATCTGTGCACAATTTAAGCAGCAGGACTATCAGTATTTTACACTGATCCCCCTACTCCTGAGGCAAGAATAAATCCCTTTAACATGGTCAGGGTAGCAGAATATGCATCTTTTTAGCGAAGGCCTCTCATTTCTTTTTTCTTTTAACAGATACAGGATACGGCACTGTTTGTACTTAGAATTCCAAGCAACAAATCCTTCATTATCTTCATATTAGGAGCTACATTAGATAGAGAACGTAGAGCTAGGGACAGAAATTGTACATTATAACAGGGAGCCCTAGCCCTGCTATCAGGAAGCAGAGCAGCCCCTTGAAATCCAGAACCTTCCAGGTGTAGCTGTCCAGTCGAGCAGGGGTTAAGCATCACGCCCTGCTGGTCAGGTGACAGGAAGGGAAAGGCCAGAACCATATAAACCTCAAGTGGAGAAGGTGAGGAGGGCAGCAGAGAGGGAGACCCTCAGTGACTACAGGGCAGCCGCGGCAGCCTCCTGCAGAAGACTACGCCACACTATGAGACAGAAGCGCAATCACATGTAAGCAGGCAGTTTGCCTCTCCTATTTTTTATTTTTGGTATATAGCCACAGGGGCCTATGGTTTATGTTTAATGTTAAGGCTGGTGGGTTGTGGCGGAAGCTGCAGGGGAGGAGGAGACCTCATTAGCACCAAGGGGTGCTGGGATAGGGGGCTCAGGAAATCCTGCTGCACTAGGGGTGCAGCACTAGGGGTGCAGCACTAGGGCCAAGAGCCCAGAGTCGCTTGAAGGGGAGATAGGAGCCTTGAAGCTGGTTCCTAGTAGGTGGACTTGAATGAATGGCCCTAACTATAGAAAGAAGGGCAAAGCCAGAGGGGGCTGAGGCCCCAACAGCCTGGCACCACAGGGATGCAGTGTAGAAGGGCCAGTTGGCCTGATGTTGCGGAGAGTATGGAATGGAGGGCCGTAAGCCCGAGCAAGTTAGAGAGCTGGAGCCTCAGAGTCAAGCCCTGCTTAGTGGATCTTGACTGACAGGCCTAGCTGGGGTGGAGCGGTAAGCCTACAGCAACTGAAACCCCAGCATAAAGAGAAAATTACAAAACATCTGCAAGGCATGGGGAACATCAAGGGGAGGTAGGAGCATGCATTTTGCCCTTAAGACAACAGCTCATTATCCTACAGCAGAGCCTAGAGCAGAGGCAGGCAATTATTTTGGGCAGAGGGCCACTTACTGAGTTTCGGCAAGCCATTAAGAGCCTCATGACAGGCTGCCCAGGGCAGATTAATATTAATTTTCTAAATTTTTTAGGGGCCCCATGGGCTGGATAGAATGGCCTGGCAGGACGCATTCAGCCCCCGGGCTGCATTTTGCCCACCGCTGGCCTAAAGCCTGTGTGGGAACCTTTGAGTCAGCCTCCCTCTTTTTAAGAACCAAGTAACATCAAGTCATGGCAAGTGAGTAAAGCGGGGGGAAGCAGATTCCCAAGGGAAGACAATATAGCAAGACTTGACGGGTGCCCACTTACAGGCCTATAAAAAAACAAATGCAGCCAAAGATGGCACTGTCACACACAAACCTGCATAAGTGTTTAGAAACCAGTTCAAATCTGTAACAAAACAGAAGTTCAGTGCATATAAATCGCTTTCAGAATTGCCAAAACTGATTTAAGATAAACCTGGATGGATTTAGTATCAGACTTAACTGATTTAGGTGAAATCGGTTTATTGAGCTTCTGTCCCAGATCCCTTCCAGATTCAAGTTAACATAGATTCCCGGCATCCCAGAATGCTTTGCACCTCCCCGATAAGCCTCCCCTAGCAGGGTGTGAAGGCTACCCTGGGCTCAAGCTGTCTGCTCCAGCTAAGCAGGGAGGCATGTTGTAGCACTTGCCTGGCTTTTGGCCTGGGCAACTACAGGCATTTTGTGACTGCATCTCCAGAATCAAAAGTGAATGTCTGTTTACTTGTATATCAGTTTGATCTATGCAGTTTAGACTAGCGTGAAAAGATTATATTGATTTAGCCTCATGCTTGTTGACTGTCTGTACTTAACCTCAAAGGCTCAGAAAAGTCTGCCAGCACATATGGCAGAACTTGGGTCTGCCTTCTTATTGTTGTGAACCAAAGAAATGAAATGATTTCTGGGGACTGTAGGGTGGTGCTGTCCATGAAACAAAGTGGCAAAAAAAGAAAAGGATGGTGAAGAACTGAATCAAATAGTAAAATAAATGTCTGGGTTCCAAAGTTGCTTGTTTTCAGGAAGTGTAATTTCCATCAACTTGAATTAGCATTTGACCCTTTCCTCCTCCCCTCCTTTTTCTCCCCAAATAAATTCAAATCTCTGTAAATATGACAGAGTTTCTTTCTAAGAATGTTATACTGTAAGGAGCTGCAGGCTATGCAGTTTCACTTTTGGCAATGAGATTACAATGGTAACTAACTCCAGATGCCTCAAGAAGCTGACATGAGCCTAAGAAAGTGTTTCATACCTAGTTTTTGACCATAAGGCTTAATGCCTCACAAATGTTCAGCTATATGTAAAATCCTCCCTGATTAGGATCCAAAAAATAATAAAGTACCCACATGTAGACTTGTAAATATTTTGCATGTGTATTTAGAATGCCAAAGACTTATGGGGCCCTGCTTTGGGTTGGGGGGCCTTTAGGCTTTACCATAATATAGTCTTAGTACTTAATTTATTACCTCATTTTGGCCTAAGAACTTAGTCAAAGGGGTGAGGGAAAGAGGAGTTGCTTCTATTGAGAGGAGAAATTGATGCTAAGTCTTTGCATCTTTGATGCAGTCCTATTTTGCTACAAAGAACGTGCACAAAGCCCTGTTTTCCTAAACAGGGAAGTCAGCAAGCAGCACACACAGTTGCAATACAATCAATGCCAGGGTCCATACACTTGCTGTTATCAATCCCCAGAGAGGCTCTTAAGCTAACTGTGGTTCAGCTTGCCCTGGGCTTTTGTTGTAAATGGTAGCTTAGTTGCCTAGTTCCATGCAGCAGCTTGTTGGGTTTTTTTACTACTGTCTTAAGTTAAGGGCAGCACTTCCATCCCTCCCAGCTCCTATAACTTTAAAACTATAACAACATTTTGTTTAAATGGGAATAAAGGAAAGGAGGTGAGAACAGCTGGAATCTCAATAGGGTGTATGTGAGTAGCTAGAGACCCTAGGTAGAGGAACAGCTAAAAGAAAGAATTAGATTGTTCTCAAAACTCCCTCTACAAATGCTTGACGGCACTGCCAAAAAAAGCAAAATCTAAGTTAAAAGAAGCCAGGCTGTGGTGTGAAATACTCCAAAGGCAGGAGATGTCTGTGTTAAGGCCACCTGTCCACTGCCTTGCTTGTTCATAATTGCATAACTTTCCTGTGGCAACTGTAGGAAGATTTTACATGGGAGGGTAAAAATGGAAAAGTATTTGATCTGTCTTTTAATGCAGTTTAGCAGGTGAGAAGAAGAGAGGTGTGACAAGCTAACTTTCCAGACTAGAGCCACAAAACCTGGACCTAGTTGGTCCTTGGTGCTCATGCTGAACTGATGAACAGTTCCTGTGCGTTGAGTTAGTATCTTTTATTACAGGTACTAAACTTAAATGTGTAGTAACTACAGTGCATTAATGCACGTGTAGATGTACCCAGTAACCATGAAATGATAAGAGCTCAAAATCCATAAGGCAAGGAAGGAAGGAGGGCAGCAGGAAGAGGATATTGGACTTCAAAAGAGAATACTAACCCATTCAGGGACCTGGTGGGCAGAAGCTCCTGTAAGGCAAGTCTGGAGGGAGAAGGAGTCCAAGAGACAGGGTGTCCTTTAAAGAGGCTCTCTTAAGGGTGAAGGAGCAAGCTGTCCTGATGCAACAGAAGAATGGGAAGTGCATCAAGAGACCAGCTTGACTAGACAGTGATGTCTTTAAGGAACTGAAACTCAAATAGGAATCCTACAAAAAAGTGGTAACTTGGTCATATAACTAGGGAAGAGTATAAGAATCTTGCATAGGCATGCAGGGATAAAATTAGGAAGGCCAAGGCACAATTTGATTTGCAGTTTCCAAGGGACATGAAAGGCAATAAAAAGATATCCTATAAGCATGTCAAAAGTAAGTTTCTTTAGGATCAGAGAAACAAAGTCCTTTACAGAATGCAGAAGGCAATCTAGTTACAGATGATTTAGAGAAGACCTAAATATTTCATACCTTTTTACTTCGTTCTTCACGAATAAGTGCAACTACCAGATGATGAGCACAGGTGGTAGCAAAGAAACAGACAAGGGAAACAGACAGACAGCCTAGAGTAGGGGTTCCCAAACTGTGGCACACATACCCTTGGGGGTATGCAAGACATCTTTGTGGAGTATGCAGGAGAAATTGTGTAGTGATGAATTTAATTTTCATTGTAATAACAATTACCATGTAAGGGGTTATCATGTAAAACATATGCTGGTAGTGGTATGCGGGCAGCTGTTAAGAGGAGCTTTAGGGTGGCAGGGCCAAAGGAGATGGACCTTAGGGTAGTGAAGGAATTGGTTAAGGTAATTGGAGCCATTGGCTATCCTCTTTGAGAACTCAGGGAGATCAGCTGAGGTCCAGGATGACTGGAAAAGGGTAAACACAGTACCCATCTGTAAGAAAGAGAAGAAGGAGAATCCAGGGAAGTACAGTCAGCTTGACCTTAATATCTGGAAAGATCATGGAGCGGGTCCTCAAGAAATCCATTGTGGAGCACCTAGAGGAGAACAAGGTAATCAGGAACAGCCAACAGCAAGTCATGCCTACCCAACCTCATTTTCTTCTATGACAAGGTGACAGGCTCTGGATGAGGGGAGAGCAGTGGATGTGATATACTTTGACTTTGGTAAGGTTTTGATACTCTTTTTCAGGACATTCTCATTAATAAACTAAGGAAATCCCACCTTACAGATTAGACAAAAGTATGGTTACATGACTGGTTGGATCATCATACTCAGTGAGTAGTCATCAATGGCTCAATGTCTACTTGGGAGGAGATATCAAATGGGTTCTCCAGGGTTCTGTCCAGTATTAACATCTTTGTTAATGATCTGGATGACGAGATCAAGGGTACACTTAGAAAATTTGTGGATGGCACCAAGTTGGGTAGAATTATGGACACTTTGGAGAGTAGGGCTAGGATCCAGAATGACCTGGATAGACTGGATAAATGGTCTGCAATCAATGAGATAAGATTCTTCAAGGACAAGTACAAACTACCTCACCTGAAAGAAATTAACTGCATGCCTGAATACAGACTGGAGAATGACTGGAAAGGCTGCAGTATTGCAGGAAGGGACTGGAGATTACAGAATGCCGTAAGATGAATATTAGCTAACTGTGTGCTCTTATTATGAAAGAAGGCCATACTGGGTTGTATTAACAGGCATGTCAAAGGAAAGGGATTCAAATCAAGGAAAAAGATTCTTCTTCTCTATTCAGTACTGGCAAGGGCTGACCTGGAGTACTATGTCCAGTTCTGGGCACAACACTTCAAGAAGGAGGTGAACAATTTGGAAAGAGTCCAGTGCAAAGCAACAAAAATGTTAAGGGGCCTGGGAGGCCAGACTTTTGAGGAAAAACTGAAATAACTTGCGTTATATAGTCTGAACAAGAAAAGACTGAGGGTGGATTTGATAGGAGGCTTCAAGTACCTGAAGGGTGATTGTAGAAAGGATGGAGCTGGGCTTTTATCTGTGGCTGGAGGAGACAGGACTAGGCACAATGGCCTCAAACTGCAGCAGGGAAAATTTACATCAGAGATTAGGAGGAACTTTCTGACTACGAGGGCATTCAAGTACTGTATGGGTGGACTTCAAACAGGCTACCTAAAGCAGGCTACCTAGAGAAACAGTGGAATCTCCATCCTTGGAAGTTTTCAAGAGCAGGTTGGACAGACACTTGGCTGGGAAGGTTTAGTCAGGATTGATTTTGCTTTGGGCAGGGGCTGGACTAGATGACCTTCTGAGGTCCTTTCCAGCTCTACTTTCCTATGATTCTATGATTCCTACTTGAAATCTCCAATTTATCTTGTGAATCATGTGGGAGTCACTGGTAATTGGCTATGTGGCTCTATTTACTACACTGGCAGTACAGCTATAGTGCAGGTACTAGAGAAGTATTTGAAGGCATTCATTGTGTTTGGGGCACAGGGAGAAAACTAATACTGCAGAAACATAGGTGTAACAGAGCTCCATCCGTGGCCATAAACCCTTGGAGGCCCACAAAATTCCCATTTTTTGTTCTACTCGCTCTGGGAACAGTGTCCGCTCTACTCACCTGCTATATCTTGATGTCCATTATGAATGTCATGTGCCTCCTGAGGCTGGGGGGCATGGCAACCGCCCGCAGGTAGTGGCAGTGGTGTCAGCAGTGGGGGCATGCCAGCGGTGAGTGGGGAGCTCCTGCAGGCTGGTGGGGGCGGGGGGTGTGGTAAGCACTGACCAGCAATTGACAACCACTTACAGATGCTGCCGGCAGTGTTAGTGGGGAGAGGGAGGTGTTGAGTAGCAACTACTCTCAGGCATCGCTGGCAGTGTCAGTGGCGGCCAATCTCAGGTGGTGCATCACCAATCTCAGGGGGTGCACATGTACCCACGTGTACTCCCTACACATCCCCAATGTTAATTATGGGTATAAAAGGGAGGCTTCTCTAGGGATTTCCAGGCCTGGTCTTGCTCTAAGGAACATCTAGTAGTGGCGGTCCTTTGTCTTAAGGGGTAATTGCATGGCTCCATACCTCCCCTATACCATTCCCCATGTCTCGCAGATTTTGAGTCACCAATCAGGGTGGACACATGTCCCTCCATCACCAGGACAATTCAGGCCTTCCTTCTTTTGTTGGGGTTTTAGCCTTCCCAGCTTCCACCCCTCTACTCTGGCTGGTTGTGCAAAAAGGTTTGTGGTGGGATGAATTGGGCTCTACTTACATACATGTATGAGGGGGCAGAGATTCAAACCCAACAATCAGTTTCTACCTGCATTTGTAAGGTGTTGTTGTTTTTTTTTTATTTGGTATAAAATGAACTCATTTCATAGCAATATCTGCTATTAAAATAATTCAGTAGAACACCACAATTAAGATCTTGGCAGGAGAGAAAAAGCATTTGCTAAGGGAAATAGGTTTCTCCCAGGCTACAGTAAGTTATCAGTTTGCAATTACTTGCCATTTTCCTAGCCTCCTGGTGTCTGACCTGGATTTGAGTGAATGTCACATGTTCACATCAGGGCAGGTTTTGCCTTAAACCTCCACATCAAGCCACCTGTGTTTTCTGACAATAAAGCAGCTAAGCACGTTAAAGGTTACAAAGCTTGGTGCCAGGGCTCATTCAGGTCCTGGAAGAGGCCATTGCTGCCTCTACTACAGTGAGAAGTTACAGACTGTGCACTACAGTTATCAGCTGAAGCTTGTCCTTTGGGCTGTACTCTTTAAGATCACTGCTTTGGACATCTGTGGAAGAATGTGAAGGTGGATGAAACTTAAACCATGTAATGAGACTTAAGACTTAAAAGGACTGAATTCTTGGTTGCATTCCAGCCCTTTCATGCTGGATAGGGGGCAGATCTGACCTGATGAGAATTCCCTAGTGCTGGGAGCTCTATAGTTTGTCCCTGTTCAAGTGGCATATAGATCCCTGAAGACCTGGAGTCCTGCCTGAATAGCCCTGATGCCACTGTAATGGATTCTCAGAGCAACGTAGCTCTACCCCCAGATTCAAAGAAAGCACTTCAGCATAGGCATGTGTTATCTGTATAGGTTTCCACCCCCACCCCACTTTTCATTCCTTCTCTTGTTTTGCCATGGAAGCAATCACTCTCTGAAGCTAAACACAGCATGTTCAGTTTTCAGAAAGCCATCTGAAATCCATCACCACTTCCTCCTCACCTAAAAATATAGCCCCCAATTTAGGAGATTTACAATCATGTTTCATTTTATGCACCATGAGTAATCCTATGAATTAAACAGGTCAACTCACAGTGCATAACTTTAGGAATATAGGCCTAGATAACCCTGGTCCAGTGCCCTGCTATCTCGGGCAACCATACCACAGAACTGCTTTCATAAATTCATCAAGCTTTATCTTGAAACTAGTTGGGGGGTTTTACCTCTACAATCCTCACTGGAAGACTGTTCCAGACAGTGGTGTAATTTGGGATGCATGAGCCCCTAAACTCAGGCACTACCCCAGGCACCAATTTAGGGGAGGCACCAGAATCATCCCCCACCCCTGTGGAGCCCACACCCTAGGAGAAAAGGCAGCCCACCAGCATTGTTCTTTCGTGAGCATGCCCTCAACGCTCCTCAATCCTCTGCTCAGTATTCTTGAGGCATAAAGCTTGTTACATCTCTGGTTGCAGAACATCACTCTTCTGATGGGCGGGGGGGAACCTTATTCTAATGTCCAAACTAAAATTATTCATGACCAGTTTATACCCAATTCTTTTTGGTATCAACATGGCCCCTTAACTTACACAGCTCTTCTCCTTCCTTTGTGTTTACTTTCATAACATATTTCTAGAGATGTATCATGCTTCCTTTTCAGCCTCTGGGTTTTTTTTTTCTAAGTTCTCTTAATCCCTTCTCATAAAATAGATTACTAGGAAGATCAGGGAAATGGAGAGCTTCTTTCTGCACCTGTTTTGGTCTTAATATATCTTTCGTGAACAATGGTGACCAGACTTCCAGGCAGTACTCCAGGTGTGGTCTCACCAGGGCTTTGTACTACGGCATTAATACTGCCCTCTTTATACTGGAAACCCCCTGAAGGACACATTCTAAGATGGTATTTGCCTTTTTCATAATCACATCATACGGGTGGCTCAGAGCTAGTCTGTGATTAGCTAATAACTCTAGACTTCTCACCTCCTGTGTCATTCCCAAATGATGGCTCCCCTACTGATAGCAGAAATTCCTATTATTAGTTCCTAAGTTCATACATTTCATCCCATATTTATTACTCCAGGCCTCAAGGTCATTCTATTTCTTCTGAATAGTATTTTGAATCACTTTTGTATCAATCATGCCTCCTCCCTTTCTGTCATTACCACACTCCTAGTTTGTGTGCCATTTTTCCATGAAAGGAAACTTCAAACTCAGACAGATTCCATAACTGACCTCTCAGGAACGTCTTTGAAAACTTGTAAGCTCAGAACCTTGTGTAAAACTTTTAATTTAATAAATTTTTAATTTACACATGGAGTTTTTCACAAACCTTTGTTCCATCTGCTACTTAGCTCTGGTGCCTCTCTGCTTCTCTCCCAGAGACTTGAGGAAGGGTACTGCAATACCCAAAGCTTGTCTATGTCTATCCCAGCCATGCAATTGGTCCAATAAAAGAGATCACCCACAAAAATTCTTGCCTCTCGGTTCTACATTTGCTCTTTCCTAGTCACACGACACTGTCCCTGACTGGAGGGATTCATTAAAAATCCTTGCCACCAGATTTACAATTTCATGCATCAGTTCTCAGCTTTCTGGGAAAGAGATTATCTAGTCCCCCTGATTTGACTGCATTAAGCTATTTGAGTTTTACTTCTGTCTTAGATGTGGGAATGAGTGTACAGAAATGGAAAAACCTCTTATACACCTAGTCTGTGTCCCCTGTACTCTACATCATAATCTTTATTGAACATTGAGACAAACTATTTATTTAGGTTTTGGGCCATGACTGGAATATTTAAATTAAACATGGGTATAAGTCTGTAAATGTTTTCCTCCTGTTGCTTTCTTTATTATTAGTCTCCTTTAAAGTGACCAACCATCCCAACTTTTCTGGGAGAGCTCAATTTTAGTGTTGTGTCCTGGAAATGAGACTTTTCTCTTGAATTGGCTGCCCCCTGGAATATTCCTATATCTCCAGGCAGTGCTACCTGCTGGAAGGCAGGGATAATTAATCTGCCCATAGGGCAATGGAAAAGTAGACATGTTTGCTGGAACCAGAACTGGGATAGGCTGCTTCCAGTTCTGGAAGGCTGTAAAGCATACAGGACAGTGTCCCAAATTTTGCTCCTCAAAAATTAGTCATGTGACACCCCTTTCTTCTATTTGTTCTGTGTGTGTCCCTCTCTACCTTTTTATTATGGCTGTTCTTAACATGTTATAGCAATGAGATTATTAAAATCATTTTAAATTTTAGGATGTTTCCATAGTATTTTTTATCATACACCATTTGAAGTCCTTGTTACCATGGAGGTTAAAATTGAATTGCTTTTAAAAACCAACACAAGAAAAAACCCAAATTGTGTCCCTTTTCCATCTTGGTCCCCTACTTACTTTTCATGCTATTTTGTGCTTCCATTTGTGCATATAAAGAGAGTGCAGGAAAATGGAGAACAAGGAGAGAGCTAATATTTTAGGAAAGTGGCCTTAAAGCTGCACCCTTCCAATCAGTTCTGTGACAGACCTTTTCATGTTATTTAGTAGTTAATTAAAACCAGTTACTAATCCATTATTAATTTGTGGGGAGTGGAAAGCAAACAGCTTTTTCCAACTGAGCTGGTGGATGGTAAGGGAATAACTGTAAGCATCTGAAAAAATCAGCCACACTATGAAACTGCAGAAATTGATGCACAAAAGGGAGGTAACTGTTTCAAGAAACATGAGCTGGTTTTCAAAGGTCTGGTGTAGTATCCCTCTGAGCTACTTACTTGAGGCAAGGGTGGAGTTATTAGCCAAGAAGTTTTTCAAATCACTGTATTTTTAACTCTCTCCACTATTGTGACCATACTGATGATTTTGATCAAATATTCACCAGCAACACCATTTATGTACTAATCCCATGCTTACTCCATTTAGTGCCTATGCACACTGTTCCAGAGAATGAATCAAAGTACGTTTGCTCCATAGAACAAAACCCCATGAACAGGTAGGGAAGTACTAAATATGGTAACAACACATACAGACTTGTAGAACACCAGATCATTTAAGAAACAACCTAACAGCTTTTTAATATGGAGGAAAATATGTTATTATTTATTACCAATTCACTAGGCAAAATCTTTTGTGTATATGGCAGTGGCTCAAGCTCAGTGCCCTAAAAGCAGTTCTCGGTTTTATTTAACTTTGCTTCTTTTCTCACTGTGATTATGAACTGGGCTGAGTGGTCACAGTTTTAATACATAATAATGCTTTGTACTTCTATTGCACCTTTCAGCACAGAATCTCAAAGCATTTTACAAAAACTTGTCAGTTTAGCTCCAAGCACCTCTATGTGGAGGATACTGGAGTCAAGGAACCTGAGGTACAGAGCTAATAATAAGTGACTTGCACAAGGTCATGCAGGAAATCTGTGGCAGAGCTAGGATTTTTTCTAAATCTCTCAAGTGTCAGTTCTGAGCCTTTAATACACTAAAAGGTACCTATCTGGTGCCTTCCAAATCTTTCTGCCCACAAAGTGATGCTGGTTACCTTTAGAATCTATTCATGCTTCTGCAAACCATCTTGTGTGTTTCTTTGTGTGCGCATGCACTCATGGACAGCATATGGGCCAAAAACACCAAAAATTACTGTTCAATATAAATATCAATCAGTTCATGTTTCTAAATGGTAATTCTTATTAATGTCTGTTTCAATTACGATCTTATCATAAGAAATAAACAGTGAAACTTTAAGTGAGTCAGTCAATCCATTCATATTCACATTCTTTTACAAAACAGAACCACAGAGTAACTTTTAGTCACCTTTCCACTGTAGTATTGCATTTGTTTTATGCACAGGATTTTGTTCCAAGTACCTTGGTGAAGATGCTGCCATGTACTCTCCCAGGCAGAATGGGAAAGTAATAACATTGTTGTTAAAAGGATATTTCAAAAGCACTGTATTTGATTGTGTTCAGAAGGAGGCAAAACAATTTTGCTAGCTTCACTAAATAGCTCGCTATCATACCATGAAGAGTTAAGGAGTATTAGGACAGATCCTCAGCAGATGTCTCAAGAAAAAGACCATCTTGCGGGTGTAATGAGCTACTCCACAGGGTGGGAACCTTGGGTGCCATGTGCACATGACTTGCTGGGAATGTATAGCGCTAAAGTGCTCTACACTCTGGTTCTCTAGACACATGTCCAGGGACAGATGTCATCCCTGATAATCCTCCGAAAGGTGGGAAGCCTGCAGTTTATGGCCTAGAGCAATGGGAACCTGCACCAGCTCTTCCCAGCCTCCCCAGTATCTGCTGTATGCTACCAGAGCACAATCAAGCTGCTAGTCCCAGTAGTTTCCCGCTTCTGCTTCTACAAAGGTAACAAAATCTTCAAGGAGATTTCCAAACATGCATACTTTACTCCTCTTGAAAACACAACACTTATAGATCCAGGCAAAACTATAAATTACAACAGCAATCGGTCAGAGCACTTTAGATTTTGGTCAGGATCCTCAAATCATCCTCTCTTCCCCCAACTCAGTCTTACCACCCTTGTCTGGAACACATGATCCCTTACTTGTGCAGGCTCAGCAGTGCTGGTGGGCATGTCAGGGACAGAATCAAAGCTGTACACATCCTTACCCACCCGCCTGGACGTACCACATAGTAGAAATTCCATGGATATTTTTCTGTTCCCCTCCCCACCCTCAGCTGCACAACCCACAGCACATGTAAATGGAAATGAGAAGGTAAACTGTGTTTTGTTAACCTCCCCTTAATCTTCTTGTTCATCTAATACAATTCTACTTTTCTTATTCAGATGTGTAAAACAAAATCTAGTCTTCTTGAGCATCTTGACAGTGTCTTTAGTACTTCAGTCATTTCTATGTGAGTTAATATTACCATGCCTGAGTTAAGGTTTTTAGCTTGAGCTAAAAACAGTCTTCAGGGCTGTGAAATAAAAGAGAGACATTACCAGGAACAACTAATAGAGGACAAAATTGTAGAAGAAAGGATAGTTTGAAAAGTGGAACATCAAGACTATTAAAAAGGAGGGAGGGTCATTAACACCAGTGAAGTGAAGAGAAATTAACAGGAACCAGGTAAATGATAATGAACCGTGAAGTCAGTGGACTCCCTCACTACTACCTAAATAGAAATCCCACTGCCCCTCCCAGGCAGTTGGTTTTAAACTTTGGGCAGAGTGGAAATCAAAGTAGGGTGCAAATGCACCCTGACACCACTCCCCACCCCCAGATCCATCCCTAAATAAAGTAGAATCAGGCATATATATTAAAGTGTTTCCTTCTGCTCATTGGAGTCTCAAAAAAATATAAGCATTAGTATAACCCATATGCATGTACTACACACTTGTCCCAGATTGTTTTCAAGTGAGCATGTACAGGGCCACATAGACTAGGTACAGACATGCAAAAAGCTCAAGGTGGAATTGATCCGAGTTGCACAGTTTTCTGTAAGCGTAAGTGGCGTAATTTAGATTGGTAACAATCAGAGCACACATTCACCTTGGAGCGGGATCAGGTTGTGGTGAACTTTAGACTAGGTTCTGCCATTTTTAAAACAGTCTATGTGCGTTGAACTTCTATTCTGCTACGGGTATAGACCAGTTTTGTGTGCCAAACTTCTGTTCTGTTATGGGTATAGACCAGTTTCCAAACACTTATACCAGTAACAGTGTAATGTCTGTACCTGGCCGTAGTAAACAGTAGGCTGGGGTGTGCCTGTAGGCACAGCCCTAAGCAGGAGCACTACTTATACCTCACCAACCCAGGCACAGCCCCAGACAAGCTCTGAGACACCCATCAGATAGTTCACTCCCTGCTTCTCTCTCTGCAGCACAAGGGGTTATTGCTTCTGGCCTATTCCACGAGCACTTTACACCACCATCTGTGCTGGCACAGCTGTGCCCTCCAACCTACTAGCCAGCCAAGGCAAGATTCCACCTGTTCTCTGCCCCCTGCCTGCTCATGTTTACAGGATTGGGCTCACAGCCTGGCAGCTCCCACAGGAATGCAAGGGAGGCCTCTTATCCACTGCATAAGCATAGAGTTTCAGTTGCAATATGCTGCGCAGGTTAAACAACTAATGAATACTAAGAGGAAATAGTTAGACAAACCCCAGTGAAACAGTTCTTCATCTTGCTGCTTTTTTAAAAAACCAGACAAGTTCAGTTCTCAAAAATGTTCTCTGGAAACTTGCCTAGCTTTGTGCTAACTGATACACCCAGCTCCTTGGCAGCTGACTTAACAGGCAGTTAGGGAACTCTAGGACTCTGAGGATCTACTGCAGGCACAGCCCTGTCAAGTGGATTGCTGCTAAGCAAGAGAAACTCAGAGGTTCCCGCTGTCCACAGCAGCCTGCCTGGAGGCTTTAAGTTGAGCCACGAGTCCTGCAAATCTGCTGGGTCAGTCAAGTACTCCTGGCTCAACAAGTGGAATTTAAGTTTGAATTGAATTAAACTGTACCACCCCCCCTCCCGACACGCACACAAGTTGGCTTTGTTTTGCAGAGAATATTGAAATTTGTTTTTAATTTTGATTTGGGATGAGAGCTTGAAGTCTCTGTGAAAAGGAATCAGCATTTCTCCATCCAGCTCTAGCTGGGTAAGTGTGTGTAATGCTTGTTAGGTTTGTCTGTCCTGCAGTCAAAGGTCTGTTTACATGCCCAAACACTAGCTTTAAGCTAGTTAATTCAGGAAACGGTACAGCTCTGTCAGTGCAGAACCCAGCCAAGATGCCCAAGTATTTATTCAGCATCTCATGCAGGTTTTAAAATCTGCTAAGCTCTGTGATGTCACAGCTGTGCTGCTACACTTCTTCTAGTTATCTTAAAGCTGGCTCAAACATATTTTATATCAGCCATAATTTGACTGCAGCCTAACGATACCCCCTGGGAAGAACCTCAAGATTGCATACAATGTGTAAATACAGTAGGTAGAAAACATGTATGTCAGTGTAGCTGTTATGCAAAGCTTTTGAATGTGAAGTAATTTTGCTGGTTGTTTAGGAACCTTTGAAACAGTTTCTAGGACTTTCCTGGCTTGTTTATTCCCAGCTACTAAGTAAAACAGGGTAAGTGGAAGGGAATGTAAGGAATACATATCCCAGGTGTCTCTGTTCAAGGAGGGTTGGAATAGTGTAGGAAAGGCCTGTACTCCTTGATTAACTCTTCAAAGGGTCAGATTTACTGTTACGGGAAGAAATGTAGGGAAGTCTACAATGTGCAGCTGTAGCCTGTATAATACCAAGATTGACAATGATGCCTGTATCAAAACTAGAGCTAGGTATTCCCATCACAAAAAAAATATGTGAAACATTGAAAAAAACATTTTCCCATTCAAGGTCACTTTTGCTTTGCAACTTTTAGATGTCACCTGCCTCTGGTTGCCTTCTGAACTAAATTGTCCTTTGCTCCTTGCTAAGATCCTGTTGGATTTTAAAATCCATCTGGACTGTAGCACAAGAGCAGGGGAGATGAAGAGAAGAGGCATAACAAGCAGTTTCTGCACCCTGGGCAGCCCTACTTATGCTACTGGCAAGAACACTTCAAGAGTGGCCAAATTCAAAATATTTCATACTTTAACAGCAAGACTGTAATAACCCCTGAGAAAAAAGGAAGAAAGAAAGATGTAAAGGTTTCCAAAGTTATCATCTGGAAGGCTTTCTAGGTAACTAAATAGCGGGCTATACTGAACTGTTATTAGTGTGTAACCCTGCCAGTTAAATTGGAGGAAGTTTTAGGGTTGGTCTTCATGGCTAGCTTGAGTTCTGCCCCATCAAAACTGCTAATGTTGAGTGCTTTCATTGGTATCTCAATTGCATATCACTGCCAGGGAAGGGCTGACGCTTCATTACTTCTCAGCCTTTCCTACCTGTCCTGCTAGCTGAGAAGAGTCGGGTGAGCTGTCCAGACACTTCCCCAAAACCAGCAAACTTCAGGCAAGGTTGCAACTGCTTTTGGTGTCTGCTCTACTGCCAATCAAGGGCAGCACAGGGGATGGACCTACAAACTAGATTGACTGAACTGTTCTAAGAAACCCCACAGATTAAGATATCCGCGATAAAGGGCCTGATCTGAAATCACGATGTTGGTCAAACTCCTACTGTTTTTGCTGGGAACTTTTCCCGAGAGAAGAGTGTAGGATGAAGCCAAAAGCTTCTACTGATGACAGAATGGACTTCCTACAGCAAAACTGTAAGAATCCACCTCATTATTTAGATTTAATTCCCTGGTTAGAACTAGAATTGGCTGCAAGCATTCAACCTTTAGCTGATCTGACATGAAGCCGCCGAGAGGCAGCAAGCAATTCATGAATGATGAGAAGGACAGATTTCAAATTAATTACAAAAGTTATCAACAAGAAGGACAGATTTCAAATTAATTATGAAAGTTATCAGCCGAGTTATTTTTTTTTTTATCCAGGCTCTGATGCTCGAGAGGACTGTACTGCTAGTCCTAAAGGGTCCACAGAATCAGAACTGAAAAGAACACAGTGTTCTTAGGAAAGCATCTGCTTAGGTCACGTCAGTGCTTCCAGTGTACCATGAGTCTTTAGGAAGTGGCTGGTTGGGACTGATAAATACTAACAAAAGGATTCCAATTACAGGCGGCCTCTTCTACATTCCTTTTTATTTCTTCAAAGGCACACAAACAGCAGGCTGCAAGGAGTGCTCCTTCCAAAAAAAAAAAGACAGAAAAAAGAAAAGAAAAGAAAAGAGTCAGCCATTCATATCTAGCCTCTCTCCCAGGACTATTTTAACCCATTGCCTGAGCAGCAGCTCCTTCAGAAGCCAGGAGTCTGCAGAGGAGAGTCAGTCACTTGCGTCCCTCAGCAGGTGTCTCTAATTTTCTCCTGCCAGTTACGTCAGTAAAGCCCTGCAAAAGCAGCGTTCTTGAGTCATTCAGGCTGCCTTTGCAGATGTTTGGGGTTTTTTTTTCCTTTTCCTTTCTCGTTTCAACCTTTATCTGGCAGCTCATTGCAATGAGCTCAGAAAAACTGTTTGCTGATAAAAGCCTAAAGTACAGAATAAACTATTAAACATAGATACATTTTAATAGATCTGATCTGGGTGAGAAAGCAGCAGAAACAAAGGAGGAAAATCCCAGTCTGTTGGCACCATCTGCCTCAAAAGAAAGCATGAATTCTTCCTTTGGCTGAGGCAGAGAGAAAGAAAAAAACATTTTATTTTGGTTCATTGTTTATCAACAGAGTGATCTGCAGCAATAGATTTTTGCAAGAGGGATGTATGGTCCCGGCAATCAGTAGGAGGTCTCAGAGCTCATTACCAGATTGTTGAAGAGCTTCACAGGTTATTAAAAGAGGAGCCCACTGCATATTTTAATGGCTATGCACATTTTTGTTTTGGAAAATGGGCAAAAGATGTGAAGAGGACACGCTGTTCACTGAAAAAAAGCCTGGTTTATAAGATTCATAGGTTAGGGTCTGAAAAGGACCTCAAAGATCATCAGGTCCGGTCCCCCCCTGCTCAAGGCAGGAAAGACTGCTGAGGTCAGATGACCCCAGCAAGGTGTGTGTCCAGTCATCTTTTGAAGATCCCCAGGGAAAGTGATTGTATCACCTCTGATACCTCTAATTTGTTCTAGCCAATTATATTGGATTTGTATTTTTGTCCAATTTCAAAATTATTGTTCAGTTTCCCCTTGCCCAGTGGTCTGTCTTCCAATCAGAAGACTCCCCAAAACCAAGATGGGCTTGGTCCTCAGGCGCTTCAGTGGTGGTCCCTAGTGTTTATTTCCCCATTGAACTCCCATATATGGCACACCATGTTGTGCATGGGTCTGGCTGTTGAGTACTCCATCATGTATCAAGTTATAAAACAGCACACTGGAGCCCAGCATAGATTTGTTTAGAGCCATATCTAGAAGGCTCAGCAACTTAGTGTCTGGATGCTGGGCTCCAAATTGAGGGGAGGGAGAATGTGGCAGTAAGTCAGGAAATAGACTGTGAAAGGGATATCAGAAGGCATGAATGCCACGTGCCCCTGGAGGCTGGGGGGACACAGCCAGCTTCCTCAGGTGGTGGCGGCGCTGTCAGTGGGGGGAGCATGGTGGCAGTGAGCAGGGAGCTCCTGCAGGTAGCCACGGCGCTGTAGGTGGTTGTGGGGGGTGGTGAGTGCTTACTGGTGGTTGACTGCTGGTGCTGCCAGCAGTGTTGATGGTGGCCAGTGGCAATCGCGGACTGCCTGCAGATGCTGCCAGCAACACCTTTTCACAGGAGGTGCACCATCACACTCAGGGGGTGCACATGCTCCCATGTGCACCCCATACGCATCGCCAATGTCAGAAGGCTTCAGGACAGGGGTAAAGGATGCAACCTGTGCTCTCCACTAGAGCCTATCTCTCAGCTGCAACCTGTTGCTCATCCACTAACTGCCAGTAGCACTTAGCACCAACCAGAATTTCTCTCCTGGCAACTGAAACTTTACTCCTCTCTCAGCTGCCTCCTCAGAAACTGGAATGCACAGACTTTGCACAAGTGGAATGCACAAGGTTGGGGCTGTTTTTTGGTCTTTATTCCACTGCCTCTTACAAGTCTGTGCAGTCCCCTCAGCTGCCAAATCCTCCCTGCCATTCTCAAGATAAGGCAGCAATGGATCAGGAGGTATTTACCTGGCACTTTCTCTGGCATTCCTAGTGATAACATTCCAATACTCCTCCCTGCTGTTGAAACACACCCCCTCTTCCCCCACACATGACCCTTTCCCTTCTCCCAACCGCTGCCAGTATTTAGGCATCACAGGTTTGCACACTCTAGGGAATTCCAACTCCTCCAATATTTCCCCCCTAGTCTTCCACATACCATTTTTAAAAGAGAAGGTTCAGCTCATTTAGCACATTGTGCAGTGAAGCAGTACCTTGCAAAGTCCAGTTTGATTTAAGAGACTTCATGGAGCTTGATTGTCTGCCATTGCTGGCCACTTACTTCTCAATCTCATAACAAACCTGACTATACACTAGAAATAACTGACTAGCTTGGATTCCTCAGTTCATTAGCTAGAGACACTCCTTTCCTACTAAGGCAAAAGCATACCAGACTTGGCAGATTGAAAACACTGTTCAGCCAACTGTAGTCAGAAGATGTAAGTACCCCTGAAGAGATGTTTTCAGCAGGTATTCCATGAAGCATCATGAACAGTAGCATTTTTCACATGGCTACTGGGAGTGCTAGATTAGAGAATTAACTTTAAAGAGAATCTGCTACATCTTCCGGTTTTTAATTTGGAATGGATGTAAAAGTTACTATCCATGAGTGTCTAAACATGTGCTCAAGGGCAGGGAGGGCTGTTTGAATTAGAATGGTTCCCCTACAGCTGCTCTAATTAAAATGGCTCACATGTGTATCATGTGTATTAAGCCCCCCTGTTTTAAAATGGCCACAGGGACACTTTAACTAATGCTCATGTGGCCATTTTAAAATGTGGGACATGGGGCTTAGTATACATGACAGTGAGGCAATGCTGGAGCATTCTAATTAGAACATGGAGCAGACTCAATTCATCAACTCTCCACCAGCATGTTTAATTTGAACACGAGCCAGCATGTCTATAGGAAGCTCATAAGCTCAGGACTGAAAGGTGCCTCCTAAATGGTATCACATCTACCCGAAGAACCTTGCCTTCCTAAATAGTATTGCTTTCATTAAAGTCACTGGGCCTACAGACACTGAATAGAGTGGCAAGATATTATTTTAGATTAATAGCTTTTTTGCAATAAATGAATAAATAAAAGCAATTTGGGGTCGATCGACACTGGTTGTAAGTTTGTTAACTGTGTGGAATACTTTCAAGCAAAAAGATGATAAACCTTCCTAAAAGTATTAATTTGTCATTTTAACAGCTTCAAAACAAAAATGCTGTCATTTCAAAACTTGCCTAAATGTATTTAAAAGTGGGGGGAAGGGAGGAACCAAGAAAAAGAACCCAAATTATTTAGTTTTAGGTCAAAATAAAATGTTTTGGTTGATCTAAAATTAAATTGTTTGGGTTTTTTATTTTGCTGAGAGCACATATTTTCATTTGGGGCTTATATAAAATGCTCAGTCAGTCAACAAAACACAAAGTATTCAGTTATTTATACAACTTTAGCACAGTCCATCTTGGTGGACTGTTGGAATGAGAAGGATTCCCAATATCAGTGAGGATGACCCTTTGTGTCAGGCGTGTCACAAATTAGTCCTGCAAGTGCCACTCCAATCACCTTCCCCTGCCCAATCTGCTGCTCTGCTTCCTGTTCCTTGCCCTGTGCTTCATGCCTGAACTGCTGCCTGTTCCCTCCCCTATCCACAAAGAGGCTGCCCATGCCATTTGTGGCAGGTGTGGTGCAGTTGGCCACTCCTCCTCTCCCTGTGCTTTTAAGTCTCTCAGTTATGGTGACTTCATTATCTGAATGAATGATTACCTCTTTGTTCTTGAAGAAACAGCTGGCGAGGCTGTACAAGGTTCTGAACTTTATATTTTAGCTTTGCTGTTCCATGCAAGTGGCAGCTGGGCTGTGATGTGTCAGAGAACAGCAGGGAAAGAAAATGTGGAAGTGAACTGGACAGGGAGGTGGGTAAATGGAGCAGATAAATAGAAAAAGCAGGGGAAATGAAAATCCTGCTAAAAAGTTTAGAAGTATTCACTCGTTCAATTACACACTTCAGCATTAGCCCTTAAGTGTGCTTTCAGTACATTCACACAGCCAGTCATACAGGCTAGGGACAGACATTACACACAAACAGGTTTAAGTGATCAGAAACTGGTTTAAACCTGTAACAGAACAGATGTTCAGTGCACACAAACCAGATTGAGAATGGCTGAAACCAGTTTGAGATATACCTGGTTGAATGTAGTATTAGACTGAATTGATTTGGGTCAAACGGGTTTATGTAATATCTGTCCCAGATCCTTTGCTGGTTTAAGCTAAACCAGACACCCCCAGCATCCTGGCATGCTCTCTGGGCTGGGTGGGGCACAGCAGGGCTGGACCCTCCCCTCTGGTCCCTAGCTGCATCTCTGGCAGAGACTTGCAAGCACAGCAGGGCCTGCCTGGCTTCCCTGTGTCCCCCTCCCACCACTCACTGCTTAAGCGGAGATCCCTTCCTCCTCTCTCCCACAGCACAGACTGTAGCCAGCATGTGGTATGCTAGCTAATGCTATGTAAGGCAAATAGGACTATGTCCACCTAGGGTTTTTTCGAGGTAATCAACAGCTCAGATGGTAATGTCCCTGAATTCCTTCCTTTGGAAAAAGGCAGACAAGGTTGTTTGGGTAAATCTGTTATCTTTTATTAGACGAACTAAATTGTTGGAAAAAATGTTTCTGGGTTTAAAAACTGTTCATCAGGCTGAGGAAGCCTCTGCAGTTGGTGTGTGCTTTTCCTGGATAACATGAATAGTAAATAACCCAGAGGCTGGTATGTATTTTCCTTTGGAAAAAGCTTTTTAAGAAAAGCTTGTATTGAGCAAGGCTTTGTTTTCTGATGCGGTGTTAAATGGTGATAACAGAGCTAAAAAATTCTCTGTTATCAAGGGGGCCGGGCGGCCCTCCCTAATCACAGTGTCCTGCTGGACTCTGGCCATGCCCTACTCAGCTCAGCCCTGCCCATGGGAAGGGAGGGCTGCTCTAGCACCCCCTGGCTTCTAGCCTGAGCCACTGCAGGCATGTACCTGCATTTCTGTGATGTCTGCCTGGTTACAAACTGATTTAGCCTAGCCAGGTTAGACTAACCTACAAAGATTGAATCAATTCAGGCTCAGGCTTTTTGAATGTCTGTCCCTAGCTCTCCTCTATATCTACCTGCAGTTTTCATGTAGACACATTGCTTTTTCTTACTGTAAATTAAGGCAATTAAAGAGTTTGATCTACAACCCCTCAGGTGAGTCTGTGCCAAAGACCTCGTCAACAGAAACCACTAGAAATACGATTTTATTTTTAAATTTTGTTAATATTTTTTATCTGTTTTCCTTTGCATTACACTCTTCTCCCTCTTCCCCTCCCACCCAGTTGTAGTTCCTTGGTTTTTCCCCCCAACTGGTACACTAATAAGGACTTAAAAGCTGAAGCTAACATTGCCAATGCATTGATTAAACAACAGTGTGTGTCACAAAACTAGAGCAAGATCTACACCATGCTTACCCTTTGTCTACCAGGGAAGTGTTAGAGCACAGGTTGTCTACCAGGAATATGAAGTGCTAACAGGTTAGCTCTTCAACACCACTCACTCAGAGTGAATGTCAGTCTGCTGACTTGTCTTCATAAGGGTGATAAACTGGCCAAGAGATAAATGGTTCCTATCCTTCTTGCTAAAATGCCCAGAGTACCTGGGGCATTAACAAGATGAACTCCATTTGCATCTTGTAATTGTAGGAAATGGCACATCAAACGCTGTCCTGTGTAGGCTGATGCCCTGTCAGACCCTGAAATATCAAAAGCTTAAAACTCATCATTTACACAAGTAGAAGAGGTATGTAATGCACCTTTTCTTTGAATGGATTCTGCTGCCGAGGCTGCGTAATAAACCAGTGGAGTCACATCCTAGTCATTCACCATAATCAAATAGCAAGGGTGGGGCTTGCCTCTCAATTTGCTGACTTGCACATAGCAAAATACTACAGCAGGCAGTACCCAAACAGTTCCCCGGCTGCACTACATAATCTGGCATTTTGATTCATCTTAATTATTCCATACTGAAAACATGAGGGCACTAAATTGCTTCTGTGAGACTGCCTATTCAAGCCTCCAGTAGTCTCTATGAAACAGAGCCATGAAACATTTGCCACCAGGAAGGCGGGTGGGGGGGGCAGTTACAGTGGCAGCACTCAACCCATTGTCTCCAGCCGGAGCTTGGACCAACCAGCTAGTGAGCTCCTGGTACTTACAGAGCTCAATCAGGAAGTGCACTAACATGCTGGTGAGCTCAGATTGCTCACTGCACATATGTTGCATAGCTGAAGAGGATGTGGCCACCTCTCCCACACTCTGATCTTGGACCCACCCATAGCCACAGCATAACAGCTGCTATGCATCACACCACCAAACAGCAGATCCTTCTCCCTTTTCAAGCCAGCAAATAAATACATTTGTCCATACCCACTGACAGGCCCACTTACAGATTATGCCCTGAGACCTTAATCTTCTAGTGTCTTTGTAAATGTATTCCTGGTTAGGAAGATGATGAGGTAGGGAACAACCAGGGAGTGTGTTATGTCCTTCAGACAAGGGCAGGCTCACCAAATAGGTAATTAGCACCCAAGTCTAGAAACAGATACAGTGTTATCAGCAAGTTAAACACTCACCTGGGTGTTTTTTTGTTAAGTGGGGAACTGCAAGCTACTTCTACACCAAGGTCCTTGGTGGAGGAATACCTTATAGACCACCTGAATCAGAGAAGCATCAGATTGAGGCTGCAGACAGAAGTGCAGTTTCTCACTGTAACTGAGGATGCTTTGCAGGAAGCATTCTGAAATACAACAATCCCCTGGATAAAACAGAAGTTCATTGTTGGTTCCGCAGGGAGGGGGAGTCTAGGTGCTAGCTGGGAGCCTGCTGCAGATTTCCCCTCTCTTCCAGCCTGTCCCTGTTTCCAAATGGGAGAGGGGAAAGGGAGCATAGGAAATTCATTCTAATGGTTCTCAGCCAGGGCTAGAGGGCAGGATGGGTGTAGTGGTTTAAGGTGGAGGCTCCAATACACCTGCCCCACCCTCCAGCAGGGGCTGTAAAAGCCCAGACCAAACTCCTTCCACTCCCTTTCCCCTCTTCCATTCTGAAAACAGCTGGAGGCTGGGAGGCAGCACAAAAGTTACAGAAGACGCACTATTTTGTCTGACCCCATATGCAATGAGGGTTCATGTTTTCTCTCAGTTGGCCATTTTTTAAGAAGTTTTCTTCAGCCATGCACTTGTGTTTGGTCTTGGCTACAGACTGCTTTCTCTAGCCAGATCAGACAAAAGTTGTCACTTCTGTCTGCACCCTAACACAGCTCACTATCAGATGTGAAAGGACACACAGAGAGCAGTCTATCAAACAGAGAAGTGATTTAAATACAAAAGAAAATTAATGGGGGTGGGAGCGGGAAAAGGGGAGAATGGGCAGAGGTGAGAGGCGGAGCGGATTGCAGAGAACAATAAGCCCGTTTTCCCCCCTTCCCTATCTTTTCAATCACATTTAAATCACGCCCTTTATTTGATAGCCTGATCTCTGAATGTCCTTTCATAGCATCTCTTTACTAAGATCTTTATTGGTGAAAGGACAGCCAATAGCACAGTGGTTTTCAACTGTTTGGGCCTGGAGGCCCCCCTCATTGGACTTGAGGCTCAATGGCCTGGAGACCTCAGTGGCCTGGAGGCCACTTTTGTAAATTGAGTGGCACCCAGTTTCAAAAACTCATTTATATATTATAGTGCTTACACCCTTGCAGAGGGGCTGGGCAATACAAGATAGGGGACTGGTCAAGCAGTGACAAGCCTGGGCCTGCACTTATCTGCTTCTTTCCTCTCACTTTGCTTGACTCCTCACACTATGCAGCACCCTTCTGACTGCATCCAGAGTGCTGTACATTGCAATAGTAATTTATTAAACCCATGGTGCAGAAGGCTACACCAATATTTCAGCTTAAGGAAAGTCTACCCTTTCCTACCCCTATTTGGCTCTTAGCTTCTAAAGCCTATGACTTAAGAATCATAGAAAAATAGGGTTGGAAGGGACCTCAGGAGGTCATCTAGTCTGACTCCGTGCTCAAAGCAGGACCATCCCCAACTAGATCATCCCAGCCAAAGGCTTTAGCTAGCTGGGACAAAAAACCTCCAATGATGGAGACTCCAAAATCTCTCCGCTCGCTATCTGCCTAAATAATGGACTCTTACTTTGGGTCTCTGTGTAACTGGACTTTATTTTCTTGCAGCGTTGGAATTCATCCTGTCTGCAATGTACTCATCATTGAATTACTTGAAGTAGACTACAGGTACTATATTGAGAGCTGCATCTGAAGGGTAGCTTCCCGAGAATTCAAGCTTAGGTCATGATCAGGTAGTCCAGTTTGCTCCATCTCTTAGACATGGATTTGTTGCTTAAATAATGCACATAGTATACATCTCCAGTACCTAAAGGTGCACATGATTTTCTGGGCATGAGGGCAAGAAGAGGGAGTTGGGAGGGACAAATGTTTAACCAAGGTTACTAAGTCTATTGAGGAATTTTATGCACTATGGCTATCTAATTATTCTCTTATTGACTCGTTCACTTGTCCTTTACAAGGTATTTCTAATATAAATGCCAGTGCCTTTTCTGGGTGATTTGACTTTTGAGTCTATGGAATGCAGCTCTAGGAGAAATTGGTTAGTCAGTCGGAGCCGTATACCAGAGCAACAACAGTAGCAGGGCGAGCTTTGTCCCAGATTACAGAAGGTAATGTAGGAAAATATAGGAAGGCTGCACTTTTACTTGACTCAGCCCCTTCCCCCACCACGTTGTTTGTACTCCTGTCATTAGACAGGCTGTACCATATATTGTACATGAGGCTGCTCTGCAATCTTTCCAGTTGCCATTTTAATGAATGGTAATTTAATTTGCAGCTTTGTTCCTTGATCCTTTCATGCAGACTCCTGAGCTGTTTCATAGCTAGGACTGCTGATGTCAGCAACAGGCCAACTTAGACATCAGTCTGACAGGACAGGAACATATGCAACTTGTACCAAGAAACATCTGATTATACACAATGCATGTCTCTCTCAGTGGGCATGTCTACATGTGTGCCCAACTGTGCAGCTGCTTTAGCAAGTACCAAATGACCATGCCGTAACTACCGTTACTGAGCAGTCCCAGCAGTTTCTAACCCTACTGCGCAGGAGTGTCGACATTATGGTCAATGCCTGCTGACACTATGTCACCATAGCACCTTGTGTAGATGCACCCAGTCTGACAGATACTAAAAAAACCTGACTCACTGGGCTATCCTGCCTGCATTCACAAGGGACTTTTTTACCAATGAAATCAAGGATGTCCATCCCTGTATTTGAATACATTACATGCCCACTTCAAGAATTGATCTGTTGGGCTTGTAGAAAACTATGTTTGACCCCATTGTGAAATTAAAAAAAATAAGTAATCCTGTCATGGACTGAAAAATCCTCCATGTACTTACGTCCACCCAGAGACCTTTGAACTGTGAATAGTGCATCCTGCTTCACAGTCTAGCTAGGTCCTGGGCACTGCACCTTCGCAAACCAAGGACTAAAAACTCACTTTCCAGACCCACAGAACTTAGAAGAAAACAGGCCTGATCCAGAGCCCATAAATTTCAGTGGACTCTGGAACAATCCCAGTAGGACCAGTCTCCTATTCAGATGACCTAGTCCTACCTGTCCTTTTTCCTAACTTTAAGAGGGAAAAATAATCACCAGAAAAGGAAGCATGTGGACCCAGGGAACTTAAATCCATGTGTTTGTTGCCTATTTTCTGAAACCAAACTCAATTTGTATGCGACAAAACACATCCAGGGAATACCTGGAAATATAGGCATGGCTGGCATGTATTGCACCCTGGGTATTGTTGTGCTCCCCTACACCTTGCACCTCCCCTGCTCCAGCTCTGATTCTGGAAGCAGGAAGGGCAGAGAAATGGTGGCAGCATGCAGTGGAGGAACAGCCAGTTTGCTGCTATGGGGGGAGTGGAGAGGGAAAATGTCACCTCCTTTTTAGAGCCAAAACACACCAACTTCCAGTAGCAATAAAGGGGGGGGGGCAGTTGTCCCCCGGCAGAAGCAGACCTCTAGTTGCTCCTCCAGTGTGCACCACTGCCACTTCTCTGCCTTCCCTGATGGTGCAGCCAGAGCAGGAAAGATGCAGGGTATAGCTGGAGGGAGTGGAAACAGAAGGGTGTCTCCCTCTGCCCCCCAGAACTTAGCATTTGGGGTTGGTCCCTTGCTCACCCATGCATCACTACATTATTGTCTGGGAATTCAAACCACTGCTGATGAACAATACTGTTGTTGTTGGACTGTCCCTAGTTTTATTGTTAAAAATATATCACACAGAGAATACTTCACACAGAGACTGTGTGACCAAGACTTGGCTGGGTGACATGGCAAGGCTTGTATTGGCCTACTTTGCCTTTGCCTTGCTAAGGCTGTTCACATTTGGTACCTAAACCCAAGGGGCCATGTTTCGTCAGTCATGCAAGCATGCCTTCCCTCTTTCACCTGAGGGATGTGTCTGTCTGCTAATCTTCCCTCTCCCTCCCCTGAGCTTTTGTCGGGAAAAGCAGCATATACATCTCATAAATAAATACATAAAAATAATAAACTCAGTAAGAAAGAGGCACCTCAAGAAGCACCAAGTAGTTTGCTGTCCTCCAGTTAACAAGAAACCAGAGCCAGCAGTGTCACCAAGCAGCGATACAGGTGCTGTCTATGATGGTGGTGAAAAGGCGATGCCCATTTTTTCCTTCTATACTTTAAGACTGGCACATTATCTTCAGTCTGTCCCTTCATTTTCAGTGCTTAGAAGGCCAGCCTTTACCACAGAAGACCTTGATATTCCTCCGTCTCAGACAGTCTCCTCATTCTGTCCACAGTCAAATCTCTGTCCGTTCAGGTAAAGCGAAGGCTGTGCAATCACAGCATATGGAGGAAAGCTCACAGACCCCTGCACTCCTGTCCTGCACATGCTGAAACACCTTGGGACAACAATAGCCTGCTAAGAGGCAGAAGAACTGCAAAGCTGATGAATCATTATGTCCATGACCTGAAAGTGCATACTGCTGACAAACTGGTTTCCAGACAGTTCTCGCCTCCCTATTGCCCATGCAAGGAGGCATCTTATCAGACCCAGAAACAAAGAAACTGAATACCAATGATAAAAAAAAAAACTGAACTGAAGCAGAAGGATTTAAAAGGTGAAACATTTGTATAGACATCTACTGATGCTGTAGAATTCTTCACCCCGGCAGCATCCAGCACTGGCCTGGTGAGAGGAGCTTCATCCTTCTTTGGAAGCTAGTCAGCTACAGGGAAGGGGCTTCCTGGTAATCAACGCAGGGCTCAGAGAACTAAAGGGGCATGCATGGTATAACCTGCTTCTTCCCACCATTTCCCTCCCTACTCAGGCCCAGCAACTTCCTACCCCAGTTATGCACTGTGTGCTGCTACTACAAACAGAACTTAAGTCAGCTGACCTCTTTATGAGGGATGACAAAAAAATGCCACAGAGATATAAATTTTATGGCCTGGTCTTGGTTTTGATTCTTCACTTTTCTCAGGCAATTTAGAGTCAGCAAGAGTCTTTGAGGGGTCAGATGCCACAGGTTAGCTCGCACTTTGCTATAGGGTAAGAGAACACATGCAGGCCAGTGGGCATATCTACCTGTGCACCCAACTGTGCACCGCGCAGTCATGTAGTCATTGAGCAATACTAAATGACTGCACAGTACCCGCTGGTGCTGCACAGTCCCAGCAGCGCACAGGTCATTTCCGACCCTATGGCACAATAGCAACGAGCTACTGCACAGTAACTTGTTGCTACTATGCAGTAGCAGTGGCATTATGGTACATCCCTGCTAACACTGTGTCACCATAGCTCACTGCTACAGTGATGTAGCTCATGTAGACGCGCCCAGTGTATATCCGTATATCTCAGCCTTGTCTACAGTAGCTTGTTCCTGGGTACATGCCTGGAGTGTAAAGTGATGTTGGGATCTAGCCTTCTGTCCTCATTTAAAGAAAAATGCTCCCGCTTTGTGTTTGCAGTGGTCCTTGGCATTAGCATTTAGAACACAGTATGAAAAGAAATAATGACAGAAAAATCCCTGCCCAACTTCCTTAGATTATAGAGGACTGGCTTTGATGTTCAGAGAGAGAGAATAGACTATCATGTAGTCACAGTAAGTTCTTTTCAGTCCAAACAAGAGACTACTTTTATTTCATTGGATTTGCATACTTATAAGTAAGTACCCATTTGCCTGTTCATTGCTTGGATATAACATCATTTATCTTCTTTATTCACAGTTCCCCAGAAAGTGGAGACTTATGCATCCCAGCCTTCAGCTTTGCTTTTGGCATCCTCCTCTGATGTATGATGAGTCATCACAGAACGCTGTTTAGGACACAGATATGAAATCTAAGGTACAGTTCTATCTTCCACACTTGTTTTAAAGGACAAAGCTTTACATTTGGCCCCTAAAGTAAAGGAAACCAGATGACTCAGGAAAGTGGCTAATGACAAAACAGAGTGCAATTTGATAACTCAGGCTGAGTTGCTTTTCCTGGCCTGATTATAAGGCTGGGGAGGGGAACTGATTAATCGGGCTCAGTTCCCTTCCCCAGTCCAATTGATCCCAGTGCTGGGGAGGGGAACTGAGTGATCGGGCTCAGTTCCCTTCCCCAGTTCCCTGGTCCCAGGTGGCAGCACCTGGCTTCCCTCCCTCATCTGGCAGACAGATTGGGGGATGCAACCCCAGGAGGAGTGGCACAGCCTCTGCAGCCCTCCTGGGGTTGTGGGCCCCTGATCTGCCTGCCTGATGAGAGAGGATGTTTTGTGCTTCCCCATTATAGCCTATGGGCGAAACGTCAAAACAGCATCAAAACAGCATCACTATTTCGACAAAATGAAACGGAATAGGGGTTTTGAATCAAAACAAAATGTGAAACGAAATGCTGTTCCGTTAAAACCTTGAAATACAAGTCAAAACAGAACGGTGCTGTTTTGCGCAGCCCTACTCAGCATGCTACATAGGGTCTGATCCTGGTCCCATAAAATTTAATGGCAAAATTTCCATTGATTTCAGTAGTATAGGGCTTCCTTCCTACTTTTTAATGATGTTCTTTTTATGTTTACAAAGGTTCAGCTTGTCATACCATAACCTTCAATAAAAATAATGTATGGTGGTGAATGCAAGTGGTCCACTTGAATTGACAGCACCCAGGTTTGTACTGAGGAAATAAGGAACTTCCTCAGTCTATAATAGCTGCTGAATGTGAAACAAAAAGGACATAAAGGACACATGTTGTTTTCTGAGAGAAAGTAAATCTGCAAGGAGAGTATCTTGTGCAATTGTAAAGAACTTTCAGTCCACATACACATTGTCTAAGAAACCCCAGGTTTTGTTAGAGTGGCCTTTTTGTTCTGAACATTTTCATGGAACATTGACAAGTGAAAGTTAATATGGCTGTATCTACTTTAAAATCCCAACTACCCAACTTAGAGCATCTGAAGACAGCAGCCTCAGGTGTTCATAGCCAGGTGAGCTCAAGCCATTGGGTAACATGAGCCATTGCCTTAGATTTTCCAGGAGACTCAGTATTTCTAGTCAACAATTTCATTCTCCTCCCATTAAGCCTGCTGTCTGAATCAGGTTATGTCACTGTGACCCAGGTCAATGGAAATGTGAATATCTGTGAAACATAGTTATTGCTTTGAGCTACAGAAAGAACTGCTGCAGCATAATACTTGGACGTAAAAACCAATCTCCACCCCAAAATTCCCAACCACTCTAAGCTGCCCCCCATGCCTTCCAAAAGCTACTTCTCCCCCAACACCACACTTCACTCCCAGCCATTTCAAAAGGATGGGAACTCTTGAACCTCCAAGAGAGGCTATGTTGCTGTAGCAGTGCACTTTGGCAACATAGAGTTGGCAGGCAAAACCCATGATGCTGTAGCTACATTGCTGCAGCACCATGTTCCCATGCTATATCGTGTTAGTACAGTGACACAGTGGCTTAAAATATCTGCACTGCCCGCACAGTGCAGTAACGGCTGTTACTGTGTCACCTAAAGGAAGTACTAAATGACGACGCACTAACAACGATGCCACAGGGGCATGTGTAGATGCACCCACTGATCTATATTGCTGATCACACTTACAACAGATGTACCACAAGCCCATCCTTCACTACAAGTTCTTGTGCAGTTTAATAAAAGACCTTTAAAATTCAGATAAGTCCCAAGGATGGATAGAAAAAGGCTCAAAGGCAGGAAAGTCTGTTCTGGGACATACTTGTGACTATTACAGGAGAACAGAATCAGAACCAAAAAGGTTGTTTGAGAAGTACTGCCTATATAGTATTTTGCACACAAGCACGCACACACACACACACACACACACACACACACGCGCGCGCGCACGCACGCGCGCTTTCCACATGGTTTCCAACACACAATTATTCTTTACTTAGAAAGCAAAGAAGATATGCAAACCCAGAAATTACTAATTGGCCCTGCTTGTATTTTTTGCCTGTATTTCCTCACATCTCTGTGGCTAGATCACAGTCCTGTGGTGTGTCCAATATCTTTTTCTTTCAGCTCAGCCCTTGTTCTCTATATCAGTGGTCTCCAAACTTTTTTGATCATGCACCCCTATCAGTAAAAAAATTTTGAGCATGCACCCCAATGTATGTATATTTATAGAAATAGAAATAGAAGTTCTAGTATTTTCTTCCTGCACCCCAAAGTCTTGTGCACCCCACTTTGGAGACCACTGCTCTAAATCACAGAAATTACCTATCTCTCTCCCACTCCCCAGCTCCCCTCCAGGTCTGCTTCTTGTAAGTTAGGTTTTAGGAACCTTTTCTTCTGTAACTTCCAGCCTTCCCATATCAGGTGAGTCCCAGTTAGCCTCAACAGGTCATCAAAGCCATCTATCAGCTGTTCTGTTGCTTAATTCCCTTTCCTACCCCAGAGTTCAGACATGAACAATTGGTTTGCTCTGGGACAGCAGCCATCTCTTTATCCAAAAGTGTTTTATATATATTGATGATTGTCGGTTTTTAACAACCCTTTATTACTAGCCCTCTGCCACCTCTCTTTGAAAAGTTAGTCCATGATGGGAGGTAAAAAGACAGCAAGAAAAAAAAGTTCAACTAGTCTTACAATCAAAATGGAGTCAGCTATTTAATACAGATATATGCAGTTTATCATTTCAGCTCAAATTCATAAGCTGTACATAAATACCCCAGAGGACTCCAGGGTGTAACACATTTAGCATGAATACTAACTAATATGACGTAGTCAAAACCTTGGCAATTAACCATGAATTTATATGACATAAACTACTTCTGTAGCTGTAGTGTGGACTTCTCTCTCTCTCTCTCTCCCTCTTTTTCCTCACATGAAGTAGGAAACGTGTATATTTTAAGTAATCTGATATGGAATAAATGAACAGAACTTATGTGGTGACCATGTGAATGATGTTATTGTACTCATAAACCACTCCTATAAGACCCTAAACTGAATTGGACTAGAGAGTTGAACACTTTAAAAAGGGTGAGATGTACAAGATAGGAAGGAGCAAGATTTGTGTCAGATTTCCTACTTCAACAGTACATTTCTGCCCAAGTGTACAAGGTGATGTCTGACAGTGGGGGAAAGTAAGCTGAGACCTAACAGGGCATTCACAGCTAATTTACAGAACAGGTAATGAACATATGACATCTGTTAGAAAATCCCTGCTCTGCCTGCCCTGCAGAGACTCTCCCACTATATAATTGCAGATCAAATATCAAGTTCATTCAGATCATACAGAATAAATAGCCTACTGCCTCCCTCTGCAACTGTACTGCTACATCTGAGCCTAAAATAAACAGATCAGTGCTTCTTCAGTGGTACTGAAGAGCCCCAGAAAAGTATCAAAAAAAAGCAATCCAACAAAGAGGAAGCAGCATATACAATGTGCTCAGCATGCCACAAGAAACAGATCCACTACATAAAATGCTCCTTCAAAAAGCTAAGCAGCATGCTCCTCTATCCACAACTTCTTGCTCTTGCTTGCAGTTTCTATAGCAAGAGGAAGTCTCTACAGCATGTCATTTGTCGTAGAGCAAAAATAAATGCTAACAATGTTGGTACTGACTATTAACTAGCAGCTCTGCCGTGTCCTATGGATCATTTGAATTGTTGTCACCCACTGACAGAGGGTGTGCTGGGCGGGAATGTAGGCAGCTAGCTGTAAACTAGCTCCATATCCATCATGGCTTTTAAAAGCCAGCTAGGGAAGATTGGGGCCACTGCTGGCAGTGGTTGTCAATGCCTTCCTCTGGGGAGGGCAGGGTGCAGGATGGTCTTAAGTCTGTGGTTGTCTGGTCCCTACACTCAAGAAAGCATCACCTGACGTTGACTCCCCAGCCAGTTAACCCCCTCTTTAAGCAACAGACCTCTTAAAACGACTGTGGCAGGGATTGTTTCAAAGTTCCTACCAGGGTGCAGGCTTTGTGGGAGTGGGGAGCAATTCCAGTGTCCCTTCTAACTTGTCCCCTGGGGCAGGTGCCCCTCTCACCCACCCCTAGTTATGCTGTTTCTAAGGTTAGTGGACAGCAACCTCCTGCAAGTCCAGTAAGCTAAGCAGGCTTGGTGAAAACACATGGGAGATCATTCTCAGCAGTCGCTCCTCCACTCTGAAATTCGCTTCACCTCCGCGCCCCTTGAGGCCTGCTGGAGCCTGGGTGAGGACATCTTCCCTAAATCCTGTAAGACCTTCCTATTTGGGCAGGCATTTAGCAAGCAAGGGTAGGCTGGAATACACTTTAGGCAGGGGGTGTCTTATATTCTATTTTAATTCTCTACTTGCATTTATACATTACTTTGTTCCCGTGTTTTGTTCTCTTGTACATTCTTTTGTTTCATAAGCTATTTTATTCTTTTCTTATAAGCCATCCTGAGCCTCTGTTAGGAAGGGTGGCACATAAATCGGTAATAAACATTTATAATGTAACATTAGTATAGCCCTAGAGGCTGCCCCTGCAGCCCCTTTGTCATGTGCACAGACCCCAGTGAAATCATTGGTTCCTCACTTGAGTAAATGCTGCAGTGACAGTGAACATTTAAAGTGAAGCTCAATCTGATAAAGCAGCTTTGGTCAAAGGGTGTGGCAGAGTGCTATGTTTGTCGATCATTTGTGATTTCTATATCAGGGTGCTTCATTTCCTGCTACAGATATACTCTTTAAAATACCTACCAGGGGCTACATTTATGAGGGGCACCTTAGACTCAAAGCTGCAACACCTATTTATTATTTGGCTACCAAGTGAAATATACAGTTCTTGAGATAAGTCCCTACACCCCCATACGAGTAATTAGAGACTTACAAATGGGTTTCACACAAGGCAGCATACTGAGCTGCCTGAGATAGCTAGTAGGAGATGAGGTGCCTAAATACCTTTGAGGGTGTCAGACTAGTTGCCCTTCTCCCTTTAGGATTCATAAAGACAAATCCCCTCCTGGAGTTAAATGCCTATATCAAGTCAACTTTTCTGATAAGGTTAATTTTTAATATGCCACAGGGCCTACTACTTTTACAAGGCTTTGTTAAAGTTATTAGCCTTACTACATACAAGACCTCACTAATTTTTTATTTTAATTAGGCTCTTAATAACAACATATAGCTTAATATCTGAACAAATGACAGAAAAACACTTAATCTAATTTTTACAGCATTCAGCAAGCACCTTAGATACAATTTTTAGCTGCCACAACTTGGCATATCAGTCTGAAATAGCAGATCCAGAAATGGGGAAAGGTGGGTACAGCTCCACTTTAGCTGTGCTGTTCATGTCCAGTGAGCTCTGAATTCATTTCCTGGTCAGTGCAAGCTCCTGCTAGACCTCTCAATGAGCAATGAAGGGTCTAACCAGAGACACCACTTCTGCATGGCTCTGGAGTGCAGGGGGTGAACACTGCTGCTATTCACTAGGGCCGTACGAAGCTTCGGTAGCTGATTTGATTAGGAGGAAATTCGGCCCAATTTGGCAACCAAATTTTCAAATCCGAATCAAATCAGAAGACCTATTAAAAGGTCCAAATTGATTCGGAAGCCTCCAAATTGATTCAGAAAAGAGTTGGAAAGATTCAGAGATTTGGAAGGCAGATGTTCAGGAAACAAAAACTTGGCGGGGGGACTGCTGTAGCTGGCCAGTGACTGTTATCTTTCCCTGAGTTCCCTTCCCATCACAGTGCTCTGTGTGGGGCACTTATACAATATATAAGGCTGTGTGTGAAGTGATCTGTACTTTTTGTGACCTGTCTTCTTGGACCAGCAGCATCTGAAAGGCTCTGGCTTGCTATCTAGTCTCTTGGTAGCTACTAGCTAACTAGTCTCTCTTCTTCTCTGTTTTCTTTGACAATGTGTCATCACTGTGCACGGCAGGAAAGCACAACATATATTATAGACACATACACATTTTGCAATGCACCAAGCACTATGAAGTGTGCTGGAAAGGCAGGTGCCAGGTCTTCTGGCAAGGAAGGAAGAGGGGACAGAGGGAGAACTACAAGACCCCTCCTCCCCAAAAAATAGATGCACCCTCATTCCTGGCAGCGATCAGTCTTCTGCTGCTAGTGGAAGCAAGGAGGTGGGAGCAGTGTCTGCACCTGCACCATCTTCACTAACACCAGCAATAACCACCAGCACCAATATGACAATCTCCACCCCAATTTCAGTTCCCAGTGTGAGCCTTTCAGTGCCAGAAGAGGAGCCGGACCTGGAAGCAGCAGAGCTGGGTGCCATAGCAAAGGAAATTCTAGGGAAGGAGTGGGAATCTGAGTTTGAGCTCCACACACCTCAAAGTTCCCCTAGAGGCAGATCTCTTCTGAAAGACACTTCAGAAGAGGTTGTGGGGGCAGGTGGCTCAGCTTCTCCTGTTGTTGTGCCTCTTCCTGGTGAGGAGGCGGATAAGGCAGGATCCCCACCCACAACGCAGCAGCAGGTGGGTAGTGTAGTGTGGGATCATTTTGAGGTGGCAGAGCATCCCAGGTCTGCTACCTGCCAGCACTGCTGAAAGCAGATGAGCTGGGGCAAGGATGAAAAACACTTCACCACCACAACAATACTGCTGCATCTCAGGAGGTAGCACCCCCTTGCCCCTTCTTAGCCTGGCACCAGTGGGAGCATACCCAAAAAGAAGTCCTCCTCTCACTTCAAAGCCCCCTCCCAAAGCAGAGGCAGGCCACCCTGGACCAGTGGGGAAAAGGTGGAGACAAAGGGGGGCGCATTCCCAAGGCAAGTGAGGTCACCCAGAGCATTGGGGAGATGCTTGCTCTGGATGGCCAGCCTTTCTTCTTTGTTAAGTGCCCAGGGTTCAGTCCCCATCATATCAAATGCCCACATGCACCACCTATAGCAGGACAGCATGCAGGGAGTACTTGAGGGAGGAGCTGCAGTAGGTAGGGCCACAGGTTGCTTTGCACTTCACCTTGGACATCTGGAGAAGCCAGGGTGGAGATCATGCCTACCTCTCCCTCACAGGGCACTGGTATGATCAATCAGGGTGTTGGTGGGCTCTCCTTCAAGCGGAGGTGATGGATGAGTCCCACACAGCAAGGGAGATCATGGTGGCCATGAACTGTATGGGGCAGGGGTGGGTCATTGAGCAGGGCAAGCTCACCTGCGGGTTCATGGTCATCAACAATGCGGCCAATATAGTGAAGACGGTACATGATGCCAGCTTTGTTGGCACCCGCTACATGGCATGCAAGTTCCACCTCATAATATTTTGTAAATTCCCTTTGAGGATCAGGACTGAGAGATTGGAGAAAGAGTGCTTTTCTTGTGAGAAATGTGGCACCACAAGTAATTGGGTATTCTTATCTTTAACAGATTTCCAGTGTACATTCATTCTGGTACACATTTGTTGTTTGGTCTCTCCTACATATTTTCCATCAGGACATTTGGTGCACTGGATGAGATGTATAACGTTTCTGGAGGTGCAAGTATAAGATCCGGGAATGGTGATGGTTCTGTTGTGGGGTGTAGTAATTGCGGGGTACTGGAGATGTGTTGGCAGGTTTTGCATTTCTTGTCATGGCATAGTCTGGACCTATTTGGTGTGTTCTGGGCTGTAGGAAGTTTGCTTCTACTGATGAGGTTAGTAAGGTTCAGTTCTGGTTTGAATTTACAAACAACTTTTCACAGACGAGCCTGTAAACTTCACTTCATCAACCTCCTAAATACAAAAACTCATGGACTCAATATAGACAATGGTTTTATGACACACTATAACCTGCCTAACATCTGACTCTCCAGGTACCTCTCCACTTTTACCTACTACATCCCCCTCCCCCACTCCACCCAGCCTGTCTCTCACTCCTGTGGTCTGTTCTCTCCCAGTTCCCAGGTAGGCTTGGCTGCCCTTCTCCTGGGGAACTCTCTCTGCATGTCCCCTGCCCTCTAGCGTGTGGGGCCACCCACAACTACCCCGCCATCCAGCATCACTTATCTCATTGGATGCATGGAGTTGATCTTGCACCTGTGGTCATTTGATAGTGGTATTCCATGAGGGTTCAGCTGGCTGGGTCTCTGGTGCTGCTGGTCTTCCTCCTGGTCCTGCTTCACCACCTTTGTTCTCGGAGATGCCAAATGCTGAGCTTCTCTCAGTGTCTCCCTTTAAGCAGCCAGGGCTTCCTTCCAGGCCAATCAGCACTGGCTCCCAGGAGCATGTGGGCTCCAGGGCTCCTGACCCTGGAGCCAGTGCGCTACTTCAGTTTCCCTCCAGGCCTCTTCTCTGGTGCTCTGGGGAAGCACGGCTCTCCCAGATCCCGCTGGGTGAGTTTTCCCCTGGACCTCTTCTCCAGTGTGCCAGCAAAGCACAGCTTGCTCAGATCCTATCAGGTGAGTTTCCCACCAGCACTGCTGGTCCCACGGGGTCTGGCAGGGGTTGCATCCCAGCCCCTGCTACAGACCAGAACCAGCAAGCGATTGCACCTATTAACTTGTTGCACCTATTAACCAGCAAGAGATTGCACCTATTAACCAGCACCTATTGACCTATTGCACCTATTAACCAGCAAGATGTTGCACCTATTAAGGTACTCAGCTGGGCAAGCAGGTTCAAGTCCCTGCTCAGAAGGCTACTTAATTATTTCTGTGAAAGTGGAGGAGCTTCAAGGAGAGAGATCAGGACATCCTTCTCCCTGAATATGCCATATCTAGGGAATTAGAGCATTGTCCTAAAAGGTGGAAGACTTGGCTTTAACTCCAACTGTGGAAGTACTTCAACTTGGTTCTCCTGCATCCCAGGTGAATGCTCCAGTCACTGTGAGACTGAGGGAAAATGGGGGATGGGGGCAGATGGGCAGATTTTCCTAGATATGCTTTGTAGTACAGTTGGGGATAGACATGCTCCAAGCATACCTACTAAATCAGGCCCTGTAGGCCAGACCATCAGAGGAATAATCTGTTTTGTTAATCCTGTCAGGGTTTAGGTGTGAGGTAAGATGCTGAGCAGCTCAGAATTGTCGAGACTTGGGTGGTTCTGGGTGTACTCAGTGAGAGACATGAAGGTGCCTTGGGGACTTATCTTCCAAAAATGTAGGCACTTAGAACATTTAGGCACCTTCAGGGTTGGGGAGAGGGTTTGATGATCTAAATTTTGGACCTTGGCCTCTTGTGTAATAGACACTGAAGCCCTGTGAATCGAGCCCTTGTCCTGCAAATACAGCCCAGGCTTTGAGAGTCACTTGCACTTCAGCACCAAAAATAAAATGTTTTTAATGGAGCAGTTAAGCCCTCAGGGATGCCTGGGGAACTCTACTACCTTTCTGTGGGCTTGTCCAGGTGTGGCTGAAGATCTAATCTGGCTCGCAGCACCTCTGCTGCTAGTGTTGATGCAAAAGATAGAAGGTTCCCACATTGCCTGTCAAAGCCCAGGGTGAGCTTTCAAGGCTTGGAGCAAGAGGAAATCCTCCCCAGATCTTTTATATCAAACTAAACAAATTTGGAAATCAGCCAGACACAATGGATACAAGACCCTGTGCTTTGCTTCTACAAATAAACCTTCAGGCTCTAGTGACACTTTTCACTGAATGCCTGCACTTAGAAATATTTAAACTTTTCTTTTGCAATTTGCACAATAATATTCCAACTCTGAGGGCAAATGGGCTGCATTAATAGGACTGTAGTCACTCTCCATGGCTGGTTCTTATTTTTCTCAAACACTGTCACCCAATCCTACTTGAAACATAGCTCAGGAGAGATTATGTGACTATGGACGTCATTGCTGCTAACAACTGCGCACTTGGCTTTGTGTTTTCTCCCCTCCTTTTTTGCCAAGTTATCCTAAGAGGCAGTTTCTGACTGGCAATGTGAAATGTTACCTTTATCACTTCTCCACAGCACCAACAGTATTATAGGTTGTCAGTCTAAAAAAAGCAACATTGTAAAACTGTGCTGAGGAGAAACTGCAGTTGAAACATAGGCTCACCACACTGTAGAATCTAATAGATGGGAACGACCCATTAGGTGTTGACATAAATGCTGAGCAGTTCATTTCAGACAACTCTTGGTAAGCTAAGCTTGTTTGCACGTGCATATTCATTTAAATAGAAACATAAACATTAATATAAATATAAATATATGTATATACACACACACAAACATAGGCACAGGGACAGTACTGTTCATCCCAAACCTTGTGCAGCAGACCCTTAAACACAGAACAATGAGGGGGGAAAAGATTGCTCACTGCTCAAACATCACTAGTGACGCAAATCTCTAAGTGGGTCAGATGGAAAGTGATGTTAATGAGTTTACATGAGAACAAGTTAAAAAAATGGTGGTGAAAGGAAAGGAAAAAAGATAGGGATTTAGGAGGGTTAATAAATGAAGAACTGAGTATCTGCCTTCACCTTAAAATAGGAATGCTATTTCTTAACTAGAAGATATGAAACAAAATAGGAAAATAGAGAGGAAATCATCAGTTGAGGGCAATTAAAAATAATTAATGAGCAAAAAGATTCCATAATGAAATGTGATTCTTGTGGAAAATGCATATTTGCTGGCACTTGGATATCCTGTAACCTATCAGCGGAATGAACAATGCTGTATTTACATCTAGGCAAACCTTTCCTTTTCTGGTATTCCATTACAAATATGCACACTATCTGAGGACAGTCGCAGAAGTCAGTGGTTTGATTTTGAGACTGTTTGCAGTATTTCAGGAAGCTGGTAAGAGGTGCTGACAGCTTTGAATGTCTCACATTCTTTTCAAAATTAAACAAATAGGAGACCGTGCAATGAGTGCCTCTGTCTGTTTCATTTAACAGAAAGAAACACTGTTCTCATGCCATCCTCTCATAAGATAATGCTATAATAAATAGTGCCATCCAGCATTGCTTTTCATAGAATCAGAGAATTGTAGAGAAGAAGGCCTGGAAGGGACCTCTAGAGGTCATCTAGTCCAGCCCCCTGCCTGAGGCAGGATCAGCCATATTCAAACCATCCCATACAAACTGCAATCTAAACTCTACATAAGACTAACCTCAACCCTGACCCAATATAGACCTAGCACTCTAATCTGCCACAGGTAAAGCAAGGGAACCACAGATGCCAATGTCCTACTTCTATAAAATGTTGTCAATATACACTCAAGAGCTGCCAGTAGAGGCCATGCCCCTTGCAACAGTCCATACCAAAAACAAAACCCCCCACAGTCCATACCAATCTGAACGTGGAGCAAAATTCCTTCCTGACCCCATATATGGTGATGGATCTGACCCTGAGTGGAGGGGCCAGGAACCTCTGGCTATGGTCCCAGCAAGAGCACTGGCACACTCCAGTCAAAGTCCCCAGGCTTGGCTGTATCCAACACCCAATGTCTCTGGGAAGGCTTAAAAACACCGTGACACATAGCAGAAAAGGGCTGGGGTAGGGGCTGGGGCGACCAGCAAGGCCTGGTAGAACATGCATATAGCTACACCTATAGCTTCCTTGATTAGTGGCTGTCCAACCTCTTCCTGAACAGCTCCAGTAATGGAGTGTCCACAGCTTCCTTAGGCAGTCTATTCTATGCCTCATTATTCTAGCAGTAATTTTTTTTTCTGGACATCCATGTCAACGTGTCACTGAGTATGGCCGCAGCCCTCAGCAGCCAGGTGCCTTGTGAGTGCGTGCCATGAGGAGACTGGAGCTGTCTGGTCCAAATGCTTGGCCTGGATTGCCCGTTTCTTGCCTGCCACACCTTGATGTTACGTATCACTTATTCGGTAGGTAGTCTGCCAGCCAACTGCTCATCCTGAGGGTCTGTCATGACAGTCCTTTTCTCAGGGCTCCTACCTCCTCTTACATCCTATCTACACATCGACCAGATGGAACCTCAATGGTTGATCCCAGTGTTTGAGTCTGAAGTTGACAAATGTTCTGACTTCATGGCCACTAGGCTTGAGGTTATCTCTAGGCTGGGTCCAATGGGCTATACTGCTTGCTCAAAACAATGCTGTCTGTCTACCGGTGCTCAGTAAAACTTTTAGAAATTAATCAGGTGAATGTCCTGGCCCCAGGAGCCCATTAAGACCAGGGATCCTGGCCCTCTAAAGAAAATCAAGGCTCTAACTGAGCTCAGGTTCTTTATGGTCTGGACCACTTGATCCAATAAAAAATAAATAAATAACTAAATAAAATAAAATAATCAACTGAGTCAATTGGTCCCATGTAATTTTTTGTCAGTCACTCAACTAAGCAAATAAAAAGTTCCCTGGATCTCTTGCTGATTCTGCAGACCCTCTACTTGAGGACAACTCCTTGGCCCTGCCTGTATTTAATTGGCCCAGGTTCATACTCATGAGACTTCCCCAGCATGCTAAGCAAACCTCACTCAGTAATCATGATTCAAGGTCCAACTGGGGAAGACTGCCTGCTCCCCTCCCTAAAGGGGTTGTTGAGGCTGGCCACATCTGCGCTCCCTGTTGGAGGTGGAAAGAAAGAAAAAAAACCCAAAAAGAGAAAAAAACCTTGTTTTTACTGGAGCCAGTCCTTTCAGCAACCAACTTCCTCCCTGGCTGTGAAGTCTGGTGAGGTTTCCCCAGAGCCTCCAGACGCTGCAGCATTTGTTGGGTGGCAAATGGGATCACTAGGGGCTCTTTCAAGCTCTCAGGTTTAGAGCCAGCTCCCTTCCCCTTCCTCTGGGGGTCTGGCCACAGGGCCGGGCTGTGTATCTTGGCCCGTGTTGCCTGGCCTTTGCCTCACAGTCCTGCCACACTTCTGGTGGTGCCGCCACACTGGAAATACCCCTGCAGCCACAGCAGGGCCCAATCCAGAGGGAGCATGAGCTGACAAAGTGGGGCTCTTGCCACCGCTGCAAGTCTGCTGCTGCCTCCAACCCCATGGCCTAAGGCAAGTGTCTCTTAGCCCTTACTGGGCTTTCCTCAGGGCACCTTCCCTCTCCCTCACAATCCAATCTAAATTTATTTGCTGCAACTTCAAGCCATTGATTGGTCCATGTCCACATTGAACTTCATCCTGTTAGCTCTAGCCCAACTTTCCAATATGTTGAGATCCTTCTGAATTGCACTTGCATCCTCCATGCTTGCAATTCTTCCCAGTTTCATGTTGTCTGCAAAGTCATGGAATCATGCAATTCCCCTCTCCCCCCCACCTGGTCCCCTAACCCCCGCAACAAAAAATAGAGAGAGGGAAGATCAACCTACCTGTCAGGACAAAAACGTGATTCTACAGGACACAGGCAAATGAAGCTGTACAATTTGTGTAAGAATCATTCAAGCTCTGATATAAGTATGTAAGTGCATTTTCTTGTAGAAGACGGCTGGGAAAAAGAAATACTGGAAGATGCTTTATTATAAGCAGAACTCCTAACCCAAGTGCCAGTCGTCAAGAAGGACGGCTTCCCCTCCCTGCAACTGACTTCAGTTAGAGAGGCTGAGGAAAGCAGCAAACTCTATGGCTAGTGGCAATAGCTGCCCCAGAAGGAAATACAATCACAAAACTCACAACAGTGCAGTATTTCTTCAAAAATTGTACACTGCTTATGCAATACGAAAAATTATGTTGTAAGATAATGGCAATATCTATAGGCCAATTGCAAGTGTGATTGCACCACACGTAGGCACACCCAAGAACCAGTAGTTTTGATGTAACTTGCTCAGATACCAATAGCACTGAGCCCATGAAAGCATAGACTTCAGTATGCGCTAGCCACCTGAGCCAGTGCCTAAGGCTCTGGACAGGTTTGTACAACCAGCATTCTGCTGCCAAAGCTTCACTGCTGGTAGTACCCAATATAGCTAGATTGAAGCTGATGTAGGTATCCCTACGTGTGTGGCAATAGCACCTCAGATTGCAGGGTAGACATGGCCTATGGTGCTTGTAACAACACCACCTGGTGACTCACACCAGAATGATGAAGCGCTACACAAGCGTTTCCCAAAGTTGGCAGGGCAAGCACGAAGGACAGAGCAAGGATGGATGATGTATAAATTCAGATGAGCAGGCCTCAAAATATCACATGACTGCAGCTCCAGGACAGGCAGCATTGATTTCATTTTCAGGAGGGCATCAGTATTCCAAACACTGGGAAATGCTGGTGGAGGTGAATGCTGGTTTGATCAACATTCATTTTTTGAGACCTTCAATCTCAATCTCCAGTTCTCCTTTTGAATGTATGTCCCACTTCACCTTTACCTTCCCTTGTTTTTTCCACTGCCCTGCAGCATCTCAGCCCCCTGTTATTGCTTCCGTAATTTTCTCCTGGACTGTCCATTTTGCAGTTTACCCATGCTTTCTGAAAGGCTATGTATCACAATCTCTTGCAGGGAAGCTGTACTGTGTTGATCACCACCACAGTTCAACAACTGTGTGGCATGTAGTTCAGGCTCTGTTTCCATTTCTGGAGGAAATCTCACTAAAATATACAGGACTCTTAGGAGGAAAAGCTATTCAATTACATTAATTGTCATGTATAATTCCACTCTCATAAATATGTTGGAAGACCACTGAGGACAAGTGGATCTGAACAGCACTTCTAACTGATAAAGCGATGCAATGCTAAAAACTCATTCAAAAGATAATATGATGGAAGCAGTTAGTTGAGGGAAAACAGAAAGATAAGTTAAATTTGAATAGTTGTTTGAAAGCATACGCTGTTGATTTGCATCACCAGCACTGACAGTGGGTGTCCCAGTGAAAGTCTTGTTATGGCCTAAAGATTACCCAGTCTAAGGCAAGTAGGACTATTATTAACTCTGAAGTGATATACAGAAGAGATCTGATCACTCACAGAGCTTACAAAAATACTTTTTTCCTTTATATCAGATTACTTTAACTTTTCTGAAAGGAAAATTGTTTTCAAGAGCCTGGAAAAGCTAGAGGATAAATTCTGATCTGAATTATATTTGTATGTTGACACTAAATACAAAGTTGAACTCAGACCAAATTTTGACCTGATTCAGCTGCTTTACCTTATGGACAAAAATCCTTACACAGCCACTTTGGTTCAACATCAAAAATAAAAATTTAACCAACACAATTTTTTTGCAGTAATACAAGAACAATACTCACACAAAGCACAAAGGAATGTGTAATAAATTTTAAATCCAGCTTTGAATTAGCTGTATATTCAAAGGACTTTTTTCTGAGTTGACACACTATTATGTAGGATACATTATTTCTAAGAAGCTTTGTGTAATAAGGGGCTAAATGCAAGATAGTTTAAATTAATATTTGTGTATGGAAAAGGATAATGAGGATAAAAATAATAAGGTTAAAAAATTGGTGCTTACAAACCTTTAAAATTGTTTCTGCTCTGCTGTTACAGATTAAACCTGTGAGACTATAGTAGGATTTTACTATATTTCAAGGGCTTTAGCTTTTAATATGAAACAGTATACAGGGAGTATATACAGCACATTCAACATAAAGGACTTGCTAAATACCCACAAGAGAAACTGGTTCAAAATCTCTCAAGACTGAGTTAAGACACAGACTGAAAATCTACAAACAAGTAGGAATCTCCATCATCCCTTGGAAACCTTGGATTAATATACACTGAGGCCTCTCACAGTATTACGGTAAACCTTGTTGTTTACAACACATCCTGCTTGACTGATTGTATCCAGGGAAGTGGATTAACATTTCCAAATACTTTGTCCCAAAGCAAATTGGGTCTTGTGTGAACACTTAGATGGATTATTCAGGGATTCTGCTTCCACGATCCAAAGCCATAGTCAGGAACACAGAGGGATCTTTTTACAGATGTTATTATCCACCACTCCTATCCCTTTTCCTTGTTGTTCTTTCACTAGTCTTGATCCCTGCCTTTTTCACAAAATCCTATAGGGAGAACTGCTCCTTAAGAAGTTCCTTCCATATTACTGTGGCAGGCTGATCTAGTTTGCTCCCTTCTACAACAGGCTGACAACCCCATACACTCATCATCCCATACCCTCACTGCCACCTCCATGGAAGATTATTCTCTCCTGGTCACATCTGCCTTACACAGAGTCAGCAAGACACCATGAACCACCACTGCAACCATGGATTTTAGGTTGGTTGGTTGTGGGGGGGGGATTTTCCTTTAGAATTGCCCGGAGGGAATTGGTCATGAAGATTTAGTACCAAAAAGGTTGGTAGGTAGCGCACAAAGGTAGTGGGTCTTTTTAACAGCCATGCCTGGATTCTACCACTTTCCCAAGACCTGTCAAAGGTGTTGGGTTTCATAGGTGTACTGGAGGGATAAATAACTCCACAAAGGCCCCTGATATACATTCATTTAAAGGCACCATGAGATCTGACCTCCCAGTCCCAACAATCACACCTTCTGCCATACCACACATGCATGATAGGAGGCATGATTTTAGAACCAGTTCCCAATCATGCCCTTTCTACTCACCAGTGCAGAGGAAGCCTGGGATTAGTGACTGGTTGAAAGCTGGGTATTCATAGTTTGGAGCTGTCCCAGGGCCTGGGCTGACAATCAGCTAATTGTTAGCTTCAGCCCCAGGACAGCCCCAGGCAAGTTCAAGACCCTGGGCTGTCCCAGACCTAGGGCAATTTGAGGGAATTTAAACCCCAGGCCTGGCAGCTTGGGCAGAGCTGTTGGGCATGGACGATCAAAGGCTCCCAGCAGGGGGAGCCAGGAGCTTCTGATCCTTTGGGCCTGGCAGCAAAGAGTCTGGGGAAGCCCTCCAGCAATAGGGTATCTAGGGGTGGGCAAGCAGGGTACCAGCCAACTTAGGAGTGGCACCTCTCCTAGAATCATCCCCTACCCCCATGGAATCTGTGCCCCAAGAGAAAAAGCAGCCCCAAGGCATTGCTCTTGCAGCAGCTGCAGCTGGGTGCAGGGTAACTGCCCTGCTACTATTGCAACAGCCAGGGTGGGAAGACCACACTGTGGTGGTGGTAATAGCAGGAGCAATAGGGGACTGTTTTTGTGTTCTTGGTGTAGGTAAGGCCCTGCCTTTCCTTACCCCTTTCAGAATCACTGCCTCTGGTGCTCAACAGCATCTCCCCAGGCTCCACCTATGCTCTTCCACTGCCCTGTATGTAGGGTTTACCCATGGTGCAAATCCTGCTTGTTACACCTCTGCCTTTTGGCTCCCTTCCCAGGAGCCTTATCCCTGACATGGGGGTGTTTGGGTGCAGAGGTTACATTTGTCAGCAGGGAAGCTCCTCGGCTTCCCCTACCAGGAACCCCCAGGGCAGCCCCATGTCCAGCCAGAAAGCCAGGGCTGCCTTGGAGCCCAGTTTTGACAATTGTCAGCCCCGGTCCTGGGGCAGCCCCAGGCATGTCACATGTTCAGTTTTAGGTGCCATTATGTGTGGAACATTTTTATGACTGGTTTGCCATTTTATGGTGTCTTAAATTAGGTGCATGTGTAGCACTCTTGCCACTTATATCATGATTAACATGTTAATGGCAGCATAAATACAGAGTGTAGACAAGCCCAAACTGAAATGCATGGAGTTTGCTGGCACCTGAGTTCTCCCAGAGGGTGGATACTCTGAACCATGGTGTTTGTGAGTTTGGATGATTGACTTATTTTCTTCTTTCTTAGTTCTGCATGTGAAAACAGTTATGCACACACCTTTCAGCTCCTGATTTAGAAGGTTTGCAAGGTTTAGATCAACATATTCAAACAATATACAAGTAAGTTTTGAATAATCAACTCTAAGCTAAATCTTCATGTTATGGCATAATTGCTTTAGTGTACATTTATATTTGAGGCATGCACTCTGCATGCCACCACGCACACACCCACAAGAAGCTGTCAAGTGGAAACCAACTGGTTCGAGGAAAGGAGGGCACCCATGGCAAGAACCTGTAGTGGGGAGGGCAGAGTAGTCAACCTTAATGCCACAAATGGGTGGAAACAGCAGTGAATGACAGAGGGGAGCAAAGAGGTTCTTTTCTGCCCTCAGTACCAGCACTGGTGTAGGAAGGACAAATGAGTGAATAGACATTTCTAGTTAGGATCCATTCAAAAAAGCTGAAATAGTTTGTCATTACATTAAGGGAGCCTCACCTGAAAAAAACCCACTGCATATTAGAAAAATAAAGGTTGTTTATAAATCAAGCTCAGTTCAAATTTATACTGCAAAAATATAAATTATTTCTCTCTATTGATGCAGAGACATATGCTGACCTTTGTTTTGTGTAATGGCAATCTGTATTTATTCTACAAGAGGAAATAGTCTTTCCTTCATGAAACCAGAATGTCAAAGGCCTCAGTTTATTGTCTTCAAGAAATGACATGTAGCCATTCTCATTTACTGGAGATGCACAGGCCAAACCAAACATTAATATGACCTAACCATGGCAGAGAATAAATTCATCTGTTTGTTATTATGGTTCAGTATAAGCTAGCTTAAAGGACATTTGTGGGAGACTGCACCTCTTGAGCTTTTTAGGGAAGATGGTGAGAATTCCTTTCTGTGCTAAAACATATAAAACCGGTGCACTAGCAAAGACTTTTTTAAAGCTTTTCTTTTATGGAAGGAGCAAGGAGCGGTCATCAGTAGCAGATAAAGCTCTAATGCAGTGATTTGCACCTAGGGTGCCACAGCACCTTGGGATGCCTTGAGATCCTTTCCAGGGTGCTGCAGGGTGCCAAACAATGTTAGTGCTGTTAAGTTTACAACCATGATTCACTAGATAACCTAGAGATTTCAAGTAGAAATCCATAGCCGTGATCTTTATGAGTTCTTTGCAACAAAAAAAATGCTCTGTTATTTTCTATAGTAAAAAAAAAGCATAACAAGAGCTAGCACTTTCCCAAGGGTAACTTGAGACTATCTGGGGGTGTCTAGAGTCTGTTTAGGGGTGCCTTGACTCTAAACGGTTGAGAATCACTATTCTAATGAAACAAAGTCTTCATTTACCTGAGGAGCAGATAAGCTTTTCTCATGATTCAGATCTGAAAACCCATTCTGAATAAACAAGCAATGTTTTCTCATCAGACTTGCATAGTGACCTCTGAACCCTTGGAAAGTGAAGGCTGTTGCCTTGGAAAGTGAAGGCAACAGCACAGTCTGTCTTGGCCCTTGGGTTAAACTACAGACTACAGAAATTTGGGCTCTACTCCTGATGCCTAGTTACTGGGCGACTTGGAGCAAGGCAGTTTGCCTCATGGTTTTCTCATCTATAAAACAGGAATAATGGTACTGACTCCTTTGGTTTGTCACTGTTTGAGCTATGGATAAAACGTGCTGCTTTAAATAGTACCATTGATATGGCATTTGGTGCACATTGAAATGATGGTGAATCAGGTCATTCTGAAGGGAAAAATAAAAACTCAGTAGTGTACCAGCTTGCTGACAATTTTCACCACTAGGACTGAACCAGCAAGAATCCTTTGGATCCTTTGACCCTAGCTGACTTCTTGCCCCTTGGGCAGGGGGCTAGACCCTATGATCTTACGAGGTCCCTTCCAGCCCTAATGTCTATGAGATCTATGAAGAATGAGTTATGTCAGCTACGCCAGCAAAATAATGAGAAAAAATTAATTCCTTCCACAAACTTAGCAGAATACAGCTGAAGAGGAATATGAGAAACTAGCTTTTAGAAAAAAAACCCTAAGAAAAACTTGCTTCAGTGAGTTTCTTTTACATTTATCCAAAAAGGAGAGAGCAAGACTAACATAATGGTGGCTGTAACCAGAGCTGGAAACAGCAATTAAGCAGTATTATAGATTTGGGAGACCAAAATAATGCTTAGTTTTACATGTTCAAAGCACTGTACAGACTTTAATGAATTAGCCCATCCTCACAGCACAGTGATCACATATTATTATTCCCATTTTACAGATATGTAAGGAAGGAAAAGAAGGAAGTGACTTCATCAAGGCTGCAAAGCAAATCAGTTGCAGGACCAGAAGTAGGATTCAAGCCCTCCGACGTCCCATTGTGTGTTCATTCCTCCAGATCGCCTGGCCTTTTGTAAGAATGATGGAATATAGGAAGTTGGCTAAATGTGGAATAATTAAACCACCAGCATTCCACACTGGTCTGTTACAGAAGGGAACGAAACAAGTGCATAGATATTCCATCAGTGAGGCCTTGCAGTAGGATTCAGTAATGGTGAATTGAACTTATTCCCTGCCTCCCCTGCCCCCCTCCCCTCCTTATCCTTTGTGATGAGGAAGTTTGATCACTCCTTGCTGACAGTAAAAGACACTTGGAATGTGACAAGATAATGCTATCTCCACTTTACCACCATAATAAAAGTCAAGCAAGCTCACATTATACACAGGAGCCTATTTCAGCAACACAAACTCACCCACTTATTTTGCAAGATGATAGCATTTAGAGTTTGAATCAAACAGAGCAGAAACTTAATAGTGTTCTTTGTATGTATTATTTATCTGCCCAAGACTAGTCAGCTGAAATCATCTAAGATTTTCATTATTTCTTCTATCCTGATAGTATTTACAATAGTGCCCTGATACAACAAATGTGATTCCCCATTTCAAAAGCACCTGCAGTTGTCATTGATAAGAAAGGCAGGCTGCTTGAATTCCTGAAGCACTTTCCTGTTTATAATAGCTTGCAGTACCTTTCAATTTAACATATCGTTAGTGACAGCTTCTAGAGACAGGCAAGAGGACAGAATTTAGGGAATGTGAATTCTTTTTTTTTTATCTCAGACTGTCCCAAGCAGTGCCATAAAGCAAAATGGAATTACAGCTGCATGTAAATATCCATTTCTGATGGATGTAGGAAGTGTCCATAAAGAGACATGACAGTGCTGCTTTATGTAGCTGAAACCATGAAGGTACCATCAGGGAGAGGTATATTCAGTTCAGTAATGTGACTTTTAGCTTCTCTGACCATGTTTGTTATATAAAATATTTTTGATCCAACTCAGATTCATGTAGAAGCAATATGACAGTAACATAAAGGAATGGATGACACAATGTCTCAGATTTATCCAGGCTAGTATGAATGATTTTGGGATTTGTACCTTCAAATCTTTCTTTTGTTTCTCCTTTGTCTCTCCTATTAAGGGAGATTCAGATTGGTAAGGAGCACAGACGAATGTTAAACCAAATGCTATTCCTGTCTCTCTAAGGAAACATCTACTGCAGTGGCAGAGTGCTCAGTCCTGTCTCCAAGGAAATGAACCAAGAACACCTGCTCCTAGTCTGTCTGCATCAACCTCAGCAATGAGAGAGCAAGAGAGAGCATATTGGAGAGGACTCATGACCTGGGTTTCCAGTGTGCTCAGAAGCAGTGGCATGGGGTGCCTATGGGTAGGGACTACTGAATTCATGGTGAAAGTGGGGTGCGCTGTGGTTCCTTTAATCTTGCAGGTTCCCCTGCATCCTCCTCCACACTGATTGGTGAAGGGCCCCTGCTTGCAGCTTGCTCCTAATCAGCAGGGAAGTGAAAACTGTGATTTTAGATATGGTGCTGTTTTTGCCTCCCACTGCTGGGCCCTGGATGGTCCTCCTGTTTGCTGCTGACTAGCGGGGAGGCAAAAACAGCACCATGTATAAAGCCACAGTTTTAGCTCCTCTGCTGATCAGGAGGGAGTGCTGGGGTCCTCTACTAATCGGCAGCGAGGGGTGGGGGCAAGGAGCAAGGTGCACATGGGGGAACGTGCAAGATTAAAGGAGCAGCTGCACACTCTGCTTCGCCGTGAATTGGGTAGGTCCCTCCCTACCTATGGGACATCCTCGCTGCCTCAGTCCCAAAGCTGATGTGCACAGAGTGGGAGTGGGTGGGCAGGGTTTATTTCCTCAGCAGCCAGACAGAGAAATCTGGTGCCATGATGTACACATGCCATAACAGACCCTGGAGCCCACTGATTTTTTCCATGTTGCTAGGTTTGATGAGAAAATGGTGTGTGTATGTCTGTATGTACAGTGCATTGTGGGCATATCTGAGCTATGCCTTGCTTTGGCTAAATTATATGATCTTAGCTCAGATGAGCTAGTCTAACCTGAGTAACACTTTCTCAAACCCTGGCAGGATTTAAAAGTTTATTGGAGCCCAGCAAACCTTTCTTTAAAAAACAAAAATCCAGTTAAGTGGGGCCAACTTAGAGAAGTGTAAATTACATCAGCTGAAAGTATAATATGGACATTAAAAAGGCTAAGAAGGAACAGGAAGAATAAAGAGCCAAAGACAGACCAACACAGAAGAAAAAAAAATTAGGCACAATAGAGGCATGACGCTTGCAAGAGAATTGCTGGGTCCCCAGGATTGCTGAGGAGTTAGGGGAGCAATTAAACAGCCAAAGGACATTTGAGAGAGACTGTATTGAAGCAAAGAAATCATTTAAAGAGCTAGCGAGAGATTTTCACCAAGCCTAGAATTTTCAGGTAATTAAAATGAGAAAATATTAGAAATTGACGTGTCAAAATGGCCATGCTGGAAAGAACAGATCACCTGAATTAACAAGTCTTTAGGGTCCAGATATGTATAAGCGCTTTCAACAGGAGTTAGATTCCAAGACCTAGGATGAGATGATACACATCCAAGAATTACAAAGCAGTTTAAGAATGAAGTGGCTGAACTGCTAACAGCAATGTAGAATCTTACATTAAAATATCTTACCCATACCAAGATATAAGAAGGAGGAAAGAAAATGTTACACCTGTCTTTAATTAAATATGTTGATGGCCTCCTGGCAGTAACACAAAGCACTTAATCCTATGTGAGTATCAGAAACGGGGAAAGATGGTAATTAAAAACAGAATTAGAAACCAGGCCTTGTATAGACGAAACGAGAGGCATGTGTGCACAACACTTTAAAGAAGGCTAAATGCTTTTGCACTTCTTGAATGGCGTCAGTGTTTTCACACCTTGGCGGCATATTGTGCACTAATTTCAGCTGCTGTAGGAAATTCGGCACCTTAAATGACTTGGGGTGCAGCAAACTAAACTCCTTCAAGTTGAATTTGCATTGAATATAGCCCCATCCAGCGTACCTGATCTGATCTGGCCATGGCTCAGCCCCCCCATACTGGCTCCAACCCGAACACTGGATTGGGCTGCAGAGTGACCCCACACACTGGCATGCTAGACTGTGTCGTCACGCCCACAGGGATCCCCACAAGAAATCTGGCAGCAAGGGGGCTGTGACAGCATTAATTGCCGCAGCTCTGTAAGCCATGCAAGGTGGTGTTTTCTGGTGCATGGGGCCAGAATTCAGATATTTAGTGGCAGGGGAGTGGTAGCAGGGTTAACTGCCATGGTTCTGGAAGCAGCAGCAAGTCATGCTGTCACTATTCCCCCAACACTAAATTTCTGAGCCTGTGGGAAACCGCTTAGGCCAGGTGACACCACTGGGGTGGATTTGGTCCATGGGCCAGAAGTTGAGCATTACTGAGCCAGATGAATATGATGCACAATGGACAAGTTACCACAGCTTTGATAAAGGAAACCAGAGCCTATTATATTAACATTCTTTGTCAGCAAAATAGTGCATAAAGGGGAGACAATTTAGTGAGATATTAAAAATCTTCTAAGTCCCATGCTAGAAACTGTTAAGAAAATGAAATAGTCAGGAGGTGAAAGGAAAAGAACCATCATAGGTTAGAAGCTGTCTTGCCCCAAACTAATGGGATTAGGAAAAAAAACATCTCTTATGGACAGGTATTTCAAAATTGTTCACTACAGTGGATATCATCGCCTTCCTTTAAAGATTCTTGTGTTGGCCACTGTTACAGACAAATTAGCATGGAGCTAAATATGCTGCTTTTCTGATCTCTGAAAACAGTGCCTCAGTCTTCAGTGAAGATCACAAAGATGATGCAGGAGCAAAGACTAGAAAGAGAAATAGATATTACCACATTTGAGATGGTAGCAAAACTCAAAGAGCTTAACATATGCAAATCAAAGGGACCAAGTGATCTCTGTCCCAGAATAGTGAAAAACTGGCACATGACAACACAAAGCTGGCAGCCAGGGTTTTTAATGAATCCTTCAAATTAGAGAGGGTATACTGTAGCTAGAGAACCGCATACACAGAGTCCACGATTGTGGTCATGGGATGACACCATGCCATTTTGTTCTCTCCATTGTTGACATTCTTTGACCAAGTAACAAAGGCCTATTATGATCTTCCCTGTTCATTCAGTAATGATATTTATCCACATTTTCCTTGGTTGGCCTCCCTTTCTCCTTTCATTCACTTTTCCTTGCAGTATGGTGTTGGCCAAATTAGGAAGGCTCATAATAAGGTCAAACCGAATCAATGTGGGGTTCTTAACAATTTCAAGGAGGCTTTCACATTTTCAAACAGCCAAGAACTTGTCTTTAACTGATTGTTCTGCCCTATGAGCTGTATTCAATATCCTTAAGAGCTGGCCACACCAATCCCTTTTGAATAGTTGTACAAAAAAACCCAGCGACTACAGGAAAGATCAGCATTTGTAGAATAGCTGGGGCCATATATAGCCACAGCAAACAGCTCTGCAGTGATGCCAAGGTACTCCAGCTGTTTAGTACACTTTTTATTTCAAAGGGCATTGCTTTTCTGATCAGCTGTTCAGGACCACTGAATTCCAGCTGATTGGAAAAGTGATGCCCTCTGAAGTAAAAGCCACAGCAAACAGCTGAATGGCTTGTTCTTGATTTGGCCATATGCTGCAAATTAAGGGGTTTGTGAACTACCCAGATACAACTGATCCAGGTTCCCAGTACTCAGGGTCCAGCTCTGATATTCAAGTAGGGCCGTTGTCATTACCATTAATCTAAGAAGTTGGTTCTTTATTTTGATGGAAATATTACTGCCCTTGAAGATCATGGACAGTTTTTCCAGTGCTGCTGTTGCTATTGCAAATCTGGTCTTTAGTTCTTTGCCTGTTCTACAGTCTTCTTTGATATTGCCTTTTAAGTATTTAAAACAATTAATTTTTTCAAGGCTCCTTCCTTCAGGCAAATATAGGCATACATGGTACTTGTATAATGGAAAAGCCAAAGAAGTGATCTGTTCAACTACAGACCCATTAAACTGACTTCAGTTAGTACACAAGAAGAAGAAAAAGTAATTTAAGTTATAAAAATGAACGGGAAATGGGATAAAATACAACATGGGTTTACCAAACATGGGTTCTGCCAGACTAACCTGATCATCATTCATTGAAAAAACAACTGAATTACTAGACATGAGAAATGCAGTAGATCTGATCTATCTCAACTTCAAGAAAAAATCTGCCACGCAGTAAACTATAAGTTAAGATGGAGAATATGAGCATTAGTACAAGAGTCTAAGGTTATAAAGGATCTAAATAAAAGGGAGACAGCAGTTGGTTGTGCTGAAAAGGACTATTGAACTAGGGAAGATTACAGGTGCTGTCTTTTAAGTATGCGTCTTGAGACCAATCTTTTTAATGATCTTTCTATAAAAATTAGGAGTGTCTTAATGAAATTTGCTGATGACACAAAGCTGGGAGACAGTCTATGCAGAAGACAACTAGGATATCATATAGAAGGAACTGGATGACCTTGAGAATTGGAAAAATAGGAAGGGATGGACTATAATAGTAAAAAAATACAAGGCCATTCACATAGAAAATAGCAAGATTTTCTGCTATACCATTAGAGATGAACTGTTGGAAACAACAGAGGGAAAGATTTGGGTATATTAGCTGACAAGATGGCTATGGAGTACTCTTGTGATGCAGTTATGAAAAGGGCAAATATGATCCTAGGCAGGGTATTTCCAGTAGAGAAACAGAAATATTAATGTCATGGGCAAGAGACTGCTAAGACCTTGTCTGGAATACAGTGTACAATTCTGACCATGCGCAAAAGATGAATTCAAACTGGAACAGGTAGAGAGAAGGGTTTCAGAGACAATTGGGAAAAGAGAGAGCCTGTTTTAGGTGAACAGACTAAAAGAGGTTGCCTTGGTTAGTCTAGCAAAATGAAAACTGAGAAGAGGTATGATTGCTGCCTGTGACTATATCACAGGAGTAAATGCGTAGGAAGGCAAGGGGAACTGTTTGCTGAAGAACTAATTTGAGTTAAGTACAAATGGGAGTAAGCTGCAACAAGTAAGTTTAGGCTAGAAATTAGAAGATCAGATGAGTGAGATTTTGGGACAACCTCCAAGTGGAATAATGGGAGCAAAAAATATCTGTTTTTAAGATGGACTGTGATAAAATTTAGGGTAGGAATATATGACATGGCAGCCTATAGTAGAGGGGACCACTCAATGGTAGAGGAGGCCCCTTCTAGTCGTATGTTCCTACCTTCTGGTGCCTTTCTCCTCCCTTCCCCATAAACACTTTCTAAATTCTCTATTTTTGAAGGGTATTACACTTTGCCTTCTGGACTGGTGACAAGGCACCATGATGTGGATATGAGTCTTTGACTCCCCAGAAAGTCCCATTTTACCTTTAGCTGCCTGGATTTCACCCAACCTTCAGATCTTTCATAGACTTTCAGTTAAAATAGGCCATGAGAGACCCCTGTGATCATCTAGTGTGACCTCCTTCATTACACAGGCCATAGAGCTGCTCTCAATTAGTTGCTGTTTGAACGAGAGTGTGTATCTTTTTGCTTTGCGAATCCAATCCTGATATTTCTAGTGATGAAAAATCCACCACAATCCCTTAGTAAATTGTTTCAGTGGTTAAACACTGGGGCTGTGCAAAACTGCACCGTTCTGTTTTGAATTGCGTTTCGAAGTTTCAATGGAACAGCATTTTGTTTCAAATGTTGTTTCAATTCGAAACCACTGTTTCATTTCATTTCATCAAAATAGTTTCGCTGTTTCACCCATAGGCTATAATGGGGAAGCTCAAAACAGCCTATAGCTTTGTAATTTCTGGCCTGATTTGGATGAAACTTGCAGAAATAGTAGCCCCTTCTGAGGGCATGAAGCCTACAAAGTTTCAAGGAGATAGGTGCAGGGGTTTCAGGGAAACGGCACCTCAAAGTCTTGAAAGCAAAAAACTCATGTCACATGTATGTGTTAAGCCACAGCAGGGTCAAAACTGCAAGCATGCTAGCCCCTGCTGAGGCCACAAAGCCTGCCAAGTTTGAAGGAGATAGGTGCAGGGGTTTTGGGGGAACTGCATCTCAAGCTGCTGACAGGCAAAAATCATAACATGAGTGCTGGTGAGACTGTGTCCGTCTTGGGGCACAGGGGTGTGAAAACTGCAGGCCTTCTAGGCCCTGTTGCAGCCACGAAGCCTGCCAGGTGTCAAGGAGATGGGTGCAGGGGGAATCTGGGTTCTGGGGCCCTGCACCTCTGGCTGCTGACAGGCAACATTCGTGACACGGGTGGGTGACACCGTGTGTGTGTTAAGGTGCACCCTCACTCAACCGACAGAAAGCAGGGCAGTTCAAATAATGCTGCCTTCTATGCAGTTTTTCCATCCCTCCCCCAGAGCACTGAGGTTGGAAGGGGACTTCAGGAAAGGGTGACAGTCACTGGCCAGCTACACAGTCAATAATGAGAGCACTCCTTTCCCCCCGCCCCCTTTCTCTCTCTTCCCCCTCCCTCTCCTTACTTCAGTTTCTGTTTCCCTGCAGGCAGCCCAGCTTGAGCTTCGAAACTCAAAACATTTTGAAAATTTCGAATCGTTTCAACTTGCCTTGTCTTGTTTTGAGGCTGTTTTGAAGCTGTCTGTTTTGCTTCGATTTTGCTGTTTCAAGCTTGAAACTTGTCAAAACTGCGTCGAAGCAAAACTGCCTGCGAAATTTCACACAGCCCTATTAAACACCCTCACCATTAAACTGCTAGTGCTTTACTAGCTTCTTTTTAACATATATCCACAGACTGCATCTGCTAGTCACTCCTTAACAAAATAAGGGGTCAATTACTAGACTAGCTGGACTAGGAAAACCTGAGGGCTATTGTAGGGAGAGCCCTCTGTAACACAAGTATGAGCCCTATCTTTCCATCTTTGACTTCAGATGTTGCATACAAAGTGACTATATGCCAACTTTTTGGCACAGCAACATCTTTAAAGCAGGACTTGAAAGCCTTGTGATCATGAGGCTCAAATTAACATTTCAAACAGAAAAGTCATTTTAGGGATGAATTACTAAGAGGACCTCCACTCTCAATCATGTATTTACCATTCTGCTGTCATTCTCTCCTCATCTTTTATTGTGCGCTTGTGTAACAGCCATACGTCTTCTGTGCCCTAAAATTGATTATTTCTCTCTCAACAGCCTCATCCATTAGTGACGCACATAGATTCAAATGTTGTTGCTTCTACTTCTCTTTTTTTTATTCCTCCTAGTTTTTATGACGCATGCACTGAGAGTTGTCATTATTCTATATTTGCATGGATTAAGCTGTCTTTACCATCTATTAACTTCCAAATGATCAAATGATCAGAGCCTTTTGCATCCTTTCTCATTGTTTACTCTGGCTTTTGTCATCCCCTTCATATCAACACTGCTCTTGCATGTTAGTTTGAGGAGCTCAGTGCCTGCACTCTGTAGACTGGTTAAGCATTCTTTTTGTAAAAGTAAATGCATCTCCTAAATATGCATTTTCATTCACATTCATCTTTCTCTTCCTTCTGCTTCAACAAGCCATGTAGGACTCCTCTCTTTTAGTCCTTTCTTTATTTTCTTCTTTGATTCTTGATTCTTTTTCCTTAGGCCACTAAGTGCTTTGACATCTTTCCATTTGAAAGGCATGTCATTATTAACCTGCTTTTGATAGTTCAAAATAAAACAAAGAATTGAAAAATATAGAATATATTAGAGGAGGAGGCATTTCTAGGGAGAAAGGGAAGGGTGATCTAACAGGGTTCTTCCCTACCCACCTACAGTCATCTTTAATTTGTATGACCGTGGTTTTGTCTGCATTACAAAGAAACTTTGTATATGAATTCACTTGTAAACAGGATGGTCCATAAATCTGGGAATGCTTCTGTGGTTTATAATTAATGTAGTTCAATTACAGACAAAAACAGTAATTGATAACTCATTAAAAAAATGACCAATCAGGAAGATCATATTAGGAGTGACACTGCAAGTGAAAGACTTTGTAGATGTGCTGAAATATGACTGGCAGATTAATGTGCAACCTGCACTACTGGATATTTTAGTCATATTTTGAATACTCTTGAGAATTTGAAAAGCTAGAACAGTCCAGGAGATACACTTTTTTATCCTGTAAAGCCAGGAAGACAGAAATGATCACCTCCTTCAATATTCCTGAAGCAGAGCTGCATGAGGCAAGACCAGTCAGAATTGGACTATCTCATTTGTCTGTGGCTAATTATAATTTCAAAACAGTGACAGGCCCCTGGGGAAGTACTGTTTTCTTGGGGGTTTTAGCACTCCATGTTACCTGGAAATATGGCCACAAATGGATTGTATCTTTCTATGTTAGGTATCTGACTTGCCCCACCACTATGGTATCAGAGTACAGTTTTCATGTCTTCATGCATGTCTACAGTTTTCATGTCTTCATGCTCCCAGGATCCCCATGAGGTGGGGAAGTGTTGCTATGTGACTTGGCGAGGCTCAAACTGCAAGACTGTAGTACAAGAGAGGGTTGAACTTCCAAATTTGACTATCATACTGACCTTTTGTCCAACTAGGCCTGGGCAGTGTTTGCAGGGTTGGTGCTGTTGCCACAGTATGGACTCCCTAGGGGAGTAAACAGGATGATCACTATATCCAGTGGTGTTTCTGCAGTTTATAAATCACGTATGTTGTGGGGGTTACAATTCTGTTGTCCCCACTAAGCTGTCCTGCTTAACAGCCAACTTACTCTACTCCTTTGGACCATGCTCTCAGACCTTCTACAGCAGTGGTAGAGACAACTGTCCTTTCTTCTGTGACGGGCTAGCTGGCAGTGACCTGGCCCAGGGGTTTTGAAAGGGCAAGAGATGATGGGAAGACTTGGGATTCCCTTTCCTCAGCAATCAGGCCCCAGAGACTCACCCTCCGTGTCCCCTGATTGGCCCCTTGGGTCACCTGGAGGGGGATGAAAGGGGCAGCGCGGCTGACTCAGGAGAGACCAGCGAGGGACCACAAGGAAGGAGTCTCAAAGAGCTGGCAAGAGCTGGGCCAGCGGAGCAGGAGCAGTTGCCCCAGAAGCACCTGAAGGAGCGGGACCTGCAGGCAGCAGCGCGGCGTGCGGCCGGCAGGAGAGGCTCCCCGCTGGGCTCCAGGACCCCCTACGAGAGGCTGCAGCCAGCAGGAGAGGCTCCCCCGCTCCAGCAAGGATCCGAGCAGCGACCTGAGAGGTTGCCAGCTCTGCTTCCAGCTCCTCCAGTGAGAGGCCGGGCAGCGCGACGTGAGGCCGGGGCTCCGGGAAGGTCAAGACCCCTAGCAGGCTGGAGCAGTCCCACTAGTAGAGGTTGTGTGGCAGTGTTCCTGTCTACCATGTGGGAGATGTGGGTTTAAGTCTCAGCTGAGGTGACTTTGGGTGAGTGAGCTAACAAGAAGCAAATCTCCTTGCAGTGGAAAGGGGCTATTGTGTTTTCCTCCCTTTCTCCCCCTACAGGTACCAAGGCCCTATATTTCCTTGTCATTTGACATTTTGTGCCTTTTTATATTTCACCAACCCATATTGTTTGTTCTGCTGTTTGTGTTTTACATTTTGTTAACCCTGTTTTTTGTCAGTGATTGTAAGTGTCTAACCTTTGTTGAATCCTGCCCCCTTGGGGCATTGTCTTGTCCACCATACCCTCTGATTTATGCCTGTTATGTTCCCAGTATTAAAAGGTATATGGTTAAGTCCCCATTGGTGGTCTGGCTCTGCTGTATATGGAGAGGAGAGTCCCTGCACCTCCCACAGCGCTTGTGCACCTGCTTTGATCCCTTCAGTTGGAGAGGGGGTACCTCTTGGAGTACCGCCCAGGTTACACTTCCATTTATGCATACTCTACTCATTCAGTTCAATGACAGATTTAAAGCAACCTCCAATTTTATATGCTTTGTTGCATATATAAACAGCAAACATCACTAAAACAAATGGCATTATCCATGATTTGCCATATTTATCTGAGGAGAAACTTTAGGGACCAGATCTTCCTGTGTGGGCAAAGGAGGTAGTGTTTATATCAGGGATAGCAGACAAACATTATGATGCTGAGATATTTTTTCTTGGGCCAATTACATTGATTTTACAGCCAGGCTACCTCCCCGGCGTGGCATAAAAAGGTCTTGGACATGTGTATTGTGTACTAACAGTTGAGGAGCTACTGAACTTCTCTAATGCCACATAACTAATATTGTTTGGAAACACTGCACATATTGTCAATGGTATTTGTTACTCTGTAAACTGATAGAAAATTCCACAGATCCTTTGCAAGAGAGCCAGGATTCATTAATCATTAAATAACATTAGATATCATGCAGTTCACTGCCTTCAAAAACATGTAGCTAATTTCCGTGCTGTACATTTGTTTAACTGCATGCATTTGCATGTAGAAAGGGGAGGATTGGAGCCTGAGCTGGGAACCAGGGCTGCCTCCTCCAAAGACACTGGACATGTAGGGAGCTACATGGCTGTCCATCACAGCTGGACTTCACTTTAGTCACTTGGACAAAAAGCAAAACTATGAGAGGCAGCCAAGTAGCCTGAAGACTTGTACTGAGCAAGTGCTTGCTGTTTTAGTTTGCTTTTCTGCCCTGTCTTAAAAGAGCCAGCTACTCTTAGTTGTGGTTGCACTGTATAGTAGGGAGATTTGCCACTGATTTCAATGAGTGTAGGGCAAGAAGCAGATATATTGCAATGGAGGTGAAAATACTAGGAAGATATCACTGATATATTTTGTCAAATCTAGAGTTATGAAGAGGAGGGTTGAGAAATAATTTATTCTTAGAAAAATCCAGTTTTTGCAGCAGTCAGAATTATTTACAAATAAATGCCAAATTCAACGAATACTTTCAGCTAACAAATCTGGGGAAAAAAGAATTTTCAGAAAAGTCAAAACATTTTATTAAGATGTTTTCAGAACTAAACTTTTTGAATATTTGCTTCTAAATATACTGTATTGGGATCAAATTCAACTAGACATAATTTCTAAGGAGTAAAGCAGTACCCCAAATGAAATATTTAATTCAGTAAAGAACAGCTCTGGGGCAGAGGATATTTGCAAGAAATAAATAAAATAATTGATTAGGTTACACAGTTCTAACTTCTCAGAACAGGCAAAAAAGTGATCTTAATTTCAGCAGCTGTGAGTATGTTGATCTTTCCTCAGCATTGCTAGTGCTATTCATAAAAATACCCATAATAAGCATGAATGATATCCAGTAGAAAGGTGCATAGAAGCATAGGTCCTCTGACATGTCAGGTTTCTATATTGCTGACTACAGGATGTAAAATGACTCCAACAACATTTCAGGCACCTCTACATCACGGATTCTACAATAAGAATAGCAACAGCGAGTAACTAAAGAACACCTACACACTGCCTTCCACTAGGGCAATACAGTATCAGGGGAATCCAAGGTTTCAGTCTGAAAATTTTCACCAAGCCCCAACAGAGTTCTCATAGATAGTACACTGGATTTCCCCCCACATTTCCTCACCATTGGGTATTAAGAGTATTAAGTAACCAATGGTTTCCATCTCACTGAAGCACCTATTTACACATCACCCTCAAGAAGCCAAAGACAGGGTAAATTTTTGTGCCTGACACTTTTATGGGACTGATCATGTTTTATCTAATGAATGAATTATCAGTAATTATTTAATGATGGCTGGGGGGATACTGGATTACACTAAGTTAGCACTACGGGCTTTCACCTCACACCTCAGTTTCTATCACACTGCAGAAATTAACCATATTGTCATCTCAGAATACATTTTAATTGCTATCAGACCTTAGAGTCTATAGTCTTCAATATGTACTGCAAAGCACAAAAGAGTGAAGGCCTTATGTTTAGCTGGGAGAGAAAGATGTAAGACATGTATGCAGGAACTTGTAAAACTAGTCAAGCACATGAGAGACAAATATTGCACATCCTCTTAAGCATCCTGCCTTCACCCACAAGTGAGAAAGCACATTGAAGGACATAGCTTCCAAAAAAAGACATAGTCCAAAGAAACCTGGCAGCATTGACAGTATTTTCCTCCAGGCATAGCACAGTCAAAGATGGTGCATGGCTACTACAGGTGAAGTCCACCTACTCAGTATTTGCAAGGAAGCATGCAAATACTGTCACAAGTCGACTTTACTTATACCGTTGTTTATTCCTTCAGGGTGCACACAGTGCAGGCCCAAGCAAAGCACAAGTGAAAGTCAATGGAGCCTGCTCTACAATGAACTGCAGAGCTCAAGAGACATAAAGCATGCACTGGAGCTATCAAAGAGGAAAGGCCTTGTTTATATTCCCCTGCCTCTGGTGGCAGACAGCTACTACCAGAACATAGGCACACCCAGGTTTGTCTCATGACTTTGCCCACCTGCAGTCAACAACCTGGATCCAGCAGCTCACTGCATCAGAGTTGTCAACACAAGAAAAAAAATCTACTAACAATCTGCAAACTTTTTGCTCGCAACCAAACTTTTTTGGTAAGATACGTTTTTTACTGACATGTATTTCACCTAATGTACATGTAACCCTTCTGCCAGACCCTGGATGGCAGTAACGAGGGACAGGTTCAAGTTTGGTTTTCAATTTTTTACATCTTGTCCCAGCTGGCATATTTTATATATGACATGCAGCATAAATGATGCCAAATTGACAAAGTCTTACTTGACTGCTGCAGTGGTTTTACACTGTCCTGACCCCACCCCAGGAGTCCCCTATTTACCCTCATACCCCCAAATCCTGGCCACCCCCTTCACTATGCTATGCCTAGCCCAGCCCAGCCCCCAGTCTTACCCCACTGGCTCTGCTCCCCATCCCAACAGAGACCCCTACCCACCACCTCTACCCCCTTCCATCCCTACAGCTCTGTAACTGCAGCTGTCCTCACCTATGAATGGAAACACAATTTAAAAAACCAAACTTTAACTGTTGCAGTCTGTCAATAATAAAGACTATAACAACAGAAGGCTTTGCAGAAAAAATTTCAACACTCCCTGTGGCATCAAGGAAACCAACATCTTACTTATTTGAGAGGATTTATTTTTAAAACATTTTTTAAAGCCAATCACATGGGGTTTTTTGAAAGGCTGGGATTATCAGAGGTCTTTGGGGAAGGAAGCCCTTTTGCTTATTATTCAGCAGTCTGGGTAAAATAGTATATCAGTGCTGCTGTTTTACTGCGAACATGCTGTCTAAAAAGAGCTCAATTCCACCAAAGCTTATCAGACACAAAAGTCAGTTTTCAGATAAGCAGAGACTAACATATGGATTAAACCTGTCAGTTAATTGAAAAGGCCAAGGTTTAAAATTACAGAGGTCTGCATTTAGTTGGGCAATACTTAAAGAAATAGTGCCAGCTCAAGGGGCCAATAAAAAGAAAAATGTAACGCAGGACTTGCAGATTCTGTATCAAGTATGAAAACTACTTAGAGTGTGAGTAATTTGCTTATGGTTCAAAAATGTTTTCAAATGTGATATGGAAAGTGAGTCAAGTCCAGGGAAAAAATAAATTGTGTCTTTTGTTTCTACAGATAGAAAAATGAACTTTAGGGTTATGCAAAGCTTTGGTCCCTGATTTGATTTGGCGGAGATTTGGCCCAATTCGGTGGCTGAATCTCTGAATCCGAATTGAATCAGAGGACCCTTTAATCTGTCCAAATCGAATTGGAGTTCTCTGAATCAATTCAGACTTAGATACAGCTTTAAATGTTTTTTCTACATACCTCTAGGCACCAGGCAGCTTGTGAATGCTGTGATGCTGGGGCAGATGGAGCATCCCACAGGAGCAGAGGAGGGTCCCCAGCTCACTTGGCAGCAGATCAGAAGTGGACCAGAACTACTTCTGGTCCATTTATGGGTCCACCGGGGAGCATGCAGGAGGGCCTCCCCCCCCCACAGCTTGGTGACTGGTGCTTCCTGGGTCTGGGGGAGCACCTGGGGTCCACCTGCAGCCGATTACTGAGCAAGGGAGGAATGGAGTGGGGGGCCCAGCATGCTCTCCAGCAGACCCAGAAGTGGATCAGAAGTACTTCTGGTCCACTCCCAGGTTCACTACTGAGCATGCGGGGGGCACCCTGCGCTCCAGTGGGACGCTCCGTCCACCCCACCATCACAGCATTCACAAGCCACACCTGATACCTCATGACGTGTAGAAAAAAACATTTAAAGCTGTGTCTATGCCTGAATCACTGATTCCCCAAATCAGCATCAAATTTTCTGATTTGTATTCGGCCAAATCAAATCAGGGACAGTGATCTCAATCAACAAATCGAATCACTGTCCCTGATTCAGGCTGAATCCGAATCAAATACGGCCCATTTCACACATCCCTAATGAACTTTATAAAGAAACCAGGATGTTTCTTACGTACAGAACACTGAGATTGGTTTAACCCACTCTAATCATTTTTAAATACAAAAAGATCAATTCCCTATTTCTGTAGAAATTAATAACTGAAATACAAAGTTCTTGCTCATAGCTGAAATACAGAATTCTTCCTTTCAATTTGCTGTTTGACCATATTAGTGATAGGCAATTGTGAAAGTTAGTTTGCTTTTCATAAACATTTGTATGCATAAAGATCAGAATCTGAAACAGATTAGATTTTGCCTGACTTCCACAGTCTTTAGAATTGCTTTTTTCTTTTGTATTGTATTAATATATCTCATTACATGAATACATGCATATTTATATATAAATCCATATAAAATATGGATGTGTGTATATAATGCCACTAAGTACCCACAGATGTAACAAATGTAATCTAAAAACTGTAAGTAGGTAGATTAAGTATCTGCTTTCTATTACAGTGGAAGTGAGGTACATGCTATAGTTAGTTTCTAAATTTATGAAAATTTCCTTCTTTCCTTTATTCTTCCCATTACATCTTCCATTACAATTACATTGGAATTAAAGTCATATATTTATCATACAAAAGGACTTGGAAAGTAAAACAGTTCTTGTTCACAAAGAACATTCTTCTGCACTCATCCTACTAAGCACACATCACAGAGAGGACTTTTGAGCCTCAGCCTATAGATCCAGATGCAAACTTACAAAATATTCAACTCGTGTTCACAGCTGAGAGCTTTATTTTGCTTTGTTTTGGGAGCTTTTTGTTTGTTTGTTTTGTTTCAGTACAAAAATTCAGGGGAGTGATACACATCAGGTTCAGATTCTAACAGATCTGAGGGGGTGTGTAGATGAAACAGGGGCCCTAAATTGAAGTGGTGGGTTTTAAAAAAACTCTTCAATTTAGGACTGATTAAACCCCCAGGTCATGTACACACCCTGCTGACTTACCTGCTTCTCCGGCGGGGAGGGAAGGGTGAGCTGCTGGCAGGAAGAGCACTCCCTGGGCTGCGGGATGGGGATGGTGCTTCCCCTGTGGCAGCTGCACTCCTGCCCCCACCCCCGGTGGCACCTGCCCGCAGGCACCTGGCTTGGGTGGTCCTAGGGAGCACTGCAGCCATGGAGGATAGCATCTGGCCCCCTTGCATCTTAGGCAGGCAGGCCAGCAGGCTCCGGAGGGGAGCAGGAGGGATAGGAGGGGTGGAGATCAGGCTCACCACTTTTCTTGACCAGAGCTGCTTTCCCGGGCTACTGCCAGGCTGCCTGCAGGGCTTCCGGCAGAGCCATGGAGCTGCACAGATCCTGGTGCTTCACTCCGTGGCTGTAGGGGCAGTGAACTAAAACTCCTCAAGGGAGATTTAGTTTGCTGCGCCCCAAGTCATTAAAGGTGCATTACACCACCATATTTCCTACAGCAGCTGGAATTAATAGACAATATGCTGTCGAGGCATGCAAACAATGACACCATTAAAGCAGTGCAAAAGCATTTAGCCCACTTTAAAGTGTCAAGCACACATGCCTCTCATTTTGTCTACACATGGCCTGAGAAATTAGTCTACACCATTTTCTTATGTTAGGCAAATAGGTAGCACTCCAGAATTTCAAGCTCTAACTGATGCAAATATAGAAAACAAATGTTATTTTTGACATTTTCCTCTCTTGCCTCATTCTGTAAGTGCCAAACTTTTTCCTTGTTTCCGCATATGCTTAGGGGCAACCAACATGGGTTCATCAGTGGCAGGTCCTGTCAGACCAACCTGGTGGCCTTTTACGACCAGATCACCAGAACATTAGATGCAGGGGTAGCAGTGGATATAATCTTCCTGGACTTCCGG
>NW_017728906.1:43544552-43548430 GCF_001723895.1 Crocodylus porosus
AAATGGCCAAAGTCACGTTTCCTTTCCTTATTGTTCTATATTTTTTGAGCACCAATTCTCTGCTTGGCCATATAAATGACCCATAAGAGAGGCAAACGCTGCCTTGAAGAGCTTTCGTTTAGAGCAGGAGGCTTAATTATTCATCTGCACAAGCTATAACTACAGTTGTTTTAATTCTATCATGGTTTTTTTACATAAAATACATTGTGTGTTATTGTACAGTGGACTTAACTGGCAGACAGTAAAGGTCTGTCTACACTGATATTTAGGGTCAACCCTGAGGATCTTTCTCAACCAACCCATCACATAAGCCACACTTTACATATCTATATCTTATGCTTTCCATATCAATATCTTACCACTGAAATTGTCTACATTGTGCTTCCTGTTTCTTAAAACAGAGCCCTTCTGGGAATCCATCTGCAATTACTTGTCTCTTCTTCAGTGCTTAGTTCTAATTATGGACAACACAGACAGGAAGTGGGGTGCAAAAAGGCCATAAGTCCAGAACAGGCTGCAGAATTGCTGCTATAAACTCCCTAAGCAGGGCATATCTATACAAGATGCTTTACTGTGCAGTACACTCATGTACCGCACAGTAAAGCATCCCCTTCAACATGTGTGCACCTTTTACCACACAGTGAATTAGTCTACTGTGCAGTTAGCTACTACCTGTAAATAGAAATAGTAAACTAACTGAGCATTAGATACCGTGCAGTAGTGCATGTGTAGATGCTGACCATGAGCAAATTTGCTCCTGGTCAGCCCCAACACCAGGGGGCCACAGGGGATGGGGAACTCCCTCAGTCCTGGCACTGCTCAGCTCCTAGGAGCCAGGAGCTGAGCAGTGCCAGGATAGGGTAGCTCTCTGTCCCACCCCACGGCCCCATCTCAGCACTACACAGCTCCTGGCTCCCCACAGGAGCTGGGAGCTGAGGAGCACTAGGACTGGGGAGTTGTTTGCCCAGGGGCTGGCTGGAAGCTGTTCCACTTCTGGGGCAGCTCCCAGCCAGCCCTTAGCTGGGCAGGGAAATCCATATATATCATATTTATCATGTGATAAAAAGCTCCAACCAGCTATTAAGTTAGACCTCAAAAATATGTACTAATTTTATAGCTGGTTGCTATCTGGCTTTAATTTCTATGTATAGTACAGTCTCCCTTGCAGCTGGGAGCACTGGGAGCTGACACAGGGGTGGATCATGCCAAGCATGAAACCCCTGAGCCTTGGGGATCACAGCTGCTGTGATCCCCAAGGCTCCAGGATGTGTGAAACTCCTGGGCCCACGTGTGCAACTAGGACTGAGAATCTCAAACCTGACAGGGCTCTTGGTCCCAGCTGTGCTCAAGCTTGAAATCCCTTCAGCAAAGGGGGCTCCCAGTCATGGGCGCCTGTTTCTCTCTGATGCAGGAGAAATTCAGGATCAGGCTCCCCCTACACTGGCAATAAGGCACAATAGAGCCTAATGCACAATTCCACAATTGCACCTCCTGGCACGCACTTGCAGTAAGGCACGATTATGTAGATCACACATCAGATACAATTGTGCCTTTACCTGCATGTGTAGAGGGGCCTGATCTTACGCTTCTTGCGCATCAAGATTCATTTTGCCCCAGCTTCCCTTGATTTTATTACAGAAGAAAGAACTTTTTCATGTTGATCTGCAGCATATGGAGCAATAAATGACATCTGAGACTGGCTGATTAGAAGACATTAAGAGGAGACATTTAATTAATGTCAAAAGTTGCTGACTGTAATCTGACTAAAGTTCCATGCGATTATCCCTGCGGTATGCAAAATTGCAACACAGGGAAAAAAATCATGTTTTAATTCCTTTCTGAAAAGTTGCAATGTTGCTTTTTTTTTCTTAGATTTAATAGCGACATACATTGTGGAGCGCAGTTGAGATGAAGAGCTAAACAGAGCATTAAACACCAATTTAAACTATTCACACACACAGTTTTTATATATGTGTGTGACAATGGGCCAATATATAAAACAAATGATGTAATACTGAATGAATTTATCTTGCATGTTCAATTAGAGAATATCAAAACCCATTGCAAACTTTACAGCTAAACATACCTGAACTTGGTACACGGTACTCAGGTACTGAGTACACAACATACACAGTACTCAGAACTGGAATATTAAAATTTTCATGGCTTTGCTCTAACATAAATCATGCTAGTACACATGCACAAAACATTTTCTTTTCTATTGAGAATTGCAAAATTGAAATCTAAGGAAATTATTGATTTTCCTTCGTTCTTCTACCAAATATGTGATACCCATGTGAGAATGCATTTGGTTGACTTGAAAATTGATGTGCATATAGATCTAGATATCAAACAGATATCAAACTTGCTTTGAGCTCCATATCCCATTTCATTTTTTCACATCATTTTTCAATATCTCTCCATTGCAACTTAATGTCACTATGTTCGTTTGTCAAGTTTTAAAAGACTAAAAACCAAATGAATAAAATATCAATTTTACAGGGCAGTAAAATTGCCCATGAAATCCCATGGCTAGTCATATATTTGTGAAGTGTTTTTAGAAAATAATCAATCAATCATGACCATCTACCTGCCCCAAGAAACCAAGGAAGAAACTGAGGCACTGAAAACTTTAAAACGTGTTTAAAGTCTCACGGGAAGCCTGTGACTGAGTGGGAATAAAATTCAGACTTCCAGTCTGCATTACCTAAAGGTCCACTTCTTCTTTCTCTCAACAGAAAAGCCTTCAAGGAAAAAAGGAGCAATATGATTGGGTACAGATACATAGCAATTACCTGAGAATATATTTCCTTTAGCAATTAGCAGAGATTTCTTATGCTTAATTAAGCACTGCTTGCTCTCCATCAACCTGCCACGTTCAGGACAATTTCACAGAAGTTTTAAGAATAATGCAGGTTGAGGGAAAAAGCCAGTATGCATCCAGATTTCAAACTGCTAGTAGTTTAGAGATCTCACATGCAAGGATATAATCTGAAGCAGAAGTAGTACATGCACTGAGAAATAAAAATGACAGAGTGAATAATGGATTTTCCTGTTTGGTTGCCAAGCTGAAAAAATGAGGCAGAGAGTGGTGAGGAAATGAGGATACATTTGAGGAGAAAGTAAAAGGATTATTTTAAAACACATTTTTAAAAATCAACAATTACATTTTGTGTAGACCCAAAACATTCTACTCTACCTGCAATCAAAAGCTTCGATTTCATTTTCTGGATATTTTACCCTCTCTTCCTCCTCCCACTGCCTTCCCCACCTCTTCCTCCCCCCTTTTATTTAGTTGAGGTCAATTTTGAAATAGAAATGCCATTTTGTGAAAAAGGTCAAAATGTTTCATTTTAAAAATGTCAGAAAAAAGTCTTGCCACATCTAAATGCCAAGATGTTTTGTTGGTTTCCACTTTTTCTTACTATTTCTTTTTTACTGTAAGAGTTTATGAATAGCTTTGACCACTTGACATTGCTTTTTTCCAGGAAATTTACTTGGCCACCAAAGAAGCCCATGCCCAGTCATTGCTGTCCCCAAGGAACAACTTGAGCAACAGAAGATATTATCATGGATATGTGGCCTGATCAGGTGGTAATGCCCTGTTTTAGGTGGGTAAATGTCACCACGATTCACTGGCTGGAGAACTGGCTCTGCGGTAGGACCCAGAGGGTGGTGGTTGATGGGAGTCAATCGTCTTGGTGTGCTGTGACTGGTAGGGTCCCACAAGGCTCTGTCCTAGGGCCTATACTGTTTAACATCTACTTCAGTGATGTGGACATTAGTGTCAGAAGCGGACTGGCCAAGTTTGCCGACAACACCAAACCCTGGGGTAAAGCATCCACACCTGAGGACAGGAGGGTGATCCAGGCAGATCT
>NW_017728906.1:43548530-43554195 GCF_001723895.1 Crocodylus porosus
CTGGTTAGCACTACACTTGAAAGGGACTTGGGGGTCATGATTGACCACAAGATGAACATGAGCCTTCAGTGTGATGCTGTGGCTAGTAAAGCGAGCAAAACTCTGGCTTGCATCCATAGATGCTTCTCAAGCAGATCCCGGGACGTCATTCTTCCATTGTACTTGGCCTTGGTGAGGCTGCAGCTGGAGTACTGCGTCCAGTTTTGGACTCCACAATTCAAAAAGAATGTGGAGAAGCTTGAGAGAGTCCAGAGGAGAGCCACGTGCATGATCAGAGGTCAGGAAAACAGACTCTTATGATGAGAGGCTGAGAGCAATGGGGCTATCCAGCCTGGAAAAGCGCAGGCCCAGGCGTGATCTGGTGGCCACCTGTAAGTTTATTAGGGGTGCTCATCAGGATCTGGGGTCCACTGTGACCAATTCAGGCTGGACATAAGAAAGAACTTCTTCACTGTCCAAGCCCTCAAGGTTTGGAACAGACTGTCGCCAGAGGCAGTTCAAGCACCCCCTTTGAACACCTTGAAAACACATTTGGATGCTTATCTTGCTGGGATCCTACGATACCTGCTGACTTCCTCCCCCTGGGGCAGGGAGCTGGACTCAGTGATCCTCCAGGGTCCCTTCCAGCCCAAATGTCTATGAAATCTATGAAATAAAATCCAACCCGTTCCAGGAAGACAAAACCAAAATGGAGACTGCATTTCCTAGCTGCGGCATTGTGTGGCAAATCTCCAAATGTGAGTTGTGCTAGCTGCTCACAGTGTTCCAGCCACTGCTGGGGGGCAACTTAACTATGGTGTTGATGATATTAAAACATTTTGCCATGGGCGTAGTTAAGGGAGACAGACTGGACCCTCCCTTGTCACTTTTCACAGGGAATGTGTAGGCAAAAGCAACTTTGTCTCCCTCCAAGTTTATCCTAATAGATGTTTAACATGAATAATATGTAACACATGGAAAAGGTGCAGCAGTGGCAGGGTGCAGATGCACAGTACAGTACAGCACTTCAGTGGGGCTGTCCACACAGTGCAGTGGGGGCATCTGCCTGGCATAAGGTCCAGGAGGCCTGTGGCTCACCCTGATGGGGCCTATGGATGTGCAGCCCTTGCTGGTGCAGCCTGCAGAGCATTCAGCCCCCAACTAATTAGAAGCTGGACATCCCTGACCGAAGCCACTAACAAAATAACTGGTGAATAGTATACTGCTCTTACAAGAATGTCTCAACATCTGGGTTTTTCCTATGTACAGATGAGGAGACTAAAAGAAATCTTCCCCCCCAACTCCTATTACATGCATTCTCCCACATCTGTTTTCAGAGGGAGGAATATATTACATATAACAGCAATATAATAAAGGAACTATGTATATAATACAAAGATTATATATGTATGCTGAAATAGTATTGCTGAAATAGGATTCCCTGTTCTCCCAAAAGTCACATGAACTAAGATACAGTCAGTTCTTAAAGATTGAATGCAAAAATACAGGAAAACGTAGTGAAGAATTGTTGCAATTTTTTCTTTGCCTCCCTTGTAATTTTGGTTGCATTCTACATCTTACAGATATTACATCAGGAAATGTGAAATAATCGTTGCACTTTGCTGCATCCAAAAAAAAAAGAGCCCTACGGAGTAGTAATTTAGGGCTGAAAAAGTAAATTGAGCACACTGACAGTTAGATAAGATTTAAAACAAAGCATGGAAGTCAGTAATTGCTACCAGTATATGGGAAGCTCCAAGGGACTGGAGGGGCAGAGTTCAGCTAATACTCTATTTGTTGATGGTCAGCAGAACTTGTGTTTCCAAATCACTTTAACACTTTGTGATATCCCACCTGTCAAGCTGCACAGACACTATCCCAACAGTATTACTATCCCAATTGGCTAAAGGTCATGTAAGTTAGTGGGCAAATCTTAGCCCTGTGTACAATACTGTAGACACCACTGCAAAAGCTTTTTATCCTCTCTACATACCTTACCCAGCTGGACCTTTCTGCATTGCAGTCCACAAGATAGCTTAGTCTAGTGGTTTGAGCCAAGGTCCTTAGTGAGTAGTTGGAAGCCAGAAGAGAACTAGGAGCCACAGCCAAGGAGCCAAGGCAGGCAATACAAGCAAGAGGCAAATCTGAGGCACAAGGCCAAGCTCAGGTGGAAAAGATCCGTACCCAGGACATCAAGCCAAGAGTCTAGAGCCAGAAACTGGAAACTAGGAGGGAAAGCCAGAGAGCTAGAGTGTCTAAGCCAAAAGACAAACCAAGGTCAGGAAAAGAAGCCAGGGAGCCAGCAGACAAGGCTAAGTCAGGGATCAAGAACCAGGAAGGAAGCAGGCCAGGAAACAGATGTAATGGACCTGAAGCTTCTGTGCAAGGGGTTGGCCTCTGGTGTACAATACTTGTTTCATAAATGTAGGTTTGAATCAATCAATCTACAAAACGATTTAGGCACCTAAGGCCCAGTTTAAATGCCTACGTCCAAAATTTAAATTTTCAAGCATTTCTCCCAGCTGCTGCCTTACCCTAGAGCAGGGGTCAGCAACCCCCAGCACATATACCAACCATGGCACATGAGGCCATTTTCCTTGGCACACGTTGGGGCCAGGGGTGGGGAGGCAGCAGCTGTTTGTAGTCTCCCAGCTGCAGCCAGTCCCAGCTCTGGGTAGCTGCTGACAGCCGGGAGCTGGGACACTGCAAGCCCTGCTGGGAGCAACCCGAGCTCCGTGGCTATCAGCAGCTACCCACAGCTGGGGCCAGCTGCAACCAGGAGGCTACAAACAAATGATGCCTCCCTGCCCCCAGTGAGTACAGTGCTGGCACCTGCTACCTTCCAGGAGGGCAGCAGTTGTTTGCAGCCTCCCAGCTGCAGCCAGCCATGGGTGCTCCCATGGAAGCTCTGCTGGGAGCAGCCTGGGCCCCGAAGGCTATCAGCAGCTACCCAGAACCTAAGCCAGCTACAAACATCTGCTGCCTCTGCAGCCTGGCCCTGGGCTCCAGAGAGGTAGTGCATACTGGCAGTGTTCCCCTCTGTGCTGCCCTCACTGCTTCTGGAAAGCAGCGTTGGAACCCAGTGCAGCAGGGCACAGTGGGAGGCTCAGAAAGCTGCTTGCTCTCAGCTCTCCGCTGCCCTGCCACACTTCCCCTGCAGGCGGGGGCAGCAGTGAGGGGCACAACCCTGCACTGCTGCCCACGCTGCTCCCATGCACACAGGGGAAGTGTGGCAGGACAGTAGGGAGCTCTGAGCAGGCAGCTTTCTGCACCCCCCGGTGTGCCCTGCCGTGCTGGGTTCCAACACTGCTCTGCAGAAGTGACGAGGGCAGCACAGCGGGGAGCATGGGGTGGGGGTCAGGGGCTTTGGGTGGGGGGCACAGGGCAGCAGTGCTGGGGGGCAGGGCTTTGAGTGGGAGACAAGGGGCACAAGCAGGGCATCCTGCCATGTACCCCCTGCCCTCATTTTGTTTTTCTGGGAGTGTTGGCACTCCGGCACCTTCCAAGGTAGGCATTGTGGGGGGTTTTGGCACTCCGGCCAAAAGACGTTGCCTACCCCTGCCCTAGAGGTTCCTGAAATCCGCAGGGACAGATCTATGGGGGGGAGGGGTGCCATTGTGCAGCTGCATCCCCCTTTGATTCCTGCTCCAACAAAACTTTAAAACCAGCTGCTCGGGAGGGGCAGTTGCATTTCTATTTAGGCAGCTTTAGGGAATTACCGTATTTTTCGGACCATAAGACGCACTTTTTTCCCCCCAAAAGTGGGGGGAAAACGAGGGTGCGTCTTATGGTCAGGTGCGTCTTATGGTCTGAAAAATATGGTAGTTGACTTCAGGTCTCATTATCATTTACCTGATCCCTGCTAATGTCTCTTCATTCCCCCTTCCATTAATGACCCTTTTCTCCTTTAATGGTCTTGATGTTCCACCATTCAAACTATCCTTTCTTCTGCAATTTTGCTGTCTTTTAGCCATTCCTGGTAATGTCTCTCTTCTATTTCACAGCCCTGCAGCCTGTTTTATAGCTCTAGCAAAACACCTTAACTCAGGTGTAGTAATATTAACTCAGGTGTTGATATGACTGACGTTGTAGAATCAGAGGCACTGTCAGGATGCTCAAGACAACTACATTTTGTGTGAATTTGAACAGAAGATGTTCATTTAATTATAATGTTTACAGGACTAATGGAACACTATACTTTGACTATTTTGACCACCTTTGTCTAATTTATCATGTTTTTTTACAACTTAAAATATAATCTAGCAAGTTTGTGCACATTCTAAGTTACATTTGTTTTTTGCTTTGATCATAGACTGAATAATATAGCCTTAGGGCTCTAGCATATTAGTAAAGCTTCTAGGTTCTCTTTAACTGGAGAAAAATGTGCCTCATATTATACATGATGATGTGCTATACCATCTGCCTCCCCCACCCCCCACTTTCAAAACCCTAGATCCATCCTGCACGGGTATATCCATTTTCAACATAAATTTCCCTGGGGCATCTAAAGTTTTGCTTCTTGGAGTGCCTGGAAGCACTTTACAGAATGTCTACCTTCAAGCCCGCAGCTAGCTCAAGTGTTGGGAGCAACTTAGCTGCGGTAACATAGAGCTATGTGCCAGCTGGTGAAAATCTCCAGCCTGCTACAGAAAAACTGTTTCCGGTACTTCCATGTTACAATGCAGTGTTCAGCATAGACTTACTCCTAGTTTTGATGGTGCTGACTGCTGACCAGCTCAGCACCACACTGAGGCTCAGGCCTTGCCAGAGGGCCACAATCATTAGGTATTCGCGGAATAAGCCTCCCTAATTTGGCTCCGTACAAAATGCAGCAGTGACCACTGTTTTTCTTCACGAAGTGGCTGGAGAAAGAGGTGCTGGTTGTGCCCTTCCCTTTTCCCTCAACCATGTCTTTATACCATAGTTAGATCAATCATTAGGGCAATGGTTAGATCACTCACCCAGCTAGAAAATGGTTAGATCACTCACCCAGGATATGAGAGAGTTGGCTTCAAATTCTGCCCTGCCTGTGAGCATTCAAGCCCAGGTCTGAGAATGTCCTACAGACAAGAATGGTGTGGAAGGACAATTTTCAGTCCACCCATGGAAGCTGCCCCAGTTTGTGTGCATTTTTAACGAATCTTTGGGCCTGAGAGAGAGTGCAAGTGAGAGCGCATGACCCTGCTCCTGCAGCCTAGTGGATCAAGTCCTCAGTTCAGCCAGGGGAGTGGTGGGCTCTCTGACTTCCAGTCTACAGAGGCATTCTCACACTCTCAGTCTCTCTTTCTCTGGCCCAGCAACTCCTGAAGTCTCCCCTGTGAAATGGAATGGCTTCGGTAGAGGGGGTGGACATTGCACTCACCCCAGGTTAGTTGATAGCCGGGTGGATGGGGCATTCTTCTGGTGAAATGGGAGACATGGCTAAGAGTCTCTCCAAAAAGGGAAACCCGGGTCTCACACAGCCTTGGTGCCTGCATTAGCAAACAAGTTACTATATAATCATAGAATCAATGAGTTGGAAGGAAACTAGACAGATCATCTAGTCCGACCCCCTGCCATGGGCAGGAAGGAGCACTGGGGGTGGCAGGGGTCACAAGACCCCAGCCAGGTGCCTATCAAGTCTCCTCTTGAAGATCTCCAGGGAAGGCAAGAGCACCACCTCTCTGGGAAGCCTATTCCAGGCTCA
>NW_017728906.1:43554206-43614154 GCF_001723895.1 Crocodylus porosus
GCGGGTCCTACACCTGGTTGAGTTTTTTCTTGCTCCTGTGGATCCCCATCCCCTGACAAACTTAGTTTAAAGCCCACTGGAGGAGGTCAACTAGCCTGTAAGAAAACAAACTCTTACCTTTGGGGGAGAGATGGAGACCATCACGCCCCAGGACACCCTCTGATCTGAAATGCAGGTCATGGTCCAGGAAGCCAAATCCGGTGTGACAACACCAACTCCGGAGGCACCGGTTCACCTCACGGATGCCAGCACTCTGCCACTGACAACATCCACTAACCGGGAGGAGGCATGAAAAGACCACCTGGGCCCCCAAGTCTCTAAGCTTGGCCCCCAGAGCCCTGTAGTCATCCATGATCTGGTCCGGACTACTCCGGGCCGCATCATTGGTTCCCACATGGATAAGAACCATAGGATAGTAGTCGGAAGGCTGGATGAGGTCAGTGATCTTCCCTGTGATGTCCCCAATCTTGGCTTCTGGGAGACAGTACACTTCTCTCACATTGGGGTCCGTGCGGCGGATGGGTCCCTCCGTTCCTCCGAGGAGGGAGTCCCCTATGACGATGACCTGACGTCTCTTCGTCTGGGTCACTGGATGATGCTCAGTTGGTATGGATGATGGCTTGCTGGATGAGAGCGTGGCTTCCTCCCTTCCTTCTTCCTCACACCCAGTCTCCTCCAGCGCTGCCAGGGCCGCATACCTGTTCCCCAGTTGTACTGGGGTGACAGTTGATGCAGCTACGTGCCACCTGCAATGCTGCCTGGCCCTGGAGGTGACCATCCTTCATTCGCCTCCTGCAGACTCCTGGGTGGTGACAGCCCGAGGGAACCGGCCCTACAGAGGAAGAAAGTGCCCGTCAATCTTGTCCTCCACAGCCCTGATCTCCCGCAGCCTGCTCACCTCCGCCTGGAGCTCTCTCACCTGCCCCTCCAGCACCGCAATCCTGGCACAGGCGGGACAGGTGAGAGAAGCCCCCACCTCCGCGTCCCCCCCAGCCCCAGGGACCAAGCCAGGCAGCCCCCACAGGCGTGGAAGCCTCACCGGTCCCTTGGCCAGGAGGCAGCCGTGGGGCAGGAGCCCTGGTTGCACTCCGCGTGACAGCTCCCATGCTGTCACCCCCACGCACTTACCTGGAGACAACTGCCGCTGCTGCCGCCGCCGTTGGCTCTTTCGCTGCCTCTGGCCTCTCTTGCGCACCTCCCTGCACGAACCCCAGCGCAAACTCCAGCATGCCCTTAAAGAGCATGCCTGTTTGCGCTCCCTGTTCGCGCAGCTCCCGCCTGGTACGGCTAAATAGGGTCAGGCAGGGAAGGAGTCCCCTGCCCGATCGCCAACACCTGGCCCCACTCGCTCCCTTCCCCCAGCTTACCTTCTTGTTGCCACAGCTATGTCTTAGCTGTCAATCGCTGCCACCGCTGCTGCCTCAAGGGTTGGGGGATACCAGGGGCGTCCTTAGCCAACTGCTCTGGCCAGCCTGATTAACTCGAGTTCAAATTTCCCAGGCCAATCAGCAGGACTATTTAGACAATCAGCTGAGCCAGTCAATCAGCCTGTAAAAGGGAGTATTACTGCCACTTTCTTCAGCACAGTTCAGCCGCTTATCATGGACTGGATACAGTTCAGGGCTGTGAAACCCAAGTGGAGTAAGGTGCTTTAAATCCTGGAGCAGGACAGGATACAGCATATCTGTGCTCACTGTTTCCTACTGGTAATCTGTTAGTTTCTGAGGTGTTCCATATAACTCTCTCCACTACTAAGGGCTTTAGATTTTGCTCCTTTGTGGGTGCCTGCCCAGCTGACTTAGGAACACAAGCTCGGAGGAACTGTGCTCCCAAGGCACGTAGGTGCTTTTGGAAATTCTATCCCTGAAGTAGCTGTGAAAATGAAAAACAGAGCTGCAGAATGGCCTGATGTACCCACGCGCCATTGCCCAGGCTTTAATAGTAGTGGTGAGGGGAAAGGTTAAATAAGATACACCTTATCAAAGTGCTGGCAGCCTGGTGGAATGAGAGACTTCCAGTCGTTAGACCCAAGGCAGCAGCAACTCCTGCATCCTAACAGGAAGCCTGGTTACAAAAATCACATCAATAATCCCTTGCTTGTTTTTTTTTTAAAAAAATTTTTTTGCGCAGTGACTCCACAATGCCCTAGTGGCCTCAGCGGGGAAGGGTTTCTCCTTCGCTGAGAGCTTTCCTGCGTCAGTTGTTATGAGTTATGAAAGCTGTTAATGGAAAGCTGAAAGCTTGACTCCCCAAGGAGACATAATTATATGTGAGGAAGCAAGGGAGTGTGTGCTATGCATGTGAGTCTTAAGCCACCGGCCCTCGAATGGCATAGAGACAGCCAATTAGACGTAGTACTGACGTGCAGTGATAGGAAACATCCTGTATATGCATCTCCATCTGAGCCATGGCTATCATCCAAAAAATGTAATAGCCTTTTTTTGTTTCCAAGCCAGAGCAGCTTGAGCCTAATAAAAGAAGAAATATAAAATACATTAACAAAATTTATTGGATGCAACAGCAAATTGTGAAAAATGGCTTCATTGGGACAATTTGATTCCAGGAGTCTCTCTGCCAGACTAGTAGACAACCTAACTCTTTTTATGGCATGCTGCAGTGGGCCTGAAGCAGGAGACATGAGATAGTACCTATAGGCACAGTGGTTCTAAACACTTCTGTGTACCGGTGGCAGCTCACCTTTGGAGCATCCTTTTGGCACGTTAGCCAAAATGCCAAAACCTGCTGCTCTCTCAGGTTTGTGAATAAGACCTGGCTGTCAGCTCACTTGCCGGTATTTTTAGTTTATTTGGCATCATCTTTTTCAGCTGTCCAGCTTAGTGATCTTGGAGTGAATCTGCTTAGGTGAATTCCACCATTGTGCAGCCTTCTGTTAGCTTTCCTGTCTGGCTCAGTCACTGAACTCACTTTTCTAGACACAGAAATAAAATGAGAGGGGAAAAAAGAAAGTTTTGAGCTAGATTATTGCTACTTCTTTTAAAAAATACTTTGTCATTAATACATCTTGGTCTTACATTACAAGGTTCTCAGCATCACCTAAACCTATTGAAATCAGTTGGAATTGACAGTCCCTAAAACTTTGCCGGCTCTCAAAAAACAAAGTCATTATATATCTAGAATTGAGGGAGTGTTGCAATCTGTGCAAGTTTAGGAATTTGATACACACAGTACACAAATAAACTGGTGAATGTTTCATAGTTAGAGATAAAGCAAGCATACATACTCGTTTGCAAAAAAAAATATATATTAATGCCATGCATACAAAAGTAAGGGACACAGCGGGGCTTTCTGTTGATAGAAATAGTGCAATTCAACTTTTGGGAGATCAAACTGTAATCCATACATTACATCCATGAAGCCTGTTTCCGAGATCAGATGAGGGAGGCTCTAGGCTGGAGCCCTCCAAGCTACCCTTTGTGATTCTCTCTCTCCACTTAGTCAATCCAAACAGCCCAGCTGAGTTCCAATCTCACATGAACTTCAAAGTTTCGACCTCACATGAAACAACCTTAACCACATATACAGGACCACATATACAGTCACTGTGTCTCTGCTGACCAGTAAGCAATGGCATCCTTGGTAGATACTAATTGTCTTACTGTTGGAGCAGTAGGGAGGGAAGGAATAGGGATTTTTTTCCCTGATTTTGTTAAAACTAAAATACCATGTCATCATGTTCCAGTTTTTTACCTTACCCTTTCCCCCCCAGTGAAAATGAGAGAGCCTGTGAAAAAGAGAGAGAGAGTTTGACGTGGGTAAAAAGGAAATGATCCTATGAGGGAGGAGGGAGATAGCAAGGCTATTTTAGAGGGATTTGTTTTTCCCAGCTACTTCAGCCGATGAGAGGGGTATGGAATGACTTCAAGTTTTGCCCACCTCCCAACATGCAAGCAGCAGCATGTTTTGGACAATTTTTCTGTTGGTATGAGACTCTTGTGAATGGAGTTGGCAAAATATGGCCTAAGTGTAGATTGTCCATTCTTAGCAAGAGCTCCTCCATCTCCTCTCATCATCCCATAACAAACAGCATTTAAATTAGAAAAATAAATAGGCAAGGCAATTAATCTTCTCGTGCAGCAAAGGCAATTAATCTTATGGGTATGATCACTCAGTGACACCCACAGAATAGTCATAGCCCTGGATAAGCTCTTGAAATGGGCCCATTTCCTACCTGATGCCATCACTGCAACATGTGCCAACTATTTGTTGTTGTTTCAAAATGTCAAGCAAAAGCAGTGTGGCCTTATATGGCTTTAATGGACTATGAAAGTTTTCTATACAAGTCATTCGTGACCTATAAAAATAAATAAATAAACGCCAGTCACTCCAGGCACCTAGGAATGTCTGGGTCCAGGACAAAATTCTGGATTGTCCCATTCTCCCTTGAGGTGCTGAACTGTCCGTAACATGAGACCGCATGAAGGTGTCCACAGATGTGGAGTTTGGGGCTGGATTCTGTTGGTATTGAAACCAAAAGGGAGGCCTATTCACATACAAACTTGCATTGAAAGAACTCAACTGGTATTCATTTATGCTGTTTATTATTTCAGTGCAAGTCTATGTGACTAAAAATGCTCTATTTTGTTTTGCTTAGGTCAGTAAAGACAAAGACTGACGCAGAATGTGTCCACAAACAGACTTGCAGTGCCATACCAATAGATGCAAATCAAAACTACTATACTGATGCCAGTGCAACTTGCATGTAGACAAGGCCTAAGAGGATGAATTTGGGCTCCTTTTTTTTGCTCAGATACTGAAAAACTGTAAAGTATAAGTAAACTTTCACATAAGAATACAACATAAGAATTACTGTTTACTGTGTCAGACTGTAGGTCCATCTTGCCCAGTAACCTGTATCACACAGGGCAGTGTCCACTGGCTCCTGGGATTTATTTGAGAGCCAGTGGGCACTGTTCAGTGTGGGCTGCTTAGTGTTCCCCCCTGGTGCATTAGTTATAAACCTTTAACCTTCACTCCTATCCCTATTATGTTTTAGTTGTTGGTGCCTTTCCAGCAGTGCCCCTGATGAAGAGTCTGCTTGGTGGGCACTGCCCCACGATTCTTCTAAGGCAACAAGTAGGGCTGTGTCATACAGTGGTGAGTGGATGCTGAAAGGGAGGAGTAAACACAGCCTGATCTTTTTTTTTTCCCTACCCTGGAGCCTGCTTCCCTGCCTGAGCTGCATGGGGGCCCAGTGCTTCCCTCTGCACCTGTGGTGCTCCCTGGGACTGCCTGAGCCGGGTGGCTGCGAGTGGGAGCTGCCACTGCCATGGAGGGAAGCACCAGCTTCCCCTCCCCCCCCAGGGACCGCTTTACCCACCAGCAGCTCACCCTCCCCTCCCTACCACTGGAGAGGCAGGTAAGTCAGGTGTATGCACAACATGGGGTGAGGGGGGTTGTTAATAGACCCTAAATTGAAGTGGTGTTTTTAAAAACCCACCACTTCAATTTCATAGATTTCATAGACATTAGGGCTGGAAGGGACCTCAGAAGATCATTGAGTCCAGCTCCCTGCCCCAGGGGCAGGAAGTCAGCTGGGGTCATAGGATCCCAACAAGATAAACATTCAAATGTCTCTTGAAGGCGTTCAATGGCTCGGACAGAAAAGAAGTTCTTCCTTATGTCCAGCCTCAGACAGTCATGGAGGAGTTTATGACCATTTGACCTCATCACCCCTTGAGGTGCTCTGGTGAATAGTCATTCCCCCAGATCCTGGTGAGCACCCCTGATAAAATTATAGGTGACCACCAGATCACCCCTGAGCCTGCACTTTTCTAGGCTGAAGAGTCCCATGGCTCTCAGCCTCTCATCATAAGGTCTGTTTTCCTGACCTCTGATCATGTGTGGCTCTTCTCTGGACTTTCTCAAGCTTCTCCACATCCTTTTTGAATTGGGGGGCCTAAAACTGGACGCAGTACTCCAGCTGCGGCCTCACCAAGGCCAAGTACAAGGGGAGAATGACGTCCCAGGATTTGCTTGAGAAGCATCTATGGATGCAAGCCAGCCTTTTCCTCACTTTACTAGCCACAGCATCATATTGAAGGCTCATGTTGATCTTGTGGTGAATGATGACCCCCAAGTCCCTTTTGTCCATAGTGCTAGCCAGCGTAGCACTGCCAAGCCTATAAGGATGCTGCAGGTTTTTCCTCCCCAGGTGGAGAACCTTGCATTTTTCGGTGTTGAACACCATCAGGTTCTCGTCCACCCATTTCATGAGCCTGTTGAGATCTGCCTGGATCACCCTCCTGTCCTCAGGTGTGGATGCTTTACCCCAGGGTTTGGTGTTGTCAGCAAACCTGGCCAGTCCGCTTCTGATACCAATGTCCACATCATTAATGAAGATGTTGAATAGAATTTAGGGCCCACATTTCGTCTACACATGTATAGTTTGTGGAAATGAAGCTACAATGGTACTACAGAAATGTCTACCACAGCTGAAAGGCTTTATTTCACTTCGCATGTGCTTTTCTATGCACTTACTGTAACTTCATTTCCCAATTATACATGCCACGTATTGGCTTTCCCAAACATACAGGGAGAATGCTGTCTATTAATCAATACCCAGTTCCCATGAACACATATGACAATATCTAGACAACACTTCATAAACAGCAACTTCAAAACCTGTTTTCCTGTTTATTCAAACAAGAATTAGTCTTCGTAAAATGGAAGGGAGAATATTGGGACTGCTCTGTTTTTTAAAGTATGGTGGAGTGTTGATGGATGTACTTGAAGTGCCAGAATAAGCCAGTAGAAGGGTTTATGCTTGTATAGTTTATTCCAGTTTGGGAACCAAAGTACGCTATACCTGGAAAGGGCAACTTCATGCCAGTAAAAACGCATATGAATTTAGACTTTATTCACATAACTGTCAACCAAAAAAACATGCCCTAGGTTTCACAGTTGCCCAGGTAAAACTTATGTGTAGAGCAGTATGTGAAAGGAGGGGATCTCTCATTGTGATGGGTTCTCACCAAACCCCTTCACCTCTGCTGTTTCTCTGTGTAGCAATACTATCTTGACTTCAGTTACTCTAAAATGTGCAAATCTACCCTGCACATTGGGCAAAATCCATCCTTCTTTAGCACAGTTTCATAGATTGTGAGGCTGGAAGGGACCTCAGGAGATCATCAGGTCCAGCCCCTCTGCACTAGGCAGGAAAGACAACTGGGGGTCAGATGACCCCAGCAAGGTGACCATCCAGTCTCCTCTTGAAGATTTCCAGGGCAGGCGATTGCACCACCTCTGGAGGGAGCCTATTCCACAGTCTGGATACAATACCTGTGAAGAAGTTTTTCCTAATGTTGAGCCTGAAACAGTCTTCTAGGAGTTTGTGACCATTACTCCTGGTTTTCCCCAAGGGTGCCCTGGTGAACAGTTGTTCACCGAACCCTTGATGTATGCCCCTGAAAGCATGTTTAGAGTGCAGTCAATGCTTTACTGGAAGGTTTTTTTCCACACCTGAGTTAATGGTCACCTGAGCTACTGTTTTTAGCAAGAGTTAAAAACTCTCTGCAGGGCTGTGAACTAGGAGCTAGATTACCAGAAGCAGCTAGGAGACGGTAGAATTGCAGAAGAAAGAATAGCTTGTTTAGTGGAACATCAAGACCATTAAAAAGGGGAGAGGATCATTAACACCTGTGGAATGAAGAGTTTAGAAAGAACCAGATAGATTATAATAAACCATGAATTCAAGTGTCCCCCTCATTGCTGTCTGAATAGAAATGCTGCTGCCCCTGCCAGGCAATTGGTTTTAAACTATAGGTGGACCAGGAATCAAAGGCACCACAGCACCTCCCGTGGATCTGCCCCTGACCTTGCCTTCTACTTGAATTCAGACTAACACAAGTAACTATGTCTAGTAAGTGGAAGCTTTCTCCTGAATCTTCTCGATTCAAATGCTTCTACCCACAGTCAATTAAAAAACACCAGAATAAGCTTAAATGCTGCTCTGTGGTACTACTTCACCCCATGTTGCTAAGAGCTGAAAGAAGAAGTGGAGAAAAGAAAAATGAGTATGACTGTAGAAGCCTGAAAAGCCACGCTATGGATGCTGGCATATCATGAATTTCAGCCTTCTCTTCTTGAGTCCTCCCTATACCACTGGTAATGCAGTTTAACTATACAACCATAGATTTTTCTCTTGTGCCAAGTTATGACTCTTTCCCCAGGGAGACCACAGCCCACTTTTCCTCCACTGGCCCTGTCTGTACACGGAGAACTGACAACACACTGTCCTCTTGATCAAGGAAATGCTGCTCTTGAATAACATTTGTCCCCGGCAGCACTTTTCCTTTTTGATGGTGCATAGGAACCTTATGGAGGAGCCCACGCTGAAGGGAAATGTCTTGGGAACAAAAAGAAAGAGTGACTGGGCTACAGACAAGCAAGAGTTTGAAAAGTGCAAGGAGGATAGTCCAAATGAACACTTTGCTACTGCTATAAACCACCCTGTGTCCGCTTGATGGCTGGTAAAACTCAGCTTGCTGCTCTGTTGCTGCATGATCACCCAGGACTGCCTGCATGGGTTACAGCAAAATTTACTTCATTGGTGTGAGCCTTTTTATTTATGAAGTGAAGTTAGTGCTGTGCTTCACCTCTACAGAGCTGGGACAATCAGGCATTTTGAAGGTTGCAATCTAATCATTGCTGCTATTAAGAGAAAACTTGTCCTGCTCCCTGTCTGAGTCTATTCACATGGCTTGATGAAGGCTGGAAACAGGTCTCCCTAGTAGGGAGCCGGAGGACAAGCCATGTGAACACAAAAGGCAACAGCTACACTGACCGTGGTTTCTAGTCAATGGCAGCAACCAAGTGGTGACAACATGAAGGCAGCTATGGACACAGAGGTAGCAGGAAATAGGGGCTGTGAAGAAATCAAGCAGCAGCAGCCAGATTCTCAGCTAACACCCACTGTAATTGCCTGCATCACATGCTGGCAGGTCCGGGAGCCAAGAGGTGCAAAACTATGCCACTCCCTTGGTTTCGGTGTAGCTATGCTGATTGACACCAAGTGGGAATGGTACCAGAGGAGGGAAATAGCTTGGGTACATGGCATTTCCAGTGCAGGGTGTCATATCCTTGTCATTTGTTCCTTATTGAAATAAAACGTGAAACATGCACTCAGGCCATAAGTAACAGCCTTGAAAACAGACCAAGTGTCAAGGTCTGCTTGAGCAGGCAGTCTGTCATGCCAGCATGGCAATCTCTGTAGCTAATGGCATGCAAGGCAGTGATGTGGGCAGCATCACATCCAGCTGCCTTTGTAGCCCCAGCTTGAATGACCATGTGCCATTCAGAGTTGAGTCAGATTGGGGCAGCTTTTGACACAAGCCCAGAGGTGAGGCTTGAACACACAACTCGGGAGCCATAGCCTGATCTCCTCTGTCACTAAATCCCCACTCAACAGGGAGCAGCGTTTTATTTGGCAGAAAGTGTATTAGGCCAAATCCTGCTTGCCTCCCATAGGCCAACAGCCCTACTTTCATACTGAAATATTATGGCTAAGGTGGTCACTAGCCTACGTTGGCATTACACAGTAAGACTTTAAAGTTCTGTACAAACAAATTGCATTAGGAGACAGAAATGGCTGCTGGTGACTCATGGTTGCATGATTATGGTACAGCAGTTGCACAGGTATGAATCAGAAACCCCAATCGTCAGCCCTCCATCTGAAATCATTCAGAAAACAAGGTGCCTTTTTTCCTGCTTGACAGATAAGATGCACTGTGCAACAGCAACAGTTCCCTCTTTTACATTCATTAACCCACAAATATAATTACAGTGTATTCAGGAAAAGGAAAAAAGGAAGAATTGATAGGACATCAAAAGAAATCATTATAGCTAAATAAATAAATATATCCAAACACAATCCCACCAATGGCTTAGTTTGGAAAATCTCAGGGAGGTGGGAGAGAATAAGTCTTGTTCTTTCCATTCACACCATTTCTGCTTATTAAAGTTGTTTCATTTCATGTCCCATAAGGAATCCTGTATGAAATCAAGTGGAATAAAAGCACCTCAAAAGTCAGTCTCTTAAAAGGATCTTTTTCTCTGCTGGGTTAAGTTTGTTTCTGCTTCTTCATTATACAGTGATGGCTTGAGTAGGTTTTTTGCTTGTTTCTTTGTTTTTTTCCTCCCTACATGTTATCACACCTTGATCAAAGGAATCGGGCGTGCTGAACATTCAAACAACATCCTTCCTCCAAAACATTGCAGTGATATTGAAGTTAAGCAAGTGCTAAAAAACTCAGCGAAATGAAGCAAAACACTTCACTGCAAACAATGCACCCTTCTGTCTGGGGTTCTTATTTTTTCACTAGGCCTCCAGTCACCAGAGTGATTTACAGGGTCAACAAAATGCTAAAGAAATATAGGAAAAATAAACACTCAGAAATAGAAGTAAAAATAAAAACCTGTTGGACGCTTTTCCCTGTGTTGCAAGAAAAGAAAGGGGCATCAGTCCAGTTATTTTTTTCCAGTTATATTTATAAGTAGTTAGGAAAGCTCTGTGAGGAACAAATAAAAGATGACACAAGCGGTCTCAGCGTGCATCCCCTCCCAAATGGGAGAAACAATGGAAACAGAGACAAGCTTTAAAACTTGTTAGACATGGACATACAATATTGTCATCATGAAGGGGTGGGGGTGGGGGTGTATAAGCAGGTCAGCCTCTCCCAAAAATAGCCAACGTCATGCACAGTCAGCCTATTAGCATGCTAATTGTGCTCACAAAGGTAAGTATGTGACAATGCAAAATTTTTTGGACACAAGTCATCCTCTATTTCATGAAAACATTCCCTTGTACGTCAGTCTTTGTGCTTGTCACATTGTGATGAATAGCCAGGTTCTAATTCCGGCATGTGCAATTCAAACACGAATATATTTGGTGCACTTCTTCCCTCAGCTCAGTAATCACTTGGTTGGTGCGCACACAAACACAAACATGCTGGGTAGCAGCGCTTATAATGCAGAAGTATGCAGTTGTGCGTGGTTCAGTTTAATTAGGTACTCTCACAGTGCTTCTGTCTAATGACGAAGGAACAGGTTCTTGTTAGTCATTGGTCTGACTTGTCATTTGTGGTGAAGTTCATTACAAGATGTCTCTATTCCAGGTCTGAGTTGTTTAACTTGTTAATTGGAATGCTTAGACACTAGACTGATGGGTACTTTAGCACACAGTGTAACATGTCATTAGTTATCAGTAATGAATAACTGAATAATAGAATTGCAATGTCATCTATCTTTCTCTATAATCTATACCCTGCCCCCTTAGTGCTTGCATATAGAGGATAGTCTCCCACATGGTGTTTTTAATAGTTGCAGCTCAGATAGAAAATTGAAACAGCTTGGGGGGCGGGGGAGGGGGAGAGAGGGAGTTAGGAACAAGAATCTGTTCCAGTTTAGATTAAAAAGGTATTTTTTGGAAGAAGCATTCTTATTTTATCCAAACTCTTTCACTCAAATTCACTGATGCATGAAAGACCCTGGCACAATTTTCCAACTATGGATGCCTAAAAGTTAGGCACCTAAAACCATAATAGGGCCCCTCGAAATAAGTAACCCAGACTTCATCATTCATGAACACCTGCCACCCCACTAGAAGCAGCTGCACACTCAGGCTATCAGGCCTGCATACCTATATAGGAGCTTCACTTCAGGCACACATGCTTCAAAAAAGAGAGAGACCCTTGATTTCATGATGGTCAGCCTCATAATACTCCTGGGCCTATTATAGTATGGTCTTTAATGCTGTTACACAGTCACATGAACAAATGACCCTGTAAACTGGTTGAGAAACCCATACTAGGGCTCCTTCATTAAACTCCTGGTTTAAACTGGAATACAGAATAAGATGGCTGAGGCTGAAGAACTGTCTGACTTTTCAGAAACACACAGATTTTATTGTAGCCTATGTTACAGCTTTTTCTTTAATTCCAAAACAGTTCACAAGTATTTTGCCTGCATAGCAAAGTTCTGGCCTTTATTGATTACACTTTACGCACAAAGGGCCTGATCCAGCACTTGCTGTAGTCAGTAGACATTCTCCACTGGCTTCACTGCATGGTAGGATCTGACCTACTCAGCCCCTTTCATCCAAATATTTCAGGAACTGTAAAATCACAGGTAATAAAACCGGTCAAACTGGTTTTATTTTGCATTCACAAAAAACATTCAAAGAAAAGTGGGGGCCTTTTGTCATTTTGTTCAATGATTTTTTAAGTCTTATTTTTCAGTTCAATGAGGGGGCAAAACACTCTTGTTTGAAACAATATCCCTCCTTCCCCCCGCCCCTGCAACTTTCTACTGGAAATGAGGGTAAAATAAGGTGGCAGTAATACAGAGAGAAAGAGAGACTTTGGCTTTTAAACATTTAGTATAAAACATTAAAAACAAAAAAGGTGAAAGTGTAAAAGTGTTTATCCTTCCCAGAGGCTGAACATAAAATACTTGTCAGCAGCAAAAATACCATATCACCAGGGACTGAAACCTCACCCCCACCCCATCATGGAGTTGCACGTTTAGGACTAGCTATCTTCCACTTTGCAGAATACCCCCTCAATGGCCCAGCATTGCAACAAAATTCAGACCAATCTGTGTCCAGTGAAGTATCTAAACTCAAATATGATACTCACCTGGACCAAGAAATGGAAGAGTTGAAGGGTGCTGATGGAGCTAGCCCCTGAGAGCTGGCTTCTGTGGCTTTTCAGGGTTGCCATCTTAGCCAGGCCCAGTAGGTAATTGAGCAGTCGTATCATGCTCCCTTCAGCTGCTTGGTATGGGGTACAGAAGATGCACAGTCTTGGAAAAGTCCAAGTCCAGTGCACCAAAGAGCTCTGCAGACAGGAAAGAGTGGCCTTAGCCAGGGGCAGCGCAGGAAGGGAAGGAATGTCTGACTCCTCCTGCAGAACTGGCAGGCTGGTTTGATGCAGGTGGGTCTAAGTGATGGGCAAAAGTGTCCATGGTCAGGGCCTTGGGCAGCAGCCACCCCTGAGTCTCCAGTTCTCTTAGCAATGGGCAGCTTGTACAGGGTGCACTAGGCTAGGTAAACTTTATTTGATGTTGCTGCCGCTAGGTGCTGCCTCCAGGTTGTGTCAGGGTAGACAGCAAAGACATAATGCTTTTAGACTGCCTCCATGTACAGTTCCTTCCCAGATGGGATCTTGAAGCAGATCCTACCCCTGTTCTCTGTGGGCATGCAAAGGGACAGCAGGGTACCAGGCCCACCACTCTCACTCCATATGGCCAGATAATTAAGCAGCAATGCGAGGGGTAAGCCTGCCATCAAGGAGGGCTTGTGTGCAGAGGTGCTCCTCCAGGGCAGCAGGAGCAGCCACGGGGAAGGCAGGTTCCATTTCATCTAAAAGATGCAAAGTAGACTGAATATGGACCCAGTTTTTCCCTGAGAGGGCCACTTCGGGGTATGCATTGCCTTTGGTAAATGATATCAGTCAGGTCCTTTGACTGGCGTGCAGGGCGAGTCTGTAAGCCCAGTCTAGACCAGCCCCAGATCCACTATACAAGACCAGTCTGGCATGGGCACCACATGCAGTGTGCACCCCAAACTTGCCCTGCATGAAGCACATCTGCCATGTCTAGTTCTGCCCTCTGTCTTTAGTGCATAACAGACTAGCTCTGCATATGGAACTGTCCAAGACCCAGAGGCAGCACCATGGGCCAGATAAGGCTCCAAGGGGCAGACATATTTTGACACCCCTGAGGTAAATTATAATGAGCAGTGAAGTCAATTGACTCCATCAGCACTGCTTGAATAGAAATGCCACTGCTGCTTCCAGGTAGTTGATTCTAAACTTTGAATAGAACAGGAATCAAAGCGAGGTGAAACTGCATCCTACCTGGATCTGCCTCTGCTCTTCCCTCCATGCTGTTGCTGGAGGGAAAAAAAGGAAAAGATGATACAGCAGTCATCTTATAGTGTCCCCATGCTTTTATTCTGGGCAGAAAATCAGGTTCCTCACTTAAGACAGGGACCTCAGCTTTGGGGGGAAAAGGTGAGTATAAATAAACATAGTATCTCTCTCTTACAATGTCAGTCACTGCTATAAAAAGATAGGAAAAATAAATATTTCACATCTTATTGTTTCCTCCCAAACTGGTGAAACAAGTGATCTAAAGTGCATTTGAATTAACATCTTTCTTGTTCATTACAGTCCACAAATATTTGAAAATGGATACTACTGCCAACAGGTGCAAGGATCTCATAAGCAGACAATTCATATTTAAGATCCAATTGTTCCAAAAACATAAAACTGCAACTTGACAGAATGGGTATGCAAGTTTGAAAATTTCCGTAGGAGAGCAGCTTTCAACTCCTGCTGTAGTAATAGGTTTTCCCACTGTAGGGCCTCAAAGGAGTTATTAAATACAATTTTCCAGACTCATCCAAATGTCAACTCATTATAATCCATGCCCAAGAGAAGCCAGACCATGGGATTTGTGGTTTGTTTATAACAATACTTATATTAAATCTTCAAAAATGTATAAAGGAGCATTACATTCCATTATTTTTTCCAATAACTGCCCAATCTGTTTTCAAAAAGGTTCCTTCATGAGAGGCCAAGTAATAAAAATTGGATGAGGATATTTTAATCCTTCCTTATCCATTTAAAAAATATAATATTGCAAAAGCAATTCTGAAGTGCTTCTTTTGGCAGCCCTGTCTCAAGATATAGTGGAATAATTTTAATAGGTCACCCCAGTATACAGCCTCTTGTCTTCATTCAGTAGTTGTCCCAGTTACAAAAACGTTTGTTAAAATAATTAAAAGCAGCCAAACGAGACTTCAAATGAATATTTTATTATTAATAAATACTTACCTCTTACATAGCCCATTTGACATCCAGAAAGAAGTCAGCATTTTTACCTCCCCATTTTTATAGGTGCAGAACCAAAGCACAGAGAGTTAACATGGTGTGCCCAAAGTCACTCAGCAAGCAGGTGACAGCTGTGAACAGAACCCATGGGAACAGTGCCCTAACCTCAAGGCTACACTGCATTCCCTTGGGGGAAAAAAATCCTCTGCTGAATAACCGTACATAAATTGCAATAACATCATGCATTTATAACCACCCTCCTTTTCCCCCACTTCTGGGTTCCTGTTCTGAAAATACTTGCTATGGGGTAACGCAGGAATATAATGCTGGGCATCCTATTGACCACTTCACTTTTGACTGCTTGACCTCTCAATGTTCTGAGAACTTCCTCTCCTGGAGGCAAGTCTCCTTCCAAGCCTCTTCTCTTCCTCTTCCATTCAGTACAGAGAATATTATTGCATTTCCTACAAATTTGCTAAATCACACATGCACGCATGGAACCAACAGAATACAGACAGGCTGCTAAAGGGATGCATTATAAAACCCAGAAAACCATCATTTTTTTAAGTCCCCGTAATTTTGACAAAATAGAACCCAATTTCACTAGACCATCCAAAGGCACTTGCATAGCCTCTGCCTATTTTGGAGATATGACAATCTAGCTGCTAGAGCAGTTTGGGTTTTGGGTTTTTTTTTTAAAGGTTGCAAACCTCCTTTTTACTGACAGGAAGTTTCTTTTATTTTCCTCCTCACAGAAGATGACTGAACATATTTCACTCAAACATTCAAAAATAAATGTTGCTACTGGGTGGAGAAGAAACCTGGCACATTTCAGTCCAAAAAGGTAAAGATTGATAAAGACACAAGCCACTAAAAATGGCCTCCTTGATTAGAAACATATACACAACCTTAACAATATGTGCTACGTACTTTGCCAGTAAATAATGATGGATTGAAAGAGTCTCTGGTTTTTTTAATCTCTCAGAAGTACTGAGAGTTCAGAAAAAAGTACAGTAGCAGACAGACAAGATTAGGGAATATTATTATGCTAACCCTTTGTGGGCTATTCAGGCCTTGCCCAATTCATGAGTCTTAGAAAATTAGACTACTTTAAGATTTATTACAGAATGAAAATGTGCTTTTTCTTTAATAACAGTTGCACACACTTTCGGTATGTGCGTGCATGGGCATGCCGAGGTGGATATGGTCATTTGGCTCATTTAATTCCCTCTGTGCTAGGGATCTGGTAAGGAGACTTGCTGTGTCAAGTGATATCCAATCTCATATGAAATCTAACACCTCAGGTACAAGCAGTTGAGCTCACAAGCTGGAAATACACCTCATTGCTCTTTGTATGGGTAAAATATAAGCACTTGCAGAAGTTTTGTGCTGCTTGACCAACTCTGAGAGACACATTTACATCTATCCCACACAGACTGGTACTAAATTTCCAATTCTTGCAATTTGATTGAAAGCCTAACAACATTTGGTGTTTTCCCTCAAACCTCACTGACTGGAATTTGGTAATTACATTGGAAATTCATCTTGGATTTGTTTTTGAGGTTTTTTTTAAATAAACATGTTTCTAGACCTCCTGGTTACAGAAGAAAGCTAAAAAACACAGGTCATACATGCTCCAACATCAGAGGACAAATAAAAATATCTGAAATGTATCTTTTAAAACAAAATCTTAAGACTTAAGTCAATCTTATGTTTTTGGGCCGTGCATAGACAAAATGAGGGTCATGTGTGCATGACACTTTAAAGCGGGTTAAATGCTTTTGCACCGCTTTAATGCTGGTGGTGTTTGCACACATTGGCAGCGCATTGCGCAGTAATTCCAGCCACTGTAGCAAATTCAGTAGCATAACGCACCTTAAATGACTTGGGGTGCAGCAAACTAAATGACTTGGGGCGCGAAGCGAAGCACCGGGCTCCGTGTATGTAGGTGTGTGTATGTAGGCACCTCTCTCCCATCCTTATGGGTGAAAGGGCTGGGTGGGGTACAGTTAGTTGGCGGGTGCTCACGAGCTGAATGAAAAAGTATCTGGCAGGCTTGATCTGGCCCAGGGGCCTTATTTTGCCTGCCCCTGCTTTATAGTCTTTTCCCCTGATCCTATAAAATAGGGACAATTACACATATGTACCCATGAGTTAATGCTTGTTTAGAACTGCAGAAACGTAAAGTCCTATGTGGGAGCTGAATGAGAGATTCTCCCTAAGTGACTTAAAAATTCCGAAGCATTAAGGCGACTGCATGCTACAGTGGATTACATGGGATCCAGAAGAGTGCACATCTTAGATACTTATGTCCATTCCACTACCAGTGTCTCAGCTCCTGGAATGCAGATTCTGAACAAACTGGGCACATCTACACATGCATTAATGTGCCATAGTTATTGCTCATTAAGTTTAGTACCTGTAATAATAGATACTAACTGAATGCACGGTAAATGGTGCTAATGCACAGTAGTACCACACCTTTTTAGCAATGCTAATGTGCAGTGGACTAATTCTACTGTGCATAAGCATGGCTTTTGCCATGATAGAATTAATCTACTGTGCGTTTAGTGTCTCAGGTAGATGGGCCCACTGTGGAGTAGCTGGCATGAAAAACACCAGGAGCAAATTCTTAATCTCTGTATAGTGTTTACCAGTTTGAAGAAAAACTTGGACACAACAGGCCAACCTGGACTTCAGAGCCTCTTGGAAAGTTTTGGGTTCCAAGAAAGTTTCTGTTGAACTCCTGACAACTTCATAATGGTATGTGTGGCACAGTAAAAGGTCCACAAATCCTAACTAAAACCTTCCTTCTGAGTGATGAATGATGTCAAGCAAGGATGTGTCTTGGAGTTGATCCTTTTTAATCCTGTTCTACATGGTGCTGCTAGGCAAGATGTATTGTAACCTACATGTAGGCACCAGAGTTTGCCTTCAAAACACCAAAGGGTTGCTTAATTTCTCTAGAGTTCATTCTTGGGTCAAAAATGCCAAATGGACTATACAGGAATGCTTGAATGCTGATGGCAGAGATAGTGGCTCACTCCAGGGGAGATCTTCACAGCTAGGGACAGACGTTCAAAAAGCCCAAGCCTGAATGGATTCAACCTTTGCAGGTTAGCCTAACCTGCAGAGATTCAACTGTTTTTCAAGTGGACAGATATTCCCCTTTCATTTTGGAAATGCAAGCACATGCATGGCTCAGGCCAGAAGCCTGGGGGCACTAGAGCAGCCCTTCCATTCTACAGGGGAGCTAAGCGGGGGGGTGGGGGGGAAGGGGTGGATGGCCAGGCCTGGGCAGGTCTGAGTAAGCCTGGGGAGGGGTTTAAACCCCCACCTTGGCCTGCAGGGTTTGGAGGGTGAGGTGAAGAGGAAGCATGGCCAGACTCCTGTGTTAGGGGAGAAGGAGGAAGAGGAAGGGAGAGCTCTGCTGACCCGAGTGGCTCCAACAGCTGGGAGCAATCTGCTGCCTCCTCCCTCTCTCCTAATTGCCCAAGGGTGAGGAGGGGAGCTCTGTTCGGTGCTGGAGGGGGTCTCTTCTCCCTTCTCTTCCCCCGTGGGGTGGGGAGGGGAAACTGTGCGGCGCTGCCTGGCCTGGCCTGGCCCAGCCTGGGTGTGGGAGTGGCTGTCACTGAGCCACATCTGCTGTGGGTGGCCCCACTCAGCCCCAGTCGAAGCAGCTGCACAGCAGGGACAAGGCATGGGGTGGGCCCTCCCCAGTGGCTGCAGCTCTGACAGGGAAGCTGAGACCTGTTAGTGAGTGCAGCCTCACCTGGCATGCATGGGTGTCGGCTGGCTGGGCAGCAGACTATCTGGACCAGCTTGGAGGTGCTGGTGGGCCTGGAGCCCAGCAACCACCCTCCCTGGGGGTTCACCATGGACCCACAAGCCCCTGTGGCACCTCTGAGCCAGCCCAGGTAGCCTGCTGCCTGGCCAGCTGCCGCCCATGCATGCCCCAGCTACAGTCCCCTGGTGGAAGGGGGGAATTAACCTCCTCCCTGCCCCCTTTAGCCTTAATGGGGCCATGCCAGAATGGCTATGGTCCCTGCCAATGGGGCAAGGAAAGGAGGGGTTGGGAAACAGACCTCCTCCTGGGCACCCTGACAAAGGCTGCTACCCCTCCCCTTCCCCTCACTGCTCCAGTGGTGGCAGGTGGCCAGACGCCATTCTGGCATGGCCCCATTCAGGTGAAGGGGGCAGGGAGGGACTTAATTCTTCCCTCTGTCCCTTTTGCCCCCAGGGTCCACCAGCCCCAGCCGCCCCCTCTGCTTCCACCGCTACCCAGCAGACAGACAGACCCCAGCTGTGGTGTGCGTGGGGGGGGAGGGAGAGCAGGGAAGAATGAAGTCCCTTCCTGCTCACTTTGCCTTAACTGGGCCAGTGTCTTGTCACGTCCCTGCCCCTGCTCGGGCTAAAGAGCAGAGGGGCTGGGCCAGTCCAGAGCACATCCCAACACAGACAGCATGCTGGGATGCTAGAGGACTCTGGTTTAAGTTAAACCAAGAAGGGGATCTGGGACGGAAGTTACATAAATTGATTTGACCCAAACAAGTTAAGTCTGATACTACATGCAACCAGATTTATTTTAAACCAGTTTCAGCCATTTTGAAATAGTTTATATGCAGTGAACTTGTGTTCTTTTACAGATGTAAACCAGTTTCTGATCATTTAAACTCATTTATGTGTAACTTCTATTCCTAGCCCAACTGTTTGTAGAACATTTTGCTGCCTTTGCAACCAGCTTTGGACTTGCCATCACTATGACGAACTATTAAGTTCTGTGGCAAGCAGACGCTGGTAAAGAGTGTATTGCCTCTTCCACATTTGTCAAAAGAACTGAACATCTATTTATTCATGAGCATACTTATCTTGTTTTTTACACAGTCATGGCAGCATTGAAAGGGAGGTAGTCTTACACTCCAGGGCGTGTTTGCATGAGACATTTACTGCACAGTAGACTAATTAGCTTCACAATACACACTGCATACCTGCACATATGCCCCATTAGGCTGGAGTAAACTAATTTACTCTGCAGTGAAATAGTACTTATATTTACAAGTACTATCCTGCTACGGAGCTTTTTACTCCGCAGCAGCGTATGTGTAGATGCTGCCCTGGCTGGCTGGAGCATGGGGGTGCTTCAGTGCAGGTGCTGCCTGCCAGTTAGCTCCATGCTGAAGCACCTTCATGTGCCAGCCAGCCCCATCTACATTGTGTTGAACCAGGGGAGCAGCCCCCGCCAGTCCGGGCTGCTGAGACTCAGCTCAACATGCTGCGGTTCTGGGTGCACATGCAAATGGTGCTTCATGTTAAAATGGACACGTAGATGCTCCTACAGAAAACTAGCATAACCTTAGACAGCTTTACAATGTGAGCAATGAGTCAACATGAGATCAAGCTCTTGACCAAGATGGAGCATACAAAATTGTGAGGTTTACCCTGCATGGCTGTGAGATTTGAATACTGTACAGAATGTATATCTAGCAACTGAAGACATTTCAGCAGAAGCACTTTTCAGCAGAAGCACTTTTATGAGTAACAATGGTATGACCTTGGGTGAGAAAAGCACATAGAGCAAATGATGTGTTAGCAGCAGCAGGCCGCTTCACACACTGAATGGGGCTGGGAGTTTTGTGACAAAAGATGCTTATTACCTATAGGCTCAGGTATCTCCATGGCACTCAACTCCACCATCACCTTCATGGCATCATCATCTTTGACTACAAAGCCCTCAAGGCAACCACCATCATACCTGAGCACCGCACAGCCTTTCCTATATTGATCCTCAAAGCATCCCTGTGAGGTAGGGAAGTGCTATTGCTGTTTTACTGATGTAGACTGAGGCCTGAGGAAGCTAAGGGTTTGTCCCTATGGTGCAAGGCAGTGTTGTGCTGAGCAGAGCAGACCTGACCCTTCTCCTGAACCAGGAGTAAGAGCCAATTTGCCTACATGTAGTGCCATGTTAACAGTGCCACTGTTTCCAGTTTGGGAATAAGCATGGAAAGAAGCCACAGAAAGGCACAGCAAATTAGTGGGATAGATCTGTCCAAAGTGACTTGCCTGCGGTCATGCAAAAAGCCCATGGCGTAACAGGGAATTGAAGATGGGACTCCAGAGACCTTAAGGACTCTGCAATCCTCCCTCCCTCTGTCTCCAAGAGAAACATAAGCAAGAAAGAAAGCTGCTACAATTTTCTTTATTTTCTGTTTCCCCAAATTTCCACCTAAGCATTAAAAGAAATATCTGGAGGTCTGTCCGTTTCAGCTGCATAAATCAACAACACGCTATATTCCTCCTTACTGATGAGCATTTAAACGTTCTATCCCCTAGCTACAGGCTGCTAATAGGGATCATGCGGCTTGGATGTACTGCCAAGAAGAAAGCTTCAACACTGCTTTTTCTCCAAATCTCCAAAGACACCCAGTCTGTGCACAAATGCTTTCTGGATTATTTTTTAATGTTCTGTTTTGTTAGGTTTTGCACTTGCAAGTAATAATCCGACATACCAGATGGCCACATGTTGGCTATGAGAAGCAGAAGGGTCATCAATGGAAGGTTTGGATGCTCTTGTATTGCCTCAAGTAAATTGGATTACGAGGAAGCTGAACAACCCTCACATTCTAGTTTTGCTTTTAGAGTCAGAATAATTTTGCTTTTTTTATTACCTCATTTTACTTTGCCAGCAATAATTATCTTATTAGTCACAAGAACAAACCAAATTTGTGATTATTAATGCGGGTATGAATCTCAATGTGCACAAGAACAAATCTGAGAAAGACTTTAAGATAGGAGGCCAAGCGATGGAAACAGTGTTCAGGGCAGGGGGAAATGCATCAGAGCAAGAAAATCCAAACAGTGTACCTGGGGCAACAGTCCCTTCTGAAAGTTCACCTAGCTCCTCATGTTTCAGGGTGAGCTTGAATGAGAGTCCCCTCAGGAGTTAAGATACCCAGTCTCTTTCAGGGAGATAAATAGTGTCACTTCTATTTTGCAATTAAGACAAAAAAGATTAAGCAACTTCTTGGGAGAAAATAAGGACTAGAAAAGGAGAGAAGATACCCAAATTGTTCAGGAAACCTTGAATAGAGAGTTGTTGGAAATAAAGGCTGCATCACTGAGCATCTTCCAAAGGGCAGAGCAATAGCCATTTATTAAATTTGGTCTGCATTTTTGTTGCAGAAGCCACACAGATCTGCTTTTCTGTCCCCATCTGTAAAATGAAGACACAGGGCTAGATTTTCATTCACATGAAGATCCCTTTAAGCTGCCAGAGTATAAGCAATAAAGAGCGTCCCATTAACTTAACTTAAGTTGGTACTACGCTAGCCTTGGTAATACCAAAATATGTCATTCATTCCAAAACAAGGGTGGCAGTGCACTGGTTTGCACTGAAATACTGAAAGCTGCAAATCACAGCCTGTTTGGCCAATTCAGTTTAATTTCCATGTAAACCAGTTAGAAACGGACTTACTTAAGCCAGTGTAACGTGCCCTGTAGACACTATGGAATTGATTAAATTAACTGATATATAAATGCTCTTAAACCAATTCAACAGTGTCCACAGAAGGTGAGGCTATTTTACCACACCTTTTTTTAAACTGATGCAGATTAATTGGTACAACTTGTGTGTGTAGACAAGGCTTAAGAGTCTCTTATGACCTAGGCTTGTAACAACAGTGGGAGAGAGAACGTACTGTTTTCAAGTATGTCTTTAAACTGATGCAATGAAATATCAAACACAGCAAGACAATAATGCTCTTTAGAATGTGGATTGTGTTAGCATTAAATCTGGTTCATGATCTGAATGGTGTTGTTTTCAAACACTTAAAGTTAAAGACCAATGGAGGTATTAAGTGCTTTGCATACATTTAAAAAATGCCTGTGAGAACATGTCTAAACCACACAAAGCAGTGTATGCCAAGTGTTAGCAAACTTTCAGCTCCTTCATTCCTCTACAAATAATTCAAAATGAGAGAATGAAAAGTGGGGAAAGGGGAAGAAGCAGCAGATAAAAACAAGCAGAGCATTCCACTAGCCATGGGATTACTGAGACTCATGCACCCAGGGGCTTGGATGGGGTTTGGATGGTCAGTTAGTTCAATTGTCATTCTGATTTTAAATTTTTGCTCTCTGATTTTAACCATCATATTAATCAAGTGACTTTAAGAGTGTCAGGCTGGTGTTGCTCTCAGCCTTTGGGTGATTACATCGTCTGAACTGCTGAAAGACTTGTTAAATAAATTACATTCTTATATCTGTTCTTGTAGTTTTATTTCTTTCTTCTCCCTCATCTCTTTTCCTGTGCCAAGTATAGGGCCTTCTGATTATATAGCTAGTCCAAGCACATACAAAACTACCTACAACAATGAAGGCAGGCCAGATGGAGCAGGGGGTGACTAGTCGGCCAGTCATTAATTATTTACGGTTTTACTTCTAGAACACTGTTCTATTATTTTTATGCAGAAAGTTACTTTTAAAAGATAATGGATTTCACACTGCTCCTGGCTGTTCCTGTCATGGTATGAAAGAGAACACGCCACACACAAAGATACAGGTCAGACATACAAAAACCAGACCAGATAAAGAACACCTTCCCGAAAGTTGGCGTATGCGAGCTGTAACCAGCGCCAGGGCCCACAACTTCCATTATGCACAGGAGGAATTCTCTGCATCCATTTCCAGAACCACTGCCCTGTTCTACTTACCGCAGTCGCAATGTATACAAAACGTGTGACAAGGGCTCGGCTCTGGGCCAACTGGGACTGATGCTCCATGTCTGAAATAGAATTGTTTTGCAGCTACTTTCTCTCCCCACCCTGGATTTCAGAAAAACAGACTTCAACTCATTCAGGGAACTGTTGGACAGGATCCCCTGGAAGGCCAGTCTAAAGGGAAAAGGACTCCAGATGGGTGGTTGTATTTTAAAAGAAACCTTACTAAGGACACAGAAACAAACCATCCTGGACTGCAGGAGGAATAGCAAGTATGGCAGAAGATGAGCTTGGCTTAGCAGGGAACACTTCCATGAGCCAGAACAGAGTGCCCCAGGGGTCGGTTCTGTTCAACATCTTTATCAATGACCTGGAAGATGGGATGGAGCGTGCCCTCATCAAGCTGGAGGGAATACTAGATACACTGGAGGGTAGGGCTAGGATTCAGAAAGGCCTCAGCAAATTGGAGGACTGGACCCAAAGAAATCTCATGAGGTTCAGTAAGGACAAGTGCAAAGTCCTACACTTACGATAGAACAATCCTACGCTCTATTATAGACTGGGGGCTGACTGGCTAAGCAGCAGCTCTGCAGAAAAGGACCTGAGGGTTACAGCACAGAAGAAGCTGAATATGAGCTAAAGGTGTGAACTTGTTGTGAAGAAAGCTAACCAGATACTGGGCTGCAGTAGTAGGACTGTTGCCAGCAGATCAAGGGAAATGATTATTCCCCTCTATTCAGCACTGGTGAGGCCACATCTAGAGTACCGTGTCCAGTTTTGGGTCCCCCAGTGCAGAAAGGATGTGGACAAAACTGGAGAGACTCCAACGGAGGGCAATGAAAATGGTTAAAGAGCTAGGATACACAACTTCTGAGGAGAGGTTGAGGGAACTGGGGTTATTTATTCTGGAGAAGAGAAGATGGAGGAGGAATTTAATAGCAGTCTTCATGTACCTGAAGGGTGGTTCCAAAGAGGATGGAGCTAGACTGTTCCCAGAGGTGGCAGATGACAGAACAAGGAGCAAAAATGGTCTCAAGTTGTTGCAAGGAAAGTTCAGATTAAATATTAGAAAAACTTTCACCAGGAGGGTAGGAAAGCACTGGCACAGGCTACCCAGAGAGGTTGTAGAATTTGCATCCTTTGGAAGTTTTTAAGACCTGGCTAGACAAAGCTTTGGCTGGGGTAATCTAGATGGGGATGGTCCTGCTTTAAGCAGCAGGTTAGACTAGATGATCTCTTGAGACCCCTTCCAACCCTAAATTTCAGTGATTCTTGGCACACTTCTCTTGTACATTGCATTTGAAGATCAAAATACTTCTAAAATACTGCTTCAACCTTGAGATGCCTCACGAAAGTAGATTATGGAAATATTAACATGATCACTTCAACTGCCACTGAAATAAATGAATCTTTTAAGCAGTACTGCTTCATGTAACAGCAAGCAGATATGCTACAAACCACTTAGGACAGGAAGTAAAGATGCCTATTGCATCCAACAGAAATTGCAAGAACGTTTAGTTAAACAAGATCTAATTGTGCAAGATAGGAATTTGGCCAGGACAACAGTTCTAACACTGAAGGCAAGGCAGAGAATCTAGCTCTGGTTCTTCTCCAAGTCCAGAGCTGTTCTGAATTGGGATTTTGGATCAGGACCATCTTTATTTAACACATCTATTCTTACAAAAATGTCTATGCAACCTTTGTTCACCACAAACGGTTAGTGCATCAGTTACGTGCCAACCAAATGGCAGATCTCAAGTATGTTCCTATACAAAATGTAAATATTATTGCAGAGTCTATTAGCCCTGTAATGCCAGTGTTTCTGACAGCTGAGGCTAGGGGCCCTTAAATCAGAAAGAAAAAGAAGTTCTTATTCAACTACCAAGAGAAAAAGTAATTCTTCCCACCAAATTTCATTCTATAAAGCCCTCTGTTTAGTACACATGATTATCTACTGGAGAATGCATAGTGATTGCAAGTGAGATCATGTGCTCTGTTTATAAAATCCATGCCAATGACCACATCTAAGCACACCTGCCCACACCTGCCTATGGTTTAGCGATTTACATCATCATTGCCCAAAACACAGTGTTGTTGTTTTGGAGCCCTGGCCTATATTGGCAGTTGTAAACAAGGCATTTATACATGTTACAACTGTTGTTTTGCAGGTGCTAAAAGATATCACAGGATGTTCTAACAAGCAAATCTGGTTGCCCCAGAATAGCTTAGCACAATAATGACGCCAGAATGAAATCACATAGGAGGTGGAATTGGTAACGTTGAACAGAGTCAAAGGACAAAATATGTTGCACTAGCAAAACTAGCTGTGAGTGTAGCCATGATAAGAGTGTTGAGCCTCTGACTTTATTGAAGTTAAGGTGTGATGAAGTGTAGATATTATCAAATGCAAGACAAGTGCAAAGCAACATATTCACCTTACTGCCAGCAAGTGCTCCCACTGAGACTTCTGACATGTTCAGCTGGCTTTAAACTCTTCATGTCCCAGATATGTTATATTCCTAACTCAAGTAATTACAACCTGTCAGCCTAAATCCCTCCTTGCAATTTGGTCTGCCTGACACTTTTTCTTACATGGCTATCTGGGGTAAAGAAAAGGTTCATTAAAAAGATGTTATAATTTTGCAAAAATACATGTGTGTCAGCTGGAAGTGAGGGGCAACACATTAGAGTGAAGCAGGGCTGCCTGACCTACACAAAATGAAGCTCTAAAAGTAATGATATACTCAGTCTCTCCTGCACATCAGTCCACTGGACTCTGTCCCTTCTACATATGGGTCTAAGCTCTGACATTCGGATCCAGACCCAGTTTGGAGGTATTTGGATCTCACATTTTAGTTCAGTCTCATCTCTGATTCAACTACCTAGACATGTTGTACAGGGACAATTTTAGTGGTTCATAGCAATTAATCAAGGGGGATGGAAAGGGGGTCATTGAGCTCCTGTGGCTTTTACAGCCATCAGTAATGGTTCCCAAACATGTTTTTTGCACCAGGGTGGAACAGTGATACTTTATACATTTCATATATACACGATAGAGGTTCTAAGGCAAATTCACCCAATTATCAATCATTCCCAAATGCCTTTCTGATACGTAATTAACTTACTGCTTAAAGCTCTATAATTTAGTTGTAGATCTTAGACATGCTCTGTAATTCTTGACTCTGTTATCTAGCAGGATGTGATATGTAGGCTTTTACCAGGTCTCTGTGGGATGATGTTACATCTGTATTGCGTGTTACTTTCTTCATTAAAAGATATATAAAAGGCCAGGACATTTTTTATGGTCAGGGTGACAGATCCTGTTCATGTAATACTTAGGTAGACTAGATAGGGTTCATAATAGGCACTGAGAAACAAGCAAGATGAAGAGGGTTTGTCTGATCTCTTATGGGATTTCTGCCCAAAATTGCATATCTGAGGGGGTCATCATGGTGATGAGAGATGCAACTGCTAGTTTTTGTTTCTTTCTAGATACAAGTGTCCAAATGGTGAGCTGCAGGGAGGTCTATCACCCTGTTACTGCTAAGGAGGCAAAACTAGCAGTCATGTACCTCAACAAGAAAGACCTTGCCCTGAGCCCCTGACCAACAGAGCTCTGTTCTGACCTCAAAGCTCCAAGCAAGCTGAAGAGCCACTACAAGGCTGTATAAATGAGCGTGCTTTACTCTTAAATCACACAAGATGCAGGGCAGCCACCCTCACTGGCGCCGAATACTACCTTATTTTGCATGATGTCGGTAATACCTTTTACTTACTAAAAGGTACTAAAGTAATACCTTTTACTTACTAAAAGGTATTATTAAATGGGTTAGATTATAACTGCAGTCGGACAGGAGCAAGGTACTGAAGTCTTAGCTTCAATCTGACCACAGCAAGGGGTAACACACAGTGCCTCTAACCCAGAAAAGTAAACCTCTAGTAGATTATGGAAACGAGGCATTTATACATGTTACAACTGTTGTTTTGCAGGCTAGAAAAGTAATCCCCACTCAGGAAGTCGTGGTTCCTCCTCTCTTCCCCACTTGTTTGGTAAGGGGGGCAGAGGATTACTCCCCACTGTGCACTGGTGAATCCATGAGGAGAGTTAGGTTGCCTCCACTTGTCTTCCCCTTTCTCTACTTCCCATCTGCTTGTAGTGAGGTGTGTTAGGCAAATAGTTCCTAGCCTCACCATTGCAGCCAGATCTCAATCTGAGTAAGGCTGAGCATGGGAAGAGAAAAGGCCCTTACTCACCAATACACCTGACCATAGGCAGTGGCAATCAAGCTTGGCATGAGGATGGCAACTGAAAAACAGTCCACCCGTGACCCTCCAAAGTCCCCCACTCTCCACAAGCAGCAAAAGCAAACCTTACTGTAATTCTAATAACCCTGTATTTCCTCATTAAGGAACAAACCCTGCAAAATGTGGTAGGTGCTTATGCTCCTGAAAGGCTTGCCCAGGACCTCAGAGAATCAAATCCTATTCATCCATATCTAAAGGCAATCCAGCACAGAGCTAGCAGGCTCACAGGGTGATGTGAACCCTGCATTCAGTGGTGCTTGTCTCCAGGCTGCACTGATACCGTGCCTGTTTAAAACCCGAGTACTGGCTGCAGTCTTTTAAGAGCCATTTGAAAAAAAAAAAACCTTTCATCCAAAAATAACATTTTATAGACTAGCTATAAAAGGAACAAAGAAGAAAATAGGGCAGGTTGCAATCACTAAGAAGAGAGAATTAAGGTAGTTTGAATACTTTAACTGTGAATTCCCATATACCTGTATTTTGGAGTTTTTTATAAAGTTTCTAAAACTCCTTGAGTGTATACAGAAGTGCTCCTTGTACTTTTTATAGTAATATACAGTTACAGTGCTCTTAAACATGACAAAAGTGCAGTGGGTTGGTTTTTTTGGTTTTTTGTGGGGTTGGGGGAGTGGGGGGAAGGTTCCTGGGCCTCCCTGCACTTTCCAGGATAGGCGGCAGGGGAGGACTCTGCAGCCTCCTGGGGCTTCTCCACTGGTCAGAAATTTGACCAGCATACAGAAGTTATTTAAAGTGCTGTAAAATACAGCAGCTTCAAATTTAATTCCTCATTTAATAAGGGTTAATTTAAAGTGCTATACCCATTTTAAAGTGCTGTAAAGCCATGCACTTCAGTTAAATTATATCAATAAAGCACTTTAAAAGGTGAAAAAAGCAACTTTTGTACACACCCCTTGCTCCTACTGTAAGCATTTCCATCCTGAAAATACCAGGACTTACTTGCAATCTTACCTTTCCAAAGCAGATTGTTGTTGTTGGAGTAGGGTGGCTGTAGGGGGCAATGTGAAATCCAGGACCCTTTCTCTCTCCCTGCAGGGACTCAATGGCCCGTTAATGCCCCAGTGTTCTTTACTTCATGGGTGTTAATAATCACCTGTGAAGTAACAATTAGTGTTAATAGGCTTCCTACTTCACCCCTCCTGCTGCTCTACCTTCAGGCCCTGAACCCAGGATGCTCATTTTAATTTTTCACCAGCAGGCCGGGACCAGCCTCTGAAATCTGGGGCTGACCTGGCCAATCTGGGACATATGGTCACCCTATTTTGGAGGGGAATTATTGCAAAGGCTGAATTCAACCTTTTGGTTTTTTTAAAGATTTTTTTCTGTTGGCAATACTCTCCCCATACAACTGAACACCGCACAAACAGAACCCAGCAGGTTTCGTATAGCATTTAAACTAGGAAGTGTCTACACTGCCTTTGCAGTGAGTTTGTAACTACTACCGAGAGGCATGCCCTACCCACTCACTCCAGTTCAGCTGATGCCAAAGCCCAGAAAATGAGGCAACGGAGGCCAGGTTAGTGTGATCCTGAGTGCACACCAAGCATCGTATTTAAGACAAAACCTAGGATTGGCTCTGGATGTGTATTCAGGTTCATGCTTGCCTGCCAATGCTGGCCTGCCAATGCTGTTGAACTCCTGGTTCCAGAGTGCTTCTCAGTGGTGCTCCTAGGCTTTACTACAGGGGTGGTATAAATTGCCTTTAAACATCATGAAAGGGCATACAGGAGAAGAGTATGTTCTGTTGTGATGAGGGGAAGGAAGGATGCTATTCTTGTGCTAAAGATACATGGTTTGGACCAAGGCTTCCTGATTGCTATTTCCATTTTTAACAGGAAATTTCTACATGACCATAGGCCGGTTACTTAATGCCTCAGTCTTCTAGATTTCAGAAGCCTGAACGTCAGAAAAGCAAACTTCAACTCACTCAGGAAACTGATGGGCAGGATCCCCTGGGAGGAGAGTCTGAGGGGGAAAGGCATCTAGGACAGCAAGTTGTATTTTAAAGAAACCTTACTGAGGGTGCTGGAATGAACTGTCTTGATGCTCAGCAAGACTAGCCCATATGGCAAAAGACCAGCTTGGCTTAGAAGGGAACTCTTCAGTGAGCTAGTACACAAACAAAGAAACTTATAAGAAATGGAAACTTGGATAAATGACTAGGGAGGAGTATAAGTGTATTGCTTGGGTATGAAACCAGTAAGACCAAAGTGCAATTGGAGTTGCAGCTAGCAAGAAACATAAAGGGCAAGAAGAAGGGTTTCTACAAGCATGTCAGCAACAAGAGAAAGATCAGGGAAAGTGTGGGTCTCTTAGTGAATGATGGATGGGGGAGAGCAACCTAGTGAAAGATGAAAGGAAAATGCTGAAGTACTCAATGCCTTTTTATCTCAGTCTTCCTGGGCAAGGTCAGCTCCCAGACTATGGCACCTGGCAGCACAGTCTGGGGAGGAGGTAAGCAGCTGACAGTGGTGAATGAAGAGGATAGGGACTATTTAAGAGTTGGATATGTACAAGTCCATGAGGCCAGATATGGTCCATCTAAGGATGCTGAAAGAAGTGCCTGATGTGGTTGCAGAGCTGCTGGCCATCATCTTAGAAAACTGATGGTGATTGGGAGAAGTCCTGGATGACTGGACAAGGACAAATATAGTGCCTATCTATAAGAAAGGAAGGAGGAGGATCTGGGGAACTACAGACCAGCCAGCCCCACTTCAGTCCCTGGAAAAAATCCTCAGGTCCTTAAAGGAATCCATTTCTAAGCACTTGGAGGAGAAGATGATGATTAGGAACAGTCTGCATGGATTCACTGAAGGAAAGTCATGTCTCACCAACTTCATTATCTTCTATGATGAGATAACTAGCTCTGTGGATGCAGGGGGAGCAGTAGACATGATATACCTTGACTTGAGCAAGCCTTTTGATATGGTCTCTCACAACATTCTTGCAAGCAAGCTAAGAAAGTATGGGTTGGATGAATACACTGTAAGGTGGATAGAAAGCTGGCTGGATCATCAGGCTCAAAAGTTAGTAATCATTGGCTTGATGTCTAGTTGGCAGCCAGGATCAAGTGGAGTGCCCCAGGGGCTGGTCCTGTTCCATATCTTTACCAATGACCTGGAAGATGGGATGGAGTGCACCCTCAGCAAGTTTGCAAATGACCCCAAGATGGGGGGAATAGTAGATATGCTGGAGGATAAGGCTAAGATTCAGAGAGACCTCAACAAATTGGAGAACTGGACAAAAGAAATCTCATGAGGTTCAATAAGGACAAGTGCAAAGTCTTGCGCTTAGGATGGAACAATCCCATGCACTGGTACAGGCTGGGGACTGTCTGGCTGGGCAGCAGCTCTGCAGAAAAGGACTGGGGGGTTACACTGGACAAGAAGCTGAATATAAGCCAGCAGTGTGCTCTTGTTGAGAAGAAGACTAATGGCATACTAGACTGCATTAGTAGGAACATTGCTAGCAAATCAAGAGAAGCAATTCTTCTCTTCTGGGGCCCCGACTACAGAAAAGGATGTGGATAAATTGGAGAGACTTCAACAGAGGGCAATGAAAATGGTTAGAGGGCTGGGGACATGACTTCTGAGAGACTAAAGGAACTGGGTTTATATATTCTGGAGAAGAGAAGACTGAGAGGGGATTTAATAGCAGCCTTCAATTACCTGAACGGGGTTCCAAAGAGGATGGAGCTAAGTTGTTCTCAGTGGTGGCAGATGACAGAACAAGGAGCAATGGTCTCAAGTTGCAGCAAGTGAAGTTTAGGATAGATATTAGGAAAAACTTTTTCACGCAGATGGTAGTAAAACACTGGCACAAGCCACCCAAAGATGTTGTAGAGTCTCCATCCTTGGCTTTTAAGACCTAACTAAACAAAACCTTGGCTGGCATGACATAGTTGGGGATATTCTGTTTTGAGCAGAGGGTTGGATTAGATGATCTCCTGAGAGCCCTCCCAACCCTAATTTTCTATGATTCTCATGTTTATGGCAGGGATAAACTCCTCTGTCTCTGTGAAGGAACTGCAGGGATTAAATCACAAATATTTATGCACAGCCTGGAGATTGTTGGTTGGAAGGTATGATAAAACAACAAAAACCTCTACGTTAAGGCTCCTTTATGGTTGTAAGAGAAGATACACTTGCATTGCAACTAGGGAATTGTGATTGCATGATACACAGGTCTACATGAACTAGCTTTAACCAACAGTGAAGCTGAGTTGAAATGAGCTTCAGGACAGGCCAGCAACCCCCAGACCCCCAACAGTACAGTCCCTGACAACAGATTTGTACAGTTGAATATTTCAGAAGTCTCAGTGGGAGCACATGTTGGCAGTGTTTTCAGTGCTATTTTTACATGAGCTAGTTAGCTTAAAACTACACGTGTCTAGATGCAGTGCGATCACACTTCTGACGGCAGGATAGATGAATTCTGAGAATAATGCCAATGTATTATTATTATTGCCAATGTACTAGTATTATTATTAATGCCAATGTAACTCTGAGAATAGTGCCAATATATCATACCCTACGAGTAGTTCTACTGGAATGATGACTGCCCAATCTCACTGTAAGGGTAAAAATCAGGACCTAAATGTATGCACAGTATAATGAAGGGAGCAGAATAATATTCTCTCATGGTCTTTGGGAAATCAGTGAACTTTCAGCACCCAGCCCTATATTAGTCCTATATTATTCAATTTCTTAGGTATGCAAGTTATTTGGAATCCATTTCTTTATAATCTGCTCTCATCAGCTGCAGGCTACGGGAGTACATAAATCTATGTATATTTGACGCTAATGGAAAATCTGCATCGTGACTCCCTGGGGTGTGACAGTAATAAGCCAAGCTTTGCTCTGTCTGCCCACAGAAAAGGAGGTCAGCAAAATGGTGGTTCATCTTTCTGAGCATGGCACCATTTTGCCCTCACAAGCTGGGACTTGTACTTCTATATACAACTGCATGCCAACAACAATCAGTTATTTATGACACCTACATTAATTTGTCATAACACCTCAGCTTATCATAAGAGGCAGAATTGGAATGAAATGCAGGATCTTGGCTGGCATGATGACCCGAGAGAGTTGTGAAAGTTGTCTATGCATGCTTGATTCTCTCCACCCTGGTGGTGAATGATGCATTGGGCACATCAATGCACAAGCATAATGAAATGTAGCAGGTGAAGCCAGAAGTGTTACATGCTGTATTCCCATAAACTGGTTCATGTGAATACAAACTGTTACCTAAAACCTTGGTTTAGAGTAAGGATGGACCAACAACTTCCAGTATAAGAACTGTCTTCAGCCTTCTCCCAAACCTGAAGCCCTAATAATTTTAGCTGGTAAGAAAATAAAAAGGGGATGATGGAACTGGGGGAGGATGTTTTTTCCTTTGAATTTTCAAATGCTTCAGATTTCCAGGTTGAAAAACACATGAAAATACAGCCTGGGGGGAGGTGGGGGGGGGGCAAAACTTTTTTGTGGTGTTCAAATTATCTGAAAACATGACCAATAGAAAATTTTGCAAGAATAGCTGTTCCCATAAGAATTTCAGCTTGGTGCTTTGCTGTCTTTCATAAAAGTTTTCTACCATTCAGGGAAGGAGAAGGAATGAAGCTATTCTCTGGGTATTGTATATTCGATTGTTGTGTTACATTAGTAGTTGCAGCTAGACAATCGGGGTGGTCTCCAAAGCAGACAGTCAGCAAGCAAGTCAGCAAGAAAATAAAGAAGGAACTTTAAAAAAAAAACTATTACACTTTACTATAGCTCCTTTTAATTAAGCATCTTTAGATGCTTCAGAAGTATTAGGGATTGTCTGAGGTAAGCATTAATTACTCTTCCCAGTTAATGCATCAGAAAAAAAAGGCACAGAGGCCCTGATTCTCCACAGCCTTGCCCTGTGCAGTCACATACCCCAAGCAAAGTGGGTATAAAATGCTACCCAGCTGGAATAACGCCCCACTGAAAATGACTAAAAATGTTCTAAAGCAATGGCAAAACAGGTCTCAAGAGATTATGGTGGTACAGAATCTACCTTTGTGATTGTCTATGGTAGACAACCTTATATGCATAAGCTCAGGAACAGTTTAACAAATAGTGATATCTGGATGGACACCAATGCTTTTTATATGCTAAAAATGGCTTAAGGAATGCATTTCTACAGTAGAAGGAGCTGGAAATATTTTTACAAAATGCATTGGGTTTTACAATGGGCAACTCAGGAGTTCACACTGCACCAAAGTAAAGGGTTCTAAAGGTTAGGAGACACAAGTAAGCCAGTGTAGGGGCTAAGAGGAAAGGATGCAGCACAGAAATCAGTCCAGAAAGCATGTAGAACCTCACATGGATCAGTGGGACTGCATGGCAATTGCACAAAAACAGAAAAAAAAATTCAAGTGGTTAATCTATCATGCAGTTCAGAGACTATTTTTGTCAGACTAAAAGCCACTCCTCTTAAACACACACACACACACACACACACACACACACACACGCACGCACACACGCACGCACGCCTGGTTGCTTAAAATAGGATTTTATTGGAAAGGTTTACTTGAAGGAACGAAGGGATGACTACCATAGCTTAATGGCACCCTTAAAGGAAACACTCTTATTAAGACCCCCTGCTGTAAGAAGTCTAGAGTATCTCAATTGCACATGGAGATGATGGCTTCCTGAGCTGCCTCTTTAAATAGAATCCTGTTCATAGTTTAAGAGAAAAATAAATGGACTAGTGGTCTCTGAGCAAAGCAGCACTTTAAGGCTGTATTAACAATGAAGATCATATATTGCATTCAATTCATACATTATTAAAGGATCTATAGTATAAATAGTTACAACCTCCCCATGTCCTGGTTTTAGGGTTAAAATGAAGTCTCTTAGCTTCCTACTATTGATTATTCTTAGGGTTGTACTTTTTTACCTCTCACATTTTCAGTTACCTTTCTTTAATAGCTCTTTCCACTTCCCTTTGCCCTACTCCAGCTATATTCTCCACACTCCTTTATTTTCATCCTCATTAAGCACTCTCCACCCCTGCTGTCCTTCCCACTATTTATACCCAAAGAAAGCAAGTGATCTTCTAAAAGTATTTGTTTTGTCAGGTTTGTTGATCCCCTTCTCCACCCTCCTCGACTCCCACCCTTAAAAATGTATATAGCACTAGACAGTTCCAAGGAGATGAGACAGCAGAGAGAGGGAGACATATCTTCTTTGGGGATTGTAACAATCTTTGTGGAAAAAAATGTCAATTTTTATTTTGCTAGCGTGCAATCCAAGCATTGTAATAAGAACAATGGATGTCATGGGTGACAGCTGGTGTTCAAAAACTATAACCTTAACATCAAAGCTGGGGAGTTTTAGGATAAAAGGCAGACTGGCACAATGGACTGAGATTTGCTAAAGAGTAGTAGACAAAAAGCATTAATTTTGAATAAAACTTTTTTCAAGCTTTGGGCTAGAGAGTTTACCTCTGGAACAAATGTAGTTTGTTTGGAGTTTGTTGCAGAGATCATATCTTCTTCAGACTTACTCTTTTTCTATCCACATCAGCATTACCCTTTAAACAATTGTTTTCTTCTCATTGACCAAATCAGCCATGTTACCCATTTCCATGACAGTTCCTTCATCCACTCTCCCAGGCCCTACTGCATAGCCACTTCTCTCCCAAGGTAGACCTGCCTCCCAGTGACCACCCTGAGGATCTTTCAGGAAATCAAGAACAGAAACATATCAAAGAGAAGGCCTTTTCAATAGCAGAGCTGAGTTGCATGGCAAAGCAATACAAGATAGTACATAATAGACTCAGAGTGCTATCACTTTTCGCTGATACAACAGTTACCTTTATCTTAGAGATAACACCTAATTCACTTGTGTTGTACAACCAAAAATAGCTCACTTTTTGACCCTGCTACTGCCTGACCAGCTCTGCATCCCTGAAATATGAGGTAATCAAAATGAATAGAGTCCAGTTTCAAATGTCACTCTTGGTTCTTTTATCCTCAAACCACAAATTACAATGTGTACAAAACACACATCCCATATGAAAAGAAAATTGGACCCTTTTGAGTCTTGTGGCTGTCAGATCACAAAGACTGGGTGCATGTAGCAACATTCTTCCCCACTCCTGCAAAAAAAAAAAAAAATGCCGTTATACAAAATCCAACTTTGTTCGCATTGAAACAACAGCAAGAGCTGACTTGCAAATTTAACAGCAGATCTACCTGGCAGCCTCCGCTGTAAGTTTCTTCAATAAAATAACTGCTTTCAACTGAGTCGTCCCCCCAACATGCATGTGTGCATCCACACACATACACAGTGCTTAATGGAAGAAATGAAGGTAAATATCATCTGTAATTCTCCTTTTCAGAAATAACTTATCCCATGCCAAATTGGGGATGCAATCTCACCACTGCATTGCAAACATTCATTTGCAGTCAGGATAAAACAGGCTGCCATCCTCTTCTCAGTGACTGCCAGCCAATAATGTACTGACCCACCTTGGGAAACAAGCAGTAAACTACAAGTCGCCTATACTTGGAAGATTCAATGAGGAGAGATGTCAGAAGTGCTCAGAAACTGTGGTGACTGGTGTGGTATAAAAACCTGAGCAGAGAAAAATAGGATAGATATGGCAAACCAGAATGAAGCACAAGAATATTTGTGAATATCCATTCCAGTTTTAGTCACTAATTTCACAGTTTCAAAATTTTAGGGGCCGCAGGGGAGCTGAGAGACGGAATGATTCAAAATACAGAAAGGATGTTTGAGTAAAGACAAAGAAAGAAGTGATTTAAAAGAAATATGCTGTTGACCTTTCATGATGGCTTGAAGTTGAAGTTAATCCACCTTAACAACTTTGCCTTCACAGCCCCCAAAAGACTGCAGTCTCCTAAAAACAACTCTCTAAGGGAGGCATTAAACAAGATGAGAGACTGTTGGAGTGAAAGGAGTATCTCTATAAGGGTACATACAGACATTTAGGGTTAGGGTCAATCTAAAGGCCCACCTGTACAGATGTCCAGGGGGGTTCAATTGGGCAAAAATGGCAGGGCTGATCCAAGTTAGCTCACCTGAGGGGGTAAACTAACTTAGATCAGGACCATGTTAACCCAATCTATCAAACATCTGTAATGTCTGAAGCACAGCCCAGGGGCTGGGAAGACCCAGCCGCTTGCAGCAGCCTAAGGGCTGTGCTATTCCTACCCCCTGACTCTGACCAAGCTTTTTTTAGCCCCCAACCCTCCCACCCCTAGATAAACCATCCATTCCCCACTGACCCACCAACCCCTCCCCCTGGACCTGCCAACTCTACTCCCCAAGTTACTCATGCCAGTTTCCTTGTCGAGCTCCTTGGCCTAGCAAATGGCTGCACACACCACGCTCCCAGTCTACATTCACATGGCTTAAAGCAAGACACATGAATGTAGAGGGGGTGCAGCAAACAGTTGTACACAGCTTATGGAAACTGAATGCACAGCACTGTACTGTGCAAAAATACCCAAGCTAGCTAGGCCATGGGAAGCAATGTAGTCTTGGAGAAGCAGGTATATTAGTGCAGATGAACTGCTATGCTAACATAGTTATACTACTTGCACTACCTGGGTTAGCATGTTCATCTGAATATCTCTTGGGTATCTCTGCATGCAGCATCTTATGCTGTGAGACACAAGGCAATGGAGGATCAGAGCTGGAGGAAAGCCAGTGTTTCTTCAGCAAAGAGAGTAATAAAGATGTGAGTGATGCCCATAGTTTTGTACCCTGCAAAGTCCTGCCATGCAGACTATAAAAACACAACTGCTCTAACTATAAAGAAAGCAAACCTGTATTAGGGTCAATGGCCCACTTTATTTCTACATGCATTTTTAGCCACAAATATGCTTAATGTTTTCTTCATCCAATACACCACAGTTTATACCCGGGTATGCTCTATGCCAAAAGCTAATATAAATACATCCTATCTATGTAAGTACATAATCTGGGGTTCACTGGAGATCTTTGCCAATTTCTTCAATCATTGTGAAATTAAAGGTTTCAGCTAACCTTCAGTATTCAAGCCAAAATCTCCCAATTAACTTATGCATGGTTGAGTGTCTTGAGGGAGGCCCAGAATCCAAGTGAATAGCATAAAGAAATCTACACAGAATAAACAGTCCCTACCTAGGTTTCCTGCCCATAGTGGCCTGACCTCCAGATAGTTACTCACACAATTAAAACAGCATGAAGAAAAAGAAAACCAAAACAACAGCTCCTGCAGCTTGCGGACTGCTCCTTAAGCATGAGATTTTCACTTAGTGCTTTGCAGTCCATCTTCTAAATTGGGCTGGTCTCAAACCATGAGCGCCCCCGTGAGAGATCTAACCTCAGTGTGACATCATGCTCCTGCCAGTCACGGAGTTAAAAGGACCCTGAACGCAGCCCCGATTGGCTCTGCTGCAATGTGACGCAAATCAAATGCTTCCAGCTATCAGTGCAGCTGCCACTGGCCGGTGACTGTAGCCCCTTAATACCACTGGGGAGAGGGGGAGGGATGTTCAGGCTGTTCCAACACGGCCTGGTATTTTAGATAATCAGCCTCCTCTTTTAAACTGCAGCCAACACGGCATGCAGAGCACTTGCCCAGGTCAAGGAGAAACTGTTCTCTCTCACAGCTCCTGTTGGAGAGAGAAACACCGCATCACTGGACAGCTTATCTAGCTGTTTCTGAAGCCACGCTATCACTTCCCTCACTCTGCACAACAAGGGCATGTTTACTGCATTTAAAAACATACACCTGTCTTTTGAGCTTTTGTTTTGCTGATACAACCCTAAATATGTGAATGAACAAGACATTTCTAAAGGTGGAAGAGATGGGAAATGCTACAAAATGTCTGAAGACAAAAAAAAAAAAAAAAAAAAGGCTCAGAACTATGTGACCTGAGCAATAATACTGCACAGAACTAGGTTGGGTTCATTTGTTTATTTGTGTGCATGTCTCACACCCACAGGCCCGTAGGCTAAATCTGCTCCCTGAGCCTGAAGGGAAAGGAGAAAGGGAATAGGCAGCAGGACTTGCAGGCACATAATGCTGGAGTAAGAGCCACATGATTCTGTTCTTAGCCTCTGCTTTTGGTCCTTACCAAGTCCTTTGGTTCAGTCACAAACTGCTTGTCATGGCAATACCCAGTAATACCATTCCAGCCCAGAATAAAATTCTGCTTTGTTTTTTCTTCTGTGACTTATAAACCAGCTCTGCATGCAATTTTCCCTTCTTCCTTTTTTCATCCTCCCTGAAACTTTATTTAGATTGGTTCAACTAGATTGCATTTACAGACTAGCAGGGAGAAAAAGAGAGAGAGAGAGAAACAACCCTCCAAACTACTGCCAGAAAATCAAAACACAGACACATTCTACAAAACTTAGCTCAGAAAGTGGTAAAAGCCCTAACAGGAACAACAAGGCTTAATTCTTCTCTCTATTTAACTCACATTTATGATAGTGAGACATCAAGAACCCTGCAGGATGAAGCTCCTTATTTATCCATAGAAGAGGTCCACTACAGGGACAGCCAGGAATACTATTCCAGTCACTGTCCTACTAAAATGTGAACACATGCCTTGGACATGGCTTGTATGCACCATCTTTAGGAATGAAAGGGCCTTTTCTCCATGTCCATAACTCAGGCCATATACAGACATTTAGTTTCTCCTGGGAGAGTTGTCTATCTCTCAGAAGAAACCATGAGTGAGTGCGTAGATGTTCAGGATTTTTCTTCCTGGGCAACAATGGCTGCTGTGGGAGAAAAATAACCCAGGAACAACCAGGGCTAAAATCACTCCCAGAAGAAATTCCTAGAAGCGAATGTCTGTACATGTTCTTATGAGAGAAGCCACACCACAGTTCATCAGTATCCCAAGGGCTTTGCTCTCTCCACTCCCTCCAGGAAGACAGGGTGTCACTCAGTGAACTCTACTGCTCCAGCCAAGCAGGGAGCAGAACAGGTTCCCTTCACAATCCCCACATTATGAAGCAGGAGACACAGGGTGACCCTGAGCAGTCTGGGTCAGCCAATCAGGGCTTCCCGGTGCACTGCTGCTATCTGTCTCCAGGCAGACTAAGGAAGCCTGCAGAGGAGGCTGGGATGTGTGCAGAGGTGCCCCCCTGGCTTCACAACATCTGTACTGCAAGCTCCCTGCTCTTCAGGGACTCAGCATAAAAATGTCTGCTCAGTTTTTCTACAAGGAAAATAAACCCAGGAGAATTCTCCCAGATCATTTGGACATGTGTACACAGCCTCAGGTTTCCTCTTTTGAGGATGACAGTTAATATTCACTGCCATATATACCTTTCCCTTCCACTGTATAAACATATCTTTGATAGTAATATGCCTTAAAACTGGAACTGGAGCAGGAAAATATAAACAGCATGTACATGCACAATAGTGATATTTTAAAATGGTTTTTGCTGCTTCTCTGGTTCATGCCACTTCCTTTTAGATGTCTGTGCCATGGGCTTACAAAGCAAAGTCCCACAGGAATTTGCCTTGTATTTTCAATAAAAATAGTTCCAGTGATGTTCACAAGAATCTGTGAAATACGAAAACAGCAAATCTTCTTGTAAGCATGAAGTAACTGTACTAACCAGTGCAGCTTGCATGTTTTCTGGGTATTTATGCAATACAATTCTTGCACACACAAAAAATCTAGAAGTCTGTACACTATCAATGTGCTATATCTGATTACCTAGAGCTTTGCTCCCAATACACACACAGTGGAAATCAGCAATATATATATTTTACATTTGCAACACAGATATTATTTATACTAACTGAACTTCACACATATATTGCGATATTGGAGAGAATTCACTAACTTTATTGATGGAATTCTCTACTAGCCTCACTTATTTCCAGTTTTCTACACTCTGTAGGGTGAATCAGTTTGTGAAGTTCAATTAGTATAAATAAAGTCTACATTGCAAATGCAAATGCAAAAATGACCCAGTTGAGTCGATATGCCACCACTGATCTTTTTCTTGTTTTTATACCCCAAGAAAAAACAAGTAAAATGGGGGGGCTAACAATGCAATAATAGTTTCGAGGTTTTTTACATATAAACATCAGTCAACACTGACTTTTAAACTCACATTTCCCACAGCACCTGAAGTTTGGTCCCCTTGAAAATACATACTTTGGGTGTAAATATATCCTAAAATACTGCTTACCTTACTTTTAAGAGTAGCTTCACTGTGCCTCAACAGGTTGTTTGTGCAGGTGATATCACCAGAATTCATCTCAAAAGACAGGGGCAACATTCTGTAACATGATAAACATCCTCAGTACCTGGTGCATTCAAAGGGCTTTGCAAATACCAGCATTGGGACCTTTTAGATTTTGGATTATAGCTTTAAAGTTAATAATTTGCACACTAATACAAAATACTATTGTACTGGCATATCTGGACAAGAAGCAAAAAAAAAGAAAAAACACAGCTGTTGTGGGAATTAGAATTAGGAGTGTTCTACTTATTTTGTGTACAAAACTTAACTCACAACAAGGCAACTGTTGATCCTCTGGATCATGGTGTTCACATAAGAGGTTTAGTCAGGTGCCTGATAAATTCGCTTGCGGCTGACAAGCCCAATTCAAGAGTGACACAGCTTGTTACAAGTTTCACAAATCCATGTGTTGTCTGAGTTGGAGACCATGTTTACAGCTCGCTGCTACCTTCTTTCTCACTTTGCTGCTATTCTGTGGATCAAACCTGCTTCATGTTGAGCTGTACCCAGTGCCAGTTGTTCCCTCCAGATTGTACGGGATTCTGTGCACTCCTCCCAATTTTCTACCTTGATGTTGGATGACCTCATACTTTTTGCACATGTTCTAGTACTGCCATAAAAGCCAAACCTGCTTTCTAGAATCGTCTTGAATCTCACTATACAAAATATTCTTGGGGATATGATCTCCTTCCATTCTACTGACACAGCCAATCCAACTAAACAATATTTTATTTAAATAAACAGTTTTGCACCTAATTTAACTTAACATGAATGATCTTCTTTAGATATCTCTCTTGAGTTAGCCCATATAAAAAGTGATATCTAGATTGTGTCAGTGTTGTACACGTCTCATGTGTAATCAGCCATTCTAATGGACCCATTAAAAGCTTAGAAAATCTGAAGGAGTTGTAGATCTGATACAAGGTCAGTAAAAAAGTCACTAGGTTCCCTCTCAGTATCTCATACTTCTGCCTCAGAAAGGAGCCAAGAACATTTATGCAACTACTGTTAAAAAATAGTAGAAATTTTTTATTTAAGTCATATTTATCCTATTTATTACAAGCACCAAAGGTAAGCTAACTGCAAAAGAGTACAATGAGCGAATGTGAAACATTTAAACCAGCAAGAGCAAGGAAATTTAGGTCTAACAATTGCACTCTGTTTTTTTAAACTCACCATGATGCCTAGTTATTACCAAATAAAATATAATTTGTTGTGCCATTAACCTTGCAAGCTCCTACTCAATGCTGCCCGTAAACCTCCCAGCTCTTGCTGAAACTTTCCAAAAGTTAGCCTTAGGCAGACACCCAGCATGGAGACCTTAAGTCCTAATCAATAACATTTGGCAAAAGTATGAGCAACTGAAAACAAGGTCTTATAATGGAAAGGGCTCATAAACGTTACTATAAGTAGTGCTAAAAGTTCTGCCAATAATGACAGGCCAAACCAAAACAGCAGGTCTGTGCATTATTGGAAACAGAAGAGATCAGGATTTTGGAACTAGAGGTCAACTCTAATATACAACAGGCACCAAGCACTAAATCCAATGGGCAGACCAATGTCCTAACCAGGAAATGCTAAGATTAGGTCTCCGGCATTCCTGGGCGCTCTTAGTTACTGTGGTGTAGTTATATGCAGCCAAGGATGATTTGTAAACATAATGACAAGAAATGAAAGATCAGAGTTCGCAGAGCCCCACCCCTTGTAGTGGACCACTTTGTTTTGTTTCCCCATTTTCACCTTTTTTCTATGGCAAAAAAAACCAGAACTGAAAATTGGTGTTACACAGTGATTTGCTTTGCTGCCTTCTTATGGAAACAAAATCATGGGCTCACACTATGACTTGTGCATCTTTTGGTATTACTGCCCCTGAGAGAGGAGGGCAGATGGACTACACACAAAAATGAATGTGCACTGTCGCAGTAAGGGGACTGCTAAGGTCTGGGATACTGGTCCAGCTACCTATTTCACCTGTCAGCCCCCACCCCACATCTTCACGGGGGGGGGGCTTGAAGATGAGAGAGCAAACCCACAACAGCAGCAGCATAACCACAGACTCCTGTGAAAATCTGTTTACTCCAATTCTATACACTGAATGAGCAGCCAGGCTCCAATACCAAATTATGTGCATTGTACCTGGTAAATATAAGGCTCACAGTCTGTTCCTGCTCCAACTGAAATTAGCAACAAAATTACCAGTGATTTCAGTGGGAATAAGGATCAGGGTCAGGCCCAAGGTTTTCCGGTTTCATTACAATTACATATATTGTCTTAATGGCACCAACTGCATCATTTTTTTGTAATAAAAATAGCTATGTTAGCCCTTCTGCTAATGGAACAATACAAAGGTACTTTTTGCAAGCAAAGAGCACCCATTTGTGCACCATCACACTTATTTTGGTCATCTTGTAACCTTAAGGCAGAAAGCTGGGATCATGATTGCTACTCGTGTTTCAAAACTGCAGCACAAATTTTCGTCAGTCCTAACATTCTCCAAATGTCAGGGGGAGGGGAGGACCAAGAAGAAATGGAGACAGACGAAACCTAAAGCCATTAAGGGAAAGTTAAAACTTCTGGTAGGAAGCTGCAGTTGTCGGCTCAGCAGTCTGGGAACACAGGCTAGTCTCCAAGGCTGCTATTGTGCTGGTGATGAGAAGGGTGGTACAGTAGCTTATGCCCAAGTGCTGACACCAGGATCAGCAGTTTGTCTCTGGCATCAGACATCAGGTTCCAAGATCCCAAGCCTCCTGCTGGTAATTTGCTTCAGATAAATCTAATAACAAAAAGCCAAGAATCTATACCATCTGTTGGAGGTGAGAACAGCTGAGTTGCTGGCTATGTGTAGCACCAGAGGAAAGCATAGCACATCTACACTGCCATTACAGGCATCTGCCACTGTGAGGTAAGGCCTAAAGCCACTGGGAAGGAAAAAGAAAGAAGGTAGTGTTAGAAATATTATTAAAAATGTATTATCAATAGCTGTTAGCTCCCATCAATAGTGTTGTCCTCTGAATAAGCACGGCTGCCAGCTCTTCTTGTCTCCCTGGTGTAAGAAGGAGGGGGTTGGAGGGAAGGGTACTAAGGTGTCTCTGTGTCTCTGTCTCTGTCTGTGTTTTGCAAATTTACTATCTCTTTGTTACAGTAAAGCTTATACTCCTTAGCGTTCTCATGCAGATAAGAGTAAATTGCCATTTTTTTTGGTTCTGCCCTTGAAGGCAGGAGAGGTTTGAACTTTTGTAAACCAAGGTTCTTTCTAAGCACGCGCAATAAGCTAATACATATTAAGCCTATCCGCCCCGCATACTTAAGTAGTTAATTATAATACACATGCGATGTATGATGTGACGTATTCACATGCATGTTTGTATGAACCGGAAATGAGTTGTAACAGTTCCTGCTTCTCTACAGGTGTTCAGGAGAGAGGGGATAAAAGCCTGCTGATGAGTGTCCCCCGGGGGCAGCAGAGTGTTTGATCTTTTGTCTTCTCTCTCTGACCCTATTTGCAAATATATACCTTTTGTTTCACCGACAATGTGTGCCTAAAGGATCATTATTCACTGAGCCTCCAAAGAAATGAACCGTGATTTTTACATCAGTAGTTTCAGAAGGAAATAGTTTAATAAAACAGAAAGTTTAGCTAAACCATCACACCAGAGCACAGTGTTTCTCCTCATGAATACGTGCATCTTTTCCCTCCCCCGACTCCTTCAAAATATTATAGAAACAATCAAGTTTCCCTTGCAAAAGGAATCTCTGGAGAGCTGTTCTGCGTGCAGTGTTCTCACTTTAGTCAGAGAGATGTGCTGAGCTGTACTTAGAGCTGAGGGCTGGCTGAGTTCAAAGGGTGGTCAAAGGAAGGGACGGTTCTATAGTTAAGGCACTTAACTCAGATTCAGGAGACACAGCATATGCCTATACCGTGCACTCAAGAGCACCTCCAAGAAAGCACCTCCTCCACCCCTCCATGTACCAAACCTGAAATGTGAGGCAGTGAAGTTGCCCTGAGGCTGCTCTCAAAGATGTAGGAGACAAAGATTAAGAATGGCAGTGGGGGATGACCTCACAACATCCTCATCCCCCAACCCTTATTTCCCAGATTTGGCACATGCAAAGCAGAAGTGAGCAGGCACAGGGTGCTTCTTGCTGGCAGCAGCATAGGGATAGGGATAGGTGAGTACAGCACAGGGCCAAGACACCAACATAATGAGGGTGCCAGAACAGTGTCGCCTCTGGGGAGCCCGCTGTGTGTCATTGTAACAGCAGTTGGGTGCAGAAAGACTGCACCAGGCAGGTAAGACTGCTGCCCTCCCCACTCCTCTCTTTCTCCCCAGTGACTAGTACCCTTTCTGTGCATAGTGGCACTCCGGCCTTGTTCTCCTTCAAGGTTTTGCCCAGGGTGCAAACCTTGGTAGCTATGCCCCTGCTCAGCAATGTTCTCAGGAGCAATGCAGCAGAGGTACAGCTACACCCCACCAGACTCAGCAATACCACAAGCTACCACTGCATAGACTTGGAGACATCCCTTTCTCTCTCTGGGCCTCAGTTCATCATTTGCATAATGCAGTGAACAATACTGCCTTTCTCCCACTTTTTGTCCCATATCTGTTTAGATTATAAACAGCTCCGCTGTGCAAGTTGCCTCTTTCAGCATGATCATACAGAGTAATAACCCTGATCTCACCTGGGCCCCACAGATACTGGCATAAACACAAAGAATTAGTAGAATCCCACTCAAGGCCTTACTCAATGGCTAAGGGCCATACTTCTCTGCCCTCCCTGTCCCTTTGAGTCCCCTGGTTCTTACTATAGTGAACAGCCAAAACAGAATTATTTTCAGGAGGCCTGTTATATATACAAGAAAGCTTTAAACCTGGGGGTCTGTTAATCATTCCTTTAACAAGTCTTTTAATCCTTATGGCTACTGTTAACCCCCTTGAAATTAAAAAGAATTGCTCAAGCTGTCTAGAAGTGGCGAAGTGCAGCCAACAGTCCACTTACGACTTACACCCAGTCTCCCATTCAAGCCCCAGGCTTCATTAGAGCAGAGCATCGAGAAAACTGCACAATGATGTCCCTGTGTATAGGACTATTAATTAGAGCAGCAATTCTCAACCAGGGTTCTGGGGCACCCTGGGGTGCTGTGAGATCTTTCCCAGATCAACAGGAAATGTAGAAGATAAGAGAGGTGCCTGGCTGCTCCTCTACCCCCACTGCTTGGCCCTTGTGCAAGGAGGTAAGTAAATAAATTGGCTTCTGAAATGAGGTACCACTCAATTCACTGAAGTTGTGGAGGGGTGCCTTGCAACGAGTACCTTGTGTCTAAAAGGGTTGAGAACCACCACATTAGGGGCTTTTCTTGTAAAATCATGGTCAAGCGCCATCTGCTGGAAATGGGCAAGGACCACTGTGGCTCTCTCACAAACACAGGAGAAAAACAAAATCTCTCCTAGAAGCATTGCCTGTTTCTTCACTATTCTTACCTGCTGCATCTTCTGACTCATCACAGCTACTGACACTGATCTGTATGTGAATCACAGTTGTATTATGCTATCAGACCTCTGATTACAGTGTGAATGAGGTACAAAGAGAGGAGGAACACTAGAGCTGCAAACGAAAGGTAAATCACCAGCTCATTTTCTGTTATTGTATAAATGAGGGTGTCCAGAGTTTCTAGTCTCAGCAAGAGAATGCAAGGCATACTGTAGTGCCAAAGATGAAGTTACAGTGACTACACAAAGTCCCTGCTTTTTGGAACATGAGCAGGCATTCAATAGGCTGGCTCATTTCTCTGTATTCTCAGTGGTTTTCCTCTGTTAAAGAAATCAGAAAAAGAGACAATAAAATGTAAAGAGACAGAGAATGTCATGGGTGACCAGGACAATACTTTATCTATCAAATGATTTTAAAGAATCTTACAAATATATCCAATCAAAACTACTAATAAAATAGTATTGTTTGTTTGTTTGAAATCTCAAAACTACCACTAGTTTCTTTAATGAAAACAACTCCCTTTTGCATCATTTGTTTTTTTTCCAAAAACCAAACAGGAAACCTCTCAGAGGTGATGGGGGAGGAACAGTTAAGCAAAAAACAGTAAAATGTACACTGAATAACTGTGTTACTGTTACCTTTGCCCTTCCTTTTGCCTCTGCTTCCTCCCCACTCCTCCAAATTACCATTACTTTGTGTGTAACCAACAAATATTTCTCATCAGGGGAGCTGGTAGAGTTTGGCCACCACCCTTCTCCATGCTAACTGTTGCCCAGAGCAGTGTAGTGGAGTGCTGTGGGGCAGCCATGTGTCGGACATAATCAACTGATAGATGGCAGTACAACTCTTGTCCTACCTCTGAGCTTGCCAAACTTGTGTACCCTTCCCAGTGCAACCTTGTGAGTCAATGGTGAATCTCAGTCCTGGCAATGCTTTGCCAGCTAGGTCTCAAACAAGGAGAGACAAGGTTACCTGTTCAGATTTCCAGTTATCTTACTTTTCCCTCCAGGCTAACAAAAGCTGGGAGAGCTGCAGAAGCAGCATGCTCAGTGTACAAATGGCACTGTCAGACACCAAGTGAGCCATGGTATAGCACAAAATGGGAGCAGAGTGGTTCAAAATAGGGCACCTGGAGGATAGCCAGGGGAGAAAAAAAAAGATTTAATCTTATAGTGTACTAAGGAAGAAGCAATAAGGACTAATGGTTCACAGCAGCTGACTGACAGTTGTTTTCAGCATTCCTTCAGCTTAAATCATTATCATATCACAGAACGTTCAGAGATCTATCCAGCCCAGACACTATTGAGTCCAACAATGCTCCAATATTTCATGTTTCTCTCATCATGAAGAATTGATTATCAAAGGACATTTCAAGCCAGATCATGCTTACTGAAGATCCAAACCCTTATGTCAAGTGTCAACGAGCATCTCTGAACACCAGACCAGAAGAGAGGAGTTTGGATCCAGTTTGGTTTCCCCAGTTGTGTGTGTACATTATCGGCCTCAAAAAAGGGCTTTGAGTAGGATATCTGCCTATTAAATATGGTCATTGCTCTTGCTGACATCCACAATGGGGTTCTGCTTAAGTGTCTGCAATCTCCTGGATGTCATCCTACTTGACTGGTCCACAGTCATTTCCTTTACAGCACAGATGAACCTCCTTTCTAGGAAGGCGGGGCAATTTCTGTCATTGGAGGTTTTCAAGATGAGGCTGCACAGACATTAATCTGGGAAGGTTTAGAATCCTGAATCTGTGAAGGGGGGTTGGACTAGATGACCCTTGGGATCTCTTCCAATCCTATGTTTCTAAGCTAGCACAGTCATTGCAATGGAGAATAGATAGCCTGTGTCCCAATCACCTCACCAAACTAGAGAAAAATCTTAGACAACAATTAGTCCTAGAATAACTGTCTGCATATAGCAAGAATCTGATTTTGGTGCCAGTTCCCAAGCTCTCATCAGATGCCTAGATTTAGGCTTCAGCACATCTGAAAACAAACACCTGGTCCCAGGAGGCTGATACAAATCAACAAGGCTAGGTACCCCAGATCCCCTTACCAGTTAAGACTTAGGGGCCTGGAAAGGGTGATGCAGAGCACCAAGAAGCTTAGCAGAGAAGTGCTGCAAGTGAGCCAAGAGGAAATACTCAGTATCCTGAACTCCCACCTCTCCTCAGAGCCTATGTGCCTGACTCAAGGGTTCCTCTTTCATACCTCTGTCCACTTAGGATCCAGAGCACCCAGAGGAGGGTACCTAACGGACATTGATGGCACAGAGTTCAAAGCAGAGTATCACACTTGTGGCCACTCATGTAACATAGTTGGTATCACCTTGTATCCAGCAGTCCAGTGGTTGGAGCCCTCACTCAGAAAGTGGGAATCCTGTATTTTACGGTATCCTCAGCCCGAGTGATTTCAAACCCATATCTGTGGCCTTCCAGGAAATGGCCCTTGCCACGAAAGTGTAAGACAGTCTGGGAAAGGGAGAGTGGCGGGGAAAGAGGGGCATATTCCACCTGTGTTGTTGAAGCACACCTACTGGATGGCCAAGAGTCAATGGCAAAGAGAACGGGGCTGGCTCAGTAACCCAGTGATGAGGGAACTTCTGTGGGAGAAGGAATCCTGATTCCTCACCCCTGCTTCCAGAATATTTCTGTTCTTTAGCCAATGACCATCTGAGGTACAGAGCACCATGAGTCCAGGAAAAAGGGACTGAAACTCCCTACATCTCTTATCATTGGGATACTGAATCAGGCTTCCTCTTGCTTATTCTTCTAGCTCTGTGACTCTCAGCTCCCACTGCTCAGGTGTCTCACACCAACAGCAGGAGTGGAGATTACATCTCATCCAGCATATTGCACAGCTTTGCAATGAGGTCACTTGCCTATGAAATGGCAGGGTGTGCAGAACATGCCCTAGGGCTGCCATGGCACCCCCTTGATGGCTGTTGTAGTCCTGGCCAGCCTTCGCTCCCACCTCTCATGGTCATCCCCTGAGATCTCACCTGCTACACCTTGATGTTGATGACGAAGAGGGGAGGTTGCCCTTAGCTCGCTCTTGATGCTCTTTCTATTCCCCTTTTTCTTCTCTGTGGGCTCACCCTGGCCCGCTTGGCTTGGAGTTCAGACCGCCAACCTTCAAAAGTCTCTCTCTTTCTTTCTACTTGGACCAGCACTGGGCCTCTTGGACCCCAACCTTTATCCAGGCTTCAACCTGTTTGGCCTTATCTCATTTTCCTTCTAGCTGAGGCCCCTCAGACCAGGTCCACTAGTTAGGGCCCTGGCTCTTCACACACAGCCTTTCAGTGGAAGATGCCTGCCAGGTACCCAGCTCATGGCCTCCTTCACCCCTACAGCCACTGCCAACAAACACACCACCTCGACTGAAATACAAGCAAACCACTTCCAGAAAGTTTGCTCTGCTATCCATCAATATCCTATCACAAACTATAATTCGCAGGTCTAGACCCATTCTCACCCTTCTAGGTAGCTTAGGTTTCCCTGGGCACTGCTTCCCACAGTCAGCTTCCATGGAGGAACTCCTCTGACTGCCTGCTCTGGTTCAGGCCCTGGCTTTATGTGCCTGGAAGGCATACCCCGTTTCTGCCATATGCCCTTCCCAGCCCAGCATAAGGGTTTTACCTTTTTCATTAAAGGCCAGTTGGCACTCCTGCAGCTGTGGCCCCAGAGAGCCAGCTTAGCCTACTGCATCCTCTTCTCCCTGTTACAATTCCCTCTCTCCCCCAACCATTACGCCTGTTTACATGGGGGGTTCCCTGTTACACAGGGGTTAGCTCAAATATACCAGGTGGTGGATGACTTACAACTCGGGTTTCCTAGGCCCTGGACAAGTGCTGTACCCATTAGAGATATTGGGCCTTCCCACATTTTCAAATGAATGTGACCCCAAGTCCCCTGTTTTGTGTTGAACTCCATTCTGTTGGGGTGAGCACCTAGCAAACAAGGTCTCTAGGGATTTTGGTACAGTTTAGGCATGTTTTCAGCTTCCATCTGAATTACAACAGAGCTTGGGTGGAAGTTAGGCACTAAATAATTTGAACTGGATTGCCTCTGAGCATGACTAGAAGCTTGAGGAGCACTTGAAAGTCAGCCTGTCTAAATATAATCCCAATCATGCAGGTGGTCCAATAAAATACCCACAAAAATTCTAGCCTAAGTCTGGTTATGTAGGTTCTTTTCAAGCCAAAACTGAGATGCTTCGGCACCCAAATAGTCCTCTGCTTCCTGGAGTGGAGCTGACTTGGATTGTTTTTGAAACCAGGGCATCTAAATTCTAAGTCCTGTTTAGGCACCAAGCTGGCCACTTTGGATCTGGCCTTTGCCCTTTAAGGTCCGTCAGCCAGACAGGTTCAAAATCTGGTCTAAGGAAGTGTGATTTAGTTAATTGCTACCTGTCAAACAAGCTGCTACCTGCCTTGACAAGTCCCAAGTACATTTGTAATTAAGGGTGGAAAATTCAAAACCTCCTTTTGTAGTAGCTGTGACCATGATCTCAAATCCCCACAAATTACCTACATTTCTCACTGCTAACAGCATCACTCATTCATCCATCACCTTCAGTCAAATGCTGCAGTGCATGTTCAGGCAAAACCTCTACTGGAGCCCCTGGGAGTTTTGTTTGAGTAAGGCCTGATTAGATCATTTGACATAAGAATTTACATAGAGCCTGGAGAGAAGAACACTCTTTTAATATTTAAACAGAGACTGGTCAGGCACCAGAGAGGTCAAACCACTCTCATACCCTCTGTCAGTGAAGTGAGAGCCAATAGTCAAGCCTCAGGGTCACAGTCTGTATCTCCATCTCCTACTGTCTCTGTTCATTGTTTCTTTTGTTCTAGTTCTTTTTCTTTCTTCCCTTCACTTAACTTTTCCTGCCTCAGCTCTTTTCTCACTCTCTGACCAGCCCCCTATTAACTCCCACTCAGTACTGGTTTCCTTCTCGGGGGCTTCTGCTGCTGTCTCTGCTTTTCCATCGTCACAGGAGCTCTCCATCCTACCTAAAAACTCCACTTTGCTTTTGCTGTTTGACAAACTGTAGAGAAAAAAAAGACATCCCCTCATATAAGTCCTTTTACAAACTCATTTGGCAGTGTCTACATTGTGACAGGCATAATCAAGCTAACCTTAAGCTATAGACCACCGGCACTGCTAGCACCATAGCTGCAGCAGCACGGAGCTCAGCACAGGCAGTAAAACTGGCTCAAAAAAGCAGGGCAAGTACTTGCTGGTTGCCTCACACTGACCTCCAGGCTACAACTACATCAGTGCCAGAAAATAAGCAGGAAAAATAAGAAAAAAACCAACACAAACAAACAAACAAAAACAAAAAACACTACACTTCTGTCATGTTTAAGAGTGCTGTAACTTTATAGTGCATGGAGCACTTTTATACATATCTTGGTCACATCCAGAGGAGCATGGATGTGTGGTGTGTGGCACAATGCACATGCAGGCATTCCCCATGCTGCTACCCTGCAGTGCAGGGGGGTTGACCCTGGGGTCAAAAAACCCACACCAAAAAAAAGCAAGGCAGTGCACATGGTGGCAGCACACACTGCCCAAAACTGGAGTCTGGCTGGCTAGAGCCCTGCTCCGGCTGCTAGCCAGGCTTCCTGCTGCGGCTGTAGCCCTGGGAGATCCCCGAACCCCAGGTAAGGCTGCTGGGTTTCTGGCTCCAGCATCCCCTACCCCATCCAGTGTAACCTGCCATGCCCCAGAGCACATGTGGCATGGGCGTTCCTTGGGGACAAGCAGCAGTGGTACAAGGTATGTCGCTGCTACTTGTTCACGGGGAGACAAATATCTGCGCTAGTCTGGATGCCTTTTTAGGCCCATAGATACCTTTAGAAATCTGGGTCTAAATAGCTAAGTCCTAGTGTAAGTTGTTGAGACTTGGGTCCAAATCCTACTTCACATACTAGGTGTAGAAAGTAAGGCAAGGGTGGCACCTTAGGGACTAACTGGTGCAGTGTAAGAGAGGGTGAAGTTACACATTATACTTCAGCCATACTAAATCTGTGAAATGCGAAGCAATGTTAAAATTAGAATGTGCTGTGAGCAGTCGCACATTGAGGGTAAATACTGTTTCCTGCCTGCACAGATCTAACTTGTCACTAGAGGGCTTGTAAGCAGGAGCATGGTTGCAGGAGTGGGAGGGAGAGGGGAAGTGCCGGGACCAGTGCATCCTGGGGTGCTGGAGGACTGCAAATTGCTCCTTTTAGTCTTCATGGAGCACACTGAAGTTACCCTGACATGAGCTAGATAGCATGGCATAACTCTGAGATGATCAGAGGGCACGTAGTATGAGTTAACATGCTCTAACATGCGAATGCTCAAATCTGAAGTGTTCTTAGTGTGGTCTAGGTGTAACATGCAACTTATCTTCACCCTTACACTTCTGACTGTCCCTCAGGCAAAGGGATCAGGTGTAGTTGAGCTCAGCTCCATCACATCTGCTTCTGGTGGATTTCTGGCTCATCTCCTTCATACCTTTACCTCAGGAATGAAAGGGAAGCTGGCTCAGGAGCAGCTTGCCACTTCTGGTAGCTCTACACCAGCAGAGAAGTCCTAAAGACTTCTGTTATCCTCTGCCTGAAACCCCTGTCAAGTCTATTGCTTAGCATAAGCGGCATGAAGTGGCTTTGGTAAAACAAAGAAATCAGCCCACTTGAGCTACAGAAGAACAGTGGTAGTGGTTTGTTGACAGAAAACCAAACTTTGAGCTCTATCAGAGTTAGGCAGCTTAGTTTTAGACAACCCAGTCCTATTTTATGGCTTGCATTAGGATTAGTTGTTATCTCACACAAGGCAATTCCTGTTTCATTTATCATGAACCCTACAGGCCAATGTGGTGGGTAGGCAACATTTTCAGGGTTGGGAAGGTAGTTTCTCACAGGGGGCAGGCTTGATCCATGTTAGGACTGGAAGTCACTGAGGGAAACCCATCTGCTGCTACAGTAAGAAGTGGCATTGGCAGTTCAGTAGATGGCAGTCTTCCCTCTAAATCCATCATGAGCCAGTGTCCCAGCATAGCCATAGAGGCTTCAGAAATCGGAGAGGAACATGTAGGGGTGGCATCCTGTCAGACTCCTAGTCTTAGAAAGGGGAGTGCTGAGGGAGGGGGGAGTGCTGGGCACTGAGAAATAAAGAAGATAATAGAAGTTCAAGGAAACATGGAGGATGGGTTCATGGGATAAGGGGAAAATTTAAAAAGGGGTAAAAGGGACTCCTGGAGAAGAGAAAAGAAGCAGGATGGGGAGGGGAATAATGGAGAAAACCAGCATGGAGGGGAAGGGACAAGAGAAAACCTACATTGCTTTCTCCCCTCCATTTGTACCAAGCCTACTCTTTCCCTAGCTACAGATTCTTCTCACAACCTCCTTGCCAGTCTCTCCCCAACACACACAGCCTTGGTATGGTCCTTGTCTTGGAGCAAATGCCATGCTTTTCTCCTTGCTCTGTCCAGATCACTCCCAGTAAAACTGCTGGGAGCAAGCAGTGTAGTGTCATGTAGGGGCAGAGGTAGGGGATCCATCACAACGCAGCAGTGACAGATGATACAACAAGGAGCAACAATCTCAAGTTGTAGCAAGTGAGGTTTAGGTTGAATATTAGGAAAAACTCTCACTGGGAGGATGGGGAAGCACCAGAACAGGTTACCTAGAAAGGTGGTGGATTCTCCATCCTTGGAGGTTATTAAAGCCTGGCTTGACAAAGCCTGCTGGAAGGATCTAGTTGGGGATGATTCCTGTTGGACTTGATGTCCTGAGGTCCCCTTCCAACCCTAATTTTCTATGATTATCTGCAGTTTTAGCTAAGGTTAAGAAACCAAATATCTCACCCATAAGTCACATAAACAACGATAATTCTTTACTGTTACACCTTCACAGACTTGGACAAATCTCAAGCAGTCATCACCACAACATCAGAGACACTAAATTCTCTCCTGGCTAAATTTCAACATTCTTCTCCTGATCATTTCACCTACAGGGATTTTTTTTTTTGGTTTGTGTTTTTCTTAATAAAGCCACACTAATGGATATAGTATATTCCTTCCCTTTCCATTTTCCTTAGGCTTAGAAATTGCAGAACCATCTTTGCTCCAGCTTATGAAAAAAAACATTGTTCTGGACAGGCCAACCCAGCCTGGACAATTTCAATTGGAGACACTTTCAGAAAAGTGATGAATGATTGCTAGTAAGGGGCGATAATCAAATCGCTTTGGTAACCTGAGCCAGAGCTGGAACACAAGCCAAAGAGCAGCTCCCAGCTGTCAATAAAACTTGCAGTTTCAAACAAACTTCCCAAGTTACTCTTTTACGCAAATACCGAATGCTGATTCCCCTTGGAACTTACAGAGTGTTGGGAAAAGCAAAATGGGAATTGCTTTTTTTTTTCTTTTTAAAGATACCTTACAGTCATGTTTGTCGCGTTAATATTTCTTAGAGGCAAAACATGGACTATGTTTATAATCTGTAATTAAAAGGATAAGTCTGTCCTTCCAGATCTTTAGCTGCTTTTACCTGACATTCCAGTACTCATGTGCCTCAACAAAAAAAAAAGACAGACAAGGAACGATCACTTTCCCAGCCCATGATGATGCCTCTGTGATGTAGCCCCAAAATCACATTTACTTTTTTGCTACCATTATTGTTTTACAGGCTGGTTATCTCACTTGCTGACTGGTATCACACCTGCAGTCACCTTTGTTCTACTCATTACTGAAGGGAGATAGCGGCCAGCACATTAGAGATATGAGCATATGGGACAGTAACAGCAGCAGCAAAAGAAGTCAGAGTGACCATATTTAGTCTTTGAATGAATTTAAGACTCCAACCAAAATCACCAGGAGCTTCTTCAGAGGGGAGAAGCTAATCTAATATGATTTGTGATGCCTTGCAGAGAAGTGTATTTGGAGCTATAAATTACTTGCAACATGTTTAAAATCATAATTAGCCAAGAAGTTTCTACTGATTAAGCATTAGGAAGTTGTAAAGAGTGTAAATCATTCCAGCTAAGCGGACCATTCATTTACACCCACTGACAATGCTCTATTTCTACTTACTTTCTACAGTAGCATAAAATAGGATCTTCTTTTGTACCAGATAGTTATACTGCAATATTTTTAAGCCTCGCCCCATCCCCCCTCAAGTCAGTTGAACCAAACAATTACTCAGTCAGAGCTATCAATGTATATATGGGGGGAAATGTAGACACAAACTTTTCTGGAGAATAAAAGAAACCCAGCAACCTGTAAGTTATATCATGAGGTTTCCCTGCACCTGTTCCTTCACAGGCTCAAAGCATGGATCTAAGGAGAGAATATTTTCCTTATGCCAAGAGCCCACAAAAAATCCTTTAGTAATTCCTTTCCTCACATGGCCTAGCAGATTTTCAATATTTTTTCTCCATCCCTGCTGCCTCCTCCTTTCCCTCCACACAAAGTAATCTCCCTTGTCCTGCGTCACCCATTCAGTGATCCTTCTTATTCCACATGATCACATGCCCTGTATATACTGTACCTTCCTCTAGGGCTTTAATGGTAAACACAAGGGAGAAAACACCCTCCCTTCCACTTCTTTCCTTCTGCTATGTATTTAAAGACTTCTTATTTTTAGCCAGGAAAGTTATGATATTTCCCAAATTCTTGTGTTGAATGTCACCTCTTTCACCTTCAAACTGCAGGACAGTGTTTTAAAAACTGTTTTTTGAAGTTATGGCAACTGCTAATACAGTGCGATTTTACTTACTTGATTCAAATGTCTCTCTACCATCACAGTCCTTTTCCGTATAGTATGATAACCTTCCGATCGCCCATCCTCTTCCTCCATGGCTATAAGTAATGACGCCTCAAGCCCACATTTTGTGTTCCAATACAGTACTGGGACATGCCAAATGAACAACACACAGCTCGCTCACTCTGCCGGCTTTCCCATGTATTCATGTCTATACAACACACAGAAGGCATTGTATTGCAAATCAGCATGCAGCTTAGTCACAAGGAAAGCCTGAGCCAGCTTGTAGCCGCAAGTAAAGCATCAGATTCTTTCAGTGTGAGAAACAAGAGTAAAATGCAAAATTATAGGAAAATATTCTCTGAAGTGTCCTTTTTTGCTCCACGGTCCAAAAAGTATTTCCAACCCTCATGTGCCTTTTAGAGCTTCAGTCCACAGAGTACCACATATCCTGCAACCAATGTTGCACACATAATTGCACATATCTTGCACCCAATATAGTTCCAGACTGTCAGAAGAGCTCTAGGTAAATGGTTCTGTAAATACATTATCAATTTGGAGGGTGCATAACTTTGTAATGAGTGATCTCAGAAGCCCATTGTTTCTAGATTAGGCTAGTTCTGCGAATGAAAAAAGCAAGAACACCAACAAAAACTTAGTGGGAATCAGAAGGCCTAAGGTAGGGAGGGTCTTATTGGTCTCTCCTCTTTCCCATTGTCAGTTGGAGTCTCCTGAGACCTCTTCCAGAATGCTTCCATCTCCCCTAGGAAAGCCTTTTTCAATTTAGCGGAGATGATTTAGTCTGATGATGACAGTGAAGAGAAAGAGAAAGGTTTAAATTAGCAAGGCCAGATTGGCTTCCTTTCCAGGTTTGACCCATCAGTTCAGCTGCCTCCATCCTTGACAGAATCACATGTGGACATTATGAAACACAGCCATTCTACTAAAACTCTTCCTTAGTCTCAAGAATTAGCCTTGCAGGAATATGACAGATAGCATCAAGATTCTTATACTGAGGAAGTTATGTCCTCTAATTGGTGCTGCAGCAATCAATGACCAGAGTAAACATTAAAAAGTTCAAACAGCATTTCATCTGAGAATCTTAAAACTCCACGAGTGCTGTGGCTTTAGAAATAATCCACCTAAGAGATTATCTCTGAGCCACACTGAGGTAATCTGATGAAGCAATTGTGTACGTTCAGTCCCCGTCTTCAAGACACCTAAGCTCTCTGCATGACTCTTCCCCACCACGTGAGTGGTTTATTGGGATTTAGGGAAGGCCAGACAGGGCACCCAATGCGATCAAATGTGCAACCAGTCAAAGCAACAGAAAAAACCAATGAATACAGTGGGCAATATGGGGTATGGAGGAAGACACGGGAGAGGAGTTACAGTAGGATACCCACAGGGGAAAAACCTGACACAAAGACATAATGTATTTATATAGGACTCCTTCCACACACATTAAGTACTTTAATGGAACCCTTAACTCTTATAAAAGGAGTTGCATATAAATTTCCATTGCCTGGACAGCCATAAGTATTGCACAGAACACAACAACCTCAATACAGCATAAAAACATGGGTATGACCAGACTGGATCATGTCATTGGTCCAAGTAGCCTGGTGTCACAAGAAACTGCTGGTGATGTTTCCATCTAATCCAGCAGACTCCAACATGGACAAACATCACAAGCTTTACAGAGAGGTGTGCATAAAAATTATATATCTGTTAGTGTGTGTGTGTGTGTGTGTGTGTGTAGAAATTTTACTAACAAGATCATAAATAATAGTGTAGCAGTTAAACTTCTACCGCAGACTCAGCCTCCAAGGACAGGCTGACAAGACTCTGCAATGACTGAATCCTATTCACTTTGAAGTCTGAAGTAAGTTTCCTCCCTATTAGTTACCATTTCAAAACAAACATGTAGCCAAAAACCAGTTTTGAAATAATTAACAGTTTTCCCACACTGACCTGATAGTCACAGTGGAAAATTCCCACCTGCGCGCACATCTTGTCTGTAAACTATAAATCGCCTCTAACAGTTTTATTCGGGGCCTCTGAGTTCGCTCAGGGTGCCCAGCATGCTGAATAAATTTTGAGACAGACAGCGTCTCTGTCTTTGGGAATAGCTCCGCAAGGGGTCACGAACTCCTCAACAATTTTGGCGACCCAGATGGGACCCCTTGTGTGCTGACCCGGCTGCTCGTTGTTCGGACCCACCTTCCCAGCTGGCATAGGTGAGTTTGTCACCATTCGGAGGGCTTGGTCTGGGCATCAGGTAAGTGGGGCCTGCCGTGAGGGGTAGCTGTTTCCAGGAAATTATAGACCAGAGTGCTTAAGTCTCGGGAGGATGGGACAATCAGCTTCAAACATCCCACCGGGATCTCCTTTAGGGAGGCTTCTCCAGGTCTGGGGAGAAGGGAATCTGCCGGTGCAGTCTGGCATGGGCAGGAAGTGCACTTGTATTTTGTGTACACAGGAGTGACCTGTCTTAACAAGGTGCTCCGGATAAACGGTGGCTGAAATTTGGCTCATTTGATCGGTCTCGTTTGGCATTCCTTCGAATGGAATTGGTAGCTTTAAAACTCAACAGATGGATTATTGGTATCTGTGGGCTGAATTGGCCGAAAAAGCCCCAAAACCGGTTCTTTACTCTACCACTCCACCTCCTTGTGATCCTCCGATTTCAGTCTCTGTGGAGTCTGAAGACAGACCTGAGCCTCTCTACCCTGCTCTCCCTGTCCCCAGTCAACCCCTGCCCCCTGACGAGAGCGCTGCAGCTCCCGTGGCGTCAGCGCCGGCTCCGAGCTCCAGACCCCCTGCCTCCAGAGGTTTTTCTTCGGTCTGGACCTGGAGCCGGGGTCCTGTGAAGGAGGTATTTCCACCCAGCCAGGGGAAGGAACACCCGAATGCAATGGTTCAGGCTCCTTTGCGAACCTACCCAGTCCCATTTGTGGATGGCGGGGGCAGCTTCCAGGTTCACCCTACTCTAATTCATGTGCCTTTCACCCAAGGGGACCTCCTCATTTTGCAACAACAAACCCCCTCTTTTCAGGAAAAACCTGATGAAGTAGGACGGACTGTTTGGCACATAGTCCATACTTATGACCCTTCTTAGTCAGACATGCAGGAACTCATGGATACCCTGCTGACCCCAGACGAGCGGGCTAAAGTTTTAGGCTGTGCCAGGGCTCTTGCCTCAGCAGCAAACAGAGATCCTTGGCCTTCTAATGACCCTAATGAGGATTACAACACCCCTGGGGGAAGGGCATCCCTGAGGGAAGCCCGGAATGACTTACTAGCAGGCTTTGATGAAGCGAGTAAAAAGCCTGTGAATTGAGGAAAATTCCATGCATGCAAACAGGGACCCGAGGAGCATCCGGATGCCTTCTTTACCCGTTTGTGTAAGGCAGCCAAGACATACGTTCATCTTGATGTAGATAAACCAGAGCACGTGCCTTCGCTGGTATCAGCCTTTGTAAACCAGAGTGCTCCCGATATCAAGGAGCATTTCTGCAGGTATACTCCAGAGTGGGAAGGAAAGAGTGTTAGAGATA